>NC_142473.1:68345000-68945000 GCF_049115385.1 Moschus berezovskii | reverse complement strand
GAGATCTTTCAGAAGAATGGTGGGAATCAAAGCCAGGTTCAAGCAGGTTAGGAACGTAAGGTACACTGTAATCAGAAGCCCATGCACTAGAGAGTAGTCCCACTTGCTGCAACTAAGAGAAAGCCCATGTGCAGCAATGAAGACCCAGGGCAGCCAAAAATAAATTATTTTAAAAATAAGGTGACTGTAGGATAGAGAGAGTACATGTTCTAAGATATTTGGCTTTGAGATAGACTAGTGGCTGGTGGTCGAAGTGGGAGAGATTATTTATTATTTACTTTTATAATTCTGGCAGAATGCCATTCACAGAAGGAAAGGCTACAGTTAGAAGGAGGGATATCTATTTAGTATGAATAGAAGGAAATAATTTTATAGATATGGTAGCCACAAATTGGGAGAAGGCAATGGCAACCCACTCCAGTTCTCTTGCCTGGAAAATCCCATGGATGGAGGAGCCTGGTAGGCTGCAGTCCATGGGGTCGCTAAGGGTTGGACATGACTGAGCAACTTCAGTTTTCACTTTCATGCATTGGAGAAGGAAATGGCAACCCACTCAGCAGCCACAAATTGAAGGAATTTTTGCATGATAGATTCTTTTATCACACCCCCTCCCCGCCATGAAGCAGAAAGTGAGGGGGAATTGCTGAGAATGAAGGGACAGGTAAGAGATCAGAAATTTAATAAATGTAGGTAAATGAGTTGGGGATGCTTTAGGAATTTGCTTTCTAAATTTCCAGGGGATGTGGATGATGCTAGTTCAGGGCCTGCACTTTCAGAGAGAAGTACGGAGAAAGCACATGGGTCCTGTTGAGTCCTGCCCCAGGCCACAGGTGTGAGGCCTTGCACCAAGGCCACAGAAGAGGAGTCCAGAACCAAGGACAGCTCCAACGCTGACTGAACTTCTTTGTAAATGTTGCCAAAAGCCCTCTGATAATCACTAAAAAGCTTCCTGACTCCCAATTAGGCAAAGATGCCCACTCCAGTAAACACCCTAGAGTGCCCCAACCAATCACCTAATGCCAACCTTGAGGCAGGAATTTTCTTTGTCTTGAGGCTATAAAAATTGACTTTTAACTCACAAAGATGGTCGACTCTCCCTGGTCTGTCAGGAGGTCGGCCCACTGCACTCGCAGTGCCCACATTATCTCTGCTCTTTGTTCTTAATTAACTCATTCCCTTCTGAAATGCCCTGTGTCTGGAAATTCTTTTCCAACACACGCTGGGACTGCCTCAACAGTTACCTCCACAATTGAATACCTTAATCTCCCAACTGGGGGTGGACCACAGTGACATTCCCATCACTATGTCCCAGCTACATCCATGCTTTCCCCACAGTATATTTTCTACACAGTATTTTTTTTTCAAAGAAAAGTCAGACTATTTCGATCAGCTGCTTAAAACTTTTCAGTGGCTTCTTTGGACAAACCAAGTCCCAAGTCCTCATTTGGGTCTGTAATGCCTTCATGATGTGGCCTCCGGATGTCTTTCCAACCTCATCTTCTACTCTTCTCTGCATTCCAGGCAACCAGTCCTCTTGTTCTTCTTACAGGCAAAGCACACTCCCACTGCAAGGTCTTTGCTCTTGGTCTTCTTGAGAATGTCCTCCCATACCATGGTTCTCACCTCACTGCAATTCTCTGCTCAAAAGCCACTTCTTTGGTGGTTCTTGCCATGATCTGTCTTGTTCATTTTGCATCTTCAGTGTCTATAAAAGCACCTGTCACAAAGTGGATGCTTATTCAATATGTGATGTATTGATGGTTGATGTCAACCATGTTGGGTTTGACCAGAGTAGTGATAAAAGATCAGAAAAACAAAGCAAATGAAGATAATTGCAAGAGACTAATTGCAGTGATAGACCATCTGATCAACGTCGGGTAAGGAACCAAGGAGTTGACAACATAAAGAGAGTTAAAGGGGAGCTTTTGGGCTGAGGTATCCCAAAGAGGTTGGAAACTGATCATAATGGAAACACCTGACCAAGCAAACTGTAGCACAAGAATCTGTGGTTGGGGAATGGGATGCTTATATTTGTCATTTGAGAGGGAAAGCAATTTCAAAGTACAAAGGTTCTCAGTATAACCGTGGAAGTCAATAGTAGAGGACAAAGGAGAAGGTCATTGGAGATAAGACGGTCAAGAAATTGAGGGGCTTGGGTGTTAGCCATCACTATGGACTTTGAAGTGGCTCAGGATGAACCTGGTACAAAAGACTTGAATGATGAGGAGGGGAAGGGTGGATTAATGACAGGGCATGAACCTCAAAGGAATAGGAGATTTTACAAGAGGATGGGGTAGAAGTAATGGCCTAGAGATGGTGATGGGAGAAGAAGGACAAGGGCCTGTCCCAGGGTGAACAGATATGAGTTTGATCCACCATCACAGAGGGCTGCTCTAGAAGGGAGCAGGTTTCAACTGATGCCAGGAGATATGGAGAACATTCCCAGAACCTGTAGTAGCTACAGGGGGATTTTCTGATCATAGGGCAGGTGCTCCAGAGGCACATTGAAGAGCTGGGGTGGGGAGGTGTGTATTAGAGCAGTGGGGAACCAATACAGGAACAAGGAAATAGGGAGGATTATGGGGGTGATGGCATACTGCAGCCTTTCTCAAACTTTCCAGTGCATCAGAATCAGGGGCAGGGCTTGTTAAAGCACAGATTGCCAGGCTCCATTCCCACAGTTTCTGATTGAGTAGCTGAGAATTCGCACTACAAGTTCCCAGCTGGTGTGGCTATTTTGATCCAAGGACCACACTCTCAGACTATGGATGTAATGGAAGACCAGTCATTAATGTGGCAGTGAAAACAGGGATGAAGTGCAGGGTAGATTAGTCCCAGCCGTCTCCCAGGGGATGTCAGGTTCTGATCGAATGCACAAAGGGCTTGGTGCCACTCACTCTAGATGGTATCAACTTGATGCTAGTGACCTTAATACATTCAGTGTGGGGGCAGTATGAGGATCTGGTCTTAATTCAAATGATGTCAGCTTAGTTCCAGAGAATATACTATGGAGCCCAGAAATATATTTTGGAGCAACTGCCTCAGGAGCCTAGCACAGCGTAGTGCTACCTAATGAATTAAAGGAGATTTGTACTACATCGAGTAGAATTAGAGGCTGGCTTAAAGCCCCATCCCAGTGGAATTTTGGGGGCTTTGAGAAGTCTCAGCACTGATTGAATCAGGCGTCTGGCTCCACTAAGAAGCAGTGAGATTGCCTGAACAACCAAGGACTACTGATAACTCTAAGGTCTCGGACTTCACAAGCTGGATTATATAAGTGGAGTCATATTACACCAATAACTGTTATCTTGATGCTCCAAGACCTTACCTAATTGATTGCCAGGGACCCAAATAGTTTCTAATGTTTTCTGAGAAGGATTGGAGAAGTGACATTTGGAATATTCATATAAGAGTAACTTCATTGACACTTGGCTCGAATTCTAGCCACACCTTTGAACCTGAACTCCAGAATCTCCAAGCTCCAAACCCTAATTTATTAATAGTTGATATGAACGTGGTATGGTACGTCTCAGATTTCCCCCTCTCTCCTAACGCTTGTGAAGTTCCCAGGGAAAATCACACATGTCTGTGAATCACTCCTGGCCATCATTTGCTGCTAGCCTAGCCAGTAGAGGGAAAAGTCATGTGAGTTCTCTCAAACTGAAACAGTGGAGTGTGAGTCAAACTAATGCTGGGAGTTCAGTCTGAGCACAGTGCAGGAAGTACAGTAGGGAAAGGATTGGCATTTTGAGTCAGAGCCCAACCAGCTCTCTAGGATAGAAGGTAGAATCCCCCACTTCTGACACCAGTGTTCTAAAGGGGAACAAAAACCTCAATGGGGTCTTTAGAGGAGACTGATGACCCAAAGTTACACTAACTTAGCCTGTTAGTCTCCATGAAAAGAGAAAAAATAAGCTCACTTCTGTAACTTCTCCAGACAAGACTGGATTTATATTGGGCCCTCCCTTCCCTTTGATTGGCTATGGGAAAGAAAGGGAACACTCCTGAGTACCTTTGCTACTCTGGCTCCAGGCAAGGGCAGGACAAGCCCTTGCAGAGGCAACGACCTACCAGGAAGTAAAATATCTGTTCAGTAAGTCTTTTTTTTTTCCTGTCTGATAACTCTTTAAAAGGTCTGAAGTGTGCCGTGTACCCTCTGGGACGATAAAGTTAACTGGAAATGAGGGCAACAAGGCACAACTTGGCAACAGGACTTGACTTTGCTTCCAGAGGTTCTCCACCGTGGAGTCTAGGGGATTGGAAATCCATTCATTCAAATTAATATTTATGAGCACACATCACAATCACCAGGAGTATTTTTCTCCCCAGAATCACGCATCTTAATGAGTTTGCTTTGCATATTCCTTCAGAGGCTACTTTTCCCTTTTTATTGTTGTCCAGTCTCTAAGTCTTGTCCAACTCTTTGTGACTCCGTGGACTGCAGCACACCAGGCTTCCCTGACCTTCACTATCTCCCAGACTTTGCTCAAATTCAAGTCCATTGAGTTGATGATGCCATTCAACCATCTCATCCTCTGTCACCCTCTGTTTATACACTATACCTGAAATTTAGGTAACATAAAAAAGATGTGATGGTACCTCTATAGGACTACATGTCAAATTGGGCTGTTTTTCCCAAGTCCCAGGTAACCTCCTCTAATCATTTTCTTTTACTCTTTAAGATTTTTGATGTGGACCATTTTCAAAGTCTTAGCTAAATTTGCTACAATATTGCTTCTGTTTTCTGTTTTGGTTTATTTGGCTACAAGGGACATGAGATCCTAGCTCCCACAGAAGGGATCAAACCCATACCCCCTTCATTGGAAGCCGAAGTCCCAACCACTGGACAGCCAGGGAAGTCCTTAAGATTTAATAAAATTTCTTTAGAAATCATTAATGAAGCAATTATAAATTTTAAGGAAATAATTAAAAAATAAGCCCTGAGTAATATCAAGTACTTTCTTAGACTGATAAATGAAATGTAGTGTGAAATACTGCTAGTCTAATTCTGATTGAAAGGCCTAAGTAGATAATCATGGCTACCAATTATTGGCCACTTCACAATGCCCAAACACTTCAGCTGTGTTTTCACTTACTCTTCACAATAATCCAGCGAGGTGGGTGTTCTTTTACCAATATGAGAAAATGGAGAATCGGAGAGTTTAATGACTTATCTAAGATCTACGGTTAGGCTTCCCAGGCGGCTCAGTGGTAAAGAATCTGCCTGCCAGTGCAGGAGACAAAGGAGACCAAGTTCAGTCCCTGAGTCGGGAAGATCCCCCTGGAGTAGGAAATGACAGACCACTCCAGTATTCTTGCTGGGGAACCCCAGAGGACAGAGGAGCCTGGCAGGCTACAGTCCATGGCGTCACACAGAATCAGACATGACTGAGATCTAGAGCTATAATTTAGGTCAGAGTAAGGGATGGAAAAACAGTGGAAACAGTGTCAGACTTTATTTTTTTGGGCTCCAAAATCACTGCAGATGCTGATTGCAGCCATGAAATTAAAAGACGCTTGCTCCTTGGAAGGAAAGTTATGACCAACCTTGATAGTATATTAAAAAGCAGAGACATTACTTTGCCAACCAAGGTCCATCTAGTCAAGGCAATGGTTTTTCCCGTGGTCATGTATGGATGTGAGAGTTGGACTGTGAAGAAAGCTGATCGCCGAAGAATCGATGCTTTTGAACTGTGGTGTTGGAGAAGACTCTTGAGAGTCCCTTATACTGCAAGGAGATCCAACCAGTCTATTCTAAAGGAGATCAATCCTGGATGTTCATTGGAGGGACTGATGCTAAAGCTGAAACTGCAATACTTTGGCCACCTCATGCGAAGAGTTGACTCACTGGAAAAGACTCTGATGCTGGGAAAGGTTGGGGGTGGGAGGAGAAGGGGACGACGGAGAATGAGATGGCTGGATGGCATCACCGACTCTGTGGACATGAGTTTGAGTGTACTCTGGGAGTTGGTGATGGACAGGGAGGCCTGGCGTGCTGTAATTCATGGGGTCGCAGAGAGTCGGACACGACTGAGCGACTGAACTGAACTGAACTGAAGGGAGGCTTTGTCTGATGTTGGGCCTAAAATTTAGAGAGCAAGAAAACAGTTCTTTTAAAAGACTATGTATTTAAACGTTTAAACATTTAAATGTTTCTTTCTTTAAGGAACATTGTATTTCTGTACTTCTGGCTTTGGTAGCAAACTCCCCTGTAGGCTGGGACATTGCCATTTGGCAACCTACAAAGATTTGTTTATGTGAGTACCTTCATTCCCATTCTACTAAGAGTGAATGTCCTTGGGACTTCCCTGGTGGTCCAGTGGTTAAGAAAGACTCCATGCTCCCAATGTAGGTGGCCTGGGTTTGATCCCTGGTCAGGGAAATAGATCCCAGTTTCTGCAACTAAAACCAGGTGCAGCCAAATAAATAAATAATTTTTAAAAATTTTTTGTAAAAGAGTGAATATCTTGCCCTTTGCCCTGGTGCTCGATTTCAATCCCAACTTCCTGTTGGTCTTAAAGACCAAGTTTTTCCTCCTTATCTTTCTCTTCTTTCTCTTTCCTCCTACCCTCTTCCTTGTCAGAGTCAAACTTCTGCTAAGTCTCTAGAAAAAGAATCTCATCTGACACAAAAACTTTACTCAGAGCCAAAAACCTTCAGGACTTGGGTCATTAGCATAGCTTGGCTTCTGAAGCTTTGGAGCTGAAAGTCAGACTGACCTGCTGGAGCCTCAAGTTTTCTACATTTGCTCCTGGAAGCTATCTGCTCACTCAGTGAAAACCAAAACTGTGGCGCTCCTGAGCACAGAAACCTTTCTCTCTTTCTTGTTTGTAGGAAACAGACTTCAGCCTACGTGACCTTCCCTGTGTTCCAAAGGGCAGATTCGAACAGTTGCTCGTTGGGGAAGGGAGGGGATACTGAGCAGAGCAGCCAAGAAACCACCTGAGGCAGATAAATGGAACCAGAGAAGATTAGGAGAACCTGAGACTGGATGAAAGGCATGCAGGCCCTTATCAGCAACCCCACCCTTAAACCTTGAATCCCACCCTGAAAACTCAAATCCTCCCAGGTTGGGACACAGTTTTTGAGGGCGCCAGCCTGCTGTGTCCCCCTCTGCCTGGCAAAGCAGTCAAGCTATTATTTTCTCCTTCACCCCAAACTCTGCCTCCAAGAATCGATTCAGCACCAGTGCACAGAGGCCAAGTTTTCGGCATCAAAACCGGCCCTATGCGTGGAGAAGCTTCTGCTCAACACTGTTGCTGTGGGGCTAGGCCTGCCGAAACCCTGGCAGGGCAGAGTCGGGGCTAGGGCTGCTGGTCTTTATCCCCAAGGTGCTCTAGGCCAAGATCACCCTGAATTCCCGATGCCACAGCCACTCAGCGTCATCCACACCGTCACTCTCTTAAAGGCTGCTTCTTTAGGAGGGCGAGTCAGGGCCTTCTCACGGACCCAGTATCTTCATTTTCCTTTGCATGACACAGAAGCAAGTCCACGGTTCAGGGTCTTTCTTTCCTCATGGAGAATTTTATTACTGTGATTTTTTTTTTTAAATTTCCTATCACAAGAACCCAAGGATTACCTAAGTACATCCTGGTAGATTTTTTTTTTTTAACCCTCTGGTAGATTGTAATGACTTCCAATGTCAGACTCAAAGAATTGAGGATTTGAACTTTTTCCAGAAGACTGCAAATTCAGTAAGGTATATTGAGATGAGATAAGCTCCATGGTGCTGTTGAATTATCAACAACCCGTTCTCTGGAGGAAAGTGTGTGATTGCATGTGTGTATATTATATACATATATATATATTTTTATTGCTCTTTTTAAGGCTATAAAAGGCTAGAACATAACCTATAAATAAGATATAATACTTATTTTAAATTCTATATAACAATGGATTGTCACAAAATGCTCTGGATTTTTACCTAAATCTTATAGCCACAGCCAACCACTGGTTGCTGCTGACAAGTAGAGTTTCAACATGAATGTTGGTAAATATTTTCCTTCACATGAACTGGTAAGATGAAAACAAAAAAGATGTGTGTCAGGACTTGTCTTATTAATCATGTGGATAACATGATTAACATCTTTACTGAATGAGATAATGGTTTTAAAACACTGGAAGAATATTTCTTCAATTTTTTGTGTAATGGTTACAGACATCACATACTTTGAAATTTAAACTGTGTTACTAACATTTGTTCCCTCACTACCTTAAGTCTAGATAATTGACAAAACAATAAATCAAACCCTGATTTATAGTGTTTGCTGATTTCCATGGTGTATATACTCCTACCATGGCCAATTATAATCTAACAAGATGTTACTGAGTGCAGAGTTGGAAAAGGATGCACCATGAAATGTCAAAATTATAAATTATTTCTACCATTATAGATACAATAGATGGAAATAACCTCAAGAAAAGAGATAACATTAAAATATGTAAATAATTTGAAAATAAAGTGTTTTGAGTATTTATTACTTCTGTTTTAACTATAATTTATTTAATGGTAAGTTTAAATAATTTAATTTTAAAAAATAATTTTAATAGTGATTGTTTAACTATAGGTTTGCAAATTTCCTGTAAATTTTACAGTCAGCTCTAAAAGTGGGTACAAGTTGGTTTCCCCAACAGACCACTGGGTAAGTCAAATCAGTAACAACACGTTTAGTACTGTGGCTTTTAGTCATTAGGATCACATGTGCATTTCCTATTTAGAGTGTCTATGACGACTACTGATGTTGTCCTTACGAAGTATTTCTAGCTCTCCACTTCAGAGCAGAGAAATATGGTAAAGATTGTACTTTCTTGCCTTTTTGGAATTCGGGGTGGCCGAGTAACTTGTTTAGCAAAGCAAATGTGAGCAGAAATAACATGTGTCCCGTTGGTGTGACAGCTTTAAGAACTAGGACACAATTTGCCACTTTCTCTCACTCTGCCGCCAGCAACACTCCATTTAGTGACTTCTCCATCAGTCCGTGTCCAAGAGTGAGGAGGGCCTCGAGCAGACCCCTCAGTCAACACAAAGGGAACATGACGTATGAGTGAAAAATCAAGTTCTTGTTTTAAGTCACTAAGATTTTTGGAATTGTTTCCTACTGAGCAATAACGGGAGGATATCCGGAGAAGGCAATGGCAAGCCACTCCGGTACTCTTGCCTAGAAAATCCCATGGATGGAGCAGCCTGGTAGGCTGCAGTCCGTGGGGTCGCTAAGGGTCGGACACGACTGAGCAACTTCACTTTCACTTTTCACTTTCACACATTGGAGAAGGAAATGGCAACCCACTCCAGTGTTCTTGCCTGGAGAATCCCAGGGACGGGGAAGCCTGGTGGGCTTCCGTCTATGGGGTCACACGGAGTCGGACACGACTGAAGTGACGCAGCAGCAGCAGCATCCTGACTGATACAGTGCCTAATACAGTGAGAGAATCTGGCATATCAGAGAATCAGACAGCTTATTTTATCTGAAATATATGA
The DNA here is from genome assembly GCF_049115385.1 of Moschus berezovskii. Lineage (NCBI taxonomy): Eukaryota > Metazoa > Chordata > Mammalia > Artiodactyla > Moschidae > Moschus > Moschus berezovskii. The sequence goes on along the minus strand of NC_142473.1, from coordinate 68,935,522 downwards.
CTTATTTTAGGCTTGTTATTTTAAGCTGAAGGATATGATAATTATTAACAGAATTACTCTTTGCAAGAGCAACTGATTTACTACATTAAAGCATTTTATTTATTGCATTTGTAAGAAGTGCTTAAGTGCTTAAAAAGATTTTGCAAATAAGGTTGTAATTCTTACCTATAAATTATTTGAAATGCTTGGGGGGATATTATGCAAATTCTGCTTAAAGTATTTATTACATGTGTAAATTTGAGGTGCTTCCATAGTGGCTCAGATGGTAAAGAATCTGCCTGCAATGTGGGAGACCCAGGTTCGATCTCTGGGTCAGGAAGATTCCTGGAGAAGGGCATGGCAACCCACTCCAGTATTTCTTGCCTGGAGAATTCCATGGACAGCGGAGCCTGGTGGGCTACAGTCCATGGGGTGGCAAAGAGTTGGACAACTAAGTGACTGCTGCTGCTGCTGCTGCTAAATCTCTTCAGTCGTGTCCGACTCTGTGCGACCCCACAGACGGCAGCCCACCAGGCTCCCCCGTCCCTGGGATTCTCCAGGCAAGAACACTGGAGTGGGTTGCCATTTCCTTCTCCAATGTGTGAAAGTGAAAAGTGAAAGTGAAAAGTGAAAGTGAAAAGTGAAAGTGAAGTTGCTCAGTCATGTCCGACTCACGGTAAATTTGAAACTAGTTATTTGAGAGAATTAAACCTGCTAAACTTTAAGTAATTGACTATCAAAAAATATTTCTAGATTTGTAACTAAAATAACACTTATAAGGTAAAGTTTAAACAAATCTAAGATAATTGTTTTTAATGTATAATTTTAATAAATTAAATATTAATTGAAAGCCCAAATAACTGTGAATTGTCCTTTTCAAGCAAAATTACCCTCCTTGATCATTTTTAAAAGCTCACACTTAATGTGAGTTAATGACCATTCTTCACACTTCAGGGTTTAGTAGAAAGAATGTTCAACTAAAACTTGAAACCAGAATTCTATTTCTGGCCTAGCCAGCAAGTAATTAGTGCCTTCAAGAAGCTTCTATTTATTTATCTACCTGTTTATTTTTTACTTCAAGACACACATCTTTTTTCCATTTAATCTTTTTCTTCCAGCAGCGTACTGCCTTTTATAAGTTGAAAGTGTCCAGCATAATGATAGGACACAGCTGGTAAGTCCTGCTGGTGCAGCATCCCAGCACCTTCTGTGCCATTCAGAGAGCCACGGTCATACCCCCTCCAACAAGATCTGGATCTCAACCTTGGTGGCCGTGGGGGTTCCTCCTTCAGTGCTCTAACTCAATCCTAGGGGTGAGGGCTATTAGATATTATATAATAGACATGCTGTTATACATTAAATCTACTGTTTTCATACTCTTTAGAGCCAATCCTCATGACTCCAATCTCCTGTTATAGTTAATAATTCTTTATATTAGACTTTCCCTACTAATTACTATATGGTTTATCTCCCTTGATTATACCCAGACTGCTTTACCTTGGTACAAATCATAACTTATACCCTGCTATCTTACCTCTCAGGCAACGCAAAAAGTATGAACACATGCACAGCATTTTAATACCTGTTTGACTTCTGAATTGTGCTGGAGTTTTACTTCCTCCATATTACCCATTTCCCCCAGCAAATCCTTCTTGATATAACCTATATTCCAGTATCACAAGCTCTGATGTTGATCTATAGACAGACTGTGTTCTTCCACACCCTTGCAGACCCCAATTCCACTCTGCCTAGAATCTTTCCTTCCTGTAATGTCCTTGAGGGCTTCCCTCGTGGCTCAGTGGTAAAGAATCCGTCTGCTAATGCGGGAGATGTGGGATCAATCCCTGGGTTGGGAAGATCCCTTGAAGAAGGAAATGGCAACCCACTCTCATATTCTTACCTGGAGAATCCCATGGACAGAGGAGCCTAGCAAGCTACGGTCCATGGGGTTGCAAAGAGTCAGGTACAATTTAGCAACTAAACAACAACAAAGTTCTTAAAGCATTTCTGCTTATTCTTCAAGGCCCAGTTCTAGCATTATCTTTTTGAAGCTTCTGTGGCAGTTATTCAGATATCTCTATTGTAGCACTTAGCACATAGTATTTTATTTTCTACAATATTTATTTTCTTCAATAGACTATAAACTTGAAAACAGAGGCTGACTCCTATAATCTTTACACCCCCAGCTCCTAGGACAGTGTCCAGCACACAGTAGGACATCAGGGCATCTTTGCTGAATGAATCAATACACCTACATATGATGCAAGAGATGGAAAATTTCAAAGCACTATAATTTATGATAATTGGCTATGATACAGCTCAGCAATTTCTTTTTGGTCAAATTATGAAAGTTATGACTACCCAAAAAATCAATTCTGCTTTTGCAATTATCAGGACCTCCAGAGCCTGACTTATTCTCATTAAGTGAAAACCACAGTCAAGCTTTCATCCCCAGACCAAAAGCCAAGATGCTCTCCTAGTCCCAAGGCCTCATCTCAGTTCTACACCACGGGAGACTACGTCGAGGACCAGGTGTCTGTAGCTAGACAGACGGGGCATCTTGTAAGTTAACTGAGTTAACTTAGTGAGTTAAATGGATTTCTAAATTACATTTTCCTCATCCATACCTACATCATAGATAGGATTAAATGAGACATGATAAGTAAAGCTTGGGTCTACCCAGGTGACTCGGTGGTAAAGAGTTTGTCTGCCAATGTAGGAGCCACAGGACACCTGGGTTCGATTCCAGGGTAGGGAAGATCCCCTGGAGAAGGAAATGGCAACCTACTCCAGTATTCTTGCCTGGAGAACCCCATGGACAGAGGAGCCTGGTGGGATACAGTCCATGGGGTCACTAAAAACTCAGACACGATTCAGCGATGAAACAACAACAACCAGATTTGGAGATCTGGACACTGATCTACCCCTTCTCTGCTATAGAATCTGTCCATTTTAGAATTTGAGGCATCCCCAGTTCATCCCCTTGGAGCCCAACTCATGCAATATCTCAAATTCACCTGTGTCCTTGGGTAATTGTCCAAGTCACTGCTGTGATCAAAATCCACACCCTTGGCAAGCTATTCAGGACCCTTCAAGATTCTCTTCAGTCTCCCTTCCCAGCTCTTGTCCTGTCCCATTCTCGTCTCCTTTACCCCACAGCTGACCACAGATCAAGCACATATACTGACTGTACAGAAGTAACAAAGGCAGAAGAAATTCAATCCTTTTTCTCATCAAAGTGAGCTTGTTGGGAAATTTCTAATCAGAGATAAATGATCCTGGGGTTTCATGTAACGTATGCGCAGGTGTATGCTGCTAACCAGTGTTTGCTTTTCTGTTTTTGTTGCCTAGAGAATAGGATATATTGGCTGGAGCATCTCTATGCCTCAGAGGCTTTGGATAAGCCTCTTTGGCTTCTTCCATTGGCAGCTAACGTTGTTAGAGGGAGCTTTTACTCTTCAACGTGGTCCTGAAAGAGTTCAAGTCATAGCCTTGTCATTTGCTTCCTGGGCAAGCATGGCATATTTCTTCATTCCTCTAATCTTCAGTTTTTCAGTGTATAAAATAGGTATGATAATAAGAATAATAGTTACTAAAAAGATTGAATGAGACACATGAATTAATCAGCACAGTACCTGTACTGAACAAGCACCCACCTGAATGAGAGCTAGTTCTAATTTTGTTGTTGTTGTGTGTGTTTGTGTGTGTTTTTACAGGGCCCAAATGGTCTGGAAATAACAGAAGAATACAAGCTACACATCTATGGAGAATAGTATGGAGGTTCCTTAAAAACACTAAAAATAGAGTTATCATACAATCCTTAAGCCTGATTCCTGGGCATATATATATCTGGAGAAAACTCTAATTTGAAAAGATACATGCACCCCAGGGTTCAGAATAGTATTATTTACAAGAGCCAGAACATGGAAGCAACCCAAATATCATTTGACAGATGAATGAATTAAGAAAATATGGTACATATATACAATGGAGTATATGTATACACACACACACATACACACACACAAATGGAATATTACTCAGCCATAAAAAGAATGAAATAATGCCATCTCAGCAATATTCATGGAGCTAGAGATTATCATATTCAATGAAGTAAGTCAGATGGGGAAGATAAATATCATTTGATATCACTTATAAGTAGAATCTAAAAAAATGATACAAATGAACTTATTTACAAAAGAGAAATAGACTCACAGACATATAAAATAAATGTATGGTTACCAAAGAGATTAGTAGGGAGGGAGAGAGATAAATGAGAAGTTTAGCGTTAACATATATTACAATACTATATAAAAAATAATCAACAAGGGCCTAATGTATAGCACAGGGGATTATATTCAATATTTTGTAATAACCTATAATGGAAAAGAATCTGAAAAAGAATTTATTTATATGCATGTATATATAACTGAATCACTTTACTGTACACTTGAAACTGTCACAACATTGTAAATTATACGTCAATTAAAAAAAAGAATGGTTAAAACAAAGCTGCTACCATTGAGGGGATGCCTATACAGACCTGCTGGGGGGAAAAAAAAAGCCTTTTTAGAGGACTCTGGCAAAGGTGAATTTTGAACAATTAGGTGACCTCTCCAGGGATTTTTAGGTATACTCAGAAGCTCTAGACTCATAAGCTTGGGCATTTGTTTCTAGATATTGCTGCGTTTAAAAAGTTATGATAAAATATACATAAGATTTCGATTCCTGGGTTGGGAAGAACTCCTAGAGAAGGAAGAATACTCCAGTATTCTTGGGCTTCTCTGGTGGCTCAGACAGTAAAGAAACCACCTGCAATGTGAGAGACCTAGGTTCAATCCCTAGGTTAGGAAGGTCCTCTGGAGGAGGGCTTGGCAACCCACTCCAGTATTCGTGCCTGGAGAATCCCCATGGACAGAAGAGCCTAGGGGCTACAGTCCATAGTGTCACAAAGAGTGGGACACAACTGAATGACTAAGCACAGCACAGCACAACATACAACTTACCATTTAACCATTTTAATCTTATGCATATTTTAGGGATATCCACAAACCTTATAAAATGATCAGTGATTAGTTAGGACTCTTTAGTTTCAAGTCATAGAAAATTCATTTAAGCAATAAATAGAGTTTATTGGTTTATTTAACTGAAAGTACAGTGGTATCTGATACTAGGGATATTTTGATCCAGTAGCTCAAATGACTTTAAGGACTTGTTTTTCTTCACATTTTCCCTCTGCCCTCTGCTGGGCTGACTCTATCCTCCATAAAGTGACTTCCTGGCAGCTCTGGGCATCCCCAAACTCAGTTGAGAAAATGACTAGCAAGTGGGCCAGGCCTCTAGCTTTTATAATCTCTCTCCTTTTTTCTTTTCCTGGCAATGCCGTGTGGCTTATTAGATCTTAGTTCCCCGACCAGGGATTGAACCCAGGCCACAGCAGTGAAAACTGAATTCTAACCACTGGATCACCAGGGAATTCCCTATAATCACTCTTCAGGGGAAGAGAGTTCCCAATGAATAGAAGGAACCCACCGCTCCTCACACCCCTCATATCATCATATCTCTTTGCACCTAGTCTAAGATTGCATTGTGTGCCTATTTTGGAAAGACGATGGTGACCAAAGGGCAGAGGGTGGCTTAAACCAATTACAGTCCATCCCAGAATTGAAGCCAGGGTCAATCCCACGCAAACCATATCGCTGATAATGGCGGAGGGCTGCTTTCCTCAAAATCAAACCTGAGGGCTCTTACAAGCAGAGGAAATAGCCACTACAGACACTCTGTCCTGGCTCCCAAGACTTCCCACCCACCTTCCCAAACAGGACGGTTTCAGGTGTGTTTTCCTCTTTTATCCATATTGCAGCAGACTCTTCTCCCTTGCTGGTATTCTGGCCTCATTCTCCACTGCTTTTCATCTAACAACAGAATGATGAGACATGGATAGTCCTGACCTGACGAGTTTCAAGTTCTCAACTACTCCAGAATGAAAGGGTCCTTCAATGAATTCAAAATACAGCTGCAGTTGTCAACCTGTCCCCACAAACACTGAGTCACCACGTGCCCTGAAACTCATCTTTGAAAATCTCACTGCCTAACAGAGAAGAAAACTTTAGAATCTAAAATCAACTTTCGACTCCAGATACACATAAAGTCTAACAGATATGGCCTTAATCTGTTGCACCCTAGCTTAGCACCCTGAAAACACAAAGCATTTTGAATTCTTATGGAGACTGTGTGTGCCATTATGTGAATTGAGTTGGTCCTCTGCTAATCTTTTCAAATCCACACATTTCTTCAGAACAAGGGACTTTTGTTTTTGGCCACTCTGACACACTTTTCTCCCCCTCTCTCTGTGAGTTGCAGTGCTTGTTTCTTAAAAAGCTTTCCTTTCCAAAGAAGACCAAAAGGTATGACAATTAGGAGTTTGCAAGGTTTTAGAAAAGGCAGAGGAACCAGAGATCAAATTGCCAACATCCGCTGGATCATGGAAAAAGCCAGAGAGTTCCAGAAAAACATCTATTTCTGCTTTATTGACTATGCTAAAGCCTTTGACTGTGTGGATCACAATAAACTGTGGAAAATTCTGAAAGAGATGGGAATACCAGACCACCTGACCTGCCTCTGAGAAACCTACATGCAGGATAGGAAGCAACAGTTAGAACTGGACATGGAACAACAGACTGGTTCCAAATAGGAAAAGGAGTACGTCAAGGGATTGTCACCCTGCTTATTTAACTTATAGGCATAGTACATCATGAGGAACGCTGGGCTGGAAGAAGCACAAGCTGGAATCAAGATTGCCGGGAGAAATATCAATCACCTCAGATATGCAGATGACAGCACCCTTATGGCAGAAAGTGAAGAGGAACTAAAAAGCCTCTTGACAAAATAGAAAGAGGAGAGAGAAAAAGTTGACTTAAAGCTCAACATTCAGAAAACAAAGATCATAGCATCTGGTCCCATCACTTCATGGGAAATAGATGGGTAAACAGTGGAAACAGTGTCAGACTTTATTTTTCTGGGCTCCAAAATCACTGTGGATGCTGATTGCAGCCATGAAATTAAAAGACACTTACTCCTTGCAAGGAAAGTTATGACCAACCTCAGTTCAAGATAGCATATTAAAAAGCCACTATGGAGAACATTGTGGAGATTCCTTAAAAATCTGGAAATAGAACTGCCATACAACCCAGCAATCCCACTGCTGGGCATACACACCAAGGAAACCAGAATTGAAAGAGACACCTGTACTCCAATGTTCATCGCAGCACTGTTTATAATAGCCAGGACATGGAAGCAACCTAGATGTCCATTGGCAGAGGAATGGATAAGAAAGCTGTGGTACATATACACAATGGAGTATTATTCAGCAATTAAAAAGAATACATTTGAATCAGTTCTAATGAGGTGGATGAAACTGGAGCCTATTATACAGAGTGAAATAAGCCAGAAAGAAAAACACCAATACAGTATACTAACACACATATATGGAATTTAGAAAGATGGTAATGATAACCCTGTATACGAGACAACTAATCTTCAAATGTATGGCATAAAGTTGTTTCTATTATTTATATTCTTAATGCTTCTATGAGTGATTCCCATTTTGAGTATTGTTTATTTGCAAGATTTTTCTTGTTGATTATTGTTACCTGATGTTTCCCTTTTTAGAGAAGCTTTTTAAGTCAGCTTTGACTCTGTTGAGCTTCTCAAGTTTATCTTTATTTTTATTGCATTAATACCTGGTATGTATTAGTTGCTTTCTTTTCTTTATGATTATTTTGTTTATTTTGCTAACTTCTTAAACTGGCTGTATACTTGTATACTCATTGCTTTTCCTTTTTTTGTAAAGTCTACTACATTTAAGGCCTCAGTGGATAATGTTTTCCATATCCCATAGGTTTTAAGACTTTGTATTTTTGTATCTTTCTGTAATGATGTTGTTTTTAAATGTCATGTACTCTGTGAGTAATATAAACACATTGTAAATTTCAGTTTTCTAATAAATTGTATTTTAAAAATATAATAAATAAATAAAAAGCAGAGACATTACTTTTCCAAAAAAGGTCCGTCTAGTCAAGGCTATGGTTTTTCCAGTGGTCATGTATGGATGTGAGAGTTGGACTTTGAAGAAAGCTGATTGACGAAGAATTGATGCTTTTGAACTGTGGTGCTGGAGAAGACTCTTGAGAGTCCCTTGGACTGCAAGGAGATCCAACCAGTCCATTCTAAGGGAGATCAGTCCTGGGTGTTCATTAGAAGGACTGATGCTAAAGCTGAAACTCCAATACTTTGGACACCTCATGTGAGGTGGACTCACTGGAAAAGACCCTGATGCTGGGAGGGATTGGGGGCAGGAGGAGAAGGGGAGGACAGAGGATGAGATGGCTGGATGGCATCACCGACTCGATGGACATGAGTTTGAGTGAACTCCGGGAGTTGGTGATGGACAGGGAGGCCTGGTGTGCTGGGATACATGGGGTCGCAAAGAGTCGGACACGACTGAGCGACTGACTGAACTGGACTGAAGAATCCAATTATACTTCAATACTGATTTCTATAATTGCTTTTGAAGTTAAAACAAATGCACATAACCAATATTGATAAATGTCATTTTAGAGAGAGTTTTTGCTGTGTGCTCCTCTCTGCTGCTTTCTCTCCGTGACCCACACCCGAGATAGAAGACTTGTTATGTACACCTGTTGATGATACCTAAAACATAACCGCTCACTTATGACTATATTTTAGTTGCAGGCAAAGCATTCAAAAGGGAGTAAACAGCATCTCAGTTCTGATTTAACAAAATCTAAACAAATGACCGGAGAAGGCAATGGCAAGCCACTCCTGCTCTTGCCTAGAAAATCCCATGGACGGAGGAGCCTGGTAGGCTGCAATCTGTGGGGTCGCTAAGGGTCGGACACGACTGAGTGACTTCACTTTCACTTTTCACTTTCACACATTGGAGAAGGAAATGGCAACCCACTCCGGTGTTCTTGCCTGGAGAATCCCAGGGACGGGGGAGCCTGGTGGACTTGCATCTATGGGGTCACACAGAGTCGGACACGACTGAAGTGACTTAGCAGCAGCAAACAAATGACAATATGATTACTTAAATCTTGAAGCTTAAGAATCTTGGACCATATATACTTTAGACATGTATGGCATCTCATGATTTAATATTCTGTTGCTTTGTGGGATGACCACTTTCTACTCAAGTCTAGCAAATCTGATTTCGCTGTTGTGACCCATTAAAGCAGAAGAATCTAAATAGAATGTACAATCTAGATAGAATCTATAATCAAGTTTTGACTCCGGACACATGAAGTCTGACGGATATGGCCTTAATCTCGTTGCCCACTAGCTTCAGTTCAGTTCAGTTCACTTCAGTCGCTCAGTCGTGTCCGATTCTTTGCGACCCCATGAACCACAGCACGCCAGGCCTCCCTGTCTGTTCCTTTCACTATCCTATCATTTTGCCCTTTCCTGCTGTTCATGGGGTTCTCAAGGCAAGAATACTGATGTAGTTTGCCATTCCCTTCTCCAGTGGACCACATTCTGTCAGACCTCTCCACCATGACCCGCCCATCTTGGGGGGCCCCACACGGCATGGCTTAGTTTCACTGAGTTAGACAAGGCTGTGGTCTGTGTGATCAGATTGACTAGTTTTCTGTGATTATGCTTTCAGTAGGCCCTGAAAACACAAAGTATTTTGATTATATGCTTTGTGTTTTGATTATATGCTCCAAAACTTATTTGGAGTCCATATAATCATACATGACTTCCCAGCTGGCACAGTGGTAAAGAATCTGCCTGCCAATGCAGGAGGCTCAAGAGATGAGGGTTCAATCCCTGGGTCAGGAAGATCCCCTGGAGGAGGAAATGGCAACCCACTCCAGTACGCTTGCTTGGAAAACCCCATGGACAGAGGAACCTAGCAGGCTACAGTCCATGAAGTTGTAAAAGAGTTGGACATGACTGAGCACGTGCACATAATCATACATACTATGTATTGTGTATATTTATATTATGCTATATTCATATACTCTTACTGTTTACTTTTTATCAATAAAATATCAGAGCTAAAATTTTATTTCAGCACATATTTCCTCTGAAGTTGACAAATGAAAAAATACATAAAGTTTCGTTTGCTTTGTAAAATGCAATCTTTTTAAAAAACAGGCTTATTGAGGTATAAATGACATACAGTAAGCTACATATACTGGAGAGGGAAATGGCAACCCACTCCAGTATTCTCCCCTGGGAAATCCCAGCACAGAAGAGCCTTGTTGGCTACGGTCCATGAGGTTGCAAAAGAGTCTGACATGACTGAGGGACCAAACAAAAAAGCTGCACATATTTAAAATGTAGAATTTCCTAAGTGTGACATATATATACACTCATGAAGCCATCACCAATAATCAAGATAGTGAATACATCCATCACCACCACTGAGAAGTTTCCTCAAGCACTTTCTGTAATCCCCTCTGCAAACTGCCCTCCCAGGCAACCATTGATCTGCCTCTGTTGTGAAGGACAGGAAGTTTAATACAAATGAAATCAGTAAATATTTAAATAATCTTTTGTGCCTGGCTTCCTTCACTCAATAATTATTTAGAGATTCATCCGTGTTGTTTTATGTATCAATAGCTTCCTGCATTTTATTGTTGAGTAGTAAGGAACATAGAGTTTTAATATCTGACCTTAAAATTCATAAAGTAGAAGCTCAGTAATTCTGTTCAATTTGTTACTTGATTTGATAACAGAGGATGTTTTTGTCAAAGTAGTATGCCTGAAATTTATTGAGTACGAGGCCTTATAACTCCTTTGCAACTCTTGGGGTACCTGTGACTTTAACTAGGTTGTCTTCATACTACAAATTGTGCGTTAGGAGAAGGTTTGACTGATTTAAATGGTAGAATCACAGACTTTCATGACTAGAGGGAGCTTTGGAGATTATACCAACTATCTCTTCATTTTATAGATGAGGAACTGGATACCCAGAGTGGTTAAAGGGTCTGAGGCCACACCAAAGAGGTTTCTTTCAAAATTATTTGGGGTGGTGGTGATGAGGCATTATAGTGGAGGATAGTCTGTTCTCTTTGCCGTCCTGGCTTTCTCTCATCATTCCCAGCTGCCGACCCATGAAACTCTGCCTCAGCTTCCATCTGGCCCCCAGCCAGAAGTCTACTCTCTCTAGTGTCCCTGCAGCTTTGGGGACAGGGAGAATGGCTTTGCTCCAGCACAGCAGTTTTATTGAAGCCCCTCAATGCTTGAGAGCTGCTCAGAAAACCTAAACCTCAGGACTGCCTCTGTCTGACCCAGTTGAGCTACCAAATCTAGTGGATGCGATGTGACTGCTTTCCTGGTTGCTTTAGAACAGCTATCAAGGTGTCTCCAGAGACCCAAATGGCCAGCAGGGCAAAAGCCTCTTGCTGAAGCCCAGAGAGGGAAAATTGGACCCCACGTTTAAACACAGTTTGCTTCTTTTTCTTTCTCCTCCCTTCTATAACACCTCTGGGGCCAAGAAAAGGGCAGGCTTTCCCTTCTTCTTCTTCCTTGGAACTCAACAAGACTAGCGCTTGAAAAATAAAGATGGAGGTAAAGGAAAATATACAATTCTCTCATAATAGTCTGACTTGCAAAGCTGGAGTAATATAGAAAAATCCCATTTTTGGAACATGGATTTCCTCTTTGCATTCCGCTGTAACACTTCCGATCTCTCTAGGCAGAAGGATGCCCCAGGAAGACTAAGGTGAATATCATGTCTTCTGACAAACTAAATATAAAAGCACCTTACTAATTTTCAAACTATCAGTATTACCTCCATTCCACTTGCCACCAAAAATGTCCTAAGTAATGCCCACTCACTCATACTTACAAAGAAATTACACCAGCCCAAGATCCAGAGACCCTCTCCCTTCCACAATCCATCTGCTCTTTACTACAATGGTGATAATACTAACACTTAAGAAAATGCACTATCTGCTATGCAGATTATCTCATTTAATTCTCACAACAATCCTATGTTGCCAGTACTATTTTTTTAAATGTTATTGAAGTATAGTTGATTTTCAATGTGTTAATTTCTGCTGTACAGCAAATGACTCAGTTATATATGTATTCTTTTTCACATTCTTTTTCATTATGGTTATCACAGGATATTGAATACAGTTCCCTGTGCTATACAGTAGGAAAGTGAAAGTGAAAGTCACTCAGTCATGGCCAGCTCTTTGCCACCCCATGGACTATACAATCCATGGAATTTTTCAGACCAGAATACTGGAGTGGGTAGCCGTTCCCTTCTCCAGGGCATCTTCCCAAACCAGGTCTCCCACATTTCAGGCGCATTCTTTACCAGCTGAGCCACCAGGGAAGTCCATACAATAGGACCTTGTTGTTTATCCATCCTATATATAATAGTTTGCATCTACTAATCCCAAATTCCCAATCCTTCCTTCCCCCAGCCCCACCCCCTTGGCAACCACCAGTCTGTTCTCTATGTGAGTCTGTTTCTGTTTTGTAGATAGGTTCATATATGTCATATTTTACATTCCACATATAAGTGATATCATATGGTATTTGTCTTTCCCTTTCTGATTTACTTTGTTTAGTATGATAATCTTTAACAGTGACAGATTTTATTTTCTTAAGTTCCAAAGTCACTGTGGATGGTGACTATAGCCATGAAATTAAAAGATGCTTGCTCTTTGGAAGTAAAGCTATGATAAACCTAGACAGCGTATTAAAAAGCAGAGACATCACTTTGCTGACAAAGGTCCATGTAGTCAAAGCTATGGTTTTTCCTGTAGTCATGTATGGATGTGAGAGTTGGACCATAAAGAAGGCTGAGCACTGAAGAATAGATGCTTCTGGATTGTGGTGTTGGAGAAGACTCTTGAGAGTCCCTTGGACTGCAAGGAGATCAAACCAGTCAATCCTAAAGGAAATCAACCCTGAATATTCAGTGGAAGGATGATACTGAAATTGAAGCTCCAATACTTTGGCTACCTCACGCAAAGAGCCAACTCCCTGGAAAAGACCTTGATGCTGGGAAAAACTGAGGGCAGGAGAAGAAGGGGCCAACAGAGGATGAGATTGTTGGATGGCATCACCAACTCAATGGACATGAGTTTGAGCAAACTCTGGGAGACAGTGAAGGACAGGGAAGCCTACCGTGCTGCAGTCCATGGGGTCACAGAGTTGGACGCAACTTAGTGAATAAACAACAATGATAATGTCTAGGTTCATCCATGTTGCTGAAAATGGTATTATTTCATTCTTTTCAATGGCTGAACTATATAATATATATATATATATAAAATCTTCTTTATCCATTAGTCTATCAATGGACATTTAGGTTTTTTCCTGTGTCTTGGCTATTGTGAATAGTGATACTAACATAGGGGTGCATTATCTCTTTGAATTATAGTTTTATCTTGGTATATGCCCCAAAGCAGGATTACTGGATCGTATGGCAACTCTATTTTTAGTTTTTTGTGGGACCTCCATACAGTTGTCTATAGTGGCTGCACCAATTCGCATTCCTATCAACACCACGAGAGGACTCTCTTTTCTCCACACCCTCTCCAGCATTTATTAGTTGCAGACTTTTTAATGATGGTCATTCTGACCAATGTGAGGTGGTACCTCATTGTAGTTTTCATTTGCATCCCTCTATCAGCAGTGCTGAGCATCTTCTATCTGTTGCTTCCCTCATAGCTCATTTGGTAAAGAATCTGCCTGCAATGCAGGAGACCCTGATTCCTGGGTCGGGAAGATCCCCTGGAGAAGGGAAAGGCTACCCACTCCACTATTCTGGCCTGAAGAATGGAAGTATATATAGTCCATGGGGTTGCAAAGAGTCGAACACGACTGAGTGACTTTCACTCACTTCACTTAGTACTATAATTCAGACATTTTACTGATAAGGAAGCTGAAGATTAGAAAGATGACTGCTCAAGGTCATATATCTGGTAAGTCATAGAGTTATGAGCCTGAAGCCTTAGCTATTAGCTGATTTCTAGTTTTTACCTACTAGTCTCCACAGCTTCCTTCCTGGTCACCATATACACAGTGGTTGCATTCCTAGGCTGAAATGGTCAACTTAGCCCAACTGGAGGAGGGGCAGTTCTCAGGACCTTTCTTACCAATTGATGTGTGGAATGAAATTTGAGTGGACCTGTTTATGGCAAAACTACAGGTGGCTAATTTAACAGATTTTATTGCTTCTAGTAATCTTGGCACCAGTGATAAATTAATTACCTTAAGTGAAGATACCAGCCTTAAAAAAAGCCAAGATATGTTGTAATTTAAGTTATAGATTAACAAATCACTGTTCTGACCTTTATTTTCCCTTTGCCCTAATTTTCTTATATTTTATCCTTTTATATTTGATGATTCTTTTTTTAAAGCTTCTGCAGATCTCCTTGGGAATGAGGTGGGAAGATCCAGCAAATCTAATTAATGAGTTAGCGAATTATTGTATTTAAAAGGTTAAAATAATAAAAATGAAACTTTTAAGAAAATTAAATGTGCATTAATTTTTTAAAACACTATCCTTGTAGAGAGGGGGACAATAAGAAGCAAATGTAGAAAAATATGAGAAACCTATTGAAAATGTGTTCATTTCCCCACTTTGAAGTTATGCACACATTCTTTACCATTAACTTTGAACTTTTCAGACATCATTTCTCCATTTGTCTTTGTATTGCTAGGATCTGTCACCATTTATCCATTCAATAAGTAATTTTGGAACTTTAGAAAACATGATAGTACAAAGAGCTTGTTCTCCACGAGCTGACAATGTAATGGGTACTGTCAAGTCTGTTGGGAGAGCTCAGTAAATGTTTGTGGAATAAGTCTGACTTCAGCTCCACAAAAGAAGCTTGTATGCAAAATTAAGTTTATTTCTAGTTTTTATAGAGACACAGAGAGGCAATATGTCTTATTCATGGAGACTCATTGGAAAGAGAAAGAGCCAAATATTCAAATCCAAGTATTAATATTTGGACCCCAGTGTCCTTGCTTTTTCGGAAGGCCACATTAATATAAACCCACAGGAAGCAGGTAGACATAGGTTTTTTTCCCAGCTGCTTAGCATTTCTGTGAGTAGCCACTGAGGTTTCAAGGGAGGACACCGGAAAAACACACCTTTCCAATCAGAGGCCTATGTGCCCCTGGACATGTGATGTCACCCATGCCAAGCCAATCACTGCATAACCATGCATCCTGACTTGGCACCTTTAAACAACCATGATTAGTTATTTCTCATGATTCTGTGGGTTGACTGGGCATTCTTCTGCCCAGTGGTATTGGCTGGGTTTACTCATGCAACTGGTTTAGCTGGCAGCTGGGCTGAGCTGGAAGGTCTGGGCCATGGTGATTGATTACCTTCAGCTGTGGGGCCTTGATTTCCTCCATGGCACTCCTTCCACATGACATCTCATCCTGCAGGGTTGCCCCGGGTGGTCTCTCTCCAGTATTATAGCCCGAGATTCTTTATGGCATGAGAATGAAAACAAAGGCTGCTGGTATTTTAAAGGCTTGGACTCTGAAGTTCCTGAAGGTCATTTTCATCACATTGTATTGGCCCGAGGAAAACCATCTCAGGTTCAGTGGGAAAGGAAACAGACTCCGTGTCTTAATGGAGGACTGGTGTGCTTACATAGGAAAGGGAAGAGTTGTTGCGGGGAGCATATTCAGGGAACCTGCCACAGAGTCCTCACCAGGACAATTATGATACCAAGTCTCCTTCAGGAAAGCACAGATGCCACGAATCATGGAAACCTAGAGCTGCTGGGACCATCTTTGCCACCATGTAGAAAAAGCGTGCTTTTTCATAGAAAGAAAAGCACATATATACATACACCTGAAACTAACACGACATTGTTAGTTTCACTTTACTGTACACCTGAAACTAACACAATATTGTAAATCAACTATACTCCAATAAAATTGAAAAAGAAAAGAAAACGCCCATTTGAGGACAAGGTCAGCGTAGACGAAAGCAGAGCAAGAGGTGGAAAAATAATGTAGTGAAACTCAGTTCTTCACTGAGGTGGAACAGAGGTCATAGAGCTAAGTGGTTAAACAGTTCAGGATGTGGAGTCATACCACCCTGAGTTCTAATCTGGCTCCGCTACCTACTAGCCATGTAACTTTGGGAAAGTTAATATCTCCAAGCATCACATTCATCAACTATAAAATGTGCATAATAATAGTCCCTGTCTTTATAGGGTTGTTGTGACAGTTAACTGTGATGATGTTTGTGATGAGTATAGCAAAGTGCTGGGCCCAGCATAAGTCCTCAGGGATGCGTGCTGTGTACACTGAGATGCGCCTGGAACCTCTCCCCCACAGAGATGCTCTGTGCTCTGCTGGGACCTTGAGGGTCACAAGTGAGGTTCCAATCTTCACTTGGATTGGAAACCCTTTAACATATAGCAAAAGGTCCTCTATGTCAGAAGTCTCCCAAGCAACATATTCTTATTTCCTCTTTAAACATATGAAGCTAACAAATGCCTGACTTTAATTTGGGGAAAAGAAAAGAACTGTTGGTAAGTTTTGTGTCCTTCTTGGGAAACGTAAGTGCTATGCCCGACCACTTGGAGAAATGAAGAACCGCACTACCTTCACCACACCAAGAGAGGGGCGTCCATGGAGCCTGTCACATTTTGTGTATTCCCATAAAGCTGAATTCAAATCATAGACAGTTGCTTCTTAGAGGTTGGACAGATCTGGGTTTCAGTTCACCTTGACAAGCTAAAGGTCACTAGTATGACACAGAATACTTTCATCTGTTATGTACAGTATATTTACATCTTTATACATCTCTGTCAGTTCAAAAAGTGACTGCTGTCTCCTCTGTTCTCTATTGGAAATGTAGTCTAATTTTGCATCAGATGGATTAATCTGTGGATCTCAGAAGTTACCTTTGCATCTCTCTCCTTTTTGATAAAATATACATAATATAAATTTGTCATTAGCGATATTCAGTACACTCATAATGTTGTACAACCATCATATCTAGTTCCAGAATACACTTTCTCTTAATTCTTTCTCTCTTCTAACCAAATATTAGAATGAACTTCCTTGGTTACCTCAGTTTACAGGGTTTGGCTAAAGAGGGTACTAGAACAATTACTTGTTGTTCAGTTGCTAAGTTGTGTCCGACTCTAAAACCCCACAAACTGTACCCCACCAGCTCCTCTGTCCATGGGGTTTTCTAGGCAAGAGTACTGGAGTGGATTGCCATTTCCTTCTCTAGGGGATCTTCCCAACCCAGGGATTGAATCCAGGTCTCCTACATTGCAGGCAGACCCTTTAGCATCTGAGCCTCCAGGGAAGATCAATTACTAGAAGCCATGAATCCTGATCAGACTGGTTTGACGAGGTGGAGGAATCTGCTGTGACTGTCAGCAGAGGACATACGGCTTACTACCTGGAAAACTTGTGTGCTGTTTGCAAAGCGACTTATGGAAAGAATCAACTGCCTTTTGTTAATTGGGTAATTAGTATTCTCCCTTCTGACACATCTCTGGAATAAGATAAAAGCCCACACTGTTGTTTTTAGATGTCTGACAGTATTCATAAAACAATATCATTATTTACAAAAAATAGTCACCCTCATGAACTGTTTTATGTGCCAGGCACCATGCTGCTAATCAATTCCTTGACATCTCTGTGGAGGAGGCCCCTTCACTAGCTCCACTTTTCAGATGAGAAAATGAAACCTCAGAGAAGTTAAACAACTTTTCCAAGAGCACACATCTAGTAAGTTGTAAGCCAGGATTCAAACTCCAGTCTCATTGACCCTAAAACCTAGGCATTTAGCGCGCGGTGAATGCAAGGTCAAACACAACCAACACGTGAGAAATGCAGCCTGAGTCTCAAGAGCAAGAAGCATCATCAAAACAGCAGCCTGAACTAGGAAAACCAACTTGATGAAACTGCAAGGCACCACATCTAACAGAAGTCATAACGGCTCTACCCCCGTCTACTTCGTTCCTCTCAAAGAGCTGACTTTTGAAGTCACGTGGAAACCTCTGTGGGCCTCAGTCCTCACCTGCAGAATTTGTTCCTGCCATTTCCTTTTCAGCTGGGGTAGATCCCTGGGCCCTGGTTTTCATGCCCCTAGTACACTTTCCCTCCTTTAGGTTGCCTTTCTTATCTCCCGATTCTGGCTCTCCACACTTCTGACTCTATGCTTTTTGACATGTCACTTAAACTAGAGCCAGCATTCCCTCTTGGATCTGATCTTAACATTGACCTTGTAGGAACTGCCGTTGAGAGAGGCTCAGCTTGGCCCCACATCTCTGCCCTGGGCTCTGGTGCACAGACAAGATTGAACCGTCAGGACACCCATTCACACCCATTGACACCCATTCACACCCATTGACACTCATTCACACCCATTCACACTCATGTAGAGCTTTGTTGTTTAGAGAACTTTGGAAAAATATCCTGTAATGTTTATAAAAGAAGACAGAGCTGGTATTAATTTTTCTATTTTTCAAAAGTGTCACAAACATTTCAAGTGTACCAAAGAAATACACTGAATAACAGAACATCCATAAACACTGTCTAGACTTGACACATTTTTCCTTAAAGAAATAAAATGGTGCAGATGTGATTGAATCCTCTTTCACTCCATTTCCCTCCCTCCTTCCCCAAAGAACACACTGTCTTGAAATTGATTTGAATCATCCCAACCAGGTTTTAAGATTATAGGTATCTATTATTATCTGTGTGAAACCACAATGGATATTATTTTGTGTTCTTAAAACTTCTATATAATATCATACTATATGTATTGTTTAGCCACTTGCTTTTTCAAAGCTTTGTTCTTAAGATTTATTTTTGTTGAAACATACATTTATGTTCATTCATTTCACCTAATAGTCTTCCTGGCTTTCTATATGCATATAGATAGCATATTTTATTTATCTAACCTCCTACTGATAGAAATTTATATAAATTTTTGTTTTGTACTATTTAGACACTGAAATGACTCACGTTGTACATCTGTTCTTATAGACATATGCCAGCCTTCTTCTAGAGCGAATTACTGGAAGTAGAATTGCTAGGTCATAGGGTAAGTAGAGAACTACAATTTTACATTCTCCCAAGTGGTTGTACTAATTTACATTCTCATCATCTGAGTCTGAGAATTCATATGGCCCTTGGTCCTTGACAATTATTGGCATTATCAGATATTTTGATTTTTATCAGTCTGTTCACTGAAAACTAGTTTCTCATTGCTTTATCATGGATAGATTTTGAATTAATGGCTCAGTTTCTTTATTACAAAGTCTAATGGAGTTTTTTTAATTTCTTCTTGACTCAATATTAACGATTTACAGTTGTTTTAAAAAACTGCTTATTTCATCTATATTTTAAATATCTTGGCATAAAGTTGATTATGATATTCTTATTATTTTAAAATTCACTGTAATTGTGTTCTTCTGTTCATTTCTGGTATAGCTTATGTCTCCTCGTTTTACTATATCTCAGCAGAGGGTTGTCTTTATATTAATCTTTTTGAAACACAAGATTTTGGTGTTGTTGCTACTTTGGTTCCTTATTTTCTATTCATTAATTTCCATGCCTCACTTTAGTCTCTCTCCCCTCTCCTTTTTTTGGTATACACTCTGTGGCTCTTTTCTAATTGCTTTCATTGCATAATAAGTTATCTTTTTTTTTCTAATAATTGCAAGGAGATCCAACCAGTCCATCCTAAAGGAGATCAATCCTGGGTGTTCATTGGAAGGACTGATGCTAAAGCTGAAACTCCAATACTTTGGCCATCTCACGTGACGAGTTGACTCACTGGAAGAGACTCTGATGCTGGGAAGGATTGGGGGTGGGAGGAGAAGGGGACGACAGAGAATGAGATGGCTGGATGGCATCACCGACTCGATGGACATGAGTTTGAGTGAACTCCGGGAGTTGGTGATGGACAGGGAGGCCTGGCGTGCTGTGATTCATGGGGTCGCAAAGAGTCAGACACAACTGAGCGACTGAACTTAACTGAACAGAAAGGATATAAATTTCCTTTCAAAACTGCCTTAGCTGTTTGATATGTAGTTCTTTTGTTGTTATTTTTCCCCTAAATAGTTAAAAATTTTTATAAGATTTCTTAATTGATCAATGTATTTATTTAGAAAAGTACTTAAAATTTTCTTTGTTAGAGTACAGTATGATGAGGTGATTGGTTATGTTTTTTCTAAAGTATTTTTAACTTCATTGTGTGTTAGATAACGCAGTTTAAATGATATAAATTATTTTGTATTTATCCAGACTTCTCTGTGACCCAGTTGGGGTCACCTTTTGTAAAAGTTCCATGTGTACTTGAAAAAATGTATAATATTGAATTATTGAGCACAGAATTCTATATGTCATTTGATTAAATTTATTCAGATTTATTTTCTTTGAAAGTGAAGGTGTTTAGTCACTCATTCGGGTCTGACTCTTTGCGACCCCATGGACTGTAGTGTGCCGGGCTCCTCTGACAATGGAATTCTCCAGGCAAGAATACTGGAGTGGGTAGCCATTTCCTTCTCCTGGGGATCTTCCCAACCCAGGGATGGAACCTGGGTCTCTTGCATTGCAGGCAGATTCTTTACTGTCTGAGCCACCAGGGAAGCCCTCTTATTTTCTTTTGTCTGCTTTATCTGTCTATTCTGAAAGTGGTATGTTAAAATTTCCCAACTATGATTGAGAATTGTCAATTTCTTTTTTGTAATTCCATCCATTTATGCTATAAATATTTTAAGGACATGTTAGTAGATACACACAAGTCCAGAGATGTTTATGACCGTCTGGAAATTACTCTTTTCATCATTCCATAATGACTCTCTCTTTCTACTGATGCTTTTATTTTTCTCCCCTTAAGTCTATTTTGTGGGATAATAACATAGCTACATCAGATTTCTTTTACTTAACTTTTATCTGAGGGTTAGGTAGTTTTGGTTTAGTTAGGTGATTTTCATTCTTTTAAAATGATATTGCTTGTAAACACCAGAGTGTTTCCTTTAAAATCTGAGAATTTTGTCTTCCAGCTGATAAATTCCTTTTCATTTATTTTTATTGATGTATATTGGGTTATTTCTACTATCTTATTTTGACTTTTCCTACCATGCTTTATGTCTTTTTGTGTGTGTTTATTTCTTTTTAACTCAGTTTTACTTACTTGATTGAATTTTCTGGATTCTCCTATTTTTCTACTCATTTGAAAGTTATAGTAATATATTCTATTTTTATTCTTAAATTGATTACTCAGTAAAAGGTATAACTATTTTAACATAGTTTAAACTTAGTTAATAGCTTTAGCTCTCTTCAATAAAAAATAAGGATCTTAAAACATTTTAATTGCAATCTTCCAAGTGTTAATCTTCCAAGTGTTTGTTGTTTAGCATTATAGCTCTACCTTTTTTGTAAGTTACTCTCTTTTTAATTATTATTATTTTTCCTAATCTACAGACAAGAAAACTGAGGTTCAGGAAAGTCAGGTTATTACCTACGGTCATAGATTTAACAAGTGGCAAAATCCATCCAGAACCCACCTTCATTTGGGAATGAAACATCTATAGACTTGAATTCTTTGGAATGTGCTAGCCATTTCACTGCATGGCTAATTTTTATATGGCTAGTTTTAAGGCATGACAAGTGCTATTGGTTATCTCCAAATATCTCTCCTTGAGTGAGTGTGAGTGTGAAAGTCACTCAGTCGTGTTTGACTCTTTGCGACCCCATGCGCTATACAGACCATGGAATTCTCCAGGCCAGAATACTGCAGTGTGTAGCCTTTCCCTTCTCCAGGGTTAGTAAACCAGATAAAATGGATGTTTTGCCCTTGGTTTGGCCTTAAATTGAAAACAGACTCTTTATGCACCTTGTTTTCCATTGTGTTTACAGAATTTCCTTGTTATTATAAAGGCGTGATAAATGACAGGTGATGTGCTGAGAGTGGATTAATGGCATAGCAGAAGAGACCACTTCCTCCTTCCCCAGGGAAGCCGGTTATCATACAAACAGAGCTACCCTCCAGGCTCCTTGCTTGAAATCTCAGTCTATATGTCTACCCATCCATCCTGTGATACGGGACAGTTTTATGGCTAAGGTCGGAATTGTAATTGCAATAGCACAAATTTCCAGCCTCATGCTTCAGTCTTCCAACCATGTTTCTTACTAATAAGGCTGAGATCCCAATGAAACACGTTTGCGGATAGCTCACCAGCACCTACTGTTATTTTAAGAAAATGAACAAAGTCCATTGAAGGTGAAGAGTGTCACGGTGTCATCTCTGTTCATGAAAGACAGCCCAATTTTCAGTTGGGGAACAAAGAGTATATTTGAGGGTGAAAGGCTGGTGAAATAGCTCGGCTGAGTAAATGCTCCTGCAGCAACGATTATTGCCTCATCACTCAAAGGTGAAAGAACAGGAAAATAAAATGGCACAGATTGCATCCCCCAGGTAACAGATGAGACACAGGAGAAGAATATAGTTCAAAGGCTGGCAAGCACCCACACTGTCCTCTGCAGACCCTGCAAGGGGACGTCTGCACCAATTTTGGATTGTGCAATTATATTGAACACTCACGCCCCATTTAAAAGACAAATTGTGATAAGATTTGGTGTAGTTTCGATGGATTCAGAAAGAAACATTTGAGAAACACATCCCTGCTTGGCATGGAGAAGTCTGGAATTAGTATGAAATGTCTACCTGTGTCAGGCCCTATGCTAAACACTTTCCATCCATTATTTTAAAATTTCCTTATTAGTCATTTGAGGAAGGTTTTAATATCCTTTATTGACAGAATTTATCGAAGGTCGGAGACTTGAAATGACTTCTTTAAATTCACAGAGCTAGTAAGTGAGATTTGAAACCAGGCCTGCTTGGCTATCATGCTTGGCTATCACTCTGTAGTGTTTTGAAGTGAGATGATGGCTGTAATTTAGCAGTTTAACAGGTAAAAGTGTGATTGTAAGGTATTCATTCTGGATGGATTCCTTTCCTACTTCCCCAAGCCAATGAAGAAGAATTCTGCACAGACGTTTTTCCCTATCTAAACTCAGCAGTCCTGCAAGCCACCCCTGCCTCTATAGTCATCACCCTTTGAAAATAGCCCTTGAAATCTCACCAAGTCTCAGCCTTGAACCTCTAGTCCTGACCCTCCAGGGCTGCACACTGATTTGAATGTCAGCTTCTCCCTTCTTATCCCATCCACTCAGCTTCCTGCAGTTTCTTACCTCCCTTCCCTGCCTGCAACAGCCTGAATACCGGGCATAGCTTTCCTGGAGGCTGAGGACACGACTTCTGTCCTCTGAGGCTGCTCTGACTCAGCTCCATTCCTGGGACAACCTGCCTCCCACCCCCTCGCATGCCTATTCAGTGCAGTCTCCTCCCCTCCGTGAAGCTTCCAACATTCACGAGTGGAAATGCCCTGAGCAGCTCTTTGTACCAGGCACTAATCCAAACATGGAGGGGTACAGATGTGCCCAGGCAGATAGTGGGACAGAGACAAACACATAAGCAGGGTTCTAAAGAAATGCGACGAGTGAGGTAGTCCTGCGGTCTGGGACATCCACGTTGGATAACGGGTGAGGCCGTCTCCTCTGAGGCTGAAGTGAAGCAGCAAAGAGGCTTCACAGACAATGTGAAGACTTACAGCTTTTGAACTGTGGTGCTGGAGAAGACTCTTGAGAGTCCCTTGGACTGCAAGGAGATCCAACCAGTCCATTCTAAAGGAGATTGATCCTGGGTGTTCATTGGAAGGACTGATGCTAAAGCTGAAACTCCAATACTTTGGCCACCTCATGCGACAAGTTGACTCACTGGAAAAGACTCTGATGCTGGGAGGGATTGGGGGTGGGAGGAGACGGGGACGACAGAGAATGAGATGGCTGGATGGCATCACTGACTCGATGGACATGAGTTTGAGTGAACTCCGGGAGTTGGTGATGGACAGGGAGGCCTGGCTTGCTGTGATTCATGGGGTCGCAAAGAGTCGGACACGACTGAGCGACTGAACTGAACTGAACTGAACTGAACCTGACTGGAAGGATGAGTAGGCATTTTCATCCTTCCCTACCAGCCTGGTTGCTATGGTTAAGGCTGTAGTAGGCGATGAATCCTGGAGGAGTAAGGGTGGAAGGACAGGTGAGAGAGGTGAGGCGGGAACTGCAGGGCTTTCCATGTTTTCTACTCAACCCTTTAAGGTTGAGGGAAAATTATATTCCTGACTAGAGTGTCATTCTTCTGCTGGTAGGGAGAAGCGCCTTTTCTTTTTTTCCATTTTGTCAAAACAAAATGGTGGTGATGGTAGTGGGGGCGCGGGTGGGATTTTGTGAGTAATTACTTTTCCCATGAGAATAACTACCATTTCCCCCTCCCACAGGCAGTTACTGTGTGTTAGAGACTGTACTACATTCCAGAGGATTCCCTCTTGCTGGGTACAAGGTTCTCGGTCACGTCTCAGATTACATTGTTTGAGGCCCCACCTGCTGGTAAGAGCTGGAAGGTCAGCATCCCATCACCCAGTCCCCAGGGCTCCACCCCTCTTTCCTCTGGGTGTCCTGAACCCAGGAGCTGTGACATGTGTCTTGTGGCAAGAAGTTCACACCTGTTTGGTCCCATTTCAGTAGATGGAGTGCAGCGAAGGACACTGAGCCTGGTGGAAGCTGGTTATGGTGGGCAGTGGCCAAAGCACTGGATTAGGCCCCAGTTCTCTGCTCCTGCTCTAACCCCACTTGCTAGAGTGGAATCTGTTGCAGGGGGGATTCTTCAAGGGCAAACAGTAGGTCCTCCAGGGTTACTCTCCTTGAGGGGTCTCACGGACAAGCTGTCCACGTTCTCTTCGATTCCCCAATGGATAGCCACGTCCACTGGAAGCAAAGCTACTCCAGGATGGTGAGGATGAGACCCAACTTCTCAATAACTTTAAAAGATGGCAGCAGCAGAGCTCACATGAAGCCCAATCCTTGCTTGAGATGCTGCAGAGGTGGGGCCTCAGCTCACCAACCCAGTTCTTCACTAACAGTTATTCAAGGGAAGGGGCTGCCTCTAGGTTGTGCTCATCGCAGAGTCTCCTTGTCATTCCTAGTAGATCGGAGCCTCTAGGGTTATTGTTCTTAAAATACACTGGACTTGGGATTCCCTGGTGGCTCAGTGGTAAAGAATCTGCCTGCCAATGAAGGAGAGAAGGGCTCTCACCCTGATCGGGGAAGATCCCACACGCCATGGAGCAACTAAGCCTGTGTGCCACAACTACTGAGCCTGAGCTCTAGGGCCCGGGAGCTGCAACTACTGAGCCCACGTGCTTCAACTACTGAAGCCCACGTACTCTAGAGCCCATGCTCTGCAACAAGAGAAGCCATCGCAATGAGAAGCCCGCACATAGCAACTAGAGAGAAGTCCCTGCTCGCCACAACTAGAGAGAAGCCCCTGAGCTGCACAGCCAAAAATAAATAAATAAATAAAAAATTTAAAATATACTGGCCTTGAGGGATAGGCAGAACCAATGACAGCATCAAGCATTAAAGGACCCAGAATCCCCATCCGGCACTCTCCCTTCTGAGGTCAAATTGCCAAGCCTGACAACAAGTCCCACATCTCTGGATTCAATTTGTAATAGGGAAGAACAAATCTGACTCTATATTGGATCTTTCACTTTAACCTTTGTCATCTAATGATTTTGCTACAAGTTAATCACTAAAGTGATGTTGCCTATAGCTTAAAGTATATATTTCCCTGGTGGCTCAGACAGTAAAGAATCTGCCAGCAATGCAAGAGACCCAGGTTCCATCCCTGGGTCGGGAAGATCCCTTCAAGAAGGGAATGGCTACCCCTCCAGTATTCTTGCCTGGATAGTCCATGGACAGAGGAGCCTGGTGGGCTATAGTTCATGGGGTTACAAAACAGTCAGACATGACTGAGCAGACTAACATACATAAAGGCCCATCTCTAAGAACCCTGCCTCCCATGCCTGAGTGTTAAGCTAAAATACTTTGGTTTCACTCATAGGAAACCTCCTGACCCAGCCCACCTGTGAGTGGATCCAGGCAAGAAAATAAAAACAGTGCCCCTGGAGTCTGGCCGGAACCAGAAAATATTTGCAACAACTTATTGCCTCTTTTTCTTTACCTCCTTTCCTCTTCCTCATGAAAGAAACTAGCATCCAAACCAGGCAAGATAGTTCTTTGGGACAGCAGTCTGCCATCTTCTAGGTCTACTGGCTTTCCAAATAAAGTTGTTATTCCTTGCCACAACAACTCATCCCTTGGTTTATTGACCTGTCATGCGGAGAGGAGTCCAAGCTTGGACGCGGTAACAAGTTGGGCCTGTTGTCTTTTCCTACTTCTGAATCGCCCTCAAGCATCTCCACGTATCTCTCTAACGCCAGCTCTCAGGGAGAAGGTTTGGGAATGGAGACAGTGTCAGCCTTTTCCCTCCCAGAAGATCTGTGGGTGCACTCTGCAAACCGGCCCCTCACCCTCCCTGGAGCCCTACAAGCAAGGAGGGGCCCTTCACTGCCAGACAGCAGACCCACTAGACCTTTCCTTAGGGAAGGAGGGCTGCAAAGATCTCTTCAAGGGCAATCTATACAAAACTGCTGGCAGTTTCTTTTGACCAACAGGGAAGAGGAGATCTGAAGTTACCTCATTTAATCTTCATGGTAATCCCCTGAGGCAGGCGTTGTTGTTACCCTCGTGTCAGAAGAAAAATGCTAAGGCCTACAGCGTGAAGGAACTTGCCCAAGTTCTCCGTGGTCAGTAACAAAGAAGAGATTCCAAAGCTCTTGCATACACTGCTGGCCTGCCTTGGAAGAATTCCTCGTCCTCCATGAACAGTCACCTGAGGAGAAAGGATGCATTGTGGAGAGTGATGAAATCAAGAATGGGCTGCATGTGCGCTGCCATCAGATCAGTGGGTGCTGAGGGCTAGCTACGGTAGTGAATTGACCCTAGGGATATATGAGGTTGGGCTTCCCTGGTGACTCAGACAGTAAAGAATCTGCCCACAATGCGGGAGATCCGGGTTTGATCCCTGGGTCAGGAAAATGCCCTGGAGTAAAGGAATAGCAACCCACTCCAGTGTTCTGGCCTGGAGAATAACCAGGATCTGTTATTTTAACATGAACAGAGGAGCCTGGCGGGCTACAGTCCATCGGGTTGCAGAATCGGACACGACTGAGCGACACACACATATAATAAGGTTACTTTTAGGGGAACAAAAAGTGTTCTATCTTGATTGTGGTGGTGATCACATTACTGTACATACTTGTCAAAATTCATTGAATTGTATAGATAAAATTGGTGAACTGAGCATATGAACTTATTTACAAACAGAAGTAGAGTCACCATGGTTACCAGAGGATTTGGGGGGGGGGTAGGGGTAAACTGGGAGATTGAGACTGACATATATACATCACTATATATAAAATAGATAATGAGGACTCACTGTATAGCACAGGGAACTCTACTCAATACTCTGCAGTGAACCAAACGGGAAAATAATCTTAAAAAAGAGTAGATACATGTGTATGTATAACTGCTTCACTTCGTTATGTACCTGAAACTAAGACTGTAAATCACCTATACTCCAGTAAAACTTTTTAAAAATAATAAAGAACAACAACAGTGAAAAAAAAAAAAAGCTGCATACGAACCCACTGACACGTTATTTCTGTTTGGTTTTGTCGTCTGTATCTGTTATGGGCTGAGTTGCGTTCCCCCCACCCTCTAAATTCATATGTTGCAGTCCTGACCCCTAGGACCTCAGAATGTGATTGTATTTGGAGGTAGGCCCTTTAAAGAGGTGATTAAGATAAAACAAGGTCCTATCGGAGGGTCCAAATCCAATATGACTGATATTCTTATAAGAAGAGGAAGTTTTAGAAACTGTGGATGAAAGTGAAAGACTGGATCTTGCCACTCAAAACGTGGTCTTAGACCAGTAGCAAGCATTACCTGCAGTTTGTTAGGACCACAGAACCCCAGGTACAATGAACCAGGATCTGTTATTTTAACAAAACTCTCAGGCAGGACCAGCTGGATAATTGGTAGGGTCTAGTACAAAATGAAAATGAAAATCCCTCGTTTAAAAATTAGTAAGAATTTCAAGACTTTAGTAGCAGGGCATTAAGCCAACTGTGTATAGTACTGAGAGGTCTCACACCTGCGCTGACCCTGCCCACAGGTGATAGGCAAGCACTCCAAAGCTGGAGAAGCATCGCAGTGGTGTGATGAAACCTTTCACCTGAGAGACGGTTTTAGCTGGATTTTATCTTTTTGCATTTTATCCTAAATACACAAAAGTTTTGCGTTATACTCTTTAATGTATCTATTCTTCTCATGATAAAATATTTCCCCCCAAAAAATTCTGGAAGGAAAATAGGCATTCCTGGATGATGCATCTTGTGTTCGTATAGTGCTGACAGCCTGCGGCACCCTGCCCATTCCAGGAAGTATGCACACTGTGGGAAAATCTTGGGGCCAGCCCATCTGAGGTGTGGACTGCAGAGTCCTTGATTAAATGTTTTCAAAAGAATCGCCGCACACAAGTTCATGTCCCCTGCTTGCAAGAAGCTGAGTATTTATGTAGTATCCCTCTGGACTGATTATTTAAGCTCTCTGAACCTCAGTCTTTTATAAAATGGGGGAGTAGAATAGTACCCCTTTCAGAGGGTTATTGTGAAGTTGAAATGAAATAACACATAAAAACAAAACATGGAGACCATTTCCTATGGGATTTTTTGTTTTGTTTGTTTTGCTCTGTAGCTCTTAGTTCAGACCAGGGATTGAACCTGGGCAGTGAAAAGCGCCACAACCTAACCACTGGACTGCCAGGGAAGGCCCCTCTTGTGTATGTTAAGTGTTCAACAAAAGTTAACTTATTACAGCCTGGAGATTAGATTCTTGCTTCACTCTGAGGAAGGCAAACAATGAGAGAGTATGTTTCAAGGAGAATTTGCCCAGCTCCCAGACATGGAATAGCATTTATTCTAATGAGTTCATCTTGACCTGGGGTCTGGTTGTCATTCTATTGATGTAGAAACCTGATTTTTAAACTGGAGTATAGGTGATTAATAATGTTATGCTAGTTTCAGGCGTACAGCAAAGTGATTCAGTTATACATATATGTATATCTATTTTTTTTGAAATTTTGTTTCCAGTTTAAGTTGTTTCAAAATATTGAGCCGGTTCCTGTGCTATACAGTGGGTCCTTGTTGGTTATCCATTTAAAATAGAGCAGTGTGTACATGTCACTCCCTAAAGCCCTATCTCGGAGAAGGCAATGGCACCCCACTCCAGTACTCTTGCCTGGAAAATCTGCAGCCTGGTAGGCTGCAGTCCATGGGGTTGCTAAGAGTCGGACACGACTGAGCGACTTCACTTTCACTTATCACTTTCATGCATTGGAGAAGGAAATGGCAACCCACTCCAGTGTTCTTGCCTGGAGAATCCCAGGGATGGGGGAGCCTGGTGGGCTGCCGTCTATGGGGTCGCACAGAGTCGGACACGACTGAAGCGACTTAGCAGCAGCAGCAGCAAAGCCCTAAGTAACGCTTACCCTACTCTTCTGCCCGGTAACCGTAAGTTTGTTCTCTGTGAGTCTAGAAACCTGACTTTGTAGTCACCCTGAGAGTGCAGCTATAACTGGGGGGTGTACTTACACGACTGGACACTGGTGTGGTGGTGGTGTGTGCGTGTACATAGGCGCTAGTAGAGAAGGAGAGAAAGCGGGGAGAGGGAAGTTATCAAACGGAGCAAATGAAAATGTAGCCCTGTGAGGATGACTTTCATGTTTTTCAGTGAGAGAAACTATTTCTACGAAGAGTTTGAAGGCTGCTGGGGGAAAACCACCACCAGCAGTGAGAAGACCGTCTCAAGGGGCTGCCAGGTTTCAGCTCTGACACCAAGTTACCTTTGGGGCTTGCTTTTTCTCAGACAGACAGGGTTAGTGCTGAGGAGCCTTAGGCCTAAAGGGGGCGCTCTAAGCTTCTGCTCTAGGAGCCAAGCAGGAGTCCCGTGGGGTTTTGCTTTTTGCATATGAGCAAATGCAGGCGAGTTTTGGAGAGAACAGGTGGGTGGGTCGGTGGGCTCTCCTTAAGAGAGATTGGATTAGTCTGGGCATGTGGGAGCTTGAGAGGTACGTTTGGGGACATTGCTTGGGGAAATGTTTTTTACCTTTCAAATTCTACAATTGAATATGATAATCAATGTGTGTCACACATACATATATATCTGATTGTAAAAGTTAAACATGAAAAAACAAAAAGTTAAAATGCCTATTGTAAAAATTTCAAATAGTAGAAAAAGTATAACTTTGAAAGTGAAACTCTGCTACTCACTTCCAGCTGCTACACTTCCAAGAAAGAAAGCACTATTCAGAGTTTGGTATGTTTGCTATGCCCATGTTCATTAAATAGCTACCTAGCTAGCTAACTAACTATATACAAACACACACACACACACACACATGCATATGTGTTTCTACATAAATGTGAATGCTGACAATTAAATTCACAGTGATAACCTGAGCTGTGGAGCCAACTGAAAAGCTTGTGTCATGTTATCTACTGCATTCCCTTCCCATGAGCAAGTAGCACAGAAAAGCATATCAGAGAAATTTATGAACTGAGTGTGGAAACAAAATGAGGGGAGTGAGTTAATTTTCTGAAATGTCTCTCAACCTGGAGCTCCCGCTTTCCCCCACCAGCTCACCAGGGAGCCAGTATCTCACAGAGTACATTTTGGAAAATGTTGACCTCTCTGCCTATGTCATTTCAATGTCTCCTTAAAGCAACAAATTATGGATGGGTTATATTGTCACTTTGTAAATTCTTTGTATTTGGAAAAAAATTAATAATTTTCTGTAAACTACCTATGGGTCCTTTGAAAAATATATTTAGTGCTTTATGATGATTAAAACCATGATATTAATTTTTAGCTGATGTTTCAAAGAGAGTGGGAGAAAATTAAATTTCCAGTAGCAGTTATCTAAAATAAACTGAGGCCGATATACAAGGGTCTTCCATCATAGCTCAGTCGGTAAAGAATCCATCTGCAATGCAGGAATCCACTTGCGTTGCAGGAGACCTGGGTTCAGTTCCTGGGTCCAGAAGATCCCCTGAAGAAGGAAATGGCAACCCACTCTGTATTTTTCCCTGGAAAATCCCATGGACAGAGGAGCCTGGTGGACTACAGTCCATGGGGTCTCAAGAGTTGGACACGACTTAGGGACTGAACTACCGCCACCACAATATTGTCTTTCCTTTCCGACTTACTTCACTCCATGCAGTAGGCCAGTGGGAATTTGCTGTGTGACACAGGGAGCTCAACCCAGTGCTCTGTGACAACCTAGAGGGGTGGGATGGCATGGGAGATAGGAGGGAGGATCAAGAGAGAGGGGACATATGTATACCTATGACTTATTTATGTTGATATATGGTAGAACATACTTTCCTGTGATGGACAGGGAGGCCTGGCTGTGATTCATGGGGTCACAAAGAGTCGGACATGACTGAGCAACTGAACCGAACTGAACCGAAGTGATGGTAGAAGCTGGCACAATATTGTAGAGCAATTATCCTCCAATTAAAATTAAAAAAAAAAATAAACTGAGGCCAAAAACCTATTGACATTAATAAATATTAAATTCTATTATTATGCATGACTATAAATATATGCTTCCCTCATAGCTCAGTTGGTAAATCATCTGCCTGCAATGCAGAAGACCCGGGTTCGATTCCTGGGTCGGGAAGATCCCCTGGAGAAGGAAATGGCAACCCACTCCAGTATTCTTGCCTGGAGAATCCCATGGACAGAGGAGCCTGACAGGCTACAGTCCACGGGGTGGCAAGAGTCGGACACGACTGAGCGACTAAGCCATCCATCCATCCATAAATATATGAAACATTTCTTTAAAAATAATTATTAATTTTATATCCTTCATGTAAACCTAAAAGTGTGAATTGTGATCATTTTTAGGCATGTAATACGTTAAAAGATGACCAATGCCTCTCAGCACAAACTGTTCTTCAGTTCATCCACTAGAGGGCACATGAGAGTCGCTTGACAAAAGCAAATACAAAACCAAATTAAAAATCTGAACCAGAAACTACAGACCTAAAGTACTACATATATATATGTATACACACACACACACATATATAAACACTTCTGGCACATTATTAAATAAAGTCAGTTTGCTAAAATATAGCCATACATTTTCTTATTATAAGATTTGAACATGTCTATCCGTAGACTATTACTTTTGAAAGAAATTTTGGATCTTGCCTAGACAAGAGGGTACTGTGTACCTTGCAATATATTAAATGCTTCTCTAGTGAAAATTGTGGTACTTAAGTTTGCTAGAAAAGGCTTGTAATTTTATTATCATAACTCCAGAATTGTTTCTCTATTTTATGTAATTAGTATATTTCTTAATTGGATTCACCCTGAATAGCCTCATGAAAGATGCAGAATGTAATTTTTCCTTTATTAGATTCATCTTCTGCTTCTCACTCCCATTCCTTGTTCCAGTAAAAGCAATTACCGTATTGCACATTAAAACTAAAAATTGGAAATAGTCCAAATGGCCAATAGTACAGAATAGGAAAGTCAACAGTGGAATGTTATGGCAATGAATATTTATACTGATCTATTAATTATGGTATATGTAAATTACAATATTAATCCAATAGCTTTAGAAATGCATTTACAAAAATGTGCTGACCAGCCACTAAGGATTAGCCCCTGTGCTATGTGTGTGCTGAGCAAGAAATAAATCCTGGCTCTGGAGGAATACATAATCTGGTATGAGTGTGTGTGTGTGAATGGAGGAGCCTGGTGGGCTACAGTCCATGGGGTCGCAAAGAGTCGAACACGGCTGAGCGACTTCACTTCACTTCATGAGTATGTGTGTACAGGTGTGAAGAGACCCATAACTGAACATACTTTGCTGTTCAGTCGCTCAGTTGTGTCCAACTCTTCGAAACCCCATGGACTGCAGCACGCCAGACTTCCCTGTCCTTCTCCATCTCCCAGAGTTTGCTCAAACTCATGTCCATTGAGTCAGTGATGCCATCCAACCATTTCATCCTCTGTCATCCTCTTCTCCTCCTCCCTTCAATTTTTCCCAGTATCAGGGTCTTTTCCAATGAGTTGGCTCTTCATATCAGGTGGCCAGAGTATTGGAGCTTCAGCTTCAGCATCAGTCCTTCCAATGAATATTTAGGGTTGTTTTCCTTTAGGACTGACTGGTTTGATCTCCTTGTTGTCCATTGAATACTTAGAGGGTAGGGATTGGAAGCATGAGCTCTGGAGTTCTCCCACTCATTTGTTATATGACCTTGAGCAAATAATTTTATCTGTCTCTGAGGCTTGATTTTTTTTATCTCTTAAATGGAGATAGTCACTTACCTTAATTTTATTGTGAAAATTAAGCGGGCTCATGAACATAAAGTACCTGGCACCTAGTCCTGATTATGGAGTCCATTAAATGATAGTAATAGTCATGGTTTTGATCACTGTTGCTTTCTGCATGTAGCAGGGCATCTTCGTGTGATACCACGTGTAATAGACTTTCTCAGCTGCCCACCCCCAGGAGGAGATGGAAGCACTGTTCCATCTGGACAATGGCTCTGGCCGGAGACGCGTCAGTCACATCCTGACCATTCAAATTTCTGGCAGACAGTGGATCTGGCTGCCTTTTTATGGAGAAAATTACTGAGAAGGGATCTCACCTCCCTTGGAATGGTCTGCATTTTATTTCTGCTTTAGGTGCTTCAAGATCCAGTGGCCAAAGTGGGCCTCTTCAGGTGAAGCCTTACTGTACCCAAGAGCCTGTGTAGACTGCTGCTCCCATGTGGGCTGGGAAATGAGCTTGGGACCCAGGATGGCAGAGGAAGTATTTCTCAAGTAAAGCTGTGAGTGATGCTTTCATCCAAGGAATCTGCCCAACCAAGACTCAGTGAGGTCAAAAGAGGCATATGGGCTGCTTTCAGAAAGCCAGACAATGAGATTCATATGGGTGGCCAAGCAAAGACAGACACTGTGCTGAAATCCAGGGTGTAGAGCAGGCTGTTACTGTCTTCCCTGGTGGCTTAGTTGGTAAAGAATCCCCCTGCAATGCAGGAGACCCACGTTTGATCCCTGGGTGGGGAAGATCCCCTGGAGAAGGAATTGGCAACCCACTCCAGTATTCTTGCCTGGAATATCCCATGGACAGAGGAGACTGGTGAGCTACAGTCTTTGGGGTCGCAAAGAGTTGGACTTGACTTAGCAACTAAACCGCCACCAGAGCAGGGATAGGAAACCAGGGCGAGTGAGCGCCAAGGACAGAGAATATTTTACCAGCTACTGTTCTTGATACGGGGAGCTTATATTACGGTCAGCCAAGTTCCCATGCTGGTAAGCGCTACAAAGAAAGATAGCATAGGATGGGGTCAGGGAGAGAGTTCCGGGGAAAGCAGTCTTAGCTGTGGTGTGTTCTAGGTGGGAAAAACAGCAAGGGCCAGTCCCTGAGGCAGGAACGGCGGAAGAAGGCCATCAGAGCCGGAGTGCAGGGAGCAAAGGGAGACAAGGAGGGAAATGAGTTTAGAGAGGGAGGCAGGGGCCATGCCACGCTGTGTCTTGGGAGCTGTGATACAGAGTTTGGATTGTATTGATGCAATGGGAAGCTACTCAAAGTTTTAAACAGGGCAGGTGTGTTGACACAATCTAATTTATACTTTTTTAAAACTAAGTGTCTGTTTATTTATGGCTGCAGTGGGTCTTCCTTGCTGTGCCTGGGCTTTCTCTAGTTACGACGCAGGCTTCTCTTGTTTCAGAGCAAGGGCTCTAGGGCTCAGTAGTTTCTGCACGTGGGTTTAGTTGCCCCGAGGCATGTGGAATCTTCCTGGTCAAACCCGTGTCCCCTGCATTGGCAGGCAGATTCTTAACCACTGGACCACCAGGGAAGTTCCTAATATACACTTTAGAAAGAACCCTCTGGCTGCTGTGGGATGGATAAATTACAGTATGACATGAGTCTTACAGGAAAAGTCTCAGGTCAAGAGTTAGGAACTTCTGGGTCAAATCATATAAATAGTCCCAGGAGCTGAGCCAGTGGAAAATCTGTATGCAATATCTATGTCTCCTCTCCAACCCTGAAGTTTTCCTTGTACTTAAACCAGGCTGGTAGGTAGGTCTCACCTCTAATTTGTTTGCCAGGAGCAACTTGGTCCTGGGAATGTGTTTATTCAGATTTCCAAACCTGTGCAGATGAACCTAAAATTTTGAGAAACACAGCTTGAAGCTGCTAAAATGGGGCTCCTGCTACACACCTCATTCTGTTTTAATATGGATGAGGAGAACTAAAGTTTATAGTTTTTTAAAAGTAAGACGGTATGTGGAGAAGTATGTTCATTTAAGTAGCATTTCAAATAGATGGGTTGGATTAGTCTTTAAAGATAAGTTAAAAAGTGAAGTGAAAGTTAGTCACACAGTCGTGTCCGACTCTTTGCGGCCCCATGGACTGTAGCCCACCAGGCTCCTCCGTCCATGGAATTCTCCAGGCAAGAGTACTGAAGTGGGTTGCCATTTCCTTCTCCAGGGGATCTTCCCGACCCAGGGATCAAACCCGGGTTTCCTGTATTGCAGGTGGATTCTTTACCATCTGAGCTACTAAAGATAAGTTAAAAGTATATAAAATTACAGGCTTCCCTGGTAGCTCAGGTAGTAAAGAATCCGCCTGCAATGCAGGAGACCCTGGTTCGATTCCTGGGTTGGGAAAATCCCCTGGAGAAGGGATAGGTTACCCACTCCAGTATTCTTGCCTGGAGAATCCCCATGGACAGAGGAGTCTGGTGGGCTATACTCCATGGAGTCGCAGAGTCAAACCTGACTGAGCGACTAAGCACAGCACGCATATAAAGTTGCATTATAGTATAGCCTATAGAATTACAACAGCTGCAATTTATTGAGTGCCTCCCATGGGCTAAGAGGCTTCGCAAATGAAACAAAACAATAATTATTGACAAAGGAGTCTTTTTCCTCCTGCTGTGCATTTGAAGAGGTTTCTGATTCTGGGACTGACTGATCCTTGTACATCTTTGGATGCAATTGGTTATAAAAATACTTATTTACTTCTTGGCAAGCTAGCTATTAGAGTCTCCATGTTTTGCAGGTGAAGTGAAAAAAATTTATAGAGGTTGTGTGCTGCTGCTGCTGCTAAATTGCTTCAGTTGTGTCTGACTCTGTGCGATCCCATAGACGGCAGCCCCATCCCTGGGAATCTCCAGGCAAGAATACTGGAGTGGGTTGCCATTTCTGTCTCCAATGCATGAAAGTGAAAAGTGAAAGTGAAGTCGCTCAGTCGTGTCCGACTCTTAGCGACCCCATGGACTGCAGCCTACCAGGCTCCTCCACCCATGGGATTTTCCAGGCAAGAGTACTGGAGTGGGGTGCCATTGCCTTCTCCGATAGAGGCTGTGTACCTGGTCTAATTGAATATTAAAGCCAGAATTTGCATCCAGGGCTATGCAACTCCAGGACTCATGTTGGAGCCATTATACATGAGTCACACAGGTGTGATGCAGTGATTGAGTGTGTGAATCATGGCATCAGGGGGTCTTGGATTTGAATTCTGCTCCATCGTTTAATAACTTCCCTGATGGCTCAGTGGTAAAGAATCCACCTGAAATGCAGGAGATGTGGGTTCAATTCCTGGTCCAGGATGATCCCCTGGAGTAGGAAATGGCAACCCACTTCAGTATTCTTGCCTGGGAAATCCAGTGGACAGAGGAACCTGGTGGGCTACAGTCCATGGGGTCGCAAAAATGTTGGACATGACTTAATGACTAGACAGCAACAACAAAAACAACAACCATTGTTTACTTCTATCATCCTGGGGTTACTTAACATCTAGGAGATGTTGCTGAACATCTTAGATTACTAACAACTGTGTTTCATTCTCTGTAAATCAGGGGTAACAATAGCCCCTCCTGCAAAACTTGCTCTAAAGATCAGGTGAGACCTGTCGCATGGACCTGGCAAATGAAGGAGTCCGATAAATGTTAGTTATGATGATCATATACCATGCTGACCTCTAAGAGGGGTTCTTTGGCATCTGTCTGAATCAGTTTCACTGCCAGCATCAGAAACATACATCCAGCCCTGGAAACATCCCACATAATAGACTGTGTCCGCTTAAGTCACTTCGAGCTGTGCTGTGAACACCAGACATCTAAGGAGTGCTTTGGATGATGATATTACCCAGCTGCTGTGGGTTTGATAGCTTTTCCAAAGGGCTGATATTTCAGTTGTGCAACTGTAACTGTTTCGTGGCAATAGAAAAGATTTATTTTTTGTACCCCAATCAACCTTCAGCCCCATTTCTCAAACTCCATAAGGTGTCAAAATTGTGCAATATTAACGTTTGGTCAAAGGTGCTCATGGTGTTTCACAGATGGAATAAAGAGCCCATATTGTCCAAAATTGCTTTGTGATGCCTCCTGCCCTGAGCCCTGCTTGCCCTTTAAAGCTCAGTTGGTGGGAAGATTCAGATGCAAGCACAGCTGGAAGGCCCAGGAAGGACAAAAACCTGGTTTGTTCTGCTTTGCAGGAGCCTGGGACCTCAGGCTGAGGTACAAGATGCCCCCAAAAGGAAAGGGTCTAATAATCCTCTCCCTCCAGATCCAAGGAGGGCCAAGGAAGATATATCTTATAATTTAAAAAATTAACCTAATGCAGTAAATTTTGAATGGAGATGGTTGCCCGACTCCTCTAGAGGAAACAGGAATGGGGAGGGGAGCAGAGAAAAAGGGATTTTCTATCAGAGGGCTACCACGTCCATGAGGTAAGCTGCTCAATAAATCATTTCTAACTGCTTTGTGGGACCAGATTTCTCAACCTGAAGGTGAGGAATTGTGTGCTTTCGTCAGTTGGGGGTCTTTTCTACCCAGCCTGTTTTCACTTACACTGAAGAAACAGAGTCAGCCTGATGGGGTGTAAGAGCCCATTTGGGGGCAGTTCCAGTGTCTTGCAGTCTCGAGTGTCCCCACTCTCCTCTCAATCTTGGTGTTACGTGGAGTTGAACGGGCCTGGTTCAAAAAGCAGTGCAACCACAGGCTAAAGTCACGTGACCTTAGTGTCCTCATCTGTAGAATGGAATTAACAAAAGAACTTCAACAATATGTATATAGGGACTTCCCTGGTAGTCACTGGCTATGACTCCACGTTCCTAGTGTAAGGGGTCCTGGTTTGATTTCTGGTCAGGGAACTAGATCCCACATGCTGCAACTAAGAGTTCATATGCCACAACGAAGATCGAAGACCCTGCATGCCGCAGCTAAGACCCAGCACAGTCAATATATATATGTTATTGTTGTTCAGTCACTAAGTCGTGTCCAACTCTTTGCGACCCCACGGACTGCAGCATACCAGGCTTCCCTGTCCTCCACTGTCTTCCGGAGTTTGCTCAAATTCATGTCCACTGAGTCAATGATGATATATATACATATGTTTTTCTATATAATAGAAAATAAAGGTAGCATTATAAACCAAAACTGACCATTAACACTTCTGTTTTTTAAAGGAGGTAGGCATACTTCATGTCAGTGAGGAGATACATTTTTCCTTTGTGCTTCTTCATTAATAGTGTTTGAATGATCCCCAGTAAAATTGGAGCTGAATACGCCATAGAAGTTGGGGAAGGCTGAATTGCTTTGCCCAATAAATAGTTTTTGGGGGCTTAATAGCTTTGGGGGCTTCCAGTGGCCAATGAGAGAGAAAAGAGAGAGAGAGATGGCCCAAACAGTACTGTAGAAGGCAGATCTCAAAGGGCTAGTAGAGCCCAGCTGTTGCTCAGTTTAGATGTTTATATACGTGAAAGCACTTAGAGTAATTCTTGGCACCGGTAAGCATTTAGTAAGGGGCAGCCACGAGCTGTGCAGCAAAGCTGTCTCAGTGTTGTCCTCTGACAGTCTCTCTCTCCAGAGGAGTAGAATCCTCTCTTTTATGGGGTGTGTTTGTCTTGGGGAAAGTGTGCTAGACAGTAAATGTGGGATGCAGTGGGTTAAAATTCTGGTTTCACAGGGTTTACTTACCTGTTCCTTTAATGTTCCATCTTTAAATTAGGGCAAAGATAGTAACTCACTACAAATAATAAATGATGGAAAGGGTATTCCTATACTGTTGGTGGGAACGTAAATTGGTACAACCATTATGGAGAACAGTGTGGAGCTTCCTTTAAAAAATAAAAATACAACTACCATATGATCCGACAATCCTACTCCTGGGCATATATCCAGAGAAAACCATAATTTGAAAAGATATATGCACCCCAGTGTTCATAGCAGCACTATTAACAATAGCCAAAACATGGAAGCAACCTAAATGTCCATTAATCTGTATGTATTGTGTATATATATATATATATAATGGAATATTATCCAGCCATTAAAAAGAATGAAATCATGCCATTTGCAGCTACATGAATGGATCTAGAGATTATCATACTAAGTCAGATGGCGAAAGACTAATACCATATATCATTTATATGTAAACTGTAAAAATATGATACAAATGAACTTATTTACGAAATAGAAAAGACTCATAGACAGAAAACAAATTTAAGGTTACCAAATGGAAAAGGAGAAAAAGTGAAAGTGAAAAGGCTGTCAGTTGTGTCCAACTCTTTGTAACTCCATGGACTATAGAGAACATGGAATTCTCCAGAACAGAATACTTGAGTGGGTAGCCTTTTCCTTCTCCGGGGAATCTTCCCAACCCAGGGATTGAACACAGGTCTCCCACATTACAGGCGGATTCTTTACCAGCTGAGCCTCAAGGAAAGGAGCGGGGAGGGATAAATCAGGAGTTTGGGATTAACATATACACACTCCTATATATAATATAGATAGCCAATAGGGAACTAGTGTATAGCACAGGAAACTATGCTGAGTATTTTATAATTACCTATGAGCTATATATATGTAAAACAGAAATACTTTGCTTTATATCTGAAACTGACACAACATTGTAAATCAACTATACTTCAATAAAAAATAAATATATGAAAAACCATTCCTCATATCATACAATTTATATGTAAAGTTTAAATGAGATTATCTAGATAATCCACGAGCCAGGCACTTGACCTTCAGTAAATGTTAGCTCTTACTAGTATTCTACAATAATAGTCTTATGACAATGGTATACCATCCTGGGCTTCCCAGGTGGCGCTAGTGGTGAAGACTCTGCCTGCCAATGCAGGAGACTTAAGAGATGCAGGTTTGATCCCTGGGTCAGAAAGATCCCCTGGAGGAGGGCATGGCAGCCCACTCCAATATTCCTGCCTGGTGAATCCCAAGGACAGAAAAGCCTGGCGGGCTCTGGTCCATAGGGTTGCAAATAGACACGACTAAAGCAACTTAGCATGCATAAGATCCTAGAACATGTGCCTTGTGGGTTTTATTTTAAAATTTACATGTCTATTCAATTTTAAAAACTTGAAAAACATAAACAATACAGAAAACAATAGCTCTTTCAATAAAAAGATCACTAGTGTTAACATTTTGGTTCATCTTTTTTCTTTTTCCTTGCAAGTGTATATACATCTTTGTTCTGTCTGTTCAAAATAGGATACTGTTCTATAGTCTGCTTTTTTTTTTTAAACCTAGCAATAGACTGTGAACTTTTCTCTATGGATGAGTTGTTTCTTAAAATAGATATTTCAGTGGAAGCAGTCATACCCTGGGACAGCAAATTCATTGCTTTTTTTTTTAAGAGGGAGATGCCTCATGGCTGTCCAAATTTGAAAGACACAACATCTTACATTTCCTTCTTGGAAAATTAACAGTGTATATTAGCATGTTAAAGGCTCTGAGAAGCCCTTCCACAAAGAACCTGCTTGACGGTCATTAGATCAGTGTTTCCCAAACTAATTTAACGCTGTGGAGTCATTTGTTCTCATAACTCCTATTAATGTCTCAGGAATTATTGGGGGAGACACAGCTGCAGGCTCAAGATTCCTTGAGAACAGGGAGCAGATCTTGTTCATCTTCACTGTTTCCACACAGCCTTACAGTTGTGTTTTTAAGAAATTACACAAAATGAGATTGGATTGATGACTCTGCTTTCTGACTGACAGCCACACACGTGTGAACTGGGGGCCAAGGTTAGAGGCTGAGTCTGTGCTCCGAAGTGTTTCTTGGTGTAAAGCTAATTGGCCCCTTTGGGGATGAACCTGTGAACTTGGCCTTGTTAACGCCAGCACAAAACAGCTGAGTTAGTTTATCTGGTACCCTGAAGTTGTTCTCTTACCCAGATTCTCATGCTGTCCTGCAGATGGCGATGCTGGTTTGTCAACTTTCTGAGAGCTTGAAGCTTGGGCCAAGAAAAGCTTGAAATTGAGGGGAAGCAGATGCAGGTGAACCCACTTCAGTGTTCTTGTCTGGGGAATCCCAGGGACGGGGAAGCCTGGTGGGCTGCCATCTATGGGGTCGCACAGAGTCGGACATGACTGAAGTGACTTAGCAGCAGATGCAGGTGAGGAAAAGAGTCAGGAGCGGGGGGATTATTGAAAACCAGAAGACGCACTGTCAGGTTCGCAGTTGGCATGAAGCTGAGGGGTAACCTTATATATATATATATATGGTGTTGGGCACAGGGGTAAAAAAAACCTTGATGAACCAGCGAGCCAAGAATAAATATCACTAGCATATATTGAGCACCAAGCTTGGGGCTGGAGATATGCTAGATAATTTAATTCATTATTCCTTTTAATCCCCTAAGTAGACTAAAGAAGTAGTTCCTGCAACTAGAAGCTGAACTGGAAATTCAACCCTGCTTTCTAGGCCTGGTGCTGTATCTGAGTGCTCTGCTAGACTGAAACGAGAAGGTATTTACCAAGGATGAATAAATATAAAATACTTCCTATGTCTATCTACTGTCACTCTGTTTTGTTTTTTTTTTCATTTGCACAGGATGGACCTAATTGCAGTTCGTGAAATCAATGCCAGAAAAAAATTTTTTTAGTCATATGCTAAATAAATTAATTACAGTTCTGGGTTGCATTCTTAGGATTATCACATTTAGATCAGAGTGGTAGAAATACTCTTTTTAGAATTCTTCTAGTCTTTTTAGTTCTGATGATCACCATGCAAGATAATTATGGTGAAAATGAATGCCCTAGCCTGGCCAGTTTAAAAGTCAGTCGTTGGACTGA
Source organism: Moschus berezovskii (assembly GCF_049115385.1). Taxonomy (NCBI): domain Eukaryota; kingdom Metazoa; phylum Chordata; class Mammalia; order Artiodactyla; family Moschidae; genus Moschus; species Moschus berezovskii. The sequence continues at coordinate 68,893,329 of NC_142473.1, read as the reverse complement.
GTGGCCCTGGTGTCCCACCATATCCCTGTTATAGCACTTGCCAGTGATGTAGCAATTATTTCTTTAAATGTCCCCCTCTCCCAGCGGATGCTGTATTTCTTGAAGGTAGGAACTATGCCTTCATTTCTGTATTCCTAGGTTCTAGCAAAGTACATGGTACACAATAAGTTGTTAGTAAAGTCTGAAAAAGTGAATGATCTCATGAATGAAGGGTGTCTCCTGCAGAAGGGATATCCGAGCCTGAAGTGAGGAAGGCTCTCAGGGAGCTTAGTCTAGATGAGCAGAAAGACGACCTGCGGAAGCTGCGAGAAGTATCTTCACACACGTGAGAGGTGTCATGCCGAGGAGAGTGCACAGCAAAATTGTGCCTCTTCAAGTCTTGCGAGGCCAGTTTCTTTAACAAAGAAGAATCTCAGAGTCTAAACATAAAAGGAGTTACTTTTTAAAAAACATTTATTTATTTGTCTGTGCTGGTTCTTAGTTACCGCACACAGGATCTTCTGCTGCAGTACACGAGAACTTCAGTGGCTGTATGTGGGATCTATTTCCCTGACAAGGGATCGAACCTGGGCCCTCTGCAGTGAGAGTGAGGAGTCTTAGGCACTGATGGCAAACACTTTCCAATCGTCTCAGCCAGAGGCAGCATGAACATCTAGCAGGAATGGGGAGAAAGCGTCCCTTCATCAGTTTGAGGCAGGAGGAGGAGGTTACTGATGCACACGGCTGTGGGGGCAGGCATGCAGAAGGGACTCAATATTTGTTGAACAAATGAATAACAGTCTTCTAATAATTAAAGACTCATTCTGTAAATAGCTATTAAAATTTTCTATGCATTAGGTCTGTACTCAACTGAAGAGGTTGCATCAGTAAAAAGGATGACTCAGCCCCCATCAACAAGGGGGAGTGAACTATATAGGTTGGGAGCCCAAGATTCAGCCACACTGCCTGGGTTCAAAACCCAGCTCTGCCAATTCCTATATGTCTGTCTGCCTCAGTCTCCTCAGCTGTAAAATGGGGATAAAATAGCAGCTACTTTAAGGGATTATTTTGACAATTAAATGAATACTTGACACATCTTATTGACTCAAGTATTAATGATTATCACAGTGCATATCTTCCAGCAAGGGCTACAGAGAAGTTACTGTTATGTGAAGGATGCTCTGAGGAGTATGAACTGAAATATGTGAGTATCCGGACAGCCCAATTATTAGACACCCCATCAAATCAATATGCTCTAAATCCCTATTCAGTTTTCATTAGAGGAAAGGCTAAGTGTTTTGTGAGGCAGGATTATGGCTCACCCAACAGGGCTTTTGTGACAGTACCTTTCTGTCCCCTTGGAGTTGTCCAGTGCAACTAGAAAGGGATGTTGGGACCCAGTCAGCAGGGAAGGGCAGAGAAAGGAGACCTGCTGATGCCAACCCTGATCCTTACACCAAATTCCTGAGCAATTCCACTCAGCTCCAAACCTGCAGTCCCCACTAAGCCTAACAAACCCTTCAAAGTTAAACAGACAACTGTGTGCACGTTTGCCAAGTTGCTTCAATTGTGTCCGACTCTTTGTGACCTATGGACTGTAGCCTGCCAGGCTCCTCCATCCATGGGATTCTCCAGGCAAGAATACTGGAGTGGGTTGCCATGCCCTCCTCTAGGGGATCTTCCCAACCCAGGGATTGAACCTGCATCTCTTGGGTCTCCTGCATTGGCAGGTGGGTCCTTTACTACTAGCACCATCTGGGAAGACCTAAGCAGAAAGCTCCCCTCCCCCCACCCTACCACATTAAAAGCTCACCTAGTATTTCCAAGCAAGTTCCTGTGGGGTGTTACCCCTGCCCCAAGGAACTTAGCAGAGTACTCATTCCAACCACATAGCATACTATCTGAGAAAATTGTGGGACAGAATTTTTCTGATCTCATTACACTTCCTATGATTTTTTATTCCCCCTTGTAGGTTTCTGCCCCAGGTGACTGAATAGCTGACCACCACTAATCCCTGTCTGCTGATGGGGGCTGAGCAGAGTGCCACGAGGACACCTCCAAGGGAGTCTAGCCCTGACTTGGAGGGTAAGGGAGGACTGCAGAATATGTAGGTGTTAGTAATGTAATTAAGTGATAAGGTTGGCTGTTCTGGACAGAGGGAATAGCACATGCAAAGGCCTGAAGTTAGTGAGAGGCACTGAGGCGTGTTAGGGGTTTGAAAATGGTTTAGTGTGGCTGGCTCACAGGGTACAGGGGGTGTGATGAGGGGAGAGAGAATGAAGAGGAGGCTGGAGAAGTATGAAGGGCCCTGTAGGTTGTGTTCAGGAGCTTGCACTCCATCCAGAGCATGACAGGGAATCTACGAAGGGTGCTGCAACGAAGAGGTCTGCAGTTGAGAAAGGGCACCATTGCTGGAGTGGGGATGGCCCTAGGGGTGGAACCAGAAGCAGGAAGTTAGGAGGGTGTTGCAGTTCCTCTCGGGAGAGACAGGGGTCACTGCAATACAGAAACTCCAGCACTGTGACTGGAGAAAGTGAAAGTTGCTCAGTTCAGTTCAGTTCAGTCGCTCAGTCGTGTCTGACTCTCCGCGACCCCATGAACCACAGCACGCCAGGCCGCCCTGTCCATCACCAACTCCCGGAGTTCACTCAAACTCATGCCCATCGAGTTGGTGATGCCATCCAGCCATCTCCTTCTCTGTCGTCTCCTCCTCCTCCCGCCCCCAATCCCGCCCAGCAGCAGACTCTTTTCCAGTGAGTCAACTCTTTGCATGAGGTGGCCAAAGTATTGCAGTTTCAGCTTTAGCATCAGTCCTTCCAATGAACACCCAGGATTGATCTCTTTTAGAATGGACTGGTTGGATCTCCTTGCAGTCCAAGGGACTCTCAAGGGTCTTCTCCAACACCACAGTTCAAAAGCATAAATTCTTCGGCACTCAGCTTTCTTCACAGTCCAACTCTCACATCCATACATGACCACTGGGAAAACCATAGCCTTGACTAGACGGACCTTTGCTGGCAAAGTAATGTCTCTGCTTTTTAATATACTATCTACACGACTGAAGTGACTTAGCAGCAGCAGCAGCAGGTTGATCATAACTTTCCTTCCAAGGAGTAAGCGTCTTTTAATTTCATGGCTGCAATCAGCATCCGCAGTGATTTTGGAGCCTCAAAAAAATAAAGTCTGACACTGTTTCCACTGTTTCCCCATCTATTTCCCATGAAGTGATGGGACCAGATGCCATGATCTTTGTTTTCTGAATGTTGAGCTTCAAGCCAACCTTTTCACTCTCCTCTTTCACTTTCATCATGAGGCTTTTTAGTTCCTCTTCACTTTCTGCCATAAGGGTGGTGTCATCTGCATATCTGAGGTGATTGATATTTCTCCCGGCAATCTTGATTCCAGCTTGTGCTTCTTCCAGCCCAGCATTCCTCATGATGTACTCTGCATATAAGTTAAATAAGCAGGGTGACAGTATACAACCTTGACGTACTCCTTTTCCTATTTGGAACCAGTCTGTTGTTCCATGTACAGTTCTACAACACAAGAGAAGACTCTACACATGGACATCACCAGATGGTCAACACCGAAATCAGATTGATTATATTCTTTGCAGCCAAAGATGAAGAAGCTGTATACAGTTAGCAAAAACAAGATCAGGAGCTGACTGTGGCTCAGATCATGAACTCCTTATTGCCAAATTTAGACTTAAATTGAAGAAAGTAGGGAAAACCACTAGACTATTCAGATATGACCTAAATCAAATCCCTTATGATTATACAGTAGAAGTGAGAAATAGATTTAAGGGACTAGATCTGTTAGATAGGGTGCCTGATGAACTCTGGACGGAGGTTCGTGACATTGTACAGGAGACAGGGACCAAGACCATCCCCATGGAAAAGAAATGCAAAAAAGAAAGTTGCTCAGTTGTGACCAACTCTTTGGGACCCCATGGACTCTACAGTCCATGGAATTCTCCAGGCCAGAATACTGAAGTGGGTAGCTGTTCCCTTCTCCAGGGGATCTTCCCAACCCAGGGATCAAACCCAGGTCTCCTGCATTGCAGTGGATTCTTTACCATCTGAACTACCAGGGAAGTCCAAGAATACTGGAATGTGTTGCCATTCCCTTCTCCAGGGTAATTTCCTGATCTAGGAATCAAACTGGGGTCTCCTACATTGTAGGTGGATTCTTTATCAGCTGAGCTACCAGAGAGAGATGGTAAACAAATTTGAGGGCAATTAACAGCTTCTTTGGAGAAGGCAATGGCAAGCCACTCCAGTACTCTTGCCTAGAAAATCCCATGGATGGAGGCCTGGTAGGCTGCAGTCCGTGGGGTCGCTAAGGGTCGGACACAACTAAGCAACTTCACTTTCACTTTTCGCTTTCACACATTGGAGAAGGAAATGGCAACCCACTCCAGTGTTCTTACCTGGAGAATCCCAGGGACAGGGCAGCCTGGTGGGCTGCCGTCTATGGGGTCACACAGAGTCGGACACGACTGAAGTGACTTAACAGCAGCAACCGCTTCTTGCTACCGACTGGGAACTGAGGGTGATACTTTTTGGCTTCTCTGGTTCTTAGTGACAGTGTATTGATGTTTTCAAACTGTGATACTGGAAGAAGACTCTTGAGAGTCCCTTGTACAGTCCCTTGGATCAAACCAGTCAATCCTAAAGGAAATCAACTTTAGAAAATCAATGAATATTCATGGAAGGACTGATGCTGAAGCTCCAATACTTTGGCCACCTGATATGAAGAGTTGACTCATTAGAAAAGACCCTGATGCTGGGAAAGATTGAAGGTAAAAAGGAAGGGGACAACAGAGGATGAGATAGTTGGATGGCACCCCTGACTCAAGGGACTTGAGTTTGAGCAAACTCCGGGAGATATGAAGGACAGGAAAGCCTGGCTTCCATGGGGCTGCAAAGAGACAAGGCTTAGCGACTGAACAACAAAATCGGGCCAAAACCAGGCAGCAAAAATGGTCCATCGGGAGTGCCTGACACTTCCCTCTTTATCCTTCTTATTTTATTGCCCCCATGATTTCTCTCTTCCTATTTTTTTTTTCTTTTTAAAATCTCTCCTTATATAGTATGTACTAAAGAGCGCGGGTGTCAGTCAGGCTGATGTTAATCACAGAACTAATTAGGTATTTATTTAAGGTATTTAATTTCTTTGTGCCTCATTCATTTGATTATGAAAGGGGATAACTGCACCTACCTCACAGGGCTGGGATCATGATTCAGTGCAGGTTTTCCCATTTGGACCCAAACTCAGTCCGCTGGTGGAGGATGGTAAATGGCACCGCCCTGGGACCCATTTACCCAAACCGAAACCTGTGCTTCCCCCTTTCTTTTACTGCCACCTCCTCCCACCCTACCCCTATGTAAATCACTGTCCCCTGTTGTCTTGATGGCTGCAGTAGCTTCTTAATTGATCCCCTGCTTCCACTTCCCTCCTTCAAGGATCCTTTCTCTTGTTTTCTCTGTAAAGAAGCCAGGGTGATCTTTTTAATTTTTGATATATATATATTCTATAACAACTTTATTGAGATATGTCACATACCATAAGATTCACCCACTTAAAGTATATAATTCAGTGTGTTTCAGTATATTCAGAGAAACTAATTTAGAGCACCATCATCACCACTATCTAATTTTAGAGCATTTTAATCACCCAAGTGGTAAAGAATCCACCTGCAATGCGGGAGACCTGGGTTCGATCCCTGGGTTGGGAAGATCCCCTGGAGAAGGGAAAGACTACCTACTCCAGTATTCTGGCCTGGAGAATTCCATGGGCTGTATAGTCCATGGGGTTGCAAACAGTCGGACATGACTGAGTGACCACTCAGTTCACTTCAGACACCCCCAAAAGAAACCCCACACCTATTAGCAGGCATTCTCTAATACCTCCTCCCCCAGACTTTGGCAATCATCAGTACTTTTTCTCTCTATGGATTTGCCTGTTCTTAGTATTTTGTATCAGTCGACTCAAATAATATGTGATCTTTTGCTTCTGGCTTCTTTCATTCAACACCGTTTTCAAGGTTTACCCATATTGCAGCGTACGTTAGTATTATATTCCCTTCAGTTCAGTTCAGTTGCTCAGTTGTGTCCGACTCTTTGCCACCCCATGAATCACAGCACGCCAGGCCTCCCTGTCCATCACCAACTCCCGGAGTTATGTGGCAGAATAAGCTTACATTGTATGGATATACCACATTTTAAAAACTATTTATTTGATGGCACAAGGTCTTAGTTACGGCATGCAAAATGTTTTAGCTGCAGCATCTGGGATCTAGTTCCCTGATCAGCTCGTCCCCTGCATTGGGAGCAAGGAGTCTTAGCCACCAGACCACCAGAGAAGTCCCTATACCACATTTTATTTACTGTTCATCAGGTGATAGACATTTAAGTTCTTTCTGCTTTTTTGCTCTCATGAATAATGCTGCTGCTATGAACATTTTTGTACAAGTTTTTGCATGGATGTATGTTTTCACTTCTCTTGGGTGTATACCTAGGACTGGAATTGCTGGGTCATGTGATAACTCTTATGTCATACGCAATGAAGTAAGTCAGACACAGAAAGGCAAATGTCATATGATATCGCTTCTGTGTGGAGTCTAAAAAAAGGGCACAAATGAACTTATTTACAAAAGGGAAGTAGAATCACGGATATTGAAAACAAACATGGTTACCAGGGGATAAGAGGGAGGGAGGGATAAATTGGGAGATTGGGACTGACATATACACAATTATAAAATAGATAACTGATAAGAACTTGCTGTATAGAAGAGGGGACTCTACTTAATACTTTGTAATGGCCTATATGGGAAAAGAATCTTTAAAAAAGAGTGGATATATGTGTACATATAACTGAATCACTTTGCTGTACACCTGAAACTAACATTGTAAATCAACCACAGTCCTTTAAAAATTTTTTTAAATGACACTTTTGAGGGTCTGCCAAAGTGTTCACCAAAGTGACTGCCCATTTAATAATCCCAATGGCAATGTACAAGGGTGCCAATTTCTTCATATTCTTACAACTCTAGTCATTGTCTATTGTTTTTTTTTTTTAATATAGTCATCTACCTGAGTATGAACTGGTATCTCAAGGTGGCTTTGATTTGCCTTTCCCTAAGGACCGCCGAAGAATCAATGCTTTTGAACTGTGGTGTTGGAGAAGACTCTTGAGAGTCCCTTATACTGCAAGGAGATCCAACCAGTCCATTCTAAAGGAGATCAATCCTGGATGTTCATTGCAGGGACTGATGCTAAAGCTGAAACTGCAATACTTTGGCCACCTCATGCGACGAGTTGACTCACTGGAAAAGACTCTGATGCTGGGAAAGGTTGGGGGTGGAAGGAGAAGGGGACGACGGAGAATGAGATGGCTGGATGGCATCACCGACTCTGTGGACATGAGTTTGAGTGAACTCCGGGAGTTGGTGATGGACAGGGAGGCCTGGCGTGCTGTGATTCATGGGGTCGCGGAGAGTCGGACACGACTGAGCGAATGAACTGAACTGAACTGAACTGAAGGACCAATGATTGAACTGAACTGAACTGAAGGACCAATGATGTTGAACATTTTTAAATGTATTTTATGGCCATTTATATATCTTATTTGGAGAAGGAAATGGCAACCCACTCCAGTGTTCTTGCCTGGAGAATGCCAGGGACAGGGGAGCCTGGTGGGCTGCTGTCTATGGGGTCGCACAGAATCAGGCACGACTGAAGCAACTTAGCAGCGGCAGCAGCAGCATATATCTTATTTGGAAAAATGTCTATTCAAATACTGGGCTTTCCTACCTCTTGCCCCCACCCTCACCTTTTAAAAACGTTTCTTTATTGTAGTAAATTATACATAGCATCACTGACATGATGGACATGAGTTTGAGTAGGCTCTGGGAGTTGGTGATGGACAGGGAAGACTGGCGTGCTGCTGTCCATGTGGTCGCAAAGAGTCAGACATGACTGAGTGACTAAACTGAATACATAACATAAAAGTTACCATTTTAGCTATTACTGTTCAGTGGAATTAAGTAGATTCACATTATTGTACAACCATTGTCACCAACCATCTCCTGAAAGTTTTCATCATCCCAAACTGAAACTCTGTCTTCCCCTTCCCAGGCCTTAGTAACAACTATTATCCTTTCTGCTTTTTAATTTTAATTATTTCTGGTTTTAACAAAAGCCATCCTAATGGATGAGAAGTGGTATGTCACTGTGGTTTTGATTTGCATTCTCTAATGCTTAGTGGTGTAGAGCATCTTTTTATGTACCTGTTGGCCATCTGTATGCCTTCTCTGGAGAAATGTCTGTTTATGTTCTTTACCCATTTAAAATTGGATTATTTGTCTTTATATTATTGAGTTGTAAGTGTTCTTTATAGATCTTAGATACAAGGGCCTCATCAGACCCTTATCAGACCCTTATCACTTCTTATGATATACTTTGAAACACACAAATTTCTCATTTTGAGAACTCCACTTCATCTGTTTCTTTTGCTGCTTATACTTTGGTGTCACTGCTAAGAAGCCATTGCCTCATCCAAAGTTAGAAAGATTTAATTGGATGTTTTCTTCTACCTGTTTTGTAGATTTTAGCTCTTACATTTAGGTGTCTGATCCGTTTTGAGTTCCTTACTGTATATGGTGTGAGGTAGAATCAAGGCGATCTTTTAAAAGTACAAACCAGATTCCGTGACTTCCCCTGCTTAAAATTCGGCAGTGGCTTCTCCCTGCTCTTAGGACAGATCCACATTCCTCACCACCGGGTCTATTCTTTGCTCATTCCGCCCCCACCAGCCCCTCTAGTTTGCTGCAGCCGTAGGCGCCTTCTAACAGCTCTTATATGCAAACTCCTTCCTGCCTCAGTGTTTCTGCCATCAGTTCAGTTCAGTTCAGTCGCTCAGTCGTGTCCGACTCTTTGCGACCCCATGAATCACAGCACACCAGGCCTCCCTGTCCATCACCAACTCCCGGAGTTCACTCAAACTCATGTCCACAGAGTCGGTGATGCCATCTAGCCATCTCATTCTCTGTCGTTCCCTTCTCCTCCTGCCCCCAATACCTCACAGCATCAGAGTCTTTTCCAGTAAACAGACTGGTTCCAAATAGGAAAAGGAGTACGTCAAGGTTGTATACTGTCACCCTGCTTATTTAACTTATATGCAGAGTACATCATGAGGAACGCTGGGCTGGAAGAAGCACAAGCTGGAATCAATATTGCCGGGAGAAATATCAATCACCTCAGATATGCAGATGACACCACCCTTATGGCAGAAAGTGAAGAGGAACTCAAAAGCCTCTTGATGAAAGTGAAAGAGGAGAGTGAAAAGGTTGCCTTGAAGCTCAACATTCAGAAAACGAAGATCATGGCATCTGGTCCCATCACTTCATGGCAAATAGATGGGAAAACAATGGAAACAGTGTCAGATTTTATTTTTTTGGGCTCCAAAATCACTGCGGATGCTGATTGCAGCCATGAAATTAAAAGACGCTTACTCCTTGGAAGGAAAGTTATGACCAGCCTAGATAGCATATTAAAAAGCAGAGACATTACTTTGCCAACCAAGGTCCGTCTAGTCAAGGCTATGGTTTTTCCCGTGGTCATGTATGGATGTGAGAGTTGGACTGTGAAGAAAGCTGATCACCGAAGAATTGATGAACTGTGGTGCTGGAGAAGACTCTTGAGAGTCCCTTGGACTGCAAGGAGGTCCAACCAGTCCATTCTAAAGGAGATCAATCCTGGGTTTTCATTGGAGGGACTGATGCTAAAGCTGAAACTCCAATACTTTGGCCACCTCATGCCATTCGCTAAACCTAAACACAGGCTATCTGGTAGCTTCTCTCTCGTTCCTCAGGTCTCAGTTTAAAAGTTTGCCTTCTTCAGGAAAATCTTTGCTGACAGCTCTATGTAAAGTACGTTCCCCACACCACACTTTACTCCTTAGTTTCCTTCATAGTGATGTTAAAAAAACTGAGCAAAATTTAAAATCTTACTGGCCTTATTCAACCATTCATGAATCAGGCAGAATCGAATCTAGCAGATAGAAAGGAGCTCCAAGTAGCTGCAGAAAATGGAAGACTTTTGTCGGCAGGAGGGAGTGGAAATGAGGAAGTTGCGCTGGGCAAAAAGCATAGTGGTTATTGCAAGTGACTTTGCTTTAGGGGATGGCAGGGGTTTATGAGGCAAATTACATAACTAGTGATGATGAGATTCCTGACTGCCTGGTTTAAGATTTCATTTCTGGAGTTTTCGTTCAGGCTCTTTATTTGGTGACGTGTGACTTTCAGACTAAGTGACTCCCTGTTGGGCCTGCTGTCTTGTTTTTGACAGTAATTAAAGAAAATATTCACTTTATTTGCTTACTTCTGTATTGCTTCTCCCCTTATTTAAGGTCTGTGAGGGCCTGGACCATGTGTGTCTGATTAACCTTAATCCTCAGCACTTAGTACAATGCTCTGCATGTTAACAGGTATCCCATAATTACTTATTTTATGAAAGAAAGAGAAAGAATGAGCATTGTTAATGTTTCTTCCCTTTCCAGTATGCTTTCTCACCTTTGCCAATTCTACCACCTTGATTTTTTTCACTTTTTGCCTGGATTTTCTTCTATTTCCTGTTTTCACAAAATATATCGTGGAGTAGAACATCCATTTTTTCCTTTTCAGTTTTGTTTTTCTTTTCCTATTGTTTTTAGCATAAACATATATTGGAATTCATCTTTCTAGTCTACAACAAATTATTTTTTTCTTTTCTGAAACTTTCTCAACAGAAACTCAGTATTGAACATTGAACTCTCTTGGTCTTTTCTTATGTTTTCATATGAATAAGACTTTCCCCCTCCATGAAGATGAAAGCTAAGAAGAAAATTTTTTCTAGCTCAGAGTGGTGGACTGAGTTCTGGGCAAGTAAATCTCAATAAACTCTAGGGCCTTGATCAGCAGCACTTTAGAAAACCAAATAAAACTAGGGTATGCTGTGCTCAAAATGTAAAAAATAAAAATCCAAATCAGTGGGTTCTGAAATTGTTACCACCCAACAGCATACAAAATTTAATTAACCAAGCACCTTTCATGTAGAAATTCTATTAGAGGTAATCACATAATATTATTATTATGTATTGCCCAGAATCCTGAAGAATAATTTCTTACAGATGACTCCCTGTTGAAATGGGGGAACTGGGGTCCTTTGTTTGGTGACATATCTTTGCACACACTTCTGCTCCATATCAATTCAGAAGGATTATACTCATAAAAAAGGAACAAACCTTCATCTTAATGTTAAGCTCTGCTCCCCCCACTGATAAAAATTCTTTTGATGAAGACTGCAGCCAGAAACATGGTTAAGGACCATTTCACCTGAAAGCCTCACATTTTAGATTTTTTTTGAGTTTGCCATCTTGCTTATCGTTTACAGATATCCAAATACCTAAGAAGTGAACCCAAAAGATGATTGAAACTTTTGATCCGAGAAATAACTCACACATTTGTTTTCTTTGCTCTAATCTTCAGAGCTGTGTATCTTGCTGACAAGCCCCAGATTTTTAAAAAACAGATTTTCCTTTGGGTTCCCCCCTCCTTTCATGGTGGTAATATTTTCTCCTATCTTCTATCTTCTGAAAAAAAGTAGGTGTAACAGTCTAATCAGGCTTTACCAACTTTTCTGCAAGAACAAGGCAGAAAATATGAAGATATAAATCAAGAATTGTTATTATTGTTTATGTAGTAGTGATGTATGACTCCACTGGGCTTTGTGTTTTACATGGCCACTTTGAAAACACAGAATGCTGCTCAGGCACAAGCGATTTGTTTCTGAGCCCTGTGCTTGGATATTTCTAATAAATATTATTCTTCCTCTGATTTTATGATATCAACAAGATACTCATGCAATAAAATATGTCCAGATTCCTAGTGTTAAGTCTACATTGTCAAACAAAGATAATATTCCCAAACTTGAAGAACCGTAGGTAGAGAAAACATTAGGCATAAAATAATTAAATATTTGTAAATCATCATAATAACAATGATAGTTTTATGCATGGGACAATGTCTGGAAGGATATATATCAACTTATTAAGCCGTGTAATTTCTGGATAGAGAAATCAGAGGCTATTTTAATTTTCTCTTTCTCTTTTTCGGCTTATCTATATTAATTTTTTTCTAACTGTGGATGTATATTACTATTGAAATAAAGAGATCCTTTTCAAAGAATAGTACATAGCAAGAGTTGATAAAACTGAGTATAAAAATAGAATTAGTATCATTCTTTCATGGAAAATAGAATAGATTCTGAGAAAATAAAATATCTGATTTCTCTTCTATTAATTTTCTGAGTTCATATTGTGCACACTTCTTTAGTGTGATGAAAACACTGACTACCTGTTGGCCAGCCTCATCCTTGTATCGAAGGCAGGTCACTATGCCTACCTACCACATGCCAGGAAAAAGCAAGCGGCAGACCCTCCTGTATCTCAGTGGGAAAATAAGCTTCTCATTTGATTGCCAACTGGTTCCCATCCCAATCCTTTTTCCACCTGGCTCTGAATTCCTGGCTTCTTCTTCTTTCTAAAGCCATGGGATTTCCTCAGGACACCTTAAAGACTTGGTCTGAACTCAGTCTTCCAGCTTGAAGTGTGGTCTTTTCCTTCAGCCCAGCCACCCGTGTAATAGCTGCCATACTTCTCATCCCACTCCACCTCCTTTTTCCACCACCTTGTCTCAAGATGATGGAGGAAGACGAGATTGAAAGCCCTCTGTTTATAATAATGACCCCACCATCTCACCTCTCGTGCCTCATCTTGCAGTCTGATTTGGGAACAGTAGGACTTCTGTGAATGGCAGAGAAGGCTGGACCCAGAGATGCAATGTTGTGTTGAGTCGATCATCCTGGAGATATTCAACTGTATGAATGAGAATGGCCACATCAATTCATTGTTTATGTCTGTCCTGCCTAGTCATTTCAGTTCAGTTCAGTTCAGTCGCTCAGTCGTGTCCGACTCTTTGCGACCCCATGAACTGCAGCATGCCAGGCCTCCCTGTCCATCACCAACTCCCGGAGTCCACCCAAACCCATGTCCATTGAGTCGGTGATGCCATCCAACCATTTCATCCTCTGTCGTCCCCTTCTCCGCCTGCCCTCAATCTTTCCCAGCATCAGGATCTTTTCCAATGAGTCAGCTCTTTGCATCAAGTGGCCAAAGTATTGGAGTTTCAGCTTCAGCATCAGTCCCTCCAATGAACACCCATGACTGATCTCTTTTAGGATGGACTGGTTGGATCTCCTTGCAGTCCAAGGGACTCTCAAGAGTCTTCTCCAGCACCACAGTTCAAAAGCATCAATTCTTCGGCGATCAGCTTTCTTCACAGTCCAACTCTCACATCCACACATGACCACTGGAAAAACCATAGCCTTGACTAGACGGACCGTTTTTTGACAAAATGATGCCTCTGCTTTTTAATATGCTCTCTAGGTTGGTCATAACTTTCCTTCCAAGGAGTAAGCGTCTTTTAATTTCATGGCTGCAATCACCATCTGCAGTGATTTTGGAGCCCAGAAAAATAAAGTCAGCCACTGTTTCCACTCTTTCCCCATCTATTTGCCATGAAGTGATGGGACCGGATGCCATGATCTTAGTTTTCTGAATGTTGAGCTTCAAGCCAACTTTTTCACTCTCCTCTTTCACTTTCATCAAGAGGCTTTTTAGTTCCTCTTCACTTTCTGCCATAAGGGTGGTGTCATTTGCATATCTGAGGTGATTGATATTTCTCCTGGCAATCTTGATTCCAGCTTGTGCTTCTTCCAGCCCAACGTTCCTCATGATGTATTCTGCATGTAAGTTAAATAAGCAGGGTGACAATATACAACCTTGATGTACTCCTTTTCCTATTTGGAACCAGTCTGTTGTTCCAGGTCCAGTTCTAACTATTGCTTCCTGATTTGCACACAGGTTTCTCAAGAGGCAGGTCAGGTGGTCTGGTATTCCCATCTCTTGAAGAATTTTCCACAGTTCATTGTGATCCACACAGTCAAAGGCTTTGGGATCGTCAATAAAGCAGAAATAGATGTTACCTATATCTTATCAGTTGTTAAATATTTCAGTATCATTCTCAGAGGAAAGTTGTAGTGTTATAAGTCAACAATACTTACAAGAAACCAGAGTTGAGTATGACTTAGGGCCAGCAATTTACCTTCAGTAAACCTTGGTTTACACCAAGGTTTGGGAGAATGGGGTACCCTGTCCACTTCAGAGAGGTACTGTGATGCTCAAATTATCAGAGTAGATGCAGAAGTTCTCTGTCAGTTGTGAGAGGCTGTATACAGGAAAGGCATAATGATGAAAATGACCAATAATGACCATAACAATGGTAGTGGCAAAGGTCAAGGTGATGGTGATAATGAATAATAAGAAGGCAAACTCGGGAACACTGTAGACTGTTCTTTTCTAGTTCACTGTGCTACAAACATTGCTCCCTCGCTCACAGTCACAGTACCAAAGAGTTAGAAGCATATAAACCAGCCACATCCACCCACTCTGGTTTATGCCATCATAGTTCCCATGTTGTTCATTGGTCAGGGCTTTGTCTATGGGCATTCATTCATGGTTTATTTCACATCCTGGCTTGGCCACCCTTCTATCTTGTAATGGCCTACACCAGGGACAGCTCTTGATGTCCATCCAGTGATCTGCTGGGACCCAGAGCCAGCAAGACAGATATGTGGAATTACCCCAGTGGGTTCCTGCACCACTAATACAGCATGGTCTGAGCTGGATTCTCATGTGCCTCCTGTGATCTCCAAACCCACTCTGCAAGTGTCTTGGATGAGCTGTTGGTTGTGGTCAGGTAGTTAGTAATTGACTGCCTGCCTCCTTCCCCGCTTCCTTTCTTCTTGGCTCCCCGCTCACCCCACCACTCCCCTACACACCTCCTTTTGAAGTCTCTGGATCTGTGCTGAATCATAAATGATGCTTCTTGCTGACCTTGACAAGAGCCCCTATCCCTTTGGAGAAAGATGCAGATGAACTCCATGAAGTCTATTTCAACAGAGCTGGCATATACTGCCCCAATCATTGGCTCCTCTAATTCATTCAGAGCAATGGCTGGCGGGCAGAGAGGTTTAAACCCTGTGGCCTTGAGGAAAAAACGTACCTTAGAAAGGGTTCTCTTTGCCTTTGTTAGTTGTGAAATAAAACACCTCCTGCAGAGGAGGCCCCTGCTTGGTGAGGGCTTTCATGTCTCTTCCCAGAGTGATGGTCTCTGGGAGCCTCTATCTTCCCCCTTTCCTCATACTTTGGGATCAGATACTTCAAAGTTACACAGCCTATAAGATAGTGGGGAGAAGGCCTGAGGGACAAGCCCCAACGATCCCAAAAGACTCTCAATTACACACCGAGAACAGGGTCTTGGGTGGGGGCAGAATGAGAGGGAGTGGTTTTGCAATGGCCTCAGTCACAGAGCCTCACACTCATCTCCAAATGAGATGTGACAGAGAGTCAGGAAACTTCAGCCATTAAAGCTTTACAATTTCGGCTTGACCCTGTTTGGGCATTTCTTAATATATAAGGAGCCTCTCTTGACCTTGGCGAGGACCTGGGTGTGACTCCGCAGCAGCCAGTCTGAGGGTCAGGAAGAGCTGCTTTGGGCTTTCATTCCCTGGAGGGACTTATCTGCCCAGTTGTTATATGTGATCATATGGCAGCCGTGTGTGGCGGCCCTTTGTTGTCATTTCACAAATTGGGAGCCTGAGGCCTTGTTGCACAGTTAGAAAGTAGTGGAGGGACTTCCCTGGTGGTCCAGTGGTTAAGAATCTGCCTATGTAGGAGACACGGGTTGGATCCCTGGTCGGGGAACGAAATCCCACATGCCACTGAGGAACTAAATCTTCACGACACAATTACTGAAGCCCACATGCTCTGGAGCTCACAGGCCATAACCAGAGAGTCCCTGTGCCACGATGAAAGATCCAATGTGATGCAACAAAGCCCGTGTGAGCCACAATTAAGACTGGACACAGCCAAGTAAGTAAATCTTTTTCTAAAAAAATAAAGATACTGAAAAAAATGGCGTGGAGCTGGGCTCGTCTATCACAGAAGCATCTTCCCATGCTTCCATTGTTAATAATAACACAGCCCACCGTTTTATAGTTAGCCCTGGACTTACTCATCAGCACCTGGGCTGATCTTCCAAGTGGGGCCATCCCTTCTCCGAACTCCTCCTGAAGACCATCCTACAGGAGCTGCCAGGTGGGGCTTAGGTATCTGCCTCGGTTAAAATCCTCTAAAATTCTCTTCTGAGAGAATCCAAGGCCTCTGATGTGTTGATTGCCCTGGGTGACATCATGTTTAAGTTAGTCTGACCTCCCTGAGCTCATTTCTTTATCCCGGTCACCTCTGCTTCCATCAAAAATAACAGGTTGCTGATAAGCTGGCTCTCGGCTCCCTGGCTCAGACGGTGGACTCTGAATCCATGCTCAGAGCAGGCCTCTCAAGTTCGAAAAAGCCTTCATGCTCTATGTTTTGACAGGTTGAGAAATCCAATCCATTTATTTTGAAAACCCATTAAGCCCAGCCAATATGGGATATTTAGAAAGGCCAGAATTTTGCTTCTGGTCAGAAGGTCAGTGCTGTCATAAAACAACAGCTAAAGGAAGTGAAACAAAACATATTTTATTGTAGGGCTATAATTCCCAAACATTCTTTAAAAATGTACTTTCAGTTAAAATCAGACAAAACAAAAATATAGCACAATGAATTGCTGGAAATTGCCACCCCTAAAAACTCTCTTTGTTCAGGGTGCTTACTCAATTTTGCATGCCCAGTTCCCATATCAGTGAGAGGGGCATAGTAAATGCTCAACACATGTTCAATGAATGAGTCTCAAAATGGTTTACTTTGCTCTTTAACCTTTTTTCTAGGTATTAGCTTTTCTTGTTCCCAGTGGCTGTTAAATCATTCTCAAGGAAAGAGCATCTGATTTTAGTTCTCTAGGGTTTTGGAAAGTGCGTTTCAGAATAAGTAAGTTTGCCTCTTCTTGGCATCTTGAATTACATTATTGATGATACAGATAACAGGGTCTTACGGTCAGATTCTCCAAAGATAACTCATTTGATCCTTGCAACCTTGTGAAGGAGGCATGAGAGATGTTATTATTTTCATGTTACCCCTAGGAAGGGTGTGTAAGTACAGACTTTTACTTGAAAGAAAATAACCTTACTATTAGGTGATGCTGAACACAAATGATGTTCAGAAGATGGTACAAAATAGTCTGCATTTTCCTCACTGATTCATCTCTGTTTCACGTAGTGTCCTCCTCTGATAGGTGTCCAGTGACTATCTTTTTGAATCTTCTTTCCATCTCTTCTTACTTCCCATAATCCCTTCAATCTTCTCTACCCATCTCTCCAAGCTCCATCCCAAAGAATCACCAAAAGATCTTCAAATTTCTTTTTCTTTTTAAAGAAAGGAATACTTTAAAGAATAATTTTATTTTTATTTATTTATATTTAGTTTTGGCTGCGCTGGGTCTTTGCTGCTGTACAGGCTTTTCTCTAATAGCGAGTGGGGGCGACACTCTAGTTGAGATGCTCGGGCTTCTCATTGTGGTGGCTTCTCTTGTTGCAGAGCACAGGCTGTAGGGCACACGGGCTTCAGTAGTTCTGGTGTGTGGGCTCAGTAGTTGCAGCTCCTGGGCTCTAGAGCACAGGCTCAGTAGTTGTGGCACACGGGCTTAGCGTCAGATGGGATCTGCCCTGATCAGGGATAAAACCTGTGTCTCCTGCATTGGCAGGCAGACTCTTTACCTCTGAGCCTTCAGGGAAGCCCAATCTTCAAGTTTCTAAGCATGCTCCTGCCTTCATTCTCATGGGAGATAGCAGTTAAAATCCTGCATTCAAAGATTTAGTTTGTTATTAGAGGAAGCACATGTATGACCTGGGACCAGAGCTGACTCCTGGAACCTTGAGGTAGACCCAGTAATTAGGGTTTCTTTTTTCCTGCTTGAACTATGAACCCATTGAGAAGTAAGACCAAAGAGTATGCTGATGGAAGTGATATATCACCTTAACAAGAAAGTGGATGTTGGGGGAATATGGCTTATAGTGGTAGGCAGATAGGGTTCCTACTACAGAATCCCAGATTAGAGACTTGCCCACGCTGGACTGGGGTAAGCTGGCCTTCATCAGGGCAGAATCCTTGGGTGGGTAGCTCCCAAGGGAAAGGGAGAGGAAAAGCACTGGGTTATAAATGACCAGTTCTTTCTTATAACCCAGTGCCTTCTTCCAAACCCATCAATCAGGTAAGTTATTTTGTCCTACCCGAGGAAGAAAGAATGAAGAGTCGGGCAGAGGCCAGGGATGTTTTTAGTGTTTTATTGATGTTTAGTTGATTTACAATGTTGTGTTAATTTCTAGTATACAGCAAAATGATTCAGTTATATGTATTCTTTTTCATATTCTTTTCCATTTTGGTTTATTGCAGGATATTGAGTATAGTTCCCTGTGCTATACAGTAGGGCCCTATTGTTTATCTATTTTATATTTAGTCATGTGTATCTGTTAATCCCAAACTCTTATTTTACTTCTCCCTCCACTTCCCCTTTGCTAACCGTAAGTTTGTTTTTTATAGATGTCTCTTTTTGGGAGGAATCATCAAGAAGGGAAGTGTTTCCCCTTAACACAGCGTGTTCTATTGCCCCACACTGTTTTCAAAGAGTGGACAGAGGGCTGCCCTGATAGTCCAGTGGTTGGGAGTCAGCCTTGCTATGCAGGGGACACCAGTTCGATCCCTGGTCCAGGAGGATCCCACAGAGCAACCAAGCCCATGTGCCATAGTTACTGAGCCCATGTGCTGCAACTACTGAAGTCCACGTGTCCTAGAGCCCGTGCTCCACAACAAGAGAAGCCACTGCAATGAAAAGCCCTCACACTGCAACTGGAGAATAGCCTCTGCTTGCTGCAACTAGAGAAAGCCTACACGCAACCAAAATAGCTAAAATAAATAAATAAAATTATTTTAAAAGACAAGAAAAGTAGACAGAGTAGGTAATGTTGATAATAAGGAGATTTTGTATAAAAGTCAGAATTTCAGGTGTTGTTTGAAAAATGGAATGGTTCATCAGCAATGAGCCTGTGTTGCCACACGGCAACAATCGCTGAGGACCGAATCACACCTGCCCCTAGGCAGGTCCATGTGCCTGAGCTCATCAGGGCCCTTCTCCTGTTGGGTAGATGGTATCTCTCCAGTGGCATTCATTTGTCTTTCCTGCCTGGTCCTTCTGGGCATTTTATTTGGTTGCCTGTGCTTTACCCGAGTGAGTCTAGAGTGGAGTATCTATAGGACTAACAGATGTGGCTCTAGCTGATGTTGTCCAGCTCAACCGATCAGTGTCATTTTGATTTGTTATTAGCTTAACCAAGTCTCAATCTTTCTATTCTGTCTCACTAAAGACCTCTTCCATACCAGAGGCTTTGTGTTGGAGAAGAAAAAGGAGGAGCCGAAAAAGGAAAATTCTGTCCTAATAAACAAAAAAAGAAACCGAGGCTCAGAGGTTAAGGAGCTCGTCAAGGTGTGTTGCAGAAAAAAGACACCCATATGGTCCTTTGATATCTCCTCCACTGCACCACAGCTGCGGTCATTTCTGCTTCACTGACCCAGTGGGCACCACTGATCCAGAGGAGCAACAAATTGCACATCTGAGTGTATGTTTCTGAAATATACGTTGCCTCCCTAGGATGACAAGTTAGACAGACGCTCCAGCCCAAGTAGATTCACAGCTGCTTTTCCAGGGCC
This sequence comes from Moschus berezovskii, assembly GCF_049115385.1. Lineage (NCBI taxonomy): Eukaryota > Metazoa > Chordata > Mammalia > Artiodactyla > Moschidae > Moschus > Moschus berezovskii. The sequence continues at coordinate 68,873,547 of NC_142473.1, read as the reverse complement.
AGCCATGGGTGAAGAGAAGCAGTGACAAAGAAGACAAGGGACGCAAGAGTCTGTTTTCATAGCCATCCTGAAACATTTCGGTCTCTTCTAGAGGTGCAAAGGGGTTAATTCAGGGGAAAGCAGGGAAGTAGCTCATTCAAACACTCCTGCTCTTACCCTGCCCACCCATTCTTTCTTAATAACTTGGCATAAACCAGAGGGAAAGATGGTTGCTATGATGGATGGATGGATGGACCAGTTCCTTTCAGGGAATTTTGTAAGGCTCTTCCATGTGTTCATAACAGAAAACATTTGATTTAACACTTAAGGGTCAAATATCAAGGCTGAAAAAGCAAAGATACTCTGTCTCCCAAAACAAGGAAGTACAGCGGAGATTAAGAGCAAGGATGTTAGAGTCATTTGCTCCTTAGTATCATCTCTGAGCCTTAGTGTCTTCATGTGTAAGTTGAGAATAACAGTACCTTTCTCAGAGAAAGAGGGTTTTCCCACCTGGGAAACCCTTATGACTTATGCACATCTTCCTTTAAAATAATTTCTGGATTACTCGTAATACCTAATACATTATAAATGCTAGCTCCAATACTTTGGCCACCTGATAAGAAGAGCTAACTCATTGGGAAAGACCCTGAAGTTGGGAAAGATAGAAAGCAGGAGGAGAAGGGGACGACAGAGGACGAGATGGTTGGATGGCACCACTGACTCAATGGACATAAGTTTGAACAAGCTCCAGGAGATGGTGATGGACAGAGAAGCCTGGTGTGCTGCAGTCCATGGGGTCACAAAGAGGCAGACATGACTGAGTGACTGAACAGCAACAACAAATAATTATAAATACAGTGTAAATACTGTGTAAATAGTTGCTGGTGTGAGGCAAATTCAAGTTTGGCTTTTTGGAACTTTCTGGAATTTTCCCACATGTGTTTAATCCAGGGTTGTTTGAAACTGCAGATGCAGAATCTGTGGCAACAGAGAGCTGGCTGTACTTTCAGCTGATTCCTGTCACTTGTTGGTTATTTTAGCTGCCGTTAGTCACTTGAATGAGTCTGAGCCTCAGCTTTTCATCCATAAAACAAGAATTATTCTGTGAATTTCATTTGGTATTGTGATGATTTTGAAATTGCCAGTAAGAACAGTGAAAGAAAGTGAAGTTGCTCAGTCATGTCTGACTCTTTGCAACCCCATGGACTGTAGCCTACCAGGTTCCTCCATCGGTGGAATTTTCCAGGCAATGAGGAAGGGCTTTGTAAATGGAAAAGCATTGTACAAATGTCAGGGCTGATTGTTAATGGCTTTTTCACCTGGCAGCCACAGTGGACTGTTCATCATTCTTTTGCTGAAGATTCCTATAGTGCTTCCCTATTATTAAAATCCAAACCTCTTAACAATGGCTCACTGGACTTTGTACGCCTGCCCTGGGCATCCACTCTCCTTTGTCTCTCCAAAGACTAAGCCATTCCTACCTCAGTGCCCTTGAACTTTGTTACATCTGCTGGAAATTCATGGCTGGCTCCTCATTTTTATTGAGGTCTTGTCTCAGAAGCCATCTTCACAGAGGCCACCCTAGACCACCCACGCTAAGAAACTGTCTGTCCCAGCCACTCTCTCACCTCGTTTTGTTTCCCCAGGATTATTTGTCACAATCCAAACACGCCTTGATCATTTATTGTTTGTTTGTTGCCTGTTCTCCTCCCCCATGCAAGTTCCTCCCCAGGGGATCTGGTGTGCCTTTTCACAGTTTTACCAGTGCTTCAGAGAATGCCAGATACTGAGGTGCTCAGTAAAAAAATCACTGGTCACATTTAACTACAGGCCCACAAACCCCCAACACTTTTCACAAAAGTCAAAACGTTCCATTCATGGGAAAAATGTTTATAATTCACCCCGGACTTCTAAACTAGGAGCATTCTGAATCTAGTTATATTCACTGAACACCTGCGGACTACATGATTTAAGAGGCAGAGTACTTTAAGAGTCTGACTCAGAATACTGAGTCAAAATGTTACCAAGAAGGGAAAGCAACAGGTTTGGTTTGTATCCTGCAATACCAGTCAAGGCAGAATACATGAGGCTCACAGTTGTGTGGTCAGACAAAGCCAGGGGCAAAGGCATTTCAGAGGAAACTTGTGGGTGGCGAGTGGACTCTTCGAGAAACAAGGCCAAGGGGGGCTGAGAAGGCCTTTGCAGAAATTGGCAGGCAGTGGCTGGTTAGTGAGGTAATTTGCGCCTGGCTGGCCCTGGCCCTGGCAACAGAGATGTGTGTCCGAGGGAGGTGTTGGCAGATCCGTGATGCCCCTTGGTGTTCTGCAAACTGCTACTGCTGCCTAATGAGCCAGTCAGACATTAAGTGCTTCCTACAGCTATGGCAGCATTTGCAAATGAGCAGCTGAAGGAACATACTGGAAAGCAGAGGAGTTGAGTCTTGACCAAGTCTTCCATATCCTGCCCTCTCCACCCCATCTCTTTGATCTTAACATCTAACACAGTCTCCTTGTTCACTTTGCTTCCAACCCACTCAACCCAGCCTACCTCAGGGCCTTTGCACTGGATGGTCCTTCTGCCTGGAACTCTCTGCTATCAGACCTGGCTGATTCACTGATACAGTTCATGTCTTTGCTTTAATGTGGCCTCCTCAGAAAGGCCTTCTCTAGCCACTCTGAAAAGAGCACCTGTCCTCCAGCCACACTCAAGTTCCTTACCCTCACTTATTTTTCTTCAAATAAAATTGATAGTTTATTATTACCATACATTTGTTTGTTCGCTTACTGGCTGTCTCCAATCCACTCATTACCCTCCTATCCCTACCAGTCTAGTTTAAATTTCTGGATAGGGACAATGTTTGTCTTACTTAGAACTGTATTCCCCTTAGAACCATGCTTAACAGACTATTGATAACAGCTGACTCAATTAATAAACATGGTTCAGTTGAATTTACTGAATGAATGGGTAGATTAATGAACGAATGAGTGAGATGAGGTTCAGGATGGACTGGGTTATGAAGGGCACTGAATACCAGAGGTGAATAAAGAAGGGCAGGTAGTCAAAGGTAGAGGGAGTGATGATGAAGCAGGAGAGTCTCAGATGAAGAGGAGAATTTTAACGGCTTTATCAGGTCCAGGCATATCCATCCCACACTAAACATATATGTATATATATAAATGTAGAAGATGCAAACAAGATTCAAGATTTTGATAATTATAACTTCTGAAATTATTTGGTCACAAATACATTTGTTAAACTGATTAAACAAGGAGGCCATTGAATTGAGGTGGAATAAAGCAAGGGTATTATTTGATTGGCTAAAGTAATTGCCTGATTTGGGAAAGCCCAGTTGGCTATTTATGATTTGTGGTCCTTGTGTTTTGATTTCTTAACCATGAGGCATTTACAGACTTAGGTTTTGGTTTGCTTATGTTGACAGACACAGAGTTCCCAAATCTCTAGGAATTTCTGGGGTGATAGGTTTTCTAATAAGGCAACTCTTGATGGGCTCCTAGATGGGGGCTGGTCAGCAGAGAGACCAAGCCACGATCAGAAGCTTGAAACTTTCAGCCCCATCTCCCATCCTCCAGGAAGCGGGCAAGAGCTAGACACTGAGCTAATGATCCATTGTGCCTCTGTAATGAAGCCTCCATAAAAATCCTCAAGGACAGGATTTGAAGAGTTTCTCCACCTTTGCAGAGAGGGTGGAGCAGACCAAGTCCATAGGGACAGAAGTTCCTGTGCTTGGGACCTTTCTAGACCTTACCCTATGAAGCTCTTCATCTGGTTATTCATCCATATCTTCTATTGTTTTCTTTATTACATAGTAAGCTGGTAAACATAAGTGTTTCTCTGAGTTCTGTGACCTGTCCTAGCAAATTATTAAATCCCACTTTACAGCCAGTTGGTCAGAAATACCAGAGACAAACTTGAAATTGCAATTGGTGTCTGAAGTAGGGTCAGTCTGTGGGACTGAGCCCTTAACTTGTGGGATTTGATGCTAATTCCATGTAGATGGGCTTGCCTGGTGACAGTCAAGAATCTGCCTGCAATGCAGGAGACCTAAGTTCAACCTCTGGGTGGGAAGATCCCCTGGAGGAGGAAATGGCAACCTGCTCTAGTAATCTTGCCCGGAGAATTCCATAGAGAATAGCCTGGTGGGCTACATACAGTCCATCAGATCAGGACTGAATTGAACTGTAGGATATCCAGCTGGTCAGAGAACTGGATGGTGTGGGAATAAATTCATACATCTCGTGTCAGAAGTGTTGTGACTGTGGTATTTGTGTAAGAGTAAAGGAAATGGGTGTTTCTCCAAGGTAATACAAAACACTGGGCAAAGCCCTACCACCGCTTCTATTCAGCATAATACTGTATTGGCAGTCCTAGCTACAGCCACGTGAAAGAAATGAAAGGTATCCAGACTGGAAAGAAAGAGGTCAAACTGTCATTATAAGCAGATGACATGATACTCTATATAGAAAACCTTAGGGACTCCACATAAAAGCTATTGGAACTGGTAAGAAAATTCAGCAAGGTAGAAGGATAGAAGATTAACATGCAGAAATCTGTTGCATTTCTTTACATGCACAATGAAAGACCAGAAGAGAAAGTAAAAAAAAAAAAAAAAACAACTCCTTTTAAAATCATGTTAAAAAAATACCTAGGGATAAACCTTACCAAAGAGCTGAAAGACTTATACTCTGAAAATTATAAAACATTAATAAAGGAAACTAAAGATGATTGAAAGAAATGGAAAGATAGCCCATGCTCTTGGACTGCAAGAGTTAATATTGCTCAAATGGCCATACTGGACTTCGGTTTGGCACAGTGGATAAGAATCCACCTGCCAATGCAGGGGATATGGGTTCAGTCCCTGGTCTGGGAGGATTCCACATGTCGTGGAGCAACTAAGCCTGTGAGCCACAGCTGCTGAGCCTGTGTGCTCCAGTTCCCGGTTCCCATTCACCTAAGGCCTGTGCTCCACAGCAAGAGTAGCCACCAAACTAGAAGCCTGCACAGCGCAACAAAGAGCAACCCCTGCTCTCTGCAACTAGAGAAAGCCGGTGCTCAGCAACGAAGGTCCAGCACAGCCAAAAATCAATAAATAATTAATAAAAAGAAAAAGTGGCCACGCTACCCAAAGCAATCTACAGATTTAATGTGATCCCTATCAAATTACCCGTGACATTTTTCACTAAACTAGAACCAGGAGGTTGAGCTGAACAGATTCACACTTTTATATATAAAATAAACAACAAGGGTTAACTATACAGCACAGGGAACTAGAGTCAATATATTGTAAGAACCTATAATGAAAAAGAATCTGAGAAAGAACATATATATTCAAACTGAATCACTTTGCTGTGTACCCGAAACTAACACAACATTGTAAATCAACTGTACTTCTATTAAGACATTAAAGAAAAGCCTGGGCAAAGCAACTTAAGGCTCAAATGTATGTGATAGTAATAATTGTTCAGCATGACACTGGACCAAGAGATCTGGACTCACTGGAAAAGACTCTGATGCTGGGAGGGATTGGGAGTGGGAGAAGACGGGGACGACAGAGAATGAGATGGCTGGATGGCATCACTGACTCTGTGGACATGAGTTTGAGTGAACTCCGGGAGTTGGTGATGGACAGGGAGGCCTGGCGTGCTGTGATTCATGGGGTCGCAAAGAGTCAGACACAACTGAGTGACTGAACTATAACTATAAAAACTGAGTCATTCCCTTTGAAGTATGTATGACAGAATTCAGGCTAGGATCATCTTCTAAGCAGCTAACTATTGAATGCAGAGGAGGGAGAAGGTAAGCGCCTGGGCCCAAATCAAGTACACCAGAGCCTGTAGTGTCCCTTTTCCAGATCCTCGATACCCATCCAGTATGGCCTGAGAGATTACTGCTGGCCTTCCTGCAGTCCCCTGATACCACAGTCCAGTTGTTATCTACCCCAACCTGCTCTGGAGCCTTGGGGAGGCCAAGCCACAGCCCTACTTCAGAGGGGCCCTCCTACCTTTCCAGTAAAGCTACCTCCAGTATTTCTGGTGGAGGAACTGCTCCACCAGCCACAGGACATTGGAGTATACTTGGTACCCAGAACCGCTTCCCATCAGTCATCTGCCTCCAACTGTTCTGGCGCCATTGACATGGAGATTCACATCCACAACAAAAGATGTGAAACTTGCCCTGTGTTTTCTTCTAAGTCAACGAGTCTTCTGGTTTGTGTTGTTGTTGTTGTTTTTCTTTAATCTTACCCTCTCACTGGAGAGAAAGTGATGAGGGGAGAACAACTTCCAAAAAAAAAAACCTGAAAACCTCCTAAAACAAAACAGAAAACTCCAAAAGAGTGGCCAACCTCATAAAGGACTCTCAAGCCTTTTGGATGGAGACATCTCAGAAAGGGTATGACAACTCTCTCCAAATATGTGAATTTTCCACATAGAACAAAGATCAGATTTAAATTTCCTATGATTCTGGAGAGCACAGCAAGAAACAAGCAATGACCCCAGAGAGACAGCCTTTGACTCACTGAAAAGAAGAAATGTCCATCAGCCAGAACTTTCTGAAAATTAAATGGGCCACTTAGTCAGGTAGTGAGTCCTCTGTCCTTGGAGGTATTCAAGACTGGCCTATATTTCATTCTACCATATATATATAAAACAAGGGATGTTACATAGGCTTGCTGCTTCTGAGGAAGGTCTGGATGCTGGGAGCAGAGGGACAGAGATAATATGACTACACAATAAAAGCCATTAGCCATTCAGTATGCGGGTATTAAGTGCTTATATCCACCAAGCGCTGTATTAGCTACTTTGCATGCATGATATCATTTAGCCCTCACAGCAGTCTGAGGCATGGAGTCCTTTAATCACTATCCTGTTAGAGACAGGAGACAAAAGAATGTGAAGTAACTTGTCCAAGATTTCACAGCTCGGAAGTGCAGATCTGGAACTCAAATCTTAAACTATCCCCCGTTCTGCTACGGCCCCAGCCTCACCCCTGCTCCTCTCTTCTCCACCTCCCTGCTCCCTTCTATTAGAGCATCATAACTACAACAGTATGATGACGCGATGTCCCCCAAGGAAGGTCACTGGCATGGGCCCTAACCCAGAACAGCGACGCTAACCACACAGAACCCCCAAATCAGGGAAGTTACTACACTTGAGTACAGTTTGCAAATCGCCAAGGGAGAGAGTCTTCCTACAAAGTAAGAGTCAGTTTTTAAACGCCCACATCCTCTGGCTTCACTCTCCTCCCCAAAGGTTCTTCTGGCCTGGCTGGGGTGGGGGGAAATCCCTCTGCCTTCATTTGCATCGTTCTTGAGAGGAGGAAAGTGAGCAAGTGTGAAGTCCCTCTCTGGAGAAGAGTCAGAATCACACCTTCAACCTGACCAGCCGTGACTTTGTGGGAATCTGGCTAAAAGGTCCAAAGCGGGTCAGACTAAGTAGTCAATGTTTTCCCCAAAGACTGTAGCACTTAATCCTCCACAAAGAACATGAGGGCATCCCATCCACTTACAAGAAAGGAGGGCGCATTTCAGGTCACCAAAAAGAAAACTGGGAAGAATGGTGGGTTTTGTTTTTTTTTAATTGAGAGCTAATTGACATATATTAGTTTCAGGTATACAACATAATGATTAGGTATTTGTATGTACTGTGGAATGATCACCAGAATAAGCTTAGTTAACATCCATCACTGCACACAGTTACACATTCTTTTTTCTTGTGATAAAACTTTTAAGATTCACTCTCTTAGTAACTTTCAAATGTACAACCCAGTATCGTACACTATAGTCATCAGGCTGTATATTACATCACTGGGACTTTATTTTTTAACTGGAAGTTTGTACCTTTTGACTCCTTTCACCCATCTCACCCACTCCACACTACCTGCTAAACCCCCACTAACCTCTGGCAACCACCACCAATCTGTTTTCAGTATCTCTGAGTTTGCGAGTTTTTTGGATTTTTGCTTTAAGATTCCATGTGAGAGATCACACAGTATTTGTCTTTCTCTGATTTATTTCACTTAGCATAATACCCTCCAGGTCTATCTATGCTGTTGCAAATGGTAAGATTTCCTTTTTTATGACTAAATAATATTCCATTGTATATATGTGTCACCTCGTCTTATCCACTCATCATGGACATTTAGGTTGCTTCCATGTCTTGGTTATTGTGAATAGTGCTGCTATGAACAGAGGGTTGCATGTATATTTTTGAATTATAGTTTTGTCTGGATATATGCCTGGTAGTGGGATTGCTTGGATCTTATGGTAATTTCCTTAATTTTTTGAGGAACCTCCATACCTTTCCATTGTGGCTGCACCTTTTACATCCCGGCATTTTAATGTGCTTCCATCCACCTTGGACTGCAGTTGTGGGCCACAGACAGGAGGTGTCTCTGAGCTGCCATCACCTGTCAAACCATGCTCCCTCTAAGATCCAGGGAGCCCTGGGACTGTGAAATGTCACCTCTGTGAAAAGTCATTCTCTCTCCTCCCTGGCAGCACGTGGCCCAGGGTCCCTGGGAGGCCGGAAAGAGTCACACACACTCTGCTTCGTTTTGCCATTTTGTGGGGATGAAAATTATTTTTATTCTCCTGCTAAACAAAAGTCAATCCAGGCCACTCCAGGGTGCTAGAGGAGGATGGGATGATTGAACCACAGATAATTTATGTGGGCTTGGGTCCTTTTCTAAAGCATTTCTCTATGTCCGAAAGGCAGTTTCTTACAAGGATCTGAGGTTCTCAATGGGTTTCCCAGGTGTCGCTAGCGGTAAAGAACCTACCTGCTAATGCAGGAAATGTAAGAGATGTGGGTTTGATCCCTGGGTCGGGAAGATTCCCTGGAGGAGGGCACGGCAACACACTCCAGTATTCTTGCCTGGAGAATCCCATGAACAGAGGAGCCTGGCGGGCTATAGCCCATAGGTTTGCAAAGAGTCGGACACAAGTGAAGCAATTTAGCACGCACGCACAAGGCTCTTAAAATCCCAAAACCCTGGTATGATCTAGAGGTCATGTTGTATTAACTTTTCCTAACTTCTTCCCTTGCACCACCTCATGAAGCATCTACTTATCTGTGGGTCCCTGATCTAGGGTGCCGGGGTTGTGCCCGATCCCAAATCATCCCATTCTCCTCCAGCACCCTGGGGTGGCCTGGATTGACTTTTGTTTAGCAGGAGAAGAAAAATAACTTTCATCCCCACAAAACGGCAAAACGAAGCAGAGTGTGTGTGACTCTTTCCGGCCTCCCAGGGACCCTGGGCCACGTGCTGCCAGGGAGGAGAGAGATTGACTTAGCAGCACAAGGGCGATGCGTCATTAGAACAACAAGGCCAGCAGCAGCAGCGCTGCCCAGCCTTATCAGGGCGGGAGGCCTCGCTGGATTCTATTAATTGCCGAATGCTGTTGGGTTTGGCAGATACAGGAAGCAGTTTACATGGCTACACAGTGCCCTGGCTCACAGTCTCTCTGAAATGGTATTATTGTAGTGGGATAATGGTGATTAGGGACAGTTCCCGGAGGAAGACCAGGCCTTTGATGATTGAGTCACTTCCTCCCCACTCCCTCCAGTGCGATAGGGCAGCTCGCCCCACAGACACACACCCTTTGCTGGCCGGATGGTCCCACGCCCCATGGCAAGGTTCCCAAGCAGGGAAGCTGGGAGCCTCACCAGCGCCACGATCATGGGAGAAGTGGGAGCAGGCTGGAGACCACCCCTTTCCCCAGTTCTATTTTAGGTCAAGGTGACAGGCAACCTAGTTAATGATTTCAGTTGTGTATCCCTGACTCCCGTGACAGCATGGAATTTGGAACCGGGGAGACCAGGTTCTGTTTTCTGGCTATGTGACCTGGAGAAGTCCTCTGTTTGAGTCTGTTTCCCCATTGGCAAAGTGGTGGTGATAAGAGAATCTACCCCAAAGGATGTTCTGAGGATTAAATGGGATTCCTTTAATGTTGAAAAACAGTAGCTGTTATTATTACTGCTGTAGTTGCTGTTAAGAACACCTCCCCTCCCTGTTCCCACATCCACCCTCTCTTCCCCCTGAGTCTGCTGAGGGCAGGTCACATTGCCTTGACTTGAGAGAAATGTAGCCGCCTCCGAGGGGAAGGCTGGAGAAAGATGAGGCTGCCTTGAGTGAAGGCCTGGAGTGGGGTAGATCTGAGTGTTGGCTTCCTCAGGGGCCACTTCTGGGCCCAGAGCTCCGCCAGAAACACAGCCCATCGCCATCACCCTGCACTTGAGATGTGGTCTTCTTTACCACCGGGTGCTGTCCTGGTCTACCCACTCTGCCACGGGCTCGTCCAGGACGTCTTCTCAAGAGCCACTCAGCATCCTGCTCATTGCAGCCATCATCAGGCTTCCGGGAGAAAAGCACCCCTTTGTACACGTGGGTGGGAGCAGTGTTGCCCTAACAAGGGACTCCACCCTATCACCAGAAGCCAGAGCGGGCCCTGCAGCTGCCTTCAGACACGCATGGGGGTGGAGAGAGGTGCGGTGAAGCTGGCAGGCCGAAGATGGGACAGAAACTGAGCGGCTGACGGTATGGGTGGGTTTCAGAGTCAGACGTCTTGGGCTCACATCTGCCACTGACTAGTTGTATTCTCTTAGGAAAGTCACTTTTCCTCTCGGTGCCTGTTTCTTCATCTGGTAAATGGGGATAAAAATACCTCTCTCAGAGTGCTGTGGTCAGGATGAAATTAGGTACTTATGCAAAACACTTAGTATAGTCCCAAACACATAGAAAATAATATATGGCTGCCAAAAGAGGTGACCCAGATGAGCCAAGGAGAGCTCTGAACTCCACCGATAGGCTCCAGGCTCCAGAAAGGGCAGAGTTCCCTCTGTCCCAAAGATGCTTCTGGAACCTAATGTGCTTTAGGAACTGCCGGCCATACCCAGAGTCCCCAGGACAGTGGCACTATCCAGTAAGCTGTCAAGGGCAGACATCATGTTGGTTTCATTCACTTTTCTATCCTCAGTACCAAATGTATTTGTTTCCCATGGCTGCTATAGCAAATTACTGCAGACTTAACAGCTTAAAACTTCACCAGTTGGACTTCCCTGGTGGTGCAGTGGATAAAAATCCACCTGGCAATACAGGCGACGATCCCTGGTCTGAGAAACTTCCACATGCCACAGAGTAACCACTGAGCCCACGCATCTAGAGCCTGTGCTCCACAAGAGAAGCCGCCGAATGAGAACTGCAACCAAGGGTAAGCCCCACTTACTGCAACTCGAGAAAGCCCGCGCAAAAGCCATGAAGACCCAGAGCACCCAAAAGAAAAAAAAAAAAAAACCTGCCAAGGTAATACCACTCAGCTATTACCGTTATGTAGATCAGAAGCCTGAAGCTGGTCTCATGAGGTAAGAATCAAAGTGTTAAAGGGCAACCTTCCTCTGGAGGCTCTGGGAAGTTGTCGAGAGGTTGTCTGAACTTCCGGGCTCCTGGCCCCTTCCTCCATCTTCAAAACCAGCAGCCTAGCATCTTCAAACTTGAGTCTGATTCCCACTTACAAGGACTCGTGATCACACTGGGCTCACCAGGATTAGGCTGCTCTCCCCAGCCCAAGGGCAGTATGAACTTCATCTGTGAACTTAATCCCCCCTTTGCTGTATAGCATCTATATCCATCTAAGGATTCGAATATGCATACTTTGAGGAGCCATTACTTTGCTTACCACACCTAGTAGGAAGGAAAGTGGACAAAAGCCAGATAATAACGCTTAGTGGGCACCTCTTTCGGGCTGAGCTTCCTATAAAGGAAGGACAGAAGATCTTGCCATCCATCCCAGGATGCAAGATATTCACTTGTGAGAACAGTCGCGAGCACATTACAAGCGATTACAAGGTAATAGGATACGACAGCCCTTAGGAGATGAAGCGCCTCTGGCCAGTGCTCAGTGACTCATAATATTTATTCAATAACTATTTTAAGCATCAATCAGGTGCAAAGTGCTCAGGAGGCAATGATGAACAAGATTACTATTCCTGTCCTTCAGGAATCTAAGAGCTTGGGAATATCCCCTGGAAGAGGTAAGGATGGAGCCAGGGTTAGACAGGAGAAGGCCAAGAGTTTGGAGAGAGGATGATGGTTTGGAAAGGTAGTCTGCATAGGTTACAAGCACAGAATCCACAGCCAAGATCTCCTGGGTTCAGAATTTGGCCCTGCCATGTATCAGCTATTCGAACTTTAGAAAGTTTCTTGGAAATTCTCTGGTGGTTCAGTGGTTAGGGATCTAGGCTTTCACTGCCAAGGACCCAGATTCAATCCCTGGTTGGGGGAACTAAGATCCCACAAGCTGTGTGGTACAGCCAGAAAAAAAAAAAAAAAAGCAAGAGAAAGTTTCTGAACTCCTTTGTACCCCAGTTATCTCATTTAAAATTAGGAATTGGGACTTCCTTTGTGGTCCAGTGGTTAAGACTCTGTGCTCCCATTGCAGGGGGCATGGGTTCAATCCCTGGTCGGGAAACTAGGGTCCCTCATGCTACAGGGCATGACCTAAAAAAAAAAAAATTTCCTTGTTAAACAAAAAAACGGGAACAATAATAGTACGTATGTCACAGAAGTGTTTGGGAAAACCACTAAGTATATGAAAAGTGCTTGGTGCAGTATCTGGCACACTGCAAGTGCTACGTAAATGTAAACTAACATTATCGTCCACTTCTTATCCTTCTGATGGTCTTAAAAGAGCAAGCAAGGAGTGAAGGATATCCCAGCAGATACTGGGAAGAAGACAGTTAAGCCAACTAATGATCTCTAGTAGGAATGCTCATTTAGGGGTAGAATTTTCAGTTTTTAAATTCTCCCAAGGTGGGAAAAAATGCAGTATTTAATGATGGCTATTGGGTGACAACCTTTCTTCATGCAAATTTCCTTGTGACCCCCTAATGTAAACAGTTTAAGGGGCACAGAGTTTGACCTGAATAAGCTTGGACTTGCCCCAAGTGGTCCAAACCTTGGCCTTGATCTTCTCAGGTCCCTGACCCCAGATACTGAAAGGATTGGGGGCAGGAAAGCCAGAAGCTCCATGCCCATGCTGGCACAGAGGGGCCCAGATTCCCTGGGGAAAGGGCTTCTTTGGCCATTGGACTCTTGTACCAAACAAATCTGGAAACATGGATTTGGTTTACGGGGTGTCCTAAATGCCCACTCTCCCTTAAACTCAGAGCCAGTGGGTGATTAGTGAGCAAACGTCTCCATTATCAAGGATGGACGGCTAAAACTGGATTTATTTAAAGTGTTTTCTCTTTGGAGGTGCAGTAATTGCTCTCTGATCAGACAGGAAGTCCTATTGCTCGAAAGGAGCCAGTGTTATCAAGAGAAAACATATCAACGCCTGTCCTCTTGGGAAGGGAATTGTGAGTAATCAACAAGGCCCCTCTCCAGCTGGCCGTGGGGCATTTGTTCAGATGGTGGACAGGTCAGAGAAAGTTTGAGCAGACAGTGCTTTGAAGGGGCGGGTGCAATTCCAATCCTTTCTCTTCATACTTTCCTCTCCAGGGGACAGGCTTTCCCCAGGGAAAGGCACTAATAGGATAAATTGCTCTGAAGCCATCAGACAAATCTGATTACATCACTCTCCTACTTGAAATCCATCAAGGGCACCCCTGTTACCTTCAGGTTCAAGACCAGTTCCTTGATATGGCTTACGAGGCCCTTCATCAGCTGGCTTTGGTGGTCCGTTTCTTCCTCTGGCTTTATCATCACTCCCAACCAGTACTTTCTTTTCTACTTTTCTCAGTATGTAGTGAGTACACTCACCATGCCAGGAACACCATCTCTACACATTATGGTGTGTTGGGTCTAAGACATTACCCGTGCGCTCAGGAGACTGAATATACAGACATGAGAGGGAGCTCCAATAGGAGTCACAAAATGAATGAGACAGTCCTGATTGTGACAAGATTTCCCAAGCCAGCCCCACCCTCTAGCAACTTTCTGTGTGTTCTCTTTTTTTAAACTTGGAATGGTTTCAGGTGGACAGCAAAGGGACTTAGCCACACGGAAACATGCATCCATTCTCCCTCAAACTTCCCTCCCATCCAGGCTATCATACAACATTGAGCAGAATTCCCTGTGCTATACAATAGGTCCTTGTTGGTTATTCATTTTAAATATAACAGCAAGGACGTGTCCATCTCAAACTCCCTGACTATCTCTTCCTCCCATCCTTCCCCCAGGGAAGTTCTCGTTCTCTAAGTCTGTTTATGTTTTTCTCTATGCTTTTATCCTGGTCTGTATGCTTCTTGAGAACAGGAGAAACTTCTGATACCTTTGTTCTCACAAGAAGATACGATGGAAGGCAGGAATGATAATACTGATAGTAGGTGTTTAGTAGGTGATGCCACTACTAAGTATCATTTACTGAGCATGGACTATGCTCCAAGGAGCTTCCCAGGTGGCACAGTGTTAAAGAATCCACATGCCAATGCAGGAGATTCAAGAGATGTGGGTTCAATCCCTGGACTGGGAAGATCCCGCTGGAGTAGCAAACCAACTCCAGTATTCTTGCCTGGAAAACTCCATGGACAGAGGAGTCTGGTGGGCTAGAGTCCATGAGGCTGCAAAGAGCTGGATGTGACTGTGCACATGCAACTAAGTGCATTTGCATGCACACACACACACACGCATACACACACACACACACGCATACACACACACTGTGCTCCAAGCTGCGTGTCAAAGACTTTGTGTGCCTTGTCTTATGAAATCCTCACAATGACCCTAAGAGGTAAGTTTTATTATCCCACCTTTATAGATAAGAATGTCGAGGCTTGTGGAGATGGTCGTTTGCCCAGGGTTATACATCCAGGAAACTCAAACCTAGGTTTTCCTAAGCCCAGACCCATCCAGAACTCAAAGGCATACAAATCCCTATATGTATGTGTGGACGTGTGTGTGCAGGGTCTCCAGCTTGGGGAGGGGGGAACCAGGAAAGACAGGACAGATGTAATCAGGGTAGGGCCTCTTTTGTTTGGCTTCACTTCAAACAAAGACGACAGCAGGGAAACTGAAGCCCCCACTTCCCTTCTCTGAAGACCAAAGCACAGCCAAAAATAGGAGTGACAGGAAACATTTGATCCCAATGTGTTAAATGAGCACAAACATCCTGCCAGCTTTGCCATCGGGGAGTGCCCGAGAGCAGCTGCTACACGCAGGAGAGTCAGGAGGCCAGCCTGCGGGGCAGTGCCCGGCCAGACCCCTCATGTCGCCGTGGCTCTGGGTCTGCTGGCAGAGCTCCAGGGTTCTTAGAACAACAGACAGGAGAGCACACAGGGTGCTTAGAGAGGATTATGGCCCAAAGAATGCACCTCGCAGACCTCCAAGCTTGGGAGGCCCCAGCTGCTTGCTCTGAACGAGCTTCCCGGATTGCCTACTCGGAGGCCACACTTCCCAGATGACAGAAAACAGCGCAGATGCTAAGGCAGACCTCTTCCTGGGAGACACCGAACTCCGCTGACAGCTGTCCCTCGCTTAAGGACGGCCTGATGGCCTTGCTGAACTTTCCTTAGATTTAGGGCGCATCTAAGATGCTTCCACTTATCCTTCCTCTTCTCTTCTTGCATTGTGGTTTGAGGACTCTCTCAGCCTTTCTCAGCTCACCCTTCATTTTCTCTCACAGGAATTTCTCCTCTGAAGTCTTTGCATTGTTGAACAGCCCCTTCTTGCCATCTGCTTCTCAGAGGGCCTGGACTAACTCAGAGATCACCTAGTAATTGCCTCATTTTGTAGTTGAGAAAATTGAAGCCCAGAAAGGCAAAGGGATTTTTCTGAGGTCACACAGTAAACTCTCATAGAGCACGAAAGTGTTCTCTCAGCCCTCAGGTCATATCTGTTGAATTTGTCTCATGTGTGTTTGGAGTGGGAGGGAAGAGATGAGGCTTGTGTGAGAGTTTCTTCAAAATAAGACCCCTCACATACTTGTGACTCCTTCTAGCCTAGTCTCTAAAGCTTGAACCCTTAACCACATTGCTTGCCTGACCTAATAAATATGAACATATTGTTCAACTGAGAGGGGTCATTTTTGCTTTTGTAAATGGGGCTGGTAAAGTGCATAGATGTCCAGCAGCAAGTGTGTTTGTGTGCATGTGTGTGTATGTGTTTAGAGAGAGCAGATCAGAAGAAAATTGAAAGGGCCGGGGACCTTCCCAACCAGAGAAAAGGGCACATCAGCATTTCTCAGGGCCCTCTTCCTGCTGGGGCCTAAGCTGAATTGTCAGTTTAAGATGCTTCCAGCTAATTTCTTCCACACCTGCCCGGGAGCTGGGGCTGCTTCATGGCCTCCATCAGGCTAATTGCCACTGTCTCCCCAGTGACACTGAGCTCAGTTCCTGATAAGGTGCTTCCTTAATAGTCTCCCATTTCCCTGCTGACACCAGAAAATGGGCCTGACTTGGCGGCCCTGCACCGAGTGACGCAGAGCTGTCACGCCCAGCCCCCCAGCCCGAACCATTAGTGGACCCAGAATCAATAGTGTTCAGGCAACCCTGGTTTCCCTGAAAGCGTTCATTTGGCACGTTTGCTGTTTGTCAGGCAGTTCCTTTCTCTAATGTCCCACGGTCCATGGCCCTGGTGCCTGAGTCCCTCCTCCTTTTACAGAAAGCTGAGCAGAGTTTGCAAGCCCCAGACATTATCAGTTTGCTCTCTTCGGAACAAAAGAATTCCAGTTTTCATGGTAATTGGTGAACCACTGTCTTGGTTACAGTTCTTTGGTTGCAAGCAGCAGAAATCAACGGCAGTGACTCTAAGCAGAGTAGGGCCTAATGGGAAGGCACTTCAGAACTCATCAGTGAGGCTAGATAGCACAGGCCAAGCTTCTTAAGATTCAAGTTCAAGGGAGAGAATGGCAGTTTGGTATAGTATGGGTCACTTACCTACTGTTTGACCAAAGGTGGGTGCGGAGACTAGATGGTCTGAATTGAACAAAAGTGAGTGATGATACCAGAAGAGAAGAGAATGGATGTGGGTCCAGCCACACAAGGGAAGTCCACTAGGTAGACGGACATCTAGGGATACAGGACCAAAGGAGGGTCTAATGACCCAGTGTATGGTAATTCAGACTCCCCTGGGCCTTCAGGTCTCTCTACTAGGCCTATGAAAATTGCCTGGCACTGAACTTGTATTCAGTAAATGATAGCTAGAATCATTCAGTGCTTAAATTTTTGCCTTTAAAGCAAAACTTTAAACTTTAGACAAAGTTGAAGCATCTGGTAAAAAGCTGGAGGCGTGCCCTAATTACCATCTTGAATTACATGAAGACTCCTAAGTGTTTTGACCAATTCTTTTTTAAAGATTCTTGCTAAGTTTAACTGGTAATGGAAACAGAGATTCCTCTTGTGGTCTAGAGGCTAAGACTCCACGCTCCCAATGCAGGGGGCCCAGGTTTGATCCCTGGTCAGGGAACTAGATCCCACATGCCACAACTAAGACCCAGTACAGCCAAATAAATAAATATTTTAAAGAATAAGTCATGGAAACAGGGCTTCCCTGGTGGCTCAATGGTAAAGAGTCTACCTGTTAACTAGACGTATACAAGAGATGTGGGTTTGATTCCTGGGTCAGGAAGATTCCCTGGAGAGGGAAATGGAAACCCACTACAGTATTCTTGCCTGGAGAATCCCATGGATGGAGGAGCCTGACAGGGTGCAATCCACGGGGTCACAAAGAGTTGGACACAACACAGGGACTGAACACAATGCAAACAGTCTGAGACATTTCAAGACCTGGGTGAACCATAAAAAAATTTCAGTCTCTGGAAAGGGCTACAGAAGAGCGTGGAGGCCCCTGCTTCTTAACATATTGTTAAACAGAATAGAATTTCATCCATGTGGGATACCTTACCAGCACCATCAGACAGAATTTGCACTCTAACTGCTTGTTTGGTTGCCTGGATCCCCTTCTAGCACATAGCATATACTCAAAAAATATTTGTTGAATGAATGAATGATTGACAGGGGGACTGATGACCTTTCAGGATCCCTGGTTGGCTAACTGCAAAGTGTTACAGCCACTGTACCACATCAGCTTGTGGAAATGGAATCAAGTCTCCTGGAGCTATTTTGGAGGCTGCGGAGCTGAGCTCTTAAAGCATTCTTATCTGAAAACTTGTGATGCTTATGAATGGAGGGGAGAGAGAGCATGGAAGGGCTAGCAGGGAAACCTGTGATTCAGAGGTGAGGCTGGGAGGACAGGAAATGGAACACAGAGGGGTGGGGAGGGAGTTTGACAGGAAATTCCTGTGGGGACCAAGGGGTGGGTTCATGGTCAGGAACTTCGTTTAGTTCTGACCTGGACACTGTTGACCAGAGGTCCCTTTCTGACCCAAATGCCCATGAGCAAGAGGCTGTATTTTCTCCCCCAAAATAAATGTTTGGTGGCGATACAGGATATGTCAGAGGCAATTCTTGACCAAAGGCCAGGTGCAGGTGGAGGGAATATATGCTACAGGGGTTCAGCTGTGTAGGAGATCATCATGCCAGAGGTGGTCAAAGGAGGCTTTGTGGGTGAGAAGTGGGATTCAGGCTGGTCTCACATGATAGGAGAGATTTGGATACGTGGAGAAAAAGGAGCACAGGCAGGGACAGAGCCTGAAAAAAGCACAAAAGTAGAAAAGCACAGAGCGTGCTTCTGAGGCAAGAAAGTCCTGGCAAGCTCAGGAAAATGGCGAGTCAGAGAAACAGTGACACAGGGAGTCTGGGTCAAGCCAAGGAGAGCTCTTTTTTTTCCCTTCCATTTCTTTTAAAATTTTAATTTAATGTAATTTATTTTTTATTTTTACAAAGGAGAAATTTTAATAGCAAGCTAACTTACTATTTTTGGTTCATAGATATATATTTTATAACTGCTGTCTACATATAAATGAATGTGAAAATGAACAGAACATAAACAGGAGGGAAGGAGCCAACTCTTCTGCTGTTGAAACCCCCTGGTCCAATCCAGTGATGACAAGAGGCTTTAGAATGGCAGCCTTTCGGGTGTACAGTGCTCACCTCCATACCTCGGGCTCGGGAAGCTGCCATCTTCCTCCCCGATCAAAGTTCTGGCTTCACATGGTCTTGGCAACTCACTAAAGTTTTTCAGTTGATGAAGGAGTATTGAATAAGTGAAACCTCCTGGATTCTATACATAGTTTCCATTTCCCCAAATGTTTGTGTTCTCAGTACATTTTTTTTAAAGGTTTAATTTTATATTGGAATAGAGCCAATTAACAAACAATGCTATGATAGTTTCAAGTGAACAGCAAAGGGACTCAGCCATACATATACTTGTGTCCTTTCTCCCCCAAACTCCCCTCTCATCCAGGCTGCCACATAACATTGAGCAGATGTGCTATACAGTAGGACCTTGTTGGTTATCCATTTCAAATATAGCAGAATGGACATGTCCATCCCAAACTCCCTAACTATCTTTTCCCCTCATCCTTCCCCCCACCACAACCATTAATTCATTCTCTAAGTCTGTGAGTCTGTTTTTCTGTTTTGTAAATAAGTTCATTTGTATCATTTCTTTTTCGATTCTGCATATAAGAGATGGCATATGATATTTCTCCTTATCTGTCTGGCTTACTTCATTAAGTATGACAATCTCTAGGTCCACCTGTGTTGCTACAAAAGGCATTATTCAATTCTTCTTAATGGCTTCATAATATTCCATTGTATATATGCGCCACATCCTCTGTATCCATTCATCTGCAAGATTCTGGATTTTTTTTCTTTTTGTTTAAACATTACAAATTTATTACAGAAATTTCAAACATTAGAAAGTTGAAAGAATAGTATAATGAATTCCTATGAACCCTTATCCAGTTTCAACACATCAATTTATGGTCAGTCTTTTTCATTTCCACTTGTTCTGTTCCCTTGCTTCATTCTTTTAAAGCAAATTCAGATGTCATATAATTTCAAGTGTGTGCTAATCGCTCAGTCATGTCTGACTCTTTGCCACCCCGTGGACTGTACGGACTGTAGCCTGCCAAGCTCCTCTGTCCATGGAATTCTCCAGGCAAGAATACTGGAGTGGGTTGCCATTTCCTTCCCCAGGGCTCAAGTACTTGGAAGCTCATAAAGAAGAGAATCTGGGTCTCCTCTGCTTCTACAGCCCTTACCCCCTACTTCACAGTGAGAGCTCAAGCGGAAGTCCAGGACTTAATTACTATAAGACAGGGCCGTGGAGAAGGCCAGTGGAGGTGGTGGTTAGGCGAAGATATAAACTGCATGGGAATTCTGGAACAATGCCTATAGCGGAGTGAGGTTTTCCAGTGATTTTCTCTCTCCTGTCAGCCAGTAGAGCAGTTCAGCCAAGCGGGTTAACCTAGTAAGTTAAATAAGATTGGCTATTTCCCTTGGGTGAAATTTTAGGGATGCTGAGAAAGCTCCCTGCCTCCAAACTGTCTACCAGATCCCTTAATTCAGCTGGATGCTGCCTAAAATTCCATAATCAAAACTTCACCTCTCAGCTAGAAGCTGTGATCAATGACTTCTAAAGCAGTTATCAGTCCATGATATCTTACCGTGAAGGAAGGATGTGAAAACATGTTTTGACATTGAGGTTGGAGAAGAAGAGGAAGATGGAACCTGAGTCCTTGAGATGGAAGATCCTCAGAGACCTAGAAAGTGCTGGAGAGAGGGCAGGAAGGAGCTGGTATGCTGACTGACTTTGCTCAGCGCAATTTTGCTGAGTTCTAGCAACTAATCCTAACACCAGCCAGACTGTCCAGATACTAACAAAAACGTTTCATACACTCAATCTGATTATGGCATCAGCCAGATGATTTAAACGACTGCATTAGGCAGCTAAATCCGCAGTCGTTGGCTGCTCTGACACATAGGGGAGCTTGGCTAATCTTAACATTAGCAGATTGCGGCCTGCCATCCACAGTTGCCCGCTCACGGGGTGAGTGATGCTGTTCTCAAGATCCCAAGGAGGCCCAAGGAGTTCAGGAGGATGGAAGTACTCATTCTTATTATAAAACCCCCTGAGAATAGAAAGGATCAGTGTGGGGGCCATTTTTCTTCTGAGGAACTTGCCTCCCAGTCTCACGCTGCATATTTCCTGGTCATAATAGTTTGGAGAAAAATATTGCTAAATGGCTGCATAAACAATTTTAATTGGCCTGGGCTCCCAAAATGTGCTATTTTTGTTCTGCTGCCAAGCTTGCTTTTTTACTAGCTAATTATGCCCAGCATTTAACTTTCAGCAAAAAACAGGAAATAGGGCATTCATTACTCGAGTGACAACTTTTCAACAAGCCCACATTTCAACATCCATTGTGTAATTTCCTCTCCCTAGCTTACAGTTAGTTGTTCCATCAGGCCTTCGGAAACAAACAGCTCCTTCAGCGGGGGCTGGAAGGGGCTTTGTTAAGTTTAAATGCTTGCCTATCTCCAAAGCTGGCAATGCCTGCCTATCCCTGCCCAGGGTGGTCACTCCCATCTCATTTAGGCTCCTTGCAGACTTCCCTCATTGTGGTTTCTTCTGGTCTAAGTTTGCTGCTAGATTGGTCTCTCCTATCAGGGGCTGGGCTGTGCCTGTTTATGAATCA
Organism: Moschus berezovskii; assembly: GCF_049115385.1. Taxonomy (NCBI): domain Eukaryota; kingdom Metazoa; phylum Chordata; class Mammalia; order Artiodactyla; family Moschidae; genus Moschus; species Moschus berezovskii. The sequence continues at coordinate 68,852,012 of NC_142473.1, read as the reverse complement.
TCCCAGTGCTCCTGTGTGTTCTGGCCACACTCAGATGGATGCCCTGTTGTCCCCTGGGAATCACAAAAGATAGCCAACCTCAGTTTGCTAGGCTGTAACTCCTAGAAAGTGCTATAAAGCCATGTCTCATTGTGTGTGTATGTATGTGTGTGTGCTCAGTCTCTAAGTACTGTCCAACTCTTTCGTGACTCCATAGACTGTAACCTGCCAGATTCTTCTGTCCATGGGGTTTCCCCAGCAAGAATACTGGAGTGGGTTGCCATTTCCTCTCTAGGGAATCTTCCCGACCCAGGATTCAAACCCACATCTCCTGCCTGAGTCTCCTGCATAGGCAGGCAGATTCTTTACCACTTGAATCACCTGGGAAGGGCCATTTTTAATGTATTTTATTTTTAAAAATTTATTGCAAAGTATATCACATATGCACAGAGAGTGCACAAATTGTTAAATATACAGGTCAGTGAGTTAGCATAAAGCAAATACCATTGGAATAGATTACTACCAGCACCCCAGAAGCCCCTTTCACACTCTCTCCCAATAATTACTCCCTGCTGCTGCTGCTAAGTCACTTCAGTCATGTCTGACTCTGTGTGATCCCATAGATGGAAGCCCACCTGGCTCCCCCGTCCCTGGGATTCTCCAGGCAAGAACACTGGAGTGGGTTGCCATTTCCTTCTCCAATGTGTGAAAGTGAAAAGTGAAAGTGAAGTCTCTCGGTCGTGTCCGACCCTTAGCGACCTCACAGACTGCAGTCCACCAGGCTTCTCCATCCATGGGATTTTCCAGGCAAGAGTACTGGAGTGGCTTGCCATTGCTCTGCCCTCCCCAAAGGTAACCACTGTCCTGACTTCTCATACAATAGTTTTAGGTATTTAAACTTTATAGAAATGGAATTGTATGTTCGTGTGTATATGAATGGGGCCACGTGTGTATGTTTTTACATCTGGTTTTTTTTGTTCTTCCCGGTGTTGTTGCTTGGAGCTGTCCCGCACTCATTTTCATTACTATGGAGTATTCCACTGTATGAATGTATCACAAGTTGTCATTCTCCTATTAGTGGACAATGTTGTTTCTATCCGTGACTGATGTGAAATGCCGCTGTGAACATTCCTATGAGCGTCCTTTAGGGGTGTGTGCACACATTTCTGTTGAGCATCAACTAGGAGTGCACTACTTGGTCACACACACAGTGTGCCTGTCTGACTGTTTTGACTGCACGCAAATTGTTATCAAAGTAGTGTGTATGAGTTACCACGGCACCGCTTCCTTACCAACCAGTGGAACTGTCTGATATGAGCACTGATTCTTCTTCTTTTTTTCTTTTATGTGTCTGCCCTCTGCTTTTACCAAAGCTCAGGGCCCTCTTGAGGATGAGGTGAGTGGAATGAAAGTGACATTGGTGTCAGGTGGATCCAGGCAATTTATCTCCTGCTTTGGCTCCTTATTATTATCATTAATTGAGCACTTATTATATGGCAAGCACTGTGTTAGGTACTTTGTAATAGATGTTGCCATTTAAAACTTTATAACACGGATGCCATTATTGTCCTCATTTTCCAGGTGAAGAAACAGACTCAGAAATGTTAAGAACCTTGCCAAAGGTCAGCTAATAAGCAGTAGAGTAGGAATTAGAATCCAGCTGTCTGACCCACAGTCCCAATTCTTCACCATTGTGCCATTAGTTCTCACCTGTATATTTTGGCCCTCTGGTCTACTGCAATCCTTTCCTGGACACATTGCTAAATTTTACATATAAAATGTATTTTGCTGCTCAGTATCAACACCGGTTCCTGCCCTAAGGCTCCCAGCCTCTGGTATCTTCAGATTGATACAGGCATTCCATGGTCCCCTCTCTGTATATGCCAGCTTAACCAACGCTCCATCCTCTTGGCCTCTTTATTATTCCTTTCTATGCATCTCTTTCTCAAAATGACAGAATGATCTCTGTTTGTTTCCAAGGCAAACCATTCAATATCATGGTATTCCAAGTCTATGCCCCGACCAGTAATGCTGAAGAAGCTGAAGTTGAACAGTTCTATGAAGACCTACAAGACCTTCTAGAACTAACACCCCCAAAAGATGTCCTTTTCATTATAGGGGGCTGAAATGCAAAAGTAGAAAGTTAAGAAACACCTGGAGTAACAGGCAAATTTGGCCTTGGAGTACAGAATCAAGCAGGGCAAAGCTAATAGAGTTTTGCCAAGAGAACCCACCTGTCATAGCAAACACCCTCTTCCAACAGCACAAGAGAAGACTCTACACATGGACATTACCAGATGGTCGACACCAAAATCAGATTGATTATATTCTTTGCAGCCAAAGGTGGAGAAGCTCTATACAGTCAGCAAAAACAAGACCGGGAGCTGATTGTGGCTCAGCCTTATTGCCAAATTCAGGCTGAAATTGAAGAAAGTGGAGAAAACCACCAGACTATTCAGGCATGACCTAAATCAAATCCCTTATGACTATACAGTGGAAGTGAGAAATAGATTTAAGGTACTAGATCTGATAGAGTCCCTGATGAACTATGGACAGAGGTTTGTGACATTGTACAGGAGACAGGAATCAAGACCATCCCCAAGAAAAAGAAATTCAAAACAGCAAAATGGTTGTCTGAGGAGGCCTTACAAATAGCTGTGAAAAGAAGGAAAGCAAAAAGCAAAGGAGAAAAAGAAAGATATACCTATTTGAATGCAGAGCTCCAATGAAGAGCAAGGAGAGATAAGAAAGCCTTCCTCAGCAATTGATGCTAAGAAATAGAGGAAAACAATAGAATGGGAAAGACTAGAGATCTCTTCAAGAAAATTGGAGATATCAAGGGAACATTTCATGCAAAGATGGGCCCAGTAAAGGACAAAAATGGTAGGGACCTAACAGAAGCAGAAGATATTAAGAAGAGGTGGCAAGAATACACAGAACTATACAAAAAAGATCTTCATGACCCAGATAATCACGATGGTGTGATCACTCACCTAGAGCCAGACATCCTAGAATGTGAAGTCAAGTGGGCCTTAGGAAGCATCACTACAAACAAAGCTAGTGGAGGGGATGGAATTACAGTTGAGCTATTTCAAATCCTAAAAATGACGCTGTCAAAATGCTGCATTCAATATGCCAGCAAATTTGGAAAACTCAGCAGTGGCCACAGGACTGGAAAAGCCAGTTTTCATTCCAATCCTAAAGAAAGGCAATGCCAAAGAATGTTCAAACTACCACACAATTGCACTCATCACACACGCTAGTAAAGTAATGCTCAAAATTCTCCAAGCCAGGCTTCAGCAATACGTGAACTGTGAATTTCCAGATGTTCAAGCTGGATTTAGAAAAGGCAGAGGAACCAGGGATCAAATTGCCAACATCTGCTGGATCATCGAAAAAGCAAGAGAGTTTCAGAAAAACAGCTATTTCTTCTTTATTGACCGTGCCAAAGCCTTTGACTGTGTAGATCACAACAAACTGTGGAAGATTTTTCAAGACATGGGAATACCAGACCACCTGACCTGCCTCTTGAGAATTCTGTATGCAGGTCAAGAAGCAACAGTTTGAACTAGATATGGAACAACAGACTGGTTCCAAATAGGAAAAGGAGTACGTCAAGGCTGTATATTGTCACCCTGCTTATTTAACTTCTATGCAGGGTACATCATGAGAAACGCTGGGCTGGAAGAAGCACAAGCTGGAATCAAGATTGCCGGGAGAAATATCAACAGCCTCAGATATGCAGATGACACCATCCTTATGGCAGAAAGTGAAGAACTAAAGAGCTTCTTGATGAAAGTCAAAGAGGAGAATGAAAAAGTTGGCTTAAAGCTCAACATTCAGAAAACTAAGATCATGGCATCTGGTCCCATCACTTCATGGCAAATAGATGGGGAAACAGTGGAAACAGTGGCTGACTTTATTTTTCTGGGCTCCAAAATCACTGCAGATGGTGATTGCAGCCATGAAATTAAAAGACTCTTACTCCTTGGAAGGAAAGTTATGAGCAACCTAGACAGCATATTAGAAAGCAGAGACATTACTTTGCCAACCAAGGTCCATCTAGTCAAGGCTATGGTTTTTCCAGTGGTCATGTATGGATGTGAGAGTTGGACTGTGAAGAAAGCTGATCGCTGAAGAATTGATGCTTTTGAACTGTGGTGTTGGAGAAGACTCTGAAGAGTCTTCTTTATTACTAGTCTCCTTATTGCAAGGAGATCCAACCAGTCCATCCTAAAGGAGATCAGTCCTTTGTGTTCATTGGAAGGACTGATGCTGAAGCTGAAACTCCAATACTTTGGCCATCTGATGCAAAGAGCTGACTCATTGGAAAAGATCCTGATGCTGGGAAAGATTGAGGGCAGGCAAAGAAGGGGACGACAGAGGATGAGATGGTTGGATGGCATCACCAACTCAATGGACATGGGTTTGAGTGGACTCTGGGAGTTGGTGATGGTCAGGGAGGCCTGGTGTGCTGCGCAAAGCATCAGACACAACTGAGCAACTGAACTGAACTGATTCGTCTCTTTCATTTATATACTGTCATGTAACAAACTATCCCAGACTATCCCAAACTTAATGACATAAAACTGTCACCATATTTTATTCCCATTCCTGTGTTCTGCAGGTTAGGAGTTTACAGAAGGTATGGTGGGACAGTTTGTCACTGCTCTTGCATATATGAGCTTCAGCTGGGAAGATTGGAATGGCTGGGGCTTCTTGATTTACATATATCTATTGCCTGGGCTGGCTTTGGCTCCGCTGAAACTCTTGACACCGATATGTAACCTCTCCACAGTATGTTGGTTTCATGGTAGGCAGACCTTTTTCTTTTTTTTGATTGTGCTGAGTCTATGTCACCGTATGAGAGAGCTCCTCTTGTTGTGGAACAAGGGCTCTAGAGCACGTGTGGTTGCAGCACGTGGGCTTTCTCTGACTGCCGTGTTTGGGCTTAGTTGTCCTGCAGCGTGTGTGATCTCAGTTCCCAGACCAAGGATAAATCCCATATCCCCTGCATTGGAAGGTGAATTCTTAGCCAGTGGATCCCTGGGGAAGTCCTGGAAGACTTGCAATAGAGCAGCACAATGCTCCAAAAATGATGTGAAATCTCCATGACCATTGACGAATTATCCTTGGAACTCAAACATATCTTCACATCTGTCATACTCTATTGGCTGAGACAGTCACAGCCTTCCCAGATTCAAGGGGAGGGAACATAGACCTCATTGCTTGATGAGATGATCGTCCTGTACAAAGAATTTGCAGCCATGTTCTAAAACCATTCAGTTCAGTTCATTTCCGTCACTCAGTCATGTCCAGCTCTTTGTGACCCCATGGACTGTAGCACACCAGGCTTCCCTGTCCATCACCAACTCCCGCAGCTTACTCAAACTCATGTCCATCTAGTCAGGGATGCCATCCAACCATCTCATCCTCTGTCGTCCCCTTCTCCTCCTGCCCTCAATCTTTCCCAGCATCAGGGTCTTTTCCAATGAATCAGTTCTTCCCATCAGGTGGCCAAAGTATTGGAGTTTCAGCTTCAGCATCAGTCCTTCCAATGAATATTCAGGACTGATTTCCATTAGGATTGACTGGTTGGATCTCCCTGCAGTCCAAGGGACTGTCAAGAATCTTCTCCAACAACACAGTTCAAAATCATCAGTTCTTCGGTGCTCAGCTTTCTTTATAGTCCAACTCTCACATCCATACACGACTACTAGACAAACCATAGCTTTGACTAGATGGACTTTTGTTGGTTAAGTAATGTCTCTGCTTTTCAATATGCTGTCTAGGTTGACCATAGCTTTCCTTCCAAGGAGCTACTGTGTGTACTGTGTTAGTCACTCAGTCATGTTCAACTCTTTGCGACCACATGGACTGTAGTCTGCCAGGCTTCTCTGTCCATGGAATTCTCCAGGCAAGAATACTGAAGTGGATTGCCATTCCCTTCTCTAGAGGAACTTCCCAGTCCAGGGATTGAACCCTGGTCTCCTGCCTTGCAAGCAGATTCTTTACCGTTTGAGTTAAAGGGAAATCCTGGAGCAAGTGCCTTTTAATTTCATGGTTTCAGTCACCTTCTGCAGTGATTTTGGAGCCCAGAAAAATAAAGTCTGACACTGTTTCCACTGTTTCGCATCTATTTGCCATGAAGTGATGGGACCGGATGCTATGATCTTAGTTTTCTGAATGTTGATCTTTAAGCCAACTTTTTCACTCTCCTCTTTCACTTTCATCAAGAGGTTCTTTAGTTCTTCGATTTCTGCCATAAGGGTGGTGTCATCTGCATATCTGAGGTTGTTGATATTTCTCCCGGCAATCTTGATTCCAGCTTGTGCTTCATCCAGCCCGGCATTTTGCATGGTGTAATCTGCATGTAAGTTAAATATGCAGGATGACAATATACAGTCTTGATGTACTCCTTTCCTGATTTGGAACCAGTCTGTTCCATGTCCAGTTATAACTGTTGCTTCTTGACCTGCATACAGATTTCTCAGGAGGCAGGTCAGGTGGTCTGGTATTCCCATCTCATGAAGAATTTTCCACAGTTTGTTATGATCCACACAGTCAAAAGCTTTGGTGTAGTCAAGAAAGCAGAAATAGATGTTTTTCTGGAACTCTCTTGCTTTTTCCATGATCCAGCAAATGTTGGCAATTTGATTTCTGGTTCCTCTGCCTTTTCTAAATCAAGTATTGCTGAAGCCTGGCTTGGAGAATTTTGAGCATTACTTTACTAGCATGTGAGATGAGTGCAATTGTGTGGTAGTTTGAACATTCTTTGGCATTGCCTTTCTTTAGGATTGGAATGAAAACTGGCTTTTCCAGTCCTGTGGCCACTGCTGAGTTTTCCAAATTTGCTGGCATATTGAGTGAAGCACTTTGACAGCATCATCTTTTAGGATTTGAAATAGCTCAACTGTAATTCCATCCCCTCCACTAGCTTTGTTTGTAGTGATTCTTCCTAAGGCCCGCTTGACTTCACCGCATCCAGGATGTCTGACTCTAGGTGAGTGATCACACCATCATGATTATCTGGGTCATGACGATCTTTTTTATAGTTTTCTGTGTATTCCTGCCCCCTTTTCTTAATATCTTCTGCTTCTGTTAGATCCCTACCATTTCTGTCCTTTACTGGGCCCATCTTTGCATGAAATGTTCCCTTGATATCTCTAATTTTCTTGAAGAGATCTCTAGTCTTTCCCAGTCTATTGTTTTCCTCTATTTCTTTGCAGTGAACACTGAGGAAGGCTTTCTTATCTCTCCTTGCTATTCTTTGGAAGTCTGCATTCAAATGGGTATATCTTTCCTTTTCTCCTTTGCCTTTAGCTTTTCTTCTTTTCTCAGCGATTTGTAAGGTCTCCATAGACAACCGTTTTGCCTTTTTGCATTTCTTTTTCTTGGGGATGGTCTTGATCACTGCTTCCTGTACAATGTTGTGAACCTCCATCCATAGTTCTTCATGCACTCTGTCTATCAGATCTAATCCCTTGAATCTATTTGTCATTTCTACTATATAAATAAGGGATTTGATTTAGGTCACACCTGAATGGTCTGGTGGTTTTCCCTACTTTCTTCAATTTCAGCCTGAATTTGGCAATAAGGAGTTCATGATCTGATCCACAGTTAGCTCCTGGTCTTGTTCTTGCTGACTGTATAGAGCTTCTCCATCTTTGGCTGCAAAGAATATAATCAATCTGATTTTGGTATTGACCATCTGGTGATGTCCATGTGTAGAGTGCATTATACCTTAAATTTGTAAAACCATCAAACCTTAAATTTCTTTGTCTATTGTGCCAGTTATGAAGATCCTTTATTTTATGTAAGAATCTTTAGGTTGCGAGGAACAAAAAGTTACCAAGCTAGCACAGAAAAAAGACATCAGTTAATTTATTATAAGGATACAATGTTATCTCCCAGAACACCCCGAAGACAACACCATTGTCCTGTTGTGTGCTCAATGCCTGTGGATGCTAAGGGGTTAATGAGGCAAATAGCCACAGTGACCTATCTCCATAGCTGGGCAGTGATGCCTTATCCCTGCAGGCCCTTAGAGAGCGCCAGTGGAGGGAAAGCAGAGCCCTGTGGCAGTTTTATCCCACATAATAAATAGGAGGCCAAAGTGTGGAGATATTGTGTCTCCCCTGGTGGGAGCTAGAACACTGAGGATGTGGGGCAGCTGCTAGGAGCAGACTCTCCCGTCCCCAAACACAGGAGTATCTAGTCTCAAAGGTCTTCATAGATTTTTCTCCCTTCCATCCCTCAGGCTGACTCTGGCTAGCCCCAGCCCAGCAGATGCACTAATTCATCCATTCCACAGACATATGTTGATTCTCTTGCTTGTGCCTGGCCCTGTGACAGTGAACACGTACGTTCAGGAGCCTGATAAGATGAAAAATGCTTCGACTTGGTGCCCAGGAGCCCTGATTCTGCCACTTATTCACTAAGTGACTTAGGACATATACTCAGTCTTCACTGGGCCTCAGTTTCCCCATCAATCCAATCAGGGCCTTGACCTTGAAGATTGCTAAAACCCCTACAGAACCCCCAGAAGGAAGACAATTCTGGTGCACCAGGCTCCCTAAAATTTCAGTCCTCAACCTCGAGTTTTTATTTTCTGTCTTTTGCCTTTACTGCTGGCTGGCTTACTCTTGCTGTAATTTATTTAACTGAGCTGTGCCGAGCAGTTTGGAACTGAGTTTGCATGAATCACTGTCCATAAAATCGAGTTAAGTGGATTTCAGTCCACACAGTGCACCTGTGTGTGTACTCGGGGAGAAGAAGCTGGATTTTCTTGGCTCTTGCAGACCACTGTTGGAATTGCTTCTTTACAGATATAGCATTCATCCTGTATTTATAGTCCATTGTTATAACAGCCTCCTTCAGAGACCTGAAAGTAAAGTGCTGGATGCAATTTTTCCTTCAGATCATTTTATATAGCTGTCCTGTTTCTCTGTCTAGCTGGAAACACTGACATTGATTTCCTCTATTTTATCAGAGTTGGCAAATACCAGATTCAACTTCATTCAGTCATTCAACAGCTATTTATTGAGTGCTATGTGAAGTCATACTGAGCTAGGTATAGGGGTGGGGGTCAAGGGGAGTGTCCTGCTTCTCAAAGACCCTACAAACTATGAAGTTTTAAGTAATGACAATGCAAGAGAATGTTTCCAGGCAGAAAATGGGAAATGTGCTGTGTTGCGTGGAAGCAGAGACCATCGAAGGTGAGTGATCTGGGGAGGATTATGGAGAGTTTGGGGAGGATATTGAGCTTGGGAGGGGGATTTCTGTTTGGACCACTGCCCACATTTCCTTCCTCCCCAGCTCCATCCAACAAAACCTGCACAAACATCATTTCAGTTTACCATTTTGTAAGAGGATATGATTAAAAAAGAGAAAGGTTTTGAGTGGAGATGAGCGTTTTTATAGGAAAAAATAATGCCCAGAGGGTCTGCTCTGGTGCTTGTGAAAATACTTTTTTGGAGCCAGTATGAAGGATTATAAAGGGATTTATTTCATTTTGTAACACAGCCAAAAGCACCGGCAGACTGTGACTAAAATGGCGATGTGAGGGACTGGCTATTTGGATCTTTGTTCTTATAGTCTACCTTGATAGAAAACATGCAATTTTTACTCTGCCACAGAATAAACATTTAACAATTTTCTCGGTCGATTTCAAGTGATTTTGGAAATTCTATGACCTTGACCCCAGGACTCTGGGAGATTTATTGGGATGTTGGGGAAAAGCACGGTAGGGCCTCCCACCTCCACTAACACTATGCTTATGGCCATCTGGTCTTTTTGAGAAAATGGGGTCGCTTCAGGGCACTCAAAGCCAGTGCTCTGGGACAACCCAGAGGGATGGGGTGGGGAGGGAGGTGGGAGGGGGTTTCAGGATGTGGGGACACGTGTACCCGTGGGTGATTCTTGTTGATGTATGGCAAAAACCATCACAATATTGGAAAGGAATTAGGCTCCAATTAAAAATTAATTAATTAATTTTTAAAAAAAGAAAAAAGAAGTGAGGGGGGGAAAAAAGACTTTAAGCTTTGGATGCACCTGTATTTTTACCCAGGCTGCAGGCAAAATTTGCTTTGCTTATAGGCTTCTGTATGTTGTGCTTTCTTAAGTTGAGACACACCCGTATTTTCAGGCAACCATTTAGGAATTCTGTATTTCCAGAAGGTGCTTAAGCCTGAGTAGTCTCTGTCCTGGACAGAGACCCTGAACAGCACCACTTCTGCCCTGAAGGAGTAACACAATGGTCTACAGAGCCTTGCCGTCCCAGGGAAATACAATGTGAGTCATTCATGTGATTTTCTTTTATAAGGAAGAATTTACTATTTTTAAAAAATATTTATTTATTTATTTGCTGTGCTGGGTCTTAGTTGTGGGGTCTTCATTATGGCATATGAGATCTTTAGTTGTGGCATGTGGGAGCTAGTTCCCCGACCAGGGGTCAAACCAGGGCCCCCTGCATTAGGAGCACAGAGTCTTAGCCATTGGGCCACCAAGGAAGTCCCCATGTATATAATTTAAAATTTTCTAGTAGCTGTATAAAAAACTAAAATGAAATAGGTGAGTTTAATTATATTTATTTGACCCAATATATCTAAGATATGAAGATTTCAACATATAATCAATAGGAAAATGATTGAGATATTTTCATTCTTTTTTATTCATACTCAATCTTCAGAGCCTCAATGTGTATTTTACGCTTTAGCACATCTCAATTCAGACCAGTCGCATTTCAAATGCTCAACAGCTACATGGCTGGTGGCTACCATATTGGACAGCACTGGTCCAGAGTTCTTCCACAGACTCCTTGAAGCCCTGGAGGGTCTTTCCTTTTAAGCTTTGTAGGCAATAAAGAGCCCAAGTTTTTTTTTGCCTACACTAGGAACAGCTTGCTAGTTAGCCCTTCAGCTGTAGAAGTGTCTCTGTTGCTCTCTGAGGTGGAGTCTGGTAGATTTCAGGGGCCTTCCCTTAGGGTACCCCTCACCCCTCACCCCTCACCCCTGTTTATGCTACATTCATACCTTGTCTGTGGTTCATGCTCTGGCACTTTCCGTACTTTCTTTATCCTTTCAAAACTTTCCTTCCCTGGGTTGCTTTTCCCTCAGAATCCTACAAAGGGTTTAGGGGATGATGCTAATAAGGGCTAACAGTCAAAATAGACTGTGGGACTCTTTCTGGGTACTTGCACACACCAACCCACTTCAAAATCACAATCCTCCTGCAGATGGTGAGTGGCAGTGGGCTTGGATGGCAGAGCACTGGAACTGGAAAAAATTCAGAGAGCTTCTAGTATGATGTTTTGTTTTTGAATTGAGGTAAAATTTGTATAATATAAAATTAATCTTTTAAAGTATACAGTTCAGGGCATTTAGTATGTTCACAATGTTGCATAACCATCACCTCTATCCAGTTCTAAAACATTTCCGTCACTTCAAAGGAAACAGCAAAATTGAGCAGAAAATCCACAGTTCCCATTTACCCTGTTCCCACACATGCACAACCGTCCCCACTATGGATGTCCCACACTGCAGGGGACCACTTGTTACAGTCCGTGAAGCTGCACTGGTATCATTATCACCAAAGCCCAGAGTTTGTATTAGGGCTCTCTCTTCATGTTGTACATTCTATGGAATTTGACACATGTACAATGACGTGTATCTACCACCGTAGTGACATACAGAATAGTTTTAGTGCCCTAAAACTCCTCTGTGTTCCCCCTCGTTGTGGTTTTGATTTGCATTTCCCTAATGATGAATGATGCTCAACATTGGTCTAGTGGTTTTTAAGCAGTGCCTCCATAAGACCCCTGAAGGGCTACCATGGTGGGGAAGAGAAGGCCAAGCATGTGGCAGCGGTACTCAAGGCCCTCATGCCTTCTCCTGCCACAGTCATCCCCTTTGTGTCTATTTGACATTGACTTTGCATTGAATCGGAGAAGGTAATGGCACCCCACTCCAGTACTCTTGCCTGGAAAAACCCCATGGACGGAGGAGCTTGGTAGGCTGCGGTCCATGGGGTAGTTAAGAGTCGGACATGACTGAGCGACTTCACTTTCACTTTTCACCTTCATGCATTGGAGAAGGAAATGGCAACCCACTCCAGTGTTCTTGCCTGGAGAATCCCAGGGGTGGGGGAGCCTGGTGGGCTGCCGTCTATGGGGTCGCACAGAGTCGGACACGACTGAAGTGACTTAGCAGCAGTAGCAGTTGCATTGAATATTTCATTGAGCAAAGGGCTCTAAAGCTAATGTAAATCTGACAATCATTTACCTGGTCCTACATTTCCCACATCTTCATTTTTCATATGATGAAATTGAAATCACAAGAAGCAAAAGATGTTTAGCTGCTGCTGCTGCTGCTAAGTCACTTCAGTCGTGTCCGACTCTGTGCGACCCCATAGACGTCAGCCCACCAGGCTCCACTGTCTCTGGGATTCTCCAGGCAAGAACATTGGAGTGGGTTGCCATTTCCTTCTCCAATGCATGAAAGTGAAAAGTGAAAGTGAAGTCGTTCAGTCGTATTCGACTCTTCGCGACCCCATGGACTACAGCCTATCACGCTCCTCCACCCATGGGATTTTCCAGGCAAGAGTACTAGAGTGGGGTGCCATTGCCTTCTCCCGATGTTAAGCTAGTGTCTTGAAATTGGCAACTTCCAAAACCAGTAGTAGAGCCCTCTTTTTGACTCCGGGGCCCATTCTCTTTTTTTAAAAAAAATATTTGTCTGCGTCAGATCTTAGTTGTGGCACTTGGGCTCCAGCGGGTGGGGGCTTCAGCAGGGTGGCACACAGGCTTTCTAATTGTGGCATGTGGGCTCCGGAGCACTTCGGGCTCAGTAGTTGCAGTGTGGGCTTAGTTGCTCCAAGGCATGTGGGATCTTAGTTCCCTGATTAGGTTTTGAATCCATGTCCCCTGCATTGCAAGGCAGATTCTTAACCACTGGACCATCAGGGAAGTCCCCAGTCTTATGACTATACCACCTGCCATTAATAACAAGAACAATAATGATAATCACCACATAGGAAATGCTTACCACATGACAGGCACTCTGGTAAGCACGGTCGAGTCTCTTAATAACACTATGAGGTTCACGCCAACTTGAGATACGTGTCTTCACCACGGGTTGTAAAATCCCTCTTCCGCTCCATAGCTCTGCTCCAGCCATGCGACATTTCTGTTGCTCCGTGTGAAGGCAAGTATGTTCTGACCTCAAGGCCGCCTCCGCCCTGCTCTTTTGTCCTCCTTCATGATAAACTCTTACATTATAGAGAGTTTTTGTAGATCTTTCAATGACGGATCATTCATTTTTCTCAAAAGCTCCTGTAGTAGGTATTGATGTGTGTGTTAGTCACTCAATCGTGTCCGACTCTCTGTGACCCCATGGACTGCAGCCTGCCAGGCTCCTCTGTCCATGGAATTCTCCAGGCAAGAATACTGGAGTGGGTTGCCATTTCCCTCTCTAAAGTGAATTTTAGTAGTAGTAGTTTAGTCGCTAAGTCGTGTCTGACTCTTGTGATCCCACAGACTGTAGCCTGCCAGGTTCCTCTGTCCATGGGATTCTCCAGGAAAGAATACTGGAATGGATTGCCATTTTCTTCTCCAAGTAGGCATTGATACTTCCTTTTAAAATTAAGGAAATTAAGCATAATCAGTTGTTTAAGGTCAAGCATGTCTCCACATTCATGTTTGTTCATTATTTTAAAAAATGTTTTAAAATCTCTATTTTGTGCCAGGCACTGTGGATAGGTATTTTATGGGATAAAAAGGTAAAATAGAAAGAAATGCTTGCTCTGAAGGAGTTTACAGATTAGTAGGAGAAGTGAAATGGAAACATGAACACAAGCTAAGAATTCAAACTACTATACACAAGAATGCCCACGTGCAAAGATTTCGTTAGAGCTAGGTTCATCTGTATACAAAGCCAAATACCATAATAACAGTGGCATAAATAAAACATTTATTGCTTTGTCACCTAAAGGAGGTCTGGACGTTAACAGACCTCTGACTCTGGGATCATCAGAGACCCAGGCTCCTCCTATCCTGCTCTACCACCCTAGAGCGTGGCTTCCATATTCATAATTCAAGATGATGCTGGACTGCCAGCCAGTGTTCTTGAGTCCAGGCAGTAGACAGGAGGAAAGAAGAAGGGCTAAAACACAGCTTTTCCCTGCTAAGTCAGTTTCCTCCAGACAACCTTCCCACAGGCCCCATTTACCATTTCTGTTTATCTCACTAACTAATACATGTTCTCTCGACCTCAGTTAATTGCTGGGGAAGCCGGAAAATGATATTCTTTAGTTTATCTTTTTTGTCACACCAAAGTAAAATAGGGATACTATTCTAAAGAATAAGGGGAGAATGGAGCCTATCACAGCCTTTTATCAGAAAAGTGAAAGTGAAGGTTGTTCAGTTGTGTCCGGCTCTTTGCGACCCCATGGATAGTTTGTGGAATTCTCCAGGCCAAAATATTGGAGTGGATTCCCTTCTCCAGGGGATCTTCCCAACCCAGGGATTGAACCTAGGCCTCCTGTACTGCAGGTGCATTCTTAACCATCTGAGCCACCAGGGAAGCCCTTTTTAGTGGAAGCACCTTTTAATAATAAAATTAATGTAAATATCTATAAATGGTGATTGGCTCAGCAAATTATCGGATTTATTAAAATCATTTGTGCTTATATGTTACAGTGTTTTGAAGAATATTTAATGACATGGTAAAAAGTTTATGATACTACACTGAGTGAAAAAAATTACTATTGTTCTAAGAAAACAATTAAGATACATAAGAACCATAAAAGAGGAATAGCTACTTGACGATACAAAAGAATTCTGGTACTGTACTTGCCTTTTAAAAGGGTCCTTATCATCTGGTGATATATTTATGGATGAAATAATATGATGTCTGGAATATGCTTCATAAGTGAAGGAGGATGAAAGGTTGGTGAGGGAATATAGATAAAACAAGAGTGGCCATGTGTTGATATTTGTTGAAGCTGTGAATAGATAAATGGATGTTTGTGATCCTATTCTTTTCCTTTATGCATGTTTGAAATTTTCCATAATAAACTAATTTAAGGATAAAGTATAAGTCATTTAACCTCTGTCTCATTTCTCAAATGGACTAATAATAGTAATTAGCTTGCAGGGTGGCATGGAGATTAAATGAAATGAGAGGGTATATAAAAATACTTGGACATGAGTAAAGGCAGTCAGAAATGCCAATTACTCTCGTAAGGATGGGGCTGGCATAAAGCCAAGTTAGAGACAAAAGCCAGGTTCTCCAAATCTTTATCCCTGGGGTCTTTCACCGCCCCCACCCCTCACCCCCGCCCACTTTGACTTGATACTAACACTCAGTTCAGTTCAGTTCAGTTCAGTCGCTCAGTCGTGTCCGACTCTCCGCGACCCCATGAATCACAGCACGCCAGGCCTCCCTGTCCATCACCAACTCCCGGAGTACACTCAAACTCATGTCCACAGAGTCGGTGATGCCATCCAGCCATCTCAGTCTCCGTCGTCCCCTTCTCCTCCCGCCCCCAACCTTTCCCAGCATCAGAGTCTTTTCCAGTGAGTCAACTCGTCGCATGAGGTGGCCAAAGTATTGCAGTTTCAGCTTTAGCATCAGTCCCTCCAATGAACATCCAGGATTGATCTCCTTTAGAATGGACTGGTTGGATCTCCTTGCAGTATAAGGGACTCTCAAGAGTCTTCTCCAGCACCACAGTTCAAAAGCATCGATTCTTCGGCGATCAGCCTTCTTCACAGTCCAACTCTCACAACCATACATGACCACGGGAAAAACCATTGCCTTGACTAGACGGGCCTTGGTTGGCAAAGTAATGTCTCTGCTTTTTAATATAGCTAATGAGAATTAAGTGTTAGGCAAGTTCTAAGCTGATCAGGGGCATTATTGATTCACAGCAACCCTAGAAGGCAGGTGCTACTAAAATTCCCATTTGATAGATGAAGAAACTGAGGCACTCCCTAAGCTCCCCAGGGAGTGGCAAGAGGTGCTGGCACAGCTCAGCTCAGTTCACAGCCAAGGGTGAGGCAGTTTTTATGATAAGTTCTCCCAGGCTCCCAGTACCACCCCTGTAGGCACCCACCTTCTTGATCTATACATGAGGTCAATACAACCACTGTCACCCATTTTACTGCCACAGGCTGGGTCACAGTCAAGGGACTCCACCAACTGGCCATGCAGCCTTGGGCGAATGACTACCTCCCAGGGCCTCAGAATCCCCTCTGTCCAAGGAAGCTGCTGAACACACTTGTTTCCAAGGATTCTCTGCCCCTAATGTTTTCAGAAGATAAATGTTAATAATATAATGACAACAGATAGCCTTTGTTGAGTGCCAAGTATGAACCAGTCATAATGCTAAGCACCTTATAAGTTTTAATTCCTGTAATGCTTGCAATTGTCTTTATGAGGCAGGGTCTATTATTATCCCCTTTTTACAAATGAAAAGGTACATTCAGAAAGCGTAAATCACTTGCTCAAGGTCACCAAGCTGATAAGCAGCAAAACTGGGTGTTGAATCCAGGCGCCAGAGTTCAATAGGCAAGAGAAAGCAGCAGATTAAATGTCATGTCACTGCAGCTCTGTTAAGCAGCCTGCATCCAACTTAGAGTTGCCACACTAAATCCTGAGGTCCCAGACAAAGCCATGGGTCTGTGAAACTCAGGAAAGAAGACCCCAGTACTTCTCCCAAGGGATGAGGAAATGTTCTCGGCCTCCATTGTGAAGATCAGAGGGAACAGGTTTCCAATGCCCTGCTTAGGAGACACCTGACAGATGGTCGGATTGCGTGGGCTGGTTTGATCTTATGGATTCATTATATTTGGGATAGTTTTGATTAGTTCAAGCCCAGGGCACTCCAGTTGCCAACTATTTACTATTGCCCTGATAGAAGAATGTCTTGTTTGCAAATATTAATATTTAGTAGTTGGACAATCTTCTCAAAGGAGTTTGGGGGATATTCTTAGAAAATGATAGACAGCTCCCTGGCTTGGGTAGATAACCAAGCAATGTGCTTCATGACCCTTCAAAGACCTGCAGAGGCCCCAGGATCTCATAAATACACATAAATACTGCTAGATGGGTTGCTTGTTTGGAGTGATAAGTCAAAACCAGACCAGAAGAGTTCTATAGTAGAAACATATTTTTGCCAGTTCAGCTTTGCCATTCCCTTGTTCAGTTACTCTATCTTGGTTTTCCTTTGGGGAACTAGCTCCCCCTCCCCCACTTACTGTTGGTAGAACTGTTCATCAGGGTGCTCCATCCTCCCAGGCCAAAGGAGGACCATGTGACCCACGGAGGCTGCTCAGATGCTCACTTGGAATATGAATCCTGAGTCAAGACACAGTGACAGAAAACACAGCTGCACCCCAAACAGTGCCTTCAAGAGAGCCACCCTGGTTTCAAATATTTTTTAGACCCAGCCATTTAGCCTTTTTCTTCAATAGTTGTATTTTCTGAAGTTATCCAGAGTCTGTTTCTGATGCTGTAACAAAAGCAAGGGAGAAGGCAATGGCAAGCCACTCCAGTACTCTTGCCTGGAAACTCCCATGGATGGAGTAGCCTGGTAGGCTGCAGTCTGTGGGGTCGCTAAGGGTCGGACACGACTG
Organism: Moschus berezovskii; assembly: GCF_049115385.1. Taxonomy (NCBI): domain Eukaryota; kingdom Metazoa; phylum Chordata; class Mammalia; order Artiodactyla; family Moschidae; genus Moschus; species Moschus berezovskii. The sequence continues at coordinate 68,834,398 of NC_142473.1, read as the reverse complement.
AGCGACTTCACTTTCACTTTTCACTTTCATACATTGGAGAAGGAAATGGCAACCCACTCCAGTGTTCTTGCCTGGAGAATCCCAGGGACGGGGGAGCCTGGTGGGCTTCCGTCTATGGGGTCACACAGAGTCGGACACGACTGAAGTGACTTAGCAGCAGCAACAAAAGCAACAACAAAAAAGCCAAACAAACCCGAAATCCCTTACTCATATAGGGGTCAATATCAAATGAATGTCAGGGTTTCTTACTTAAGAGTTTTTAATCCTGAAAGATAGACCCTTCCTCCCTGGTTCAGCCTCCCCCATCCCCAGAACCCAGGTCCTTCCATTTCCTTCCAGAGCTTCCCGGGTCAGGGTAGAAAAGGGCTCCTGTCAATGTGCTAAGCTTTACTTTGAGGGATGAGTGAGGACACCCTTTAAATTACCTATAAAACCCTTTGATTCACTCAGCAGAGGTTGCCATGGGCAATTTGCTAAGCTTATTGATTATTTTCTGTTTAAATTAAAGTTTGATGTCCTGGAACAGGCTGTGCAGTGTATGGAGTTAATGGAAAAGGTTGAGATCCTGGGGAGAGACACTCACTGGGGAAATGGAGGGTATTCAAGGGGAAAACAGAGAGTCTATGAAGAGGAGATTGTCAGTGCCAAGTTGTAGTAAATACGATGGCGATAAAAAAGATAGAGAATGGAATTCTTTTATGGAGAAGGGTAGCTTCCTGGACATTTAAAGCCTCAGGGAGACAGTGGGAAAAATGTATTCACTCCACAAATATTTGTTGCATTTGTGCTTGTTATATGCCAGGCATTGTGCTGGTCATCAGGGACAAATAGCTTGGAAGGCATGATCTTTGCCCTGTGCTTAAAATCAGTACTTTTGAAAGTGTGGTTCCTGGTGGGGCAACATCTCCACTGCCTGGGAATGTGTTAGGAGTGCAAATTCTCAAGTCCTACCTCAAACCTAGGGCTTCCCAGGTGGCGGTAGTAGTAAAGAACATGCCTGCCAATGCAGGAGACATGAGAGACCTAGGTTCGATCTCTGGGTGGGGAAGGTCCCACGGAGAAGGGCATGGCAACCCACTGCAGTATTCTTGCCTGGAGAATCCCATGGACAGTGGAGTCTGGTGGGCTACAGTCCATAGGGTCACACAGAGTCAGATACAACTGAAGCAACTTAGCACGCACCTCAAGCCTACTGAATCAGAAACTATGGACGTGGGGCCCAGTCCCTTAAACTACGGATGTGGGGCCCAGTCCCCTCCAGGTGAATCTGATGCATGCTAAGGCTTGAGAGCCACTGCTCTAGACCCTTAGGGCTCTGAGGAGTGGAGCTCAGTTTGCATTGATTTTTTTTTATGGCCAACATCTGTTGAGTATTTATCATTGCCAGGTTTTGTGCTAAGCATGACATATAGGTTTCATTTCACCCTTATGACAACCTTTTTTAAAAGGATGAAATGGAGGTACACTGGAATTAAGTGGGACTGATAGAATTCAAATACAAGAATTAATCACCCTACCCTACTGTCTCCCCAACACCAAACACAAGCTCTCTGATTCATCCTGTCCTGGTTAAAGCCAATCTTCAGATAGACACAGAACCCCGGTTTTCTCCAGATGGTATATGGTAGAGTTGGGTTTTAGATGCTTGGGAAGTAAAAGAGGAGTAAGAAGTATGAAATGTGGGATGAACTGGGAGAGTAGCATTGACGTATATAACACTACCATGTGTGAAATAGCTAACGGGAAGTTATTGTGTAGAACAGGGAGCTTAGCAAGGTGCTCTGTGATCACCTAGGGGTTTGGGATGGGGTTGAGGGGAGGTTCATAAATGTACACATATAGCTGATTCACTTTGTCGTACAGCAGAAACTAACACAGCATTGTGAAGCAATTACACTCCAGTCAAAAAAAAAAAGTGTTTAATGGACTTGGGAATGTGGCAGAGGGCATAATGGGCTCCAAGGAGAAGCTAGTCAACAGTCCCACATGCATGGTTCTGCCTCTCTTATGGGAAGGTAGAATCCACAATCACCATATATTGATTGAGTATAGGAAAATCTTGTCAATTCAGTCAAAATGAGACTTCATATTATGATACCTAAACCCAAGATCTTTAATTTTTCCACTGTTAGTGTGTATTGGTTGCCCACTGCTGCTGTGACAAAGACAGTGTTCATCTCATGCAACCGCTGAAGCAAATTGCCACAAATTGAGTGGCTTAACGCAAATTTCGGAGAAGGCAATGACACCCCACTCCAGTACTCTTGCCTGGAAAATCCCAGGGACAGAGGAGCCTAGTAGGCTGCAGTCCATGGGGTCGTGAAGAGTCGGACACGACTGAGCGACTTGACTTTCACTTTTCATTTTCATGCACTGGAGAAGGCAATGGCAACCCACTCCAGTGTTCTTGCCTGGAGAATCCAAGGGACGGGGGAGACTGGTGGGCTGCTGTCTATGGAGTCACACAGAGTTGGACACAACTGAAGCAACTTAGCAGTAGCAGCAGCAGCAGCAAAACAAATTTATATCTTACAGTTTTGGAGGTCAATTCAGTTCAGTCACTCAGTCTTGTCCAACTCTGTGAGTCCATGGACTGCAGCACACCGGGCTTCCCTGTCTATCACCAACTCCCCAAGCTTGCTCAAACTCATGTCTATCGAGTCAGTGATGCCATCTAACCATCTCATTCTCTGTTGTCCCCTTCTACTGCCTTCAATCCCTCCAAGCATGAGGGTCTTTTCCAATGAGTCAGTTCTTCGCATCAGGTGGCCAAAGTATTGGAGCTTCAGCTTCAGCATCAGTCCTTCCAATGAATATTCAGGATTGATTTCCTTTAGGATTGACTGGTTAGATCTTCTTGCAGTCCAAGGGACTCTCAAGAGTCTTCTCCAACTCCACAGTTCAAAAGCATCTATTCTTCAGTGCTCAGCTTTTCTTATGGCCCAACTCTCACATCCATACATAACTACTGGAAAAACCATAGCTTTGACTAGACAGACCTTTGTTGGCAAAGTAATGTCTCTGTTTTTTAATATACTATCAAGGTTTGTCATAACTTTCCTTCCAAGGAGCAAGCATCTTTTAATTTCATGGCTGCAGTCACCATCTGCAGGAATTTTGGAACCCAAAAATAAACTCTGTCACTGTTTCCATTATTTCTCAATCTATTTGCCATGAAGTGATGTGACTGGATGCCATGATCTTAGTTTTTTTAATGTTGAGTTTTAAGCCAGTTTTTCACTCGCCTCTTGACCTTCATCAAGGGGCTCTTTAGTTCCTCTTTGCTTTCTGCCAGAAGGGTGCTGTCATTTACATATTTGAGGTTATTGATATTTCTTCCAGCAATCTTGATTCCAGCTTGTGAGTTATCTAGGCTGGCATTTCACATGATGTACTCTACATGTAAGTTAAATAAACAGGGTGACAATATATAGCTTTGACATACTCCTTTCCCAATTTGGAACCTGTCCATTTTCCATGTCCAGTTCTAAATGTTGCTTCTTGACTTGCATACAGATTTCGTAGGAAGCAGGTAAGGTGATCTAGTATTTCCATCTCTTTAAGAATTTTCCACATTTTCTTGTGATCCACAGTCAAAGGGTTTAGCATAGTCAATGAACCATAAGTAGATGTTTTTCTGGAATTCTCTTGCTTTTTCTATGATCCAGTGGATGTTGGCAATTTGCTCTCTGGTTCCTCTGCCTTTTTAAATCCAGTCTGAACATCTGGAAGTTCTTGGTTCATGAACTGTTGAAGACTGGTTTGGAGAATTTTGAGCATTACTTCACTAACGTGTGAGATGAGTGCAATTGTGTGGTAGTTTGAACATTCTTTGGCATTGCCTTTCTTTGGGATTGGAATGAAAACTGACCTTTTGGAGGTCAGAAGTCTAAAATCAAGGTGTTAGCAGGCTGTGTTCCTTCTGGACGCTTTAGGGGTGAATCCATATCTCTATTTTTCCAGTTTTTGGAGGCTGCTTGTATCCCTTGGCTTTTGATCCTCTCCTCCATATTCTCTGCTGCCATTCTTACATTTCCAACTGAATCTGAGCCTCCTTTGTCTCTCTTGTAAGGACCCTGGTGATTATATCAGGACCATCTTGATAATCTGGAATAATCTCATCTTCGTAGCCTAACTTAATCACATCAGCAAAATCCTTTTGCATTGTTTGATAACATATTCACAGATTCTGGGAATTAGGATGTGAATGTCTTTGCAGAGGCATTATTCTGTCTACCTCACTTTGTGACCTTAGGAAAGGCTTTTTTCTTTCTGAAAGCCTCCAGTTCTCTCCCAAAATGGGGACCATCATAATTCTCACTCCTAATCTTATAGGTCTATGATTGTAATGAGTGGGTATGTCATTTCAATCATGGATGTAAATATTATTACTGCCTCAGTTTCCCCATCTGGAAAATGGGTATAAGAGTGGTTTAACTTTTTCTTCAGTTAAAACTATGCACTACTTACTTGCCCTGAGCTACCTGGTGGTCATGTTGGTTTGGAAAGGACTTGACATGCATCTGCCACAGAAAAAACTGTAAGATGTAGTTACAGTAGTTGTGTAAGTTAGTTCGGTTTTAGAGCCTTAAATATGTGTCAGCAACAGGCAGAGATGAGGCTGATTCTCTTGAGAAACCAACCATCTGATGACTCATATCATCATGCAATGTTTGGAAGAGAAGCAATAAGCCCAGGTCCCAAGATGCTCCAGTGATTGTGAACTTAAGAGTCTGCCTACTGAGCTGAGGGTCAAAATGAGCCTCTGTGCCCCCCATGGTAGGTGACAGGTAGGGGCTGCGTGTGCCCACTGGAGGCTGTTATTGCCAGGTCCCTGGATCTGCATTTGTTGGGGATTGAGAACAAAAAGCAGCAGCCAGGTCCACCAGAAGAGAGACATTAAAGTTGATTAAGTGAAGGGGCCAATTAGCGTCTGGCTTCATGCAGTGTGGAGTTAATTAGCCTCTACAAAACAACAACAGCTGCTTTAATGGTGGGGCAGGAGGCCCAGCAGAGGAGCCAGGGGAAGAGAAGTGATAGGGTTAGTGCTTAATAACTTGGCTGAAGTGAGCCCTGCTCCACTAAAAATGGAGAACAAAGCCCTGGGCAAACTTTCCTGCCTGCTTGCAGACAGTGCCTGGGGCAGAGAACCAGACCCTTCCAGGGTCCTCCCCGCGACGGGGAGACCAAACTCAGACCTTAGACTTGAGTTTCTTTCTGAACCTATTAAGCACAGCCTAGTTTACCTTATAACTAAAATCACTATGCGACAGCTTTTGTCTGGATTCTCAACTTTATAATACTCATTGTTTCCTAATTGTGATATGTTTTGCCTTATGCCAAAAGTAATATATATTCTAGGGGGAACATTTGGAAAGTATATAAAAGAGGATAGAAATATCCCTCCACCCTGAGATTCTTTTATTCATTAACCATTTATTGTTCACCTGCTAAATGCCAGGACTGTTCAAGGTGTTCAGACAAAGTATACATCAGTTTTGCTTTTTCTCCATGCAAATAGCTATGCTCTTTTACAAATTGGACTTACTCTGCATGATCTTTAATAACCTACTGTTTTAAGTAATATGTCATGAACATTTTCCCCACCTTGTTAGAGTATATTTTTAAACAATTGAGCCTTTATGGTTCCACTAATTAAGCTACATTTTAGCTTTCCATTTATTTATGCCTTCTGCTTCCTCTTCTGACAAAGTTCTTGAGGGCATAGATAATCACTCTCTCTCTTTTTAAAATCACTATATTCCTAATGCCTAGATGAGAGCCAGGCATGGGGTAGGTACTCACTAAAAATGTGATGGATGAGTCAGCAAATGGGTAAACAAATGTAACCAGTCACTTTTTATGGGTTACTGAGGTTGCTTTCATTTCTTTTCCATTATAAAAATGCTGCTGTATCAGTTAATACTGGGTTCAACTACAAGTGACAGAAAATCCCCCTAAGCAGTGACTTAAACAAGATAAAAGTTTGCTTCTCTTTTGAAAAAGGTCAGGAAGTGAGTCCAGGGCTGGTCCAGTGCTTTGCTATCCACTGGCATGGACTCCATTTCCAAAGTTACCCCATTTTTCAAGATAGCTTGAACCCTGTCCAATTACATTCTAGCCAAAAGCAAGGAAAGGAAGGGAAGAGAAGGACATATATTCTTTCTTTAAGGACCCTTCCTGGAAGTTCCATATATGGCTTCTGCTTGCATTCCCATTAGTCAGAATTGGTCACATGAGCCTGTCTAACTGCAAGGGAATCTGGGAAATGTGGTCTTAATTATGCAACTAACATTCAGGGCTACTATTAATGAGAAAGAAGGGGAAGGAAACTAGGGAATCATTAATTGGGACAGGGAGGCCTGGTGTGCTGTGATTCATGGGGTCACAAATAGTCGGACACGACTGAGCGACTGAACTGAACTGAACTGAACTGATTGGACTTCTGCATTGACCCTAACCTGTCAAGCTAGCCCTTCCTTTATGTGGCCCTTAACAATTCCGAATGGGGATCCGGATATTGATCCAGTCAGCCTGGCTTCTTGGTCTCAGTCCTGGGGCCAGTGCACCAGGAAGGTTTCAGAGCTTTCATCTCCCTGCTGCAAACTTCATCTCACCAGTTGACATAGCCATGGCCAAAGATTGACTCAATAAAGCTGCCCCATTTCCCGGAGGATGTTTTTTCCAATTAGTGCAAAGAGGAAGTTCCAGCTGTGAGGACAGGAATCGGGTTCTGTCCTGAAACACAGTGATTATTAGTAACAATCAATCAAATGGCCTCTGAGGACAATGGAGAGAAAGCCAGCTCTCAAGGATTCTATGTGGGACAAGGAGGACGGGCTGCCTATAACAAGAGGTAGTGTGGCTCCATCACAATGCTACCAAGCTCCTGAGACAGTGAGGAACTTTGTAACAAGGTTTTACTGCCTGCAGTAAAAATCCTGCCAAAACGCATTCAGAAATGTGCGGGGAGACATGTATTCATTATTGTGCCCCTAGCAGCTATCACAGGAAACCATCTGGGCTTGGTTGGCCTATAAATTTGCAACTTGCAGTTGGGTGGGCTACGGGGACTTGGCCAAGTGGGAAGGCAAGGTGTGAAGTGGATCTGGCAGGTTCCACACACAGGGCTAGCTCAGAGTGACCATTTCTGGCAGCTACTTTTCTTTTAAATTTTTTTATTGTGAAATATATCACACAAGTTTCTGTGGTTCAGTTGCCAAGTCGTGTCTGACTCTTTGAAACCCATGGACTGTGGCCCACCAGGCTCCTCTGTCCATGGGATTTCCCAGGCAAGAATACTGAAGCGAGTTGCCATTTCCTTTTCCAGGGGATCTTCCTGATCCAAGGATCGAACATGTATCTCCTGCATTGGCAGGCGGATGCTTTACCACTGAGCCACCAGGCAAGCCCCAAATCACACATATAGAGAAGTGAACAAAACATAAATGTATACTTTAACAAATTATTATAAAGTGAATGCATAGGTAACCATCACCTTGGTCTGCCAGCCCGCCAAAACTTCCATGTGCTATTTCCTAAACACAGTGCTGTCTTTTCCCTCAAATATAATAACCTTGACTTTAATGAGTATACCTTCCTTGCCTCACTTTACTCTTGTCACTTACGTATTCACCCCAAAATGGATAATTCAGTTTGCTTGTTTTTGAACATTCTGTTGTTGTACAGAATCATCAAGTTCATATTCTTTTGTGTCTAGACTTGTTTGTGTGTGTGTGTGTGTATGAGTGGTCAACATTGTTTTTTAGTACTTATCCATATTCCCCATGGACAGAGGAGCCTGGTGGGCTATAGTCCATGGGGCCACAAACAGTCAGATGCAACTGGGTGATTAAGCACAGCACAGCATCGTGTAAGACTCTGGTTTCTTCATTTTCATTCCTGAATATTATTCCACTTACCTATTTTACTGCTTTGGAACGTTTTACTGGTCCTGGCCATTTGGGTGGTCTTTAATTGGAGGCTATGACAGACAAAGCTGCTGTGAACATTCTTGCACATACATCCTTATGCACCTATGTGTGAGTTCTCCAGAGCTGTGATTCTCAAACTTAACTGCATATGAAAATAGTCAGGAGCCTCTTCAATTCAAATTCCTGGTCCTTCTCTAGAAAGATTCTCATTCAGTTAAGTCTAGGGTAGTGCCCACACAATTTCATTTCCAACATATTGTTAGGTGATAACAGGGAGAAGTGGAAAGCAACTTAAATGTCAGGTAATGGAAGAAGAGATATCATTTTGTCAACAAAGGTCTGTATAATCAAAACTATGGTTTTTCCAGTAGTCATAATATGGAAGTGAGAGTTGGTCCATAAAGAAGCCTGAGTGCCAAGGAATTGAGGCTTTCAAACAGTGGTGCTGAAGACTCCTGAGAGTCCCTTAGACGCAAGGAGATCAAACCAGTCAATCCTAAAAGAAATCAACCCTGAATATTCATGGGAAGGAATGATGCTAAAGCTCCAATGAAGAGCTGATTCATTGGAAAAGACCCTGATGCTGGGAAACATTGAAGACAAAAGAAGAAGGTGGCAGAAGATGAGATGGTTAGATAGCATCACCAGCTCAATGGACGTGAATCTGAGCAAAGTCCAGGAGATAGTGGAGGACATAGGAGCCTGGTGTGCTGCAGTCCATGGGGTTGCAAAGAGTCAGACACGACTTAGCGACTGAACAACAATGAAGGAATGCTTAAGTCAACCATAGAACATTGTGAAATTATTCAAATAAAGACAGGAGCAACATGAATAAGTGAACTGAAATTAACTAATGAATCAGTATGATGCTAGTTGAAAAAAAGACAATGAATTTCTGTTCATTAAAAGACACCATCATGAGGTTTAAAGACACGTCTCAGCAAGGAGAAGATATTTTCACACATATGGATGACAAAGGAACTGTATTCAGAATAGATAAAGGACAGATAACATAATAGAAAAGGGCGCAAAAGATTTGAACAGGCATTTCCTGAAGTAGAAATCCAATAGCTAATAAACAGTTGAAAGTGTGCTTAATGTTTATTGATAATCAGGAAAATGCAAGCTAAACCACAAGGAGATGCCACTGCACACTCAATAGACGGGTTAACATTTAATTCAGATAAAGCCAAGTGTTGGCAAGAATGTAGTGATGGGAATATAAAAGTGGAGCAACCACCTTAGAAACTGACATTGTCCAGTAAAGGTGTTACAAGTCCATACCCTGTAACGCAGAAATTCCACTCAAGAGCATGCATTGTAGATCAGGTGTCAGCAAACCTTCTCTGTCAAAAACCGAATTATAACTGTTATAGGCTTCCAGGGCCAAATTCTGTCTCACAACTATTCAACTCCATGGAGCACTAGCTTGGTCATAGATAGTACATAAAGAAATTGGCATAACTATGTGCCAAAAAAACTTTATTTATGGACACTGAAATACAAAGACAAAAATAAATATATCTGTAAGAGAAGAAAGATGCATTGGAAAAATACTGGAAGGAATTACAATGATGATAAGAGCAGTTATGAATATGAGAGTATTTCCTTTTTTCTATTTTCTAAACCTTTGGTAATGAAGTTATATAAATTTATCATCAAATTGAGTTAAATAAGTTAAAGAGTCACTTCCTATTAGTAACTGACTCCTATTTTCAGGACCTGTCATGTATCTGGCAAGATGCTAAATGCCTTATGTATGTGATCTCGTTTAATCTCCAGAGCCCTTGTGGGAGGAGTGTTTTTAGATTATTGTCTCCCTGTGAATAAGAGGAGGAGGCTTAGAAGGGCAGCTCCTTCCCCCAAGTTACACAGTGAGAGCAGAGCTGATGCGCAAACGTGGATCTGCCGCATCCTCTGGTCTTCACCACTACACCAGCCTACCTCCACTTGCTACAGCAGTGGTCTCCAAACTGGCACCTGGGACCAGCTCCATGGAAGACAGTTTTTCCACAGACCAGGTGGATGGGGGATAGTTTTAGGATGATTCAAGTGCATTACATTTGTTGTGTACTTTATTTCTATTATTTTTACATCGGCTCCACTTCAGATCATCAAGCGTTCGATCCCAGAGGTTGGTGACCCCTGTGCTAGAGAACCATGGCATCTTTCAGAGGGAAATGAGGTCAAGAATGGTTAAAATGCAGTTCAACCCGAAGAAAGCAGGTCATTAGCTTTTAGACCCCCCTGGCCCAGTGCCTCTGATTCTCAATCCTGTCTCCTGTGAACGAGCCAGGTGATTTTAGATGGTGCCTGAATCCTGCTGAGCCCCAGCTTCTTCTTCTGTCAAATGCAACAACGCAGCCCACCTCGGAAGTGGTTGCATTGATTAATGAGATAATATATAACCCATGTCCTTCAAGAGGGAGGCACTTGTTAATTTATTTCCCTCCACCAAGGACACAGGAAACTTTAAGAAGCCTTTTCCTGTCACTTGGTCTCTGGTTATTGTCCTGGGTGTAATGGAGTGGAAAACTCTATACATGGCTCCCTCTGACAGTGAATTTCTAATCTTAGAAAACTTAATGGTTTTTGTCAACTTGATTGTCCAGTGAGAGCGGATTAGGAGAATGACTTCCTTGTCACTGGGAAGTTGACTTGCTTCACAGCATTTTTCCTGGTGCCAGTGGGAGGCATGATCGATACAACACAGACCTAAATACTTACCTGCGGTTTCGAAGGAAGGACAAAGGTTGGGTGTTCCATTTACGTGCCTTCCGCTGTTTCCATGTAGACCCGGGCGTGATGTGCATTAAAGTGGTTTAGGTGGGCGACCCGCAGCTCTGCAGTCTGAAGGGCAGACCAGAAATCAAGCAGTTGCTTCCTCCTGACCAGCGAAGCACAGGCCCCTCAGGCTCAGGCTGGGTTTGTCTTTTCTTGCTCTGTTTTTCCCGTCTGGGAAAGGAGGGTCCATTAGTTACTGTCTGTGCTACAGGGGAAGGACGGCCTTGCTTTTTTCTGTATCAGGACATCCCAGACATCATGCACTGGGGCAAAAATGAATGGTGACTGCTAATGGGGATGCAGTTTCAAATCCCTACCCACTGCCTTCCTATCGCCGGGAGCATCTCTCACACCAGGCTACTTTCTAAAGCAGATGGAACTCAGGCAGCCTCAGCCAGAATTTAGTCACCCAGGGAAACTCCTGCCCTGTCCAGGGAAGCCCTCTCAGTCCTGGAGGGCAAAACAAAGCCTCATCTTATTTGAGGCACTTAAAATGATGTCATTTCCTCAGGGATATCAGAAGAGGCAAGTCCCCTGTACTTTTACTTCGTGCTATTTATTTTAACTAGAAATAAATCAGCATTTACATCATTAGAATGTAATCTTCCTGAAGACAAAGCTGTTTAAATGCTTTGTTCACTGCTGAACCGCAGTGCTTAGAAACACTTGTGCCATGTGGTAGGTACTAAGTAAATACTCGTTAAATACATGAATTAATAAATCAGTCATATATAATTATTTGTTTATGTCCTGTCTCCCCTATTTATGACAGAACCTCCATGAAAGAAGGAACTGTGTTTATCTTATTCATCTTGTATTCTTAGGACCCAGATGAGGACCTGGCACATAGTAGGTGCTCAATAAACCCTGAAGAATAATAAAATATTTAAAATTTTTATATCCGTGTAACAAACAGTATCACAGTTATTTTTAGAAAAAGACAGTAAGGTAAAAGACATATCTCCCACCACTCTTAAGCAGCTACTTTAATTATTTTGACGTTTTTCCTTTCAGGGTTTTTCTACTATGTGTTTTACACATAATTTTAATCAGGTCACTTTAAGTGCACACGCATGCACACACACACTCACATCAACTGCTGTCCAGGTGGGCAGGGATTTTTATGAATTTAAGAGCAGGAAGGGAGGACTGGATGAATAATGTCTCTCTTATTGTTATAATTAATTGTTGGTCCTACAATGGGATTGATAGCATCATGGGAACAGCCAGCGAGAAGCATTGCTCACTAAAGTTTTACCCCTGAGGTCAAGGCAAATCTGGCTATGGAAAAAATTTGCAGGTTAGAAATAATCTACAGGAAAAATGCTTTATTTTTATGCTCACAAATCAGGGAAACTTGCCGTGGCCACTGCTAAACATAAACCGGTTATATACACTGCAGTGGGCTTAGAGGCTCAGGGCTCATTTCTCAGGTTTTTTTATTTGGATCATTATGTAGAAATCAACCCAGTTTCTATCTTTAAGACCCTAGTGATACAGTGCCAACAAGTGACTCTGACTGTATTTATAGAAGTGAGGAAACCACTGTATACTTTAAAAAACAAAACAAATCCACACCCTGCTCGGTTATTTTCAAAATACCTTTCTGAATGTTTAAAGGAAAAAGGGTCTACTCCCTGTAAGATGCAGCCCATAATAGTAGAAAGCCTCTTAGGTTACAATGAGGAAAATTCATGCAAATTCCTTATTGATAAATAAGGTAGACAGGAAGTTGAGTGAACAAATTATCTATTGTTATGGGGACTACTTTGGGGCTTGGATACAGACTGTGTTGACTGGAGGATAAGAGATTTATCTTGATCTGGATCTTTTGTCTTTTTTTCTGTTCCTTATCTGCAACAGCAAACAGGAGTAAACAGTGAAGGGAGGGGATTTATTTGAGATGAATAAAACAATGCTCTTTCGGGAGATGGTTCACTGCAGTGGTCCCCAACATTTCTGGCACTAGGGACTGGTTTTGTGGAAGTCAGTTTTTTAAAACATAATTTTTATTTATTTATTTGTTTTTATTTTTGGCTGTGTTGGATCTTCATTAGAACCCACTGTGACTCAGATGGTAAAGAAACCATCTGCAATGCAGAAGACTTGGGTTCGATCCCTAGGATGGGAAGATCCCCTGGAGAAGGAAAAGGCAACCCACTCCACTATTCTTGCCTGGAAAATTCGAGCCACCAGGGAAGCCCTGTGAAAGATAGTTTTTCCATGGATGGAGTGGGAGGATGGTTTTGGAAAGATTCAAGTGCCTTACATTTGTTGTGCACTTTAGTTCTATTATTATTACATCAGCCACACCTCAGATTATCAGGCACTAGACCCCAGAGGCTGGGGACCCCTGGTTTAGCGGAAAGCCAGAGGAACTGGGTGTTGGTTTCTAGCTCTCTGACCATCTCAATGTGTGAGCCTGGTCACCCTCTGGGAGCTGGGGATGACAGTGACCTCATCTCACCTTCACAGAGTTGTTTGGAGGATCAAATAAAACCCTGGCAGTGGAAACACTTTGAAAACATGTAGTAAATGGTTTTTGAATGAGCGATAAGGCTCAACATTGCAGGATGAAGCCATACTATTGAAAAGCCCTGGTGAGGAATTTTGATATTCAAGCTCCAACAACCATAAAGGAGAGAAACTGAGACCAGCTGAGAACTTGGGACTGTTGTATATTAGAGGCACAGAGGAGGAAGAGAGAGCAGTTTTCTCAAGCACTCACAGGATCGCCCTTGCATGCGAAGTCACTTCATTCACGTCTGACTCTACCGTGTGGACGGTAGCCTACCAGGCTCCTCTGTCCATGGGGATTCTCCAGGCATGAATACTGGAGTGGGTTGCCGTGTCCTCCTCCGGGGGATCTTCCGGGCCCAGGGCTCAAACCCTGGGTCTATCCAGCATTAGGAGGCAGGCTCTTTACCACTAGCAGCACCTGGGAAGCCCAAAGAAAGACAGAGAGAAAAGTTTCAGTAGTAACCGGCTGTGTGTGCATGCTAAGTAACTTCAGTGTCTGACTCTGGGACACTATGGACAGTAGCCTGTACTTGATAACAGTTGAGTTAAATGGGAAAGAGCGTGTGTATTTGTTTCTACTTCTTTGATTTTTCCTTTCTATGATGTTGATGTTATTTGTAAAATGAAGTTGGGAAGAGATGTCCATTTAAGCAGAAATCCTAAGAAAATTAGATTTCTAGGGTTAAATAGTAAATTTTGTCTTATTTTCCCCAGTTTTTAATAACTGAAACTGCTGGATCTGTTAAACAATATATTACCTTCAAACAGGCTTATTGAATTCACTTATCCGTTCAACAAATATGAATTGAGTATCCAGCTGAATGTACATGGGAGAAATAATTTGCTTCTCTAGGGCAGTTCTTATAGTCCCAAACCCACTGGGCATTGCAAAGTTTCCCAAGAAGAAACTAATAAAAAAATTGCAAGATCAAAGTACCATTCAGAATTCAGAAAAGAAACATCAAATGTGGTTGCAGGGACTGGTGACACATATTTTCTGCTCCTTCCTGGACACACAGAAAGACTACATTCCCCAGTTTCCCTTGCATGGAACGACAGCCACAAGACTATATTCTAGTCAAGGAATAAGAAATTGCTCATCGCTTTCGAGTTTGGTTCATAAAATCTTCTCTCACAATGCTCTTTCCTTGTCCATCTGGCTAGAATCCAGGGGACCTCACATGTTGAAGATGGCAGAACTTCCATCAATCTGGATCCCTGAGACTGCACAGAAGAAGCCTGCCCTGTGAGCTGTTCAGCAAGCCAGTGCCATTATGAGAACATGAAGTCAATCTCAATTATGTTGTGTCATTAGGCTTTTGGGGTCTGTTGGTTCAGCAGTTATACTAGTTAAACTAATTCATATGGCAACCAAGTCTTCACATTTTAGGCCTATAAGAAGGAAGAAATCAGGCACTGTAACAGATATCAGCAATGGGTGCTTTTGCTGTCATTAAAAATTTCAATTTTTAATGGGATTCTTAGCCTGATTGTTCCAGGGACTTGCCTTCTAGGAGAATCATCTACACTTTTCTCTGCCTTGGTGTTTCCATGGCAAGAGAATAGACAGATAGATAGTTATACAAATATAAAGATTTTTTGGAGGTATAGTATAAACATAAACTCTTTCAAGGGTAGATGGATGCAGATACGAAAGCAGAGTGTAAGGCGTTAGAAAGAACCTGGCTTTCTGTATCTCCGATCATTTCTCCACCAACCCAGCCCTGCCAGGATATCCACAGTGATGCCAGGCATCTGTAGCCTGAGTCTTACCCAAGCCCTGGGCCAGTGGGAGTCGGGCCTCATACCACACCAGGAACCTGCTATCTATCAGTGAGCAAACTCGTGCCTGAAAACAGGCTCTCTTCAGTTGCTTCAGCCTACAGTTAGGATGCTTTGGTTGAAAGTGATAGAAAGTGCAGACCAAGCGACTTCTGCTAATAGGGCATTTATTAATATATGCAACTGAAAACCCAGGACCAGGGGCTAGCTCCAGGAACAGCTGGATTCAAGGGCTCCAACAGCATCGTTAGAAACCGTCTCCTCTTTGTTCTACTCTTTTTCTTCCTTCAGTCTCCATTTTGCCTGGTCACAAATGGTTGCAGCAACATCAGCTACCTAAGGTAGCTGCTCTTCTCTGAACCAATTCCAGTGGCCAGAGAGGCACAGTGCTTTGATTGGCCAGGTTTGGTCATGTGGTCTACTCTGATGCCTGGATGTGCGAACTCTACACAGATGGCAGGGACTGAAAGCAAGGAAGAGATGGCTTCCTGGGGGAATGGCAAGGGCTATTACCAAGAAAGGGAGGATGGGTACCAAAGACGCAAACCTTACTGGGTACAGAGAGGTTAAGGTCATAAGCACTGTGCTGTGCCTTTCTGCCTCCTTGCTTCCTGTGGTGCTAACCCACCTCCCTGGCTCTTCTAGAAACTAGCAAGAGAGACTAGAGCCCTAGTTATGAACCCCAGCAGCAGGCTACAAATCCTGTCCCATTTGCTTGAGCCTTTGCCCAGCGCTGGTTTCTAGGTTTCCCTAATCCTGCAGGAGACCAGGGGCAGGGATGGGCAGCTTTGGGCTCTATAGCAGAATTCCTGCCTGTGCATCTTGCTACTGGCTTCTCTCACTGCTCTTCTTTCTGATCTCTGAGGCCATCCAGTCCACATACACCATTCTGCCTGCTCCATCAGGTTGGGTTCGTTGGTCATCATCATCTGCCTACATTGCACTTGGATTTTGTTCATACTCTTTTGGATGTAATTGTCAAGTTCTCAAGAGATGAGCTTCCATCTGTTTGGTCTCATGGTATTTCTGGTTCCTGCCTTCCTTCTTCTCCCAACCTCAGTCCTACCTGTTCCCACAACCAGCTCTGCTCTGTACTTCAGCCACCTCTAGATTTTGTCAGCCTGATAGGTTCCTAGGATGGGAGGCCTGGGCGTCTCGCAGCTCTGAGACGGACAGTCAAGTGTCTTCTGGACCTCCCTGGGCCAGAGGCACATTCTCTACAATTGGGCTAGAGCTCTGACCTTGTGACCCTTCTCTGGCCTTATAAAGTGGGAAGACTGGTGTTGTTTGTAGATCTGAAAATAGAATCACTTTTAATGCATGTGTGTTATAGCTCATCAGCATACAGCATACAGACAACTCATGAACAGAAAATATCCTAAGTCCTGAGTTGGTTGGAAGTGGAGGAAGTACTGTGGGTTCCCCAGAGGTCTGTGGTAGGTAGGAGCCATCCCATGTGGGCAGGGCCTTCTTCATCGATCTTGGGGGAATTCAGGATGCTTCTTTGAAAACCATCTTGAGCCTGTTAGGTTTCAGAAAAAAGGGGAAAATGTTCCTTATTTGGAAACTAATGAAAACACTTATAAAGATAAGAATAATGATATTTTATTGAGTCTTTTCTATAATATTAATATGTTCCAGGCATGTTAGAAGCCCTTTACATATCTCATTTGCCATGAATCCTTACTGCACTTTCATGAGATGGTGTTAAAATCTCTATCTTTTATAGCTAAGAGGTAGGAAGCTTGGGAATGCAAAGTAATGTATCCACAGCTACACAACTAGTAAGTGACAAGGACTAGGGTTCAAATACAGCCAGTCTCACACTGGGGGCTACATCAAAGTGCTTAGTTCTAGAAGAGGTTCAGGCTTTATAAAGGGCTTACATGAGCTAGGGACAGTCCCAGGTTGAAAATGCCAAATCAAAGCAGAAAAGACAACAGGTTGTCAGGCTGGTCCTCAATTAGAGATTAGGCTCAGCCAATGTCATACACAGGGACAAAGACAGACCAGGAACCCCAGTGCTCAGAAAATCAGGTTGCCAAGGTCTGAATAACAAGTGTAGGAGGCTGGAGGCTGGGGCGGGGAGCAGGGCCAGAGAGAAAGGTGATCTGCCAGGAGCCAACTGACCTGGCTCTGAATGTGTGGGTGTTTCTCCCACCAGTGTGTATCTTGGCTCACAGTTCAACCCCTTTGTGTGGAATCAGGACCTCAAGGCATAGTTCATGGAGGGTTGGGAGGGGACAGAGGTGGTCAGCCAGAACTCAGAGATCACACCAAAGTATTTTCTGTGTTGAGTGTCCCACCACGAGGCCATATAATGCCAGAGGGACTCTGTGAGATATTTAAGGTGTGTGCAGAAGAAAGAAATGGGAAACAAGAAAATGAGAATTTGCAGGAGGGCGAGAGCAGAGAAAGACAACACCGAGGCAACTGTGAGGTCAGAGGATCGAGCTGTGTCGTTTACTGCCTTGCCTCGCAGTACTGCTCCCAGAAACCTGCTCAGGGGTCAAGGTGGGAGGGCAGGCTGTACTGAACAACCTGGGCTTCCTTCCCCCACATTTGTCCACTCTTTTGAGCAAATTTTGAGTATAAAATATCTCTCCCTAGGCAGGAAGAGTTCTAGTAATAAGATGCCCAGAGTTAGTTATGATACTGAAGCCTCTCACAGGAAGGAAATATTTTTTTATGTCATCATAAAACTGCTCAACTCCTCTAAACCTGCTGTGGAAATGGTGACTCTGAGGACAGAGTGGAGATACGAGCATCTGACCTGCAGTCGAGGCAGAAGGGAGAGCGAGGGACACAGGTCCCCTCCCAGCTCAGAGTCACACTGGCTTTTCTACTGCATCCCAAGTCAACAGGAAAAAACAAAACAGTCAGAGAGGAAAATAAAAGGACAAATGGGAGTCCCTGGACTAGGCCCAGCCCTGTCCAGAGGAATTACGTCTGTAAAATTTCCCAGAGATCAGTTTTCTCCCTGGTAGGGGCAGATGTAGGTGGGTAGGGGCAGGTGTGTGTGTATAGCTGCCTAACTCTCTCCTTAACTAGAACACCTTGTCCTGTTGTTTAATTGCTAAGTTGCATCTGATTCTGCAACTGCATTGACCGTAGCATTCCAAGTTCCTCTTCTACTGTCTCCCAGGGTTAGCTCAAACTCATGTCCATTGAGTTGGTGGTGCCTTCTAACCATCTCATCCTCTGCCAACCCCTTCTCCGTTGCCTTCAATCTTCTCCAGCATCAGGGTCTTTTCTAATGAGTCGGCTCCTCACATCAGGTAGCCAAAGTATTGGAGCTTCAGCTTCAGCATCAATCCTTCCAGTGAATATTTAGGATTGATTTCCTCTAGGGTTGACAGGTTTGATCCCCTTGAAGTTCAAAGGACTCTCAAGAATCTTCTCCAGCATCATAGTTCAAAAGCATCAATTCTTTGGCGCTCAGCCTTCTTTATGGTCCAACTCTCACATCCGTACATGACTGTCCTAGTCCCAACTAAAAAGTCAGTGTAGGTCTGCCAGGCTGCGTTCACAGACCTCTCCCTCAGAGAAGAGGTACCCCAGCATCTGAGGTCTGGAGGCAGTGGGACTTCTGTCCAAATGTCACTCTGTCATTTCTAGCTGAGTCATCTTAGATGACTGCCCCTCTCTGAGCCTCTATTCCCTCATGAAGTTGGGGAAAACAGTGCCCACCTCCCAGTGGTTTGAGGCTCGGAGCCAGAGAGGGCAAAACACTGCTGGTGAAGCTCAAAGCTTTGTATCTAAAGATATTATTACACAGTTGTCCCACCCAGAGCCTTAATGGTACTTTCCCTTCCAGAGATGCAGCATTGAGGGTCTTTGTCACACAGGCCCTGGAGACAGAGGTGAATAAGGGCTGCCTACAGTGAGCAGGGAAAGCAAGACAGGATGACACCATTAGAATCAACACGAAATGTGCTGAGATGAATGAACAGCTCTGGGAGCTCTTGAGAGTGAAGAGTGTCCACCTAGGGGATACAGCAAATTGGCATAAGACCTGGGCTTTGAAGAGTGAGCAGGATTTTATTGGACAAAAAGTAATTAGTAGAGAAAGGGAACTTTAGGAAGAAAGAGCTACATGAACAAAAGTATAGTGATTTGATATGACCCAGAGTATTAGGAGCAACATGAATGGTCTAAAAGGCTGGAGAATATAGTACATAATGGGCAGTGACAAGAGGGAGGTGAGAAAGGCAAGCTGGTCAAGACTTAGAAATGGTTAATACAACCAAGAACGATCCCATGAAGGTAAGAATGCTCTCCCAGAGGACTTCCTGCGATGGAAATGTTCTGTATTTGTACTGTCCAATATGGTAGCTAGTTGGCCTTATGTTGTGGTTTATTATTGTTCAGTTGCTCAGTCATGTCTGATTCTTTGTGACCCCATGGACTTGTAGCACACCAAGTGTCTCTGTCCTTCACTATCTCCCAGAGTTGGCTTAAATTCATGTCCCTTGGGTTGGGGATGCTATCTAACCATCTCATCCTCTGTCACTTCTCCTTTTGCCTTCAATCTTTCCCAGAATCAGGGTCTTTTCCAATGAGTTGGCTCTTCACATCAGGTGGCCAAAGTATTGAAGCTTCAACTTTAGTATCAGTCCTTCCAATGAATATTCAGGGTTGATTTCCTTTAGGATTGACTGGTTTGATCTCCTTGCAGTCCAAGGGACTCTCTAGAGTCTTGTGTGGCTGTGCTTTGTGACTCAGTTGTGTCCAACTCTTTGTGACCCTATGGACCCCACCAGGCTCCTCTGTCCATGGAGATTCTCCAGGCAAGAATACTGGAGTGGGTTGCCATTTCCTCCTCCAGGGGATCTTCCCAACCCAGGGATCAAACCCAGGTCTCCCACATTGCAGGAGGATTCTTTAGTATCTGAGCCACCAGGAAGCCCTTGTGTGGCTATTGGGCACTTAACATTGAGCTAGTATGACTGAGAAATGAAATTTTTAGTTTCAGTTAATTTCAATGTCAATTTATGTAGCTCCATGTGACTAGTGACTACGATACTGGTCAGTGTTACCATGAAACTTATGACAATAACTTCGAGTGTATAGAGGGAGCCCTCAATATCCCCACCTTGCTGTTCTGTCCTCAGCCCCTACAAAGCGAGCTCCTAAGCCAGCCATTGCTGTGATCGTGCAGCCAAGTGGTTGAGTTGGGCTGAAACACACCTTGTTTCCTGCTTGCAAAGCTGTGACCCAAGATGTGGTTGTGTCTGCTTGGAGGAAGGGGAAGCTTTAAAAAAAATTCTTCCAAAGGCACTATGTGGACTAGCAGCATTCCTGTTTCTGTCCTTGGTGGCCTCTCTGCAGGCAGAGTCAGGTTTCCTCTCTGCTTCTACTTCCTGGAGCTCCTGGTCCAGGTGAGCATACCTGGGGAATGACTCAGGTGGGGCATGCTGGGTGCTGGCTGTTACTCAGGAACTTTCCCATGAGGTGATGAGGCCAGGTTCTCATTAAGAATGTCAGTGTCAGGTTCTATTCTGCAGCCCTAACTGTCTGTAAGCAGGTTGTTTGGCCTGAAGTTGGGAAGAGGTAATGGGAGGCTCTGACTCTGGCCAAAGGTTAAAAGCAAGGTCATTATTCAGCTTTACCTGCCATAAAACATATATCGCAATTTAATTCCCACTTGGCCTCCTGGTCTAGTTCTCAGTAGTTTCAAAATACAAAAGGGAAGAGGAGGAAAGGTAAGCCATTAAGTTCCTCCAGAACCTCCTCACCTCCTAACCAAAAGGACATGGATTACACTTTCTAGTCTTGAACACAAAACAGGAACATAATCATGAACCAACATGTCCATTCATGATGCCCTGCTCCAGAACATAGGCACAAGCTTTCCAAGTTGGAAGGAATATTGAATTCTAAAATCTCATCATAAGATGAGGAAATTTGGGTCCCAGGGAAGTTTGATGACTTGGTCAAGGCCATGCAGAGATCAGAGGAAGGTATGACTGGATTCCAGTTCTCCTAACTCAGTCCAGTCCTAATTATAAAAATCAGATTGCAAACTGGAGGCAATAGGTTGAAGTTAGCTTGCCGTTTTTGTTGTCGTTGTTGTTTGATTGTACACAGTGTTGGCCCATGCAAGGTTTTAAAAATATTTTTTAATCATTTGCCAGTATTTAAAAATCGGATGAATTCATTTTGAAATCCCTATTGGCTATCATCTGGGGGCCTGTAATTCTACATGGCAGCAAGGGCATACAGCGAAGTAGTGCCTGATCCTGGCAAAAGAGAGGTAAGAGCGAGAGGGGGAAGATGTGGACCATTTCAGAAGCTGATCGGCCAAGGCCATATCAAACTGATCCCAAAGTAATATATGCTGCTTTGAAAATGCCAGGTTAGTGATTTGTTACTGCTTACTTTGAGTTTCAGTTGGTGGATGTTCAAACAAAATAGAGATCTTAGAAATCACCTGGTTGAGCCAATTTTTTTTTCCCCACAGATGAGCATTATGTGTCTAAACCACTGTGCATCTAAGCCTGCAGATAAAACAGGGTCACAGGGTGTTGTAACCAGGTAGGATTTTATAGGCTCCCCTGGCTCCAGCTCTGCGGGAGGCCCCAGATCCATCACATTTCCCCAAAAAATAGTCTTGGCAAAAAATTTCTTGTGGACTCTGTGTATTGACAGCACTGATGTCTGCACCAAACGCACTGAGGTCCAACTTGGCACATAACAGGCATTCATCCAATAAATGTGTTGAACAAGTGCAGGCATCTGTGGGTCAAAATTGGGTGTAGCTTCCTTATCCATGTTGCCGTTTTCAGTACATAATCTTTTCAAATTAATATTGATGAATCTTGACAAAATCCTGATATCTCTGTCAATTATAATCTGTTCTTCTTTAAACAGATGTGACATTGCTCTGATTTGGAGAAGTAGAGAATCAGAGCACTGGTGTTTTGTTTTTCATGATGTATTTTGCAGTCTCATAAAATAGTAATATTTTAATTGCCCCCAAATGAAAACTAAATAAATCTTCACATCACTAGGTAGGAAATCATCAGGGGGGAAAAAAAAAAAACAGCTAACTAAAAACAAATCAAAAACACCATGCTGCTGCCCAAACCAAGGCAATCATCTTTTGAAGCCACCAGTACCATCTTTGCTCACAGACAAGGAGCTGGCCCCGATGTCTTACGTCTTTCTAGTCCCCAGATATTTGAGTGAGAAACCTTTGATTCAATTTTCACTCACTCTTATTATAGCTCTCTTGTTCCAGGGCTCTGTTGTGGATGCCTTGGAACTGTCATCAGAATCAATTCTGCCCTTTCTCCACTGTTAGTTACCCCTTGTCCTTGAATTGGACAAATTTCCCTCAACTTTGCCTCTCCCTGAGACAAGTCATCTTCTGAGAAGCAGCTTAGTCCTGCAGGTAATTGGATCCTGGGGCAGGGATGGTATCCCACCGCTCTTCCAGTCTGGTTCCAACATGTCTGGACCCAGCTTAAGTTATGTTATCTGATACATCAAGGTGGTAACACATTGGAATCAAAATGACACAAGTGCTTTGCTTTTTCTTTGCTGCTGTCTTCTAGAGCAGTCCAGGGACCTTGCTCAGCTCCACTTCACATGGGAGTTATTGCTGATTTGATCACTGTACAAAAATGAGGTTATACAAGTCCAACTCTTTGTGAACCCATGGACTGTAGTCCACCAGGCTGCTCTGTCCATAGCATTATCCCAGCAAGAGTACTTGAGTGGGTTTCCAGTTTATTCTACAAGAGATATTCCCGACCCAGGATCAAAGCCAAGTCTCCCACATTGCAGGGAGATTCCTTACCATCTGAGCCACCAGGGAAGCCCATACCAATTTGAAAGCCTTTGCCAACTAAAAGCTTTTTCTCCATAAACATCAATACACTAGAGAGAAATCTCCACAGTGAAAACCCTTTTTTTAATTTTTAAAAATTAAGTCACAGGTTGCATAGAGGGGCAATAAATTACCACTTACTATGTGCCAGAAATTATACCAATTCTATGTCTTACTAAATCCTCACAACAGCCTGAAGAGGGCTTTATAATCCCCATTTATAGACGAACAGTGGAGATTCAGTGAGTGGCTTGCCTGTATAAAGGGCTGAGCCAGAATTCAAATTAAGGTTTTTCTAACTACAACATTCTTTGCTTAGTATTGCCCCTCCGGAGAGATTTTTTTCCTTAAAGCACCCTCAAAGCACACAAAACAGCCTCCTTCTCTGTGTCTTACCACCGGGAGCTCATAAAACAACATATTCCCACCTTAGTCTGAGACTTTGCAAAAGGCACATATAAATAACTGGGAAAATATAATGTTTGAACCATCCCGATAGAGAGAACCTCAAAGCAATAAGCCCGTGGCAAATGCCATCTGATGGCCCAGCCCAAGGCTCAGCCTAAAACTTTCTGCAGGGTGTTACTCTAAAGATAACAGAAAAGGTCTCATAGCTTCCTGGTTGTTAAAACAACAACTACAGTAGCAGGAATTGAGACCTAAAGATCAGCGGAGTAGAAATGAGGAAGGAAATGGCATGTTAAATGACTATTTTTCCCCAACTGGCCCTATTCTTTCTAGATATAGACCCAGAACTTGCATAGTTACAGTGGGAGAATTTGATCGAGCAAAGGCTGAAAGTCTTCTACCAAGGTTCAGGCTGTTCAAAACTTGAAATACTTCAAAGTTTGGGGTATAGTACAATTCCTAGGAAATTTATGCCTCTATCTCTGTTAGGCTGGTTTGACACAAATACCCTCTTAGGAGGCCCTTCACAAGCCACCGTGTAAATTCTCCTAGGCCAGCAATCAAGTGTGTCCTCGTAGTCTTCTGTCCTCCGAGGATCTCATTTTAATTCCTGCCCCCTTTTGTCCCTTTCTGGTTTCATTAAATTCGTTGTCAGTTTGGTTCTTTTCTTTTTTTGCTGTTTTCGTTTTTATTGGCGTATGATTGCTTTCAATGTTGTATTAGTTTCTACTGTAGAGCAAAGTGGATCAGCTACATGTATACATACATACATCCCCTCTTCTTTGGATCTTTCTCCCTCTCTCTTCCCATTTTTCTACTTCAGTTCAAAGGAGTTCCCCATTTCCTCACTTCTGAAATTACTCCCTGGAAGGCAAATCCAGTGATTTCCCATCCCCTTTTCGAGGCACACAGGGTGCTCCTTAGCCGAATGAGATCCCCACCCCAGCCCCCACCCCGAGAGCTCTGGCAATTTCAGGCTTTTGGGTTGTAGCAAGAGTAAAGGTTTAGTTTGATGTGGTTAAGCCAGTCATCATGGTGTCTTCAGACTCTCAGCCCCAAACCACCCTGGGGTACATCACCCTCACTTTCCATTTCTCTGGAGTATCTTTCATCTGTTCACCACTAACCCTCACAGCCTCAACCAAGGCTGAAGCGGGGGCCAGCAGGGTGGTACGCGCCCTTTCTTGGTTGAAATACTAACTGCTGTGGCTGAAGCCATTCCCTTTCGGACTCATTACAGGGAACAAGAGAAAGAGAAAGCAGGAGTGAGTGCTGCAAAGACTGCTGTTACGTGGTTTCCCTTAAGCCCCAGAAATAGACAGCCAGACTTCCGACTTGCAGAGCCTCTGTGCAAACCACCAGACCACACTGCCAGATAAGAAAAATGTTCGATTGTGTCATATTTCCTTCATCAGCGCTAGTTTCTGAAAATGGCCTGAGTTCCAGAGAGCCTGGCCATGATCCTAAGATTAAGAGAAGATGAAAGAGGAAAGAAGAAGGGATCAGATCTCTTTCTTTTCAGGTATAAGTTTATTTTCAACCACAGAAGTAAAGGGAAGGAAAGATTATGAGAGATTAGATGTGAGCTAACTTTATTTGCAAAAGAAATTTCTTATTTGCAAGAGAAATGAATTGGACTTCAACAGGCATTGAGAAAGGGAGCCTGCTAGTTTAAAAAAACGTGTCCTTGGTCTTTCAATTCCCTTGTGTTTATTTATTGAGTGCCTACTCTATGCCAAGGGCTGTGCTTATTGCTGCAGATCCAAAGAGTAAGAGGCATCTGTTCACAGAACAAGGAGGCTGGACTAGATTCAGATTCACCTAGATTCCAGCTCATGTGCTCAGCATCACCTCCACCACCAAAATAATTTTACTCCGCTCTCCCAGAGACTTCCCTTGTGGCTCAGCTGGTAAAGAAACCGCCTGCAATGTAGGAGACCTGAGTTCAGTCCCTGGGTTGGAAAGATCCCCTGGAGAAGGGAAAGGCTACCTACTCCAGTATTCTGGCCTGGAGAATTCCATGGACTGTATAGTCCATGGGGTCGCAAAGAGTCGGACACGACTGAGCGACTTTCACTTCACTTCACTCCCAGAGCAGACTTGGTGGGCACCTGTGTTGTCAGGTGCTGTAGGAAGAGTGATGGCCCAGTTATTGACAAGCTCCTAATTGGATGGTTGGAGGTACTATCACCTATAAAAGGTTATCTTTGGACCAGACTGGGCTGCTTATGCTCAGAAGAGACTTGGAAGGTGAGGCCTGGTGAGCTGTCAACCTGGGGTAGGGCCTGGCCCAGCAGACAGATGACAAAGGTTGGGGAGGCAGATGACAGACAACACTCTCATGGGGAAGTAGTCATTTCAGGGATGCAACAACAGCATGGAAACCAGGACCTCAGAAGCCAGTGAGCTCACTAGGGGCCCAAAGAAAGGAGAGCCTGATGTGGCCCCACAGCCCAGGACCAGAGACCAGGTTTGAAGAGCTGCTGATAGGAGCCTGGTGGTGAAGACAAAGGAAGGCGAGGGGACTTCCTTGGTGGTCCAGTGGCTTAAACTCCATGTGCCCAATGCAGGGAGCCTGGGTTCAGTCCCTGGTCAGAGAACTAGATCTTGCATGCCACAAATAGACCCCTGGTGTCCCAACAAAGATCCAGCACAGCTAAAAAAAAAAAGACAAAGGAGCGGTAGGAGTCAGGAGTCTCTTTTATCAATATGCAGCCAGTACAAACCCAGCTACTTATGAGTGTGCCTTGCAGCTTCCGTGATGGCTCAGACAGTAAAGAACCTGCCTGCAATGAGAGAGACCTGGGTTCGATCCCTGGGTCAGGAAGATCCGCTGGAAAAGGGAATGGCAACCCATTCCAATATTCTTGCCTGGAGAATCCCATGAACAGAGGAGCTTGGAGGACTACAGTCCAAGGGGTTGCAAAGAGTCGGACAAGACTGAGCAACTGAGTGCACACACACACACACACACACATACACACACACATACACACACACACATATACACACACACATACACACACAAACACACATACACACACACATACACACACAGATACACACACACACACACACACACACGTGCCAGGCCCTGAGGGGTTCAAAGGAAGAGCCAAGTTAGAATTTCACATCTAATGAAGAGCAGATCAAATCCATACACTGAAATTACTGGCTGAGACAGTCCTGCATGGGTCATGCAGTACTGGCATGCGCACAAGCTCTTTCTCCTTGCCTTATCTCGTTTAATCCACCCAACAGCCCTGCAAGGTGGGGACCGTTGTCCCTGTTTTAGAAATGAGGGTGCTGAGGTTCTGAGAGACCATGTACCTTATCTGAATTGGTCCAGCTAGTAAGTGGCTGAGCCAGGCTTCAGATCCAAGCCTGTGTTGAGCCTCTGAACTTTCTAGTATAGCCTGCAGCATCCCTGTACTGGAATAATACGGTGCTCCATTGAGCGAGTGTGCTTAGATGTTCAGCTGTGTCTGACTCTGAGGGAAAAGTAAATACCGGCCGGAGGTGCAGGGGAGAAGAGCAACAGGAGGAGCCCTTGGAGGGGGAGGATGCTATGCAGGCACGGGATCAAGGATGGTTTCTTGGAATCAGAGGGTCTGTTGGAGCTGGTTCAAAGCTGTAATCATGAGTCTCCTCCAGTTTCTGAGGCAGAGAAGGAGGGTCTGAATTACGATGTGAGCCATCAGGCAGTTGCTGTCTGCAGTGGCCCTGCCCTGAAGCCACAGTGGTGCCATGCAGAGCACACGTGGTGTGAGAGCTCTCGGCGGGAGCCACGTTCCATCCGGTCAGACAGACACCCAGGCGGCCCACAGGCCCAGCCTCCCGAGCCGTGGGCTTGCAACCTCCTCGCTGAACAGCCACTGACCCCGAGCAGAAGTGCGAAGGAAGTACCCCCTCAGCCCCAGGCTGTGGAGGGGGCCTGGCTGTCCACCAGGGCCTGCGGGTGTCCTGGCAGAGACAGGAGGTAGCCCAGGCCCCAGGCGCTAGGGTGCCAGAGCCTCCCGAGAAGGAACAGGTGCGAAGCAGGGCAATTAGCTGGGAAGGCGTCCGGGGGGCAGGCGGCCTAGAGTTGATTGGGGAAGTCACCAGGATTACATCATCGACTGGTGAGTAGGCTTGATTAACTCTCTGATGAGCGTAGTGTCGAGAGGGAATGGTTTTTTCTTCTTCCAGGAGCTAGAAGAAGTGATCGTTAGATTTGTCTTGTAAAATGAAACTGTTCCGTAGCAGGGACGAGCCTTTAAGCTTCTCCAGTGTATTTGGCACCCTGGCTTCTCTCTGGGAGGAAGGAAGAGCATCTATTCATGGGCTGTGACTTGGAGAGGCCCCACGGTGAGTCAGGCATTCTCTGTGTGTGTGCGCCCCGTGGTCGCTCATGTCGTGGGGGAACTGCTAATTTACTCATGTAATGTGTTCCTCTAGACCAGCCACAAAGACCACTCAGTTTTTTTGATCCAAAAGAGAGGCTGGTGTTTACCACAAACTCCCCAGCAACCCTGTGTGTGTGTGTTTGCACAACGACCTCATACAATGAAGAGTTGCCCTGGCTGGCAATGACAAACATTCCAACTCTGAATTGAGGGCAGAGATCGTCCTGGAGTGACCTCCATGGGCATGATGACTTGTATGTCTTCTAAAAATCCAAGTGCATGGAGACAGTGGTCACGTGTTCCGGCCACCACAGGGGACCTGAAGGGGAGCAAACATTTGAGAATATCTAATTCTTGCCAGGCATGGGGCTCAGGTTTCACATATCTTATCATGATGGCTTCTCTCAACTACCCTTTGAAGCAGGTATTATGCTTTCACCATTCCAGATTCTTGCCCCAGTGTTTCTGCTTCGAGGACGCTCATATGTCCTTAGGTGCCCTCTGAAAAATCCTGTAAAACCTTTTCTGACTTTATCACAGTTTAGTTACACTTTGTGCTCCCAGAAAATCATAGACTTTAGGGAGATGGCAGCTTCTGTTTCTTCCTCTGTAACATTGGGGTAACCATAGGGTCATTGTGAGGAATACGTGAAATAGATCACATAAGTGTTTTGACAGCAGTTGGCACTTAGCCCTTGCCAGTCATTGCTGTTATTAATAATAGTAACAATAATATCACATAGAATTACGTACCGCTTGTAAGTTCCTTGAGCATAGGGATGTTAACTACTTGGTTCATTGTTTTATCCTCAGAGTCTAGCAGTGTTTGGCACATGGGAGGCACTTGTTTTCTAGCTGGTGAATGAATCAGAGTGAAAGCTCTGCCACCTCTCGCTTCTGTATGCACCTGAGAACGGACCCTTGTCTAACCCGCCTCTGTATCTGTAATATCACCACTTCATCTGGTACAAGCCACGTGTCCAGTGACTGTACTGAACAGATGAACAGGACCATGAAGTGCTGCGACTCAGCCAGTGCCTGGCTAAGGGAGCCCAGCAGCATGCCCATTTGATCCTGTGTCGGGGCTCGGGGGTCCCTCCTGCTCCCTGAATTCAGTAAGTGTGCCCTCGACACACCACCCCTGCATGGTGAGCTTCTCAAGGTGGGGACTGCGTCTTGTTTACTTTTAAATCCTTGGTGCCCAGCACTGTGCCTGGCACAGCATGCTCAGATGGGTATCCAAGGACTCTCCTGTCCTCCCGGACTCCAAGAAGCGTGGAGTCAAGTGGATTTGCCATCTCTCCTCCATCACCACCTAACCCTCTTCTTCTGTCGAGGTTCCCACTTCAGTTTATTAAAGACCCTTTTTCTCAGTTATAATGGTCTAAGTCTCCTCCGGAGTATTGTACTCTATAGGAAAAGCAGTCTTTGTAATCAGGCTTTTCTGGACTCAAATCTTGACTCTGGCAATCGCTAGCTGTCTTATCTGGACGAGTTGCTTACCTCTCCTAGGCATCAATTTCCCCTTTCATCAAATGAGGCAATAATACACTCTATTCACCTATTCACTTTAGGGCGCCGAAGACATGGCGGGACCTGTTCTAGGCCCCGAAGATACATATATGTGAACAAAACAAACATTGCTCTTGCCTGAATGGTACCTGTAAACTAGAGAGGGAGAGGCCGACACTAAACAAATGAGCCAGGAAACAGATAGGGGGTGGATGGCGCATGCGCTCTGGGGAAAGGTAGTGGGCGGTCAGGGTTATCAGCGTCTTATTCTGGGGACGAAGGGAGGCCTTTCTAATAAGCAGAACCTGCATCCGGAGAATGAGATTCCAGGGAGAGAAAAACAGCAAAGACACATGCTGCCTCTCCCATCCCAGTCCAGCCCCAGTGCAATCCAGTCACGTCCCTTCTGCTGAAAAGTCTGCAAAGAACTAATGGCTCGTTAAGTTCACAGTCTTAGAGACTGACATTCAGAACCACCTCCAATACGAGGCTACATTCACCTTTTCCAGCCATATTCTACTGCTCTCCCAGAAATATTTAATCCTAGGGGAGAGAGCTGGGTGCACTTTGTCAGTCTCAGCAGAATGACTGAGGAAAAAAGCCTAACCACACTCCCAATGACGAGCAGATTGAGATGGGCCCTTATCCCAGATTCCCTGGGCCACTCTCACGTTCTGGTCACGGTGGACAGGACCCCTGTCTATTACTGGCTCGCCCCTCCCATAGTGCTACCATGGACTCGGCGATAATGCATCTTTTTCTTTTTACTTTTTGAATAATAAGCATCCCTTTATTTGCTGACGCCATTACAAAAACCGATTACATTAGCAACAAAAAGGGTTTTCTTGAGCTGAAGTCAGAGGGAGTTACTCCCCAAAATGTTAAGTAAAACAGTGTACTACATCAGTATTAAAATGTTAAATTTTACATTGTCTTTACCACTCTTGATCTTCTGAACAATTTTATTGAGCAAGATGAAAGATTACATGTTTATTTTATCTTCAGGAATGTAAATGTCTAATTATTCAAACGGTTTTTATTATAAAACTAAACTCTG
The DNA here is from genome assembly GCF_049115385.1 of Moschus berezovskii. Classification (NCBI taxonomy): domain Eukaryota; kingdom Metazoa; phylum Chordata; class Mammalia; order Artiodactyla; family Moschidae; genus Moschus; species Moschus berezovskii. The sequence goes on along the minus strand of NC_142473.1, from coordinate 68,804,182 downwards.
AAGATGTCTACAGAGTTGGCTTTTTTTTTTTCCTTAAAGCTACAAAATGGCATGTGGTTTCCCAAATCAGTTTTCTTTTACTACTTTTATCTCCCTTGATCCCTGCTCCTATGGGCCCCTCACCCATAACAAAATGACCTCATTTTGCCTTTACTGATTCTAATGAGAGATCCAGGCTCCAGTCATAAATTCCTGTATCCAATGGCTGCAAGCTCCCCTGGTCTTCCATTCTTCTATCCTTTTTCAATCAGCACTCAATCCACAAAGGATTAATGTCCAGACCAAGGGCACTTCTTAAACTGGGACCCTCCGGCCATACACAGTAAAATCCCCGATAGTATGTTGCTACCATACTGGTCAACAGGCACCACCAGCCTCTAAAACGTCCCCCATGATGGAATCTATGATGCATTTAAAGCCTGGCTAATTTCAGACCCTTCTTGTAGGGAAAGCCCTTGGACCGACACCTACCACCATGTGGATCTTGGAGAAAAGCAAAAGAGATCCTGATCCTCAACACTGATATTCTAAAAAAAACATGTCTGAGGCTTTCTATTCCCTACCACACGATGTAGAAGCAAGAACAGCCATTCATGGCTGTGGGATACAGATGCCCCCTAGCACTATGAATGACATCCCTGAATACCTGTGGAGCCTACATGTCTGAAAATGTTACTGCCGAACCTTTAGGTTTTCACTAGCTGGCTCCACCTGATCTGGCTGATGTAGCCTCAGTCTGGGACACAGTTTTCCTACTCAATGCCAGGACACCTGGGCAATGTGGCACCCACACTGTCATTCCGATCTGTTTGGAGTGTACCACTCTTCTTCCCCAACACCACCGGCCAAGCAGATTACATTATCCTAAGCAGCCAGCAGGAAAATAAAAAAGGAATGTGATTCTGCATTTTAGCGCCCACTTCTGAAGATTCCTCTACCACGGTTATGATGCCCAATTGGATGCCCAGCACATAGCAACTTGTGCCCTAGAACATGCCTTCTACCATGTACATCCTTGTGACAGCCTTTCTGATGTCAGCCTATGCTTCCACGACCGGCTCAAGAGCTGCACTTGCCCAGGGAGCCTATCACAGCATTACAGGTGATGACCTGATCCCAGACAACCACCACCTCTCAGAGAGTGTCTATTCAGTTACGCACATCATCTCCCAAGGTGCCCCTGCCAGAACACAGGGATCTTCCCTCAGGGGATAGCCCACTCAGCATGCACCATACACTCAAAAGAGCTGAACACCAGACAGACCTCTAAACTTAACCCTCTCCTCCCCGTTGGGCACAATAAACCCCATTACCACTGTGGCTAAAACTTCCCCTCCTAAACCTCCTAAAGCAAGCCTCCTGCTTAAGGCCCTCCCCAAGCGAGTCTGTATGTACACATGGTCAAGGCTACACCCCAGAGGCCCAGTCACTGGGTGCACTCGGCCCCTATGAGCAAGCCACTTCCTTATTCACACCGTGCCAGATGACCCAAGACTCATGAAAAAAGGCTCCCCCCCACACCCACCAATATTAATTCTACTGGTCTAGATCTCTAGGTCTTGCTCTGTCTTACCCAGGACCCAATAGGACATTGATTGAAAGTTATCAAGTTTGGTCTCTGGCCCATGAGTCCAGATCATGTAACCATTCAAATCCACATGCCTGTGTTGGTGTCTTCCCAGGCCCACACAGCATGATGGGAGGCACAGCTCTCTAAGATAGTAAAGGAACATGAGTGATTAGAAGCTACAGAAGGAACCTGGTTCTCCAGTGTCCCTCCCCTAGATAACTCACTCTTGATGTCCCAACTCCTTAAACTCACCTGCACACTCTACTGACCATGGATCTTCTTAACCTTTTCCAACCACCCCGTGAGGGGACCTTGCTGGTCACAATCCCCAGCAGAAATGATGAGCATTTCCCTATGCATGGCCCCAGATATAAAAGTGACACCTTGGGGCTAGAGGAGTGGGACTAAGGGCTCGATTACATAAGGAATGTATTATAGCAGATGCAGCAGAGGAAATGTCTGAGGTTCTATTAGAATCTTGTGACGTTCACAGTGTAACATAAACAGTGGCAGCACTTGAGGCTTTCACTGAAGGGCAAAAATCCTAACTGCCAGGGTGGCAGATGACAGACTAGCTCCAGATGACCTTACCACTGTAATCTATGTGCCCTCAAAGAGGAGGAGTATGTGTCCTCAAGGGAATTTCCTGTTATGTGTGGATAAGCGACGCAGACAAAGTTATCTAAATAGCCCAGCAGATGTGCCATCAAACCAAAACCAAATTTTATACAAAGTACCTTGAAGTCTCTAGTTTCTGAATGTTCCCTGCCTCTCGGGTGACCTGCTTCAGGGACCCTCCCACCAGAAAGTGGACCTCACATACTGAACTGGTTGTGTTAAGTCAGTACAGCCCACAGTCAAGTATACTAATAAGAGACCGCCTGAAATTAATCTCTCTTCTCCATCACCTCCTGGCATTTTTCAGCAGGTGGGCTCCTGTCCTATATCGACGTCCCCAGGACCAGGCTTTCTCTCCCTGAAGAGGTTAGGGAGCTCTCTTGTCACGGGGCTGGTCACCTAGGGATTCCCCTCACTTTGCCAATGTCTGATTAGGTAATAAACCTTTGAGTCACTTGTGATCACAGCCAAGGGGTGGTGTGTTTGGACAGGCAATGCCTTTAAACAAGGGGGAATGGCAGAAAGGTTGTCGAGTTGAATCATAACAATATTCCAGTGAAATGAAACCTGAACGTGTCTTTATTCCATCACTACCCCAGAACCACACCTCTAACTCCTCACCCCGCACCTGGACACTTACTCAGGCTCTTTCCTGCCAGTCACACCTGCTTCACTCACTGGGTGCTTAGGACTACGGGCTTTGAAACCTCTGCTGTTTATCCCTACTCATTCATCGGCTCTGTGACCTGTAGCAAGTTCCTTAGCCTTTCTGTGACTCAGTTGCCCCATCCATAAAGTTATGATCACAATACTTACTCCATTAGGGTGTTGTAAGGGATGTGAATATCCCACTCTAGGTAAAGCCCACAGTACAAGTCTGACACAAAGGAAATACCCAGGTATTTATTCATCAAGGGTACCTCACTTTCTATTAATGCTTCCTCCAGAAAACCTTCCACATCTATTTCCACTCCAGTTTCTCCTTAATCCAATTAATCTGATTCTATTTCTGTTCGGCATCTTGCCGTGAATCATATATCTGTTCTCCATTAAACATGTATTCATTTTGGCTTCCCAAGTAAGAGATAAAGGTCCTTGAGGAAGGGACAACATTATACCTGGCTCGCCCACTGACGTGCTGTGTCATCTTGCACTTAATTTTTTTAGGATTGAGTTTCTTTCCCTGGAATATGTGGCAAATATGTGGCATGTGTGCCAACATTTCCCCACCCCTAGCCTCGGGAGACACTAGTACTTAACAATAATTCTCTTCCTCCTAACCTGTCTCCAAACTCAGCATCCTTAGCGCAGTGCTTTGGACACTGTCTACTAATGTATTCAGTAATTACGTGTTGAGTACTTACTGCGTACTACTCTAATTTAGTATTCTGGAGATAAAACTTTGGGTGTGCTGTTGGTGCACTTGTGGAACTTGTCACTTAATGGGGAAGAAAGAAAATATGCAAATTCATAAGTGAGAAGATCTCAGATAGAAATAGTGCTGTGTTAGTGTCTGGCGAGGAGGCAACTTTAGGTTGAATGTCCGGGGACTTTCTGAGGCCTCAAGAGATTTTGATCTGGTAGATTTGGTGTGGGCCCCAGAATATGTGTTGTTAACAAGCAAATGTAGGAAATGGCAACCCACTCCAGCATTCTTGCCTGGAAAGTTCTATGTCCAGAGGAGCCTGGCGGGCTACAGTCCATGGGATCGAAAAGAGTCAGACACGACCGAGCGACTAAGTACAACGTGGTGAGAGCGAATGTCCAGAGTCAGAAGACCTTACAGCCACTTCCTTACTTACATAGTTGTGTGACTTGAGCAAGTTATTGAATTTCTGTGACCCTCAATTTCCTTATCTGTTAAACTGAAATATTACTACTACTCATCTCAGAAGGTTATATTAGGATTAACTAAGATAAAGCACATAAAATTCCTGGCACATAGGGCATGCTCAATAACAGGCAGCTATTAACTACAACAATGGGCCCATCTACTCCTAATTATAATCTTCAAAAAACAGACTCAACAAGTACCATTTAGTAGGTATTGAATATAGCCTTTAGTTGATTTTTGCCTAATGAAACTCTTCCTCTTGAAAAATAAATTGTCAAAAGACCTTTCTGTCAGCAGGACTGCCAGAGTCCAGTGAATATATATTCCCTGGCACTCTAGTTGAGGCAGGTTTCAGGTTTGGAAGGACTTTGTCCTAATTTCCTCTCCAGTCAAGTGCGAGCCTGGCTACTTGCCTTTCTAATTCGGTGGGCAGGGATAGGGGGATTTCTGAGGTCTGCAGGGATGTGAGATTTGCAAAGTATGAGGCACAAACAGGACATTTGCCTTTTCAGAGCAACTGGCCCATCCAACTGAAAGGCCCAACAGCAGCGGTAAGCATGGCTCCTGCTCTGCCGGCCTCCACTCACTTAGAGAAGGGGGCCACTTCTCCACATTAAAAGCTGAGCTGGTACATAACGAAGAAAAAAAAAAAAAAGCTGGGCAGGAAGCAGCCTTTTCAACCAGTGAAGAAACCGTTAGAATCCATCCCTTTGCCCCAATGCCAAAGCTCAACTTGCCCCACCCAGCCACACTATCAAGGACGCTCAGGCCATCACAAAGCCCTGGAGGTATTTGTCCCTAGTTTATCAGGGACCTGTGAAAACATTTCCCTAACTGAAGATAAAGAACTCTTTCCCCCTCTCCCTCCATTCTAACTACCTACCAGAGAGTTCCTCTCCTCTTCCTTCAGTAACACCGACTTGGAAAAGAAGCTGTTTTTCAGCCTGGACTTGAATCAACTGGTGGAGAGGCAGGTAAGAGCATTTTATTCTTTCATTCCTTCAGTAACTAATTATTGGGTGCTTAATACATGCTGGGCTAGGCTCTTGGATTCAATTCCAACGCAGAAGGAGCCTGCAGTATTTGGAGGAACCCAACAGTACTTAACAACCACAAAATGTAGAATTATCCATTGTGATCCAAACTGGCAATGAGTAGATAAAAAACAGAGTCCTACGGAATAGCACAGGGAACTATTCGATAGCTTATGATAACCTACAACGGAAAAGAATCTGAAAAAATAAAAACTGAATCACCGTGTGGTATACCAGAAACTAATACAGCGCTGCAAATCAACTCTGCTTAAATAAATAAAAAGGAAAAAATATTAAAAACAAGAAACTTGGGAGTGGGGTCATATAATGATGGGTCCTAATACAGTCATGAAGGGCTGGGGGCTTCCCTGCTGAAGTAATGTTTGAGTTGAGAGAGTGTATATAGTATAATCTTCTAGATTTCACTTTTGCTCTCCCAGTGGGTGTTTTCAGGGTTAAAAAGCTGCCTCAGGGGCAGGAAGACTTGCTGCCATGCCATGCCTGTCCCGTTTTCGGGACCAAGTCACGATTCCTCGATTCTGGTGAAGGTTAGGATGGAAATGACTTATTGGAGTGATGGAGAGGCCAGCATAAACCTGCCAGGGCCTCCTTCAAGATTCAGGTCACTTTGCAAAAGTTGCCAGATAAAAGATATTTCCAGATGGAGAGCCATGCAGGAAATACAAATGGAAGAGTTTTTAACAGCTCCCCCTTTTCAGGCTATGACCAAGGCAGTTTCTGTACCGTGATGGGACGGACTGTAGCCTAATAGCATGGGAAGAGCTGAACTGGCCCACGAGCATCCCAGGGGCGTCTGGAGAGAGACTGTGCCCTGAATGCGGCATTCAAGATTCTCTACTATGGGACCACCCCCCACCCTCCCAATCCTGCCACCACCACTCCACGTGGAGCCTGTGCCTGCTATATGCTAACGCTTGGTTTCTCAGAGGAGAGGGCAGATAGAAGTCTATGAGAGCATGAGTCCCTTTAAGGAGGAGGCTGTACATTATAAACTGCCCCCTTTTCCCCTGTCCTTGGGGCCTAGTGGGCCTGCAAAGAAGATTATCTGGAAGTCAGGGACCAGCACTGCTGACGGGGGCCTAAGTGAGTAGGGATTGCCATTGGGGGACCCAAAGAATGTCCCAGAGTTCATGCAACAGGGCTCACTGTAACCTTGTGTGTGTGCGCTAAGTCACTTCAGTCATGTCTGACTCTTTGCAACCCGATGGACTGTAGCCCGCGAGGCTCCCTTGTCCATGGGATTCTCCAGGTAAGAATGCTGGAGTGGGTTGCCATGACCTCCTCCAGGGGATCTTCCCACCCAGGGATCGAACCCACATCTCTTACATCTCCTGAATTGGCAGGTGGGTTCTTTACCACTAGCGCCACCATAACATTGGATGTTGCTAAATATATCTATGGATGAACCTGAGAAGGTTGCAAGCTCCCTGAAATGAAAGGCAAAATTCTTTGCACCTTGGACAGCTGTGCACCTAGGGAAAGGTCTTTAACTTTTACCAGGTTTTGTGTGTGTGTGTGAAAAATATACATGGCATAACATTTACTATTTTAACCACTCCCAAGAATATAGTTGAGTGGCACTGAGCACATTTACACTGTTGTGCAACTGTCAGCCACTATCCATCTCCAGAAGGTTTTTTATTCTCCCCAAACTGAAATATGATATCCAGTGAAAAATAACTCTCCTCTCTCCCAGCCCCTGGCTACCCCCATTCTACTCTTTGTCTCTATGAATTTAACTACTCTAGGTACCGCGTATGAGTGGAATCATACATTCTTTATCCTTTTATGACTGGCTTGTTTCACTTAGCATAACATCCTCAAATTTCAACCATGTTGTAGCACGTGACAGGATTTCTTTTTTAAGGCAGACCTTTCTTCTTTAAGAATGTAAGTCACTTATGAGGTGGCAAGATAGTGTGCACACATTTTATGCATATTTATTTATTGGGTATATACCCAGAAGTGGAATTGATGAATCATATATTAATTTATTTTTTTTTGCAGGACCTGCTTATACCATAAATTATATTACATTAGTATATTATATATATAATATATATTATATATGTGTGCCTAGTCACTCAGTTGTGTCTCTTTACAACCCCATAGACTATAGCCTGACAGGCTGCTCTATCCTTAGGGATTCTCCAGGCAAGAATCCCAGAGTGGGTTGCCACGCCCTCCTCCAAGGGATCTTCCCAATACAGGGATCAAACCCAGGTCTCCCACATTACAGGCAGATTCTTTACCATCTGAGCCACCAGGGAACCCCCAAAATACTAGCGTGGGTAGCCTATCCCTGCTCCAGGGGATCTTCCCGATCCAGGAGTCAAACCAGGGTCTCCCGCATTGCAGGCAGATTCTTTATCAGCTGAGTTACCAGGGAAGCCCATATGTTATATACAATATATATATTATATTCCCGTTGGCAGACCATAGAATTTCCAATTTCCCCACATGTTTGCCAACACTTGTCATTTTCTGTTTTGGGGATAATAGTTGTCCTAATGGATGTGAAGTGTTGTGGTTGTGATTTGCATTTCTCTGATGATGATTATTTCTGAACCTCTCTCTGTCTGCTTATTGGCCATCTGTATATCATCTTTAGAGAAATATTTCTTCAAGTCTTTTGCCTGTTTTTTAATTTTTTTTTTGCCGTTGAATAATAGGAGTTCTTTAAATATTCTGGATATTAACCTTTTATCAGATATATGATTTGCAAATATTCTCTCCCATTCCATAGGGTGCATTTTCACTCTCCTAATACTGTCCTTTGAGACACCAAAGTTTTTAACTTGCAGTCTAGTTTGTCTGTTTTTCATTTTGTAGCCTGTGACAATAAAAGGTGTCATATTCAAGGAGTCATTGGCAAATCCAATGTTGTGTAGTTTTTACCCTATGTTTTCTTATAAGAGTTTTATAGTTTTGAGTTGGAAGGTTTTTAAAGAGGTCTGGTGATGGACAGGGAGGCCTGGCATGCTGTGATTCATGGGGTCGCAAAGAGTCGGACACGATTGAGCAACTGAACTGAACTGATGGCTGACAATGCATGAGCCATCCTTAGTACTGACTGCCGGGAGAGCCTCACATCTTAATGAATGTCAGTATGAAGCTAGGAATTGGGAAACTGACAACATGGTGGTGATATGTGAAGTCTTTAATTCAAAAGGAATTATTGAATATCTCCAAATTTAGTGAAAATGAAAACTATGATCTCTCTTCTCTAAGAACATAAGTCACTTATGAGACGGCAAGATGGTGCACACACATAAACTCATGGCTCTGCAAGGCAGAGTCTAATGAGCACCTACCTAGGCCCCAGAACCAAGAGCTGGAAGGAGCTGAGTTCAGGGGACAGAGAAACCTTCAGCGCAGAGATGTGGCTTGAGTGGGCTCCAGGTTGATGGACACAATCTGCAGAGGCAGAGAAGACTGGGGAGGATTTTGTACCATCTGCAGGATGATTGCTATTACCAAGCACTCACTGTGTGCCGGGCTCTGTGCTCTGCCTGCTGCATACATTATCTCAGCCATGCCTCTTCACCCTGTATTTATCATCGCCTCTGTTTTATTACCGCAGGCACTGAAGCACAGAGATTTGCCTAAGATTAATTCCCCAGATAGTAAGTTGCAAAGTGGAGACTAGAAACCAGGTTTATTAATCTCTATTCTTAACCCCTCTACAATTCTGGCACCAAAGTTTTGGAGCACAGACAAAGCAGAGATTCCTGATGGAAAGAACAGAACAAAACAGTGCACAGCAATGGGCATGCGCCGGGTGTCCGAGGTCAAAGAGGAGCAGCCTGGTTGGTGGGAAGGGTCAGGCTCTAAGGGGTTGGGATATGAAGTTGATTCGATGGGATGGGCAGGGTCATGAGCATCTTTCATGGAATAATCAAGAGTTTGTCTTGATCTTCTAGAAGGACAGAATCTCACATAGAGCTGCAGCTCTAACCTTTCAGTCCACCTCTTTCTTCTATAAAATGAGAGCATCAAGATCCCAAAAAGTTAAGCTACTTGCCAGTGATCACAGGCTATAAGGGAGTCATTGCAAATTTTTGAGCAGGGTGGTGACAGTGAAGAAAAGAATAGTCCAGATGGGTTTGTCAGGCAACCAGATACATGAGGGGTAGCTGAAGGGAAGCAGAGAAAATTGGCACTAAGAAGCAAGCAGTTCTTTCCCAGGTTTTGGCTGAAAGATATCTCCCTCAGCTATAAGTATTTCCAGGAGCATCACACATAAGACTCCTTTTTGCTGAGGTCTGGAGCTTAGGAAGTCAGGTGTCATCAGGAAGGTCAGACTCCTTTCCCCCGCCAAGCTCTGGGCCCTCAGCTAGACAAGAATGCCAGAAAACATAGCTTCCCCAGAAGCAGCCCAGCCCCTCCTCCAATGGAAGGTCTATCCGGAGTGCGATGTCTCAGACCAGAGACCCCCAGCTATGAAGAACCAGTGACCAGGACAGGTTCCTGACGCCATCTCTTTTTGTTGCCTATCTGAGTACGAAGCTGGGCCAGCTGTCTGTGAGTCTAACCCACCTGCCCCATGGGGGTTGGGGGTTGTCCGAGCTGGTGAGATAAGGCAAGAGTCCCCCAGGCAAGGAGGTTGACCCCACCTGCTTGGACTGAGCCCTGTATTGTAACATAACTCCAGTTATCCACCCGTGTGTCAAGAAAGGCCTGCCCTGGTTGACTATCCTCCTCCGAGGTTCTCTTAGCTTCATTAATTCTAATAATAGCCACCATCCATTGAACACTGTGCTAAGCATTTGACATGCATGATCTCATTTTATTCCTCCAACCCTGTGATGAAGATATAATTATCCTCATTCTACACGTGACGGAACTGAGGCTCAGAGCTATCAAATGATTTGTCTAAAACCACATAGCTGAAAGAGCCAGGACTAAAACATAAGCCTATCTATATCCAAAGCCTGTGCCTTTACCCATAGAATTGACTGTATTCTACACATTGGCCCACTGTGACCACGTCTCCTTGTGGGCATGGGGGACCTGCAGTGGAGAATCGAGCTTCCAAGCAGGTCCTTGTTGTTTCTGACACCACCTGTATGTGTGTGTTCCTAGGAGCCAAGAGCTTGATCTGGTTCCCACACCGAATCCTGGGTCTGAATCTGAATGGTATATGGGCCCTTATTTTCTCCCCATAGCAATGTCTAGGAAAACAAGTGATCTTCAAGTTCCCTCTCAACTTTTACCTGGAGAGCACAGTGCAGGCATGCATTGGCCAAAGGGAGCAGGGCTGTCATTCCTTCACTCATTCAATGAACAGTTATTGAAAGCCTACTGTGTGCTAGGCACATTCTAGGTCCTAAAGACACAATTGGAAGCAAGTCATATTCTTATGGAGTTTATATTCTAGCTGGGAAGAAAGATCAAAGCCAAACCCATAAAAAACTACAAGCACACATGTAGTAAAGTGGAATTAATGATGATACTAAGAAGAAAAATAAAGCAGGATAAGGGAATGGAGGATGATAAGAAATGGGATTTTAAAAGGCTCTTATAAGGATAAACATTTGAACCAGAATGAAGTACATGGGAGCCATAGGATGCTCTAGAGGAAGAGCATCTCAGACAGAGGAAAGGGCAGGTGCAAAAGCCCTCCAACAGGAGTTGACTTGGTTTGTTTTAAAGTTTAGGGAAAACATCAGTGTGGATCTAGCATAGCGAAGGGGTTGTGAAGAAAAAGAGTAGAAGGGGCCAGAAAGGATAAGGCTTTCAAGGCCACAGAAAGGAGCTGGGATTTCAGGTGTGCTGTTTGAGCATCCCAGGCACTGTGTTGTGTCACTCAGGTAGGGCTACGTCTGAGAAACTAAAGGGAGGATATGAATCTCATGAACAAAGGGCATCAGCTCACCCAGCTCTGACTCCCCCTTGAATTCAGAGCAGCAAATAAATTCAAGGTCTGGTACCCAAGAGAGAAGGTGGGGGAGGATTTGAAGGGGACAGAGACAGAAGAAGGAACTGTTGACTCTAGGTCTCACTTGCCTTGTCCATCAATGGGGCTCTGAATCACCAATGGGTGTTCAAATATTTTAAAGCTAGAATCTCTCTGTATAAGCCAAATCTTCTGCAGAAGCTTACTCTGTGCCTGTCTCCTTTCCAAGTACCTTATATAATATGTCTCATTTCACAGAATTGTTATAGTGGTTCCGTGAGATAGGTACCCTGAATATGCCCACTTTACGGATGCAGAAGCTGAAGTCCAGAGAGGCTGAGCAACATGTCAATAGGTGCAGAGCTGCTGTGGTTGGAGCAGGAACAGTGTAGCCTACTAGGGAAACATTTCAAACTGCTCCAAGGAGCAAGCTGGGAATCATATTTCAGAGGCTCCTTCTACTCAGACACGCCATGAGTTTAACTCTGCTTAAGACCTCGCTGTGGAGTTGTGACATTTGGGGACAGTTACTTAAGCAGTTTGACTTTGTCTCTCATCTCAGTCCTAACAGGTGATTTAGAAGTTGCTGGAAAGGGGAAATCAGAAACATGCAATCAGGGATGTGGCTGAAGCAGATGAAGGGAAGCGATGAAGCTGTCAACATTCTACCTAGGACCTAAATGGTCACATTCCTGAATTTCTGATTGAAAAGTGGGGGCTTCCCAAGCCTGAAGACAGCTGATGTCTTAGGTACATTTCAGGTTTTTCTGCAGCACCCCTGTCTCCGCATTCTTTGGTGCGTGTCCTGACTGGCTAGGAGATTGCTGCTTCCTGATACAGTAGTGATGACTTCTGAAAGATGGGGTAATAACAACAGGTACCATTTCTGAGCATTTACATCACTGTGCAGAGCATTTTTATACACATGACCCTATTGAATCCTCTTAAAACTCCCGTGAAATAAGCAGGTATCCCTGTGCCCTTACTCTAGTCCCAACCCTGCTGAATTTACTGTTGCCTCCATTTGAGAGATATAGAATCTGAGGTTCAGAGAGGTGAAATAACTTCCCCCAAGTCATCCAGCTAGTAAACAGCTGAGTTATGCCTTCTGACACCTATGTTCATCTCCTAAACTCAGTTGATAAAGATTTTTGAAAAAGATTTGTGGGGCTTTTTTCTCCTATATAGGAAAACTGGTTTATTTTTCACTAATGTTACTGATAGATATAACATTCTGAAAATAGGTCCATCAACATGCCCTGAAATGTTCTAAGATGAGTTTGGAAACCAGATTCCTGTGGCAACTGAGTTGTTTAAAGAAGTTTCCATGGGAGCTGAAGCCATAATAAGACAAATCTTTATTTTTGTTCCCATATGTGAATGTCACAACTAACAGGTATATGATGCAACTTGGCTTCTAAAAGTTGTAAAAAAAAAAAAAATAGAAGAGGTAAATTGTCATTCTTGGCATTTTCCCAATGACATTTGCATTTTCTTTTCTGCTAGAAGTCCATTTTAGCAAAGAAATGTAGCCTTAGTCACTTGAAACTGCTCTTCCTGAGAAAACAATTGTAGATGTAATAAGCAAAAAGAATAGAAAATGCCAACAGGAAGAAAGTAATCCACCTAGAGTCAGAATCATCATGCCAACTGATTCAGTCTTCCTGTGACATTCACATTCAGGAAGGAAAACTGGGAAATTTTCTAAATTTTAAAGTATGTAAGATTTGCAAGGAGTCGGGGGTGGGTAAAAGGAATTAAATTGCAACCCCCCTGGGGAGGGATCAAGTCCAGATTTCCTCAACTCTCAAGAACCATTTTAAATGTTCGAATTGCCTCCTAGTTACTGAGTTGCTCTTCTACATAAGGCATAACGTTGGTATGGAAGGATACAATAAGGTCATGATTGCTTTAAAATTATTCATAATGAAAACACATTTTGAGACTCGATTCTAAATGTTAAATTTGAGCAATTTAATTGCCCATTGAATAGAAATGAAATCCTACCGGCAGGCAGTTATTCCTTACAACCACTGTGTGTGAAATTGAAATCTTAAGATACCATTTCAAATATTCACTTTCTCTAAGGAAGTTCTCCCCAAAGAGTGGTGAAAGATAAGAAAGTGACCCAAAGTCATCAGTAATCACTCTTTCTTTATACATTCGGGTCAAAACAGAAGCATATTATTAAAAGGAAACTTCATGTCCCAAAGTTGGCTGTTTGGAGGTTACCTCCTGGAACCCAGGGATATATTTAATAACTAACTTAGGCTCCATGCAAAACTATATAGCAAGGAAGGAGGCACGTTATCAGATTTAATAAAAGCAAGCAGATGAAAACACATCACGTAGTCACCAAGACAGTGAACATTAAACTGGAAAATGCATATGTTTTGTATATGAGCACAAGGAGGTGAAGTGAAAGGACACTGTTCTGTTTGCTTTTTAAAAATGGGGCAGGTTTTCAAATCTAGGTGGGAAATTGGAAAGCTCTTATTTTTAACCTCCATTTCACCTTTGAATTTAATTTCAAACTCTCTAAATTCTCCCAGTGATTTTTTTCCTACAACACAGAAGTTACCATTTATGAGTGCTTAATACACACCAAATGCTTTGCATGCATGTAATCTCATATCCATTATTATCCCCAGTTCATTACAGGTCTACGGGTCACACTGCATGCGTTTACTCATTTAATCCTCACAATAATTGATGCAATAGGCTCTGGTACCCCCATTGACAGATAAGGATCTTGGGAGTTTACAAATTCCTGCTCTTCCACTAGGTTCACAGGTAGGAAAGTGTGGGTTGTTATGAAAGAAGTCTGACTCCACAGCCACTACCCAATACTGCCTCTTCAGATTAAGTGACTTTCCTAGATAGGCTCCACTAGCTGATAAGTACGGAGAAGGCAATGGCAAGCCACTCCAGTACTCTTGCCTAGAAAATCCCATGGATGGAGGAGCCTGGTAGGCTGCAGTCCGTGGGGTCGCTAGGGGTCGGACACGACTGAGCGACTTCACTTTCTCTTTTCACTTTCACACATTGGAGAAGGAAATGGCAACCCACTCCAGTGTTCTTGCCTGGAGAATCCCAGGGACAGGGGAGCCTGGTGGGCTTCCATCTATGGGGTCACACAGAGTCGGACACGACTGAAATGACTTAGCAGCAGCAGCTGATAAGTAAGAGCCTAAATCAGACACAGGCAGTCCCAAGTCTTAGCGTTTCACCACCACACTGATTGGTTGTAAGCAGGTGAATTGCTCATCAAAGCCTATTTGTTGATTTTCATTTTTGATTGTAGTTCAGTTCAGTTCAGTTCAGTCGCTCAGTCGTGTCCGAGTGTAGAGTGGTGGGTTATATGTTTATCACATAATTTAGACTGACTTAAAAATGCTAGACATTCTTCCTTTTTTAATTAAAAACAAGGGCCTGAGCAGGAGTGGTTCTTTTTAGATTGAAAGGCTTGAGCTGGACCCAAAGCTGCTCTTAAGACTCCCTTTGACACACACACACACACATAGGAGAAGGTGGAGGAAATAGGGAGAGATTTTTATTATACCCATAGGGGCCCAGGCTTTGGACATGGACATAAGAAAAGGACAAGAGCATGCAGACAATGGTAAATTCTAGGTATGCATGTGAGAAGCTAGAATCAGCTTTAAACAAGGAAAACGAAGCCTACAGGGATGTACTTCTGACTTCAATCACCACCTTCCAGGGTGAACTCATCCAGACCCTTCAGTGTCATCTTTAAACGGGGAATACAGTGTCCATGATCATGTTCTAGACTGCTCCTATAAAACCATGGATCCTGAGAATACTGGTAGCTTCTTCTTTACAAGACTTGTGGCGTGCACTAGTAGGCCTTTAGTAATAATTTCTGAATGCAATTATTTTCAGGGAACTCTGATGAGGCCCAAGGGACCTAAAGCTTTGCTCTATTGAAGAGAAGACTATTAGCTTCCTCCTCTCCCCTTCTACATTCCCCTTTCTTCTTGGAATTTGCCCTTGAGATTAGAGGGGAAACCTGAACTAAATCTGCTTTCTCTCTCTTTTCCTGACCCAGGGCAAGATAGTCTCCAAGCATTGCTCTCCTTCATTGGAGAGGCACTTTCTCTGTGCAGAGTGCTATTGGCCCTTTACAGGGGCCAGTTTAACCGCAGGGGTCTGATTTTTAAAGATGCTGAGGGAGGGAATTCTGCCGCCAGCAGATGGAGTGGAGACTCAGACCAGCTTGGTCCCTCCCAAACACCCTCCCTCGGGATTAGCTGCCCCTGGTACTGCTCAGGCGTACCCAGCCCGTGCGGTCCCTGCTCGCACAGCTCCCGTCGTCTTTTTGGAGCGCAGACGCAGTCACAAGTCCTCAGCCAGCAGAGCCGCGCTGTCTGTGGGGCATCTCCGCGTTCCCTGTCCGCGGACCTGGGACCTCCAACCCCGGACGCGCGCGAAAGCCACTTGGAACGAGTACATCTCTGTATGTGTTTATTTCACATTCTCGTTTTTTCTTTCTTCCTTGAGCGGCCCGCTGGTCACTTTCAATCGTAGTTAACCAAAAGGGGAACCCCGAAGAGGGAAAGCCCTAAAGAATGCTTTACAGGCAACCCAGCCGCCCCTGCAAGGAGAGGTGTTCTCCGAGCGAGTCTCCCTGTCCCCGACGCTGGCCCCTTTAAGAAGCCAACTCAGCCTTGCTGCGGCTGCCGCTGTTTGTATCGCTAATCCCCAGGAGCCCCGTTTTAAAAAAAAAGGGAAGAAAAAAGATGGGGGGGGGGGGACCGGGCAGCTGTCTCTTTAAATGTGATTTCCTTCTATTGTATTTGAATCGTGATCAGGAAAAAGGAAATGAAACCAGAGACAGAGGGAAGCTGAGCGAAAATAGACCTTCCCGAGAGAGGAGGGAGCCGGGGGAGAGAGGCGCGGTCCCCTCCCCGCCCCCAGGCCGCCGCCCCCTCCCTGCCCTCGGCGGCGAGCCGCGCGCCGCGACCCCGGCCGGAGGTGCGAGGGGCGCGGGGCAGCCGGGCGGGCGCGCACCATCCCCGCGGGCGGCGCGGAGCCGGCGACAGCGCGCGAGCCGAGCCAGACCCGGCGGCGGCGGCGGCGGCGGTGGCGGCGGCGGCGGCGGCGGCGGCGGCGGCGGCGGGACCGGGATGGAAGGTTAAGTCCTGAGCAGCAGCAGCAGCTGCAGCCGCCCGGGGCCAGGCTGCGCGCCCCGGTCCCCGCCTCGGCCGCGGCGCGCCGGCAGCCCGGTGATTCGCTCTCTCTCTTTGGCGTTTGAAGGGAGCGCGGTGACTGTCCTTGAGCGCGGAGGGGCGAGCTCGCCGCCAGAGCGCCGGGGCAAGAAGAGGCGCAGGAGCGGCGGCGGCGGCGGCGCCCGAGCACCCGAGGGGGTCCGAGCCCCTGCAGCCGGCCAGCCCCGCGCCACAAAGGGAGCGCCCCCGCCGCCTGGCACGCCACCTCCCTCCCCAATGTCCTCGGCCATCGAGAGGAAGAGCCTGGACCCATCTGAGTAAGTGCGGCGCCCCTGCCACCCGGGGTCCACGGCCTCGCGCCCCGGGGCGGCGGGGTGGGGCGGGCGGCCGGCGGGAAGGCTCCAGGTGCGCGCCCGCGGCGTGCCCTTGCTTCCCGCTGCCCAGTGCGCGGGGCTCCCGCATCCTCTTGGGTGACTCCGGGGACACTGGGAGAGGAGCTGGGTGGCGGGCGGCAGGAAGAGGGGTCGGCCCCGCGCCTCAGCGGGCCCATCGCGGCTCCCTGGGACGCTCCCTAAAGCCACTTCGGGCCAGAAAGTTTGCACCGGAGCATGCACAGGGGGAGGTCAGAGGCGCGCCGGTGCAGTCCCGAGAGCCTTCAGGACTCCATTCTGCTCCCTTCTCCCCTCTCGTTCCTTCTCTTTGTCCGTTTGGTCCTGGAAAGAGGGACACTACAAGTGGAGCCCCCTCCCCGGGGGTCCCCGACGGTCCCCTTCCGGGTCCGCAGGTGGAGCGGTTGCCCGCGGCGCCGGGGACCCGCGGGTGAGGAGGTGCGAGAGTTCACCTCGGAGCTCACTCAGGCCTCCAGAGACTTTAGAGCAGCCGGACAACACGGGAGTTAGTCTGGATACGCGGACACGTCTCTCCCATCGGAGTCCACCGATGGGTACCTTTGAACCTCCAAAGTTAGTGCACCATTTTGGATACGGGTGAATTTTTCCGGAGAGCGGAGCCTTACGGCTTTTGTCCCAGTCTCAAAGGGCTTAGGGTCTGGGAACCAGAGCTCTAAATGAACCGCATTTGTTTTCTGAGTCCCTGACTGGTTTGAAGTATCCCCCTCTTCCGCCTTTACCTTCAGCCCATTGCTCAGTGTTAACGTGGGGAGAATGGGCTGTTTAAGGTATCATTTTCCCGTCAGCGCAAATGCCCTTTTAAGATTCATTAGCTGTCTGGTTTTGAGAATTTTTATTCCTTTGAAGTCCCCATCTAAATCCTTTGAAGGGATTTGTTACACAGACCAAAGGAGCTGGTTAATGACTTGTCCATTTGTGCTTTTAAGAGGCATTTGTTTTGTTTTGTTTTCTTTTCCTGCTTTAAAAGAATTGTGCTTTCCTGATTGAAATACCTCCTCCTCCCAATTTCAGCCTCCTATGGTGTTTATATACCTGGGTTTTACCCTCAGTTACCAGCATAAAAGCTCAGCGTGTTCTCATAAAACACAGGAAGTAACCATGATCCAGTGAGAATATAAACATCACTATTCAATCTTGAAGGTTCAGAAGCCAGGTCTACAAGGAGTCAGGTTTGTTCTAACAAAAACCCAGCTTCCTTAAATTCTCAGGGAAAAAAATAAACATTGCTTTTTTTTTTTTTTAATAAGTATTTATTTAGGAAAACTCTGGGAAGGGTGCTTTGCTCACTTTTTTTTTTTTTTTTAACAAACCTAGAATTACAACTTAGCCCTGAGTTTTCAGAGCCTGGGCAAGATGATAGTAATACGATAAGAGAGTGAATTGGATGAATTACCTTTGAAAGGTGCCTAATGCCTTTTCAATCAACAGAACTTAGTTACTAATCTTTTTATTAGAAGATAAATCTGGAGGTTTCAGTTCCCTGAAGGAAGTTTGCTCCTTTCAAAGTTTGTGCTTTTTCACAAAGAGACTGGAAAATTGAAACATCTTCACCTCATAACACAGCAGGCATCTGCAGAAGGATGCTCAGTAGGGTGCTCTTCTCTATCCTTTACTTGACTATTTGCCCAGTGAAGATAGGCTCTAATTGGAGATTGACAAGCTAGCTGAGAAATTATTGCAGAACATTTTTTTCCCGTATCTTTCTTGGAAACTGTTGAGATTATCTCAGAAATCCAGGCCAAAGTGTATTGAGGTATAATATTCAGATACGCTCTAGGAGAATGTAAAATATTAATTAGAGGGTGAGTCCCACAGTTATTGGCTTGGAACACCCACCAAAGATAATGTGATATTATCTTTAATTATAGAAAGATAGAGCCAATCTTATCCAGTCCTTTCCTATCTCATCTTAGGCCATCACAGACAGTAGCTTTTTGGCTTAGCATTTCTCCTGTGGACCACTACCCTACCAGATACTTCAGTGTGTACATACTTGGGTCAGTGTGACTGAGGTCAGTCTGATCAGCAACTCCAAATTACACCCAGAAACTTGCTAGGCCTATGCAAATGAAACATTTAGACAGAAAGACAGACAGAATTCACACACACACAGATTTCCTCTACTGTGGCATCGGTGGCCCCTACTGCCTCCCTGTGAATAACAGGAGCAGTTCATTTTAATTCCAGGCAGTTTTGCACCAGCTAAGTGCAAATTCTCTTCTTTCACAGTTGGTTGGCAGGATCTGCGTCAGGGCATCCAGTGGTGTTGAGGTTCCATGAATGTTTCTGAAAGCCTAAAGTAAGGCCACAGGCTGTGAAAAGGGAAGAGAAGTGATTCTGAGGCGATGCACAGGAAAATGCTGGGTGTTTTATTTTTCAGGAGGAAGGGTGGAAGTCCTTATACATAACCTGTGGGAACAAAGACAAGTCAGGCTTCAGTGGATGTTTAAAACTCTATTTAAAGTCTGGAGATTTTAGGAGATAATTAGTTTGGGTTTAACACTTCCCTGGTCTAAAAGGAGATCATCTCACAAAGGACCCTCATACCCATTCTACAAAGTGTGGGCTGAATATTCATTCACAGGGAAGTGTGCACTTTACAGACAGAGTTCTCTGAAGGTGTCAGAGTGTGTTATCAACACTGATTCCCTGAGCCTAATCCTTCCTAAGTATAAAGGGCCTTAAATGCTGTGGGCACAGGCCAGTCAGGATGCAAGGTCACCAAGTAAGCCAGCATCAGCTGGAAATAGGAGACAGATTTATATCCTCAAGGTACCAAGGGGGAAATTCCCTTTGGGAATTTCACAGTTGGAAGCAGGTCCATTTTTCCAAACATAATAGATTTTTTAAAAAGAGATTTGTGTTTGAGTGAAGTTCAAGAGAGCATTTGTTAATTGCTACAGATCAACAGGTATTCAGTTTTTCCTATGTCCCATCTGGTGCAGGAATCATTTCTCGCACTCTGTTTTTCTTTATCTTCTTCTGGCAAGTAAAGTTATTTCTTTTAAAATGTAAAACAAAAGGATTCAGATTCCAGTTAAGTGAACTGGAGACACTGTATGATTTTGTCATGAAAGAACGCATGGCATAGGCTCACTCTTAACAATTGCCTGGAGGAGATTTCAGTGTTTAATTGCCTTCCACACTCTCTCTCGAAAAGAACTATTGCCCCCTCCCCATTTTCTTTCCTAAATCAACTTCATGCCAATCAGTTTTGCTGCTGTGAAAGTGTTCATGTGCAAAAAGTTCCGTTTGATCTCCTTTATAAATATAACAGTGGCTTTAATTAACACCTGAGATTTTTCCTCAAGGACTCATTCCATAAGAAGGATAGGATGTGGAGTTTCTGTTAAAAATAACAATAGTGAGAATTTCTATTATATCTTGATGGTATTTTTATTTGGGAAAGAGAAACCAACCTAAAATAATTTGGGGGCCCTTTCCTCCTCATCTCTACATTCGTGCAGTTGGAAAGGGATAGAGGCAAGGTGGCGCAGAGATTCAAAAGGGAATTTGCAGATGTTTAACCCGCTGGGTAGTCACTGTTTTGGCCACAAGCAACTCTTAGAGTCCTGGTGCCTCCTCTGGGGTTGGGCAGTGCCCTTGGCTCCGGGATATGGGGGGAGGAAAGAGATGAGGCGTGGGTGGAGGTGGAGTAGGAGGGGAGGAGGGATCAAGAAGAAGAGAGACCACAGGTCTGGGAGGGGGCAGGGCTGTAGGTGGGCGGGGGGGGGTGCAGTACCCTTTGCCTGGGTGCCTCTTGGTGCCCCGCCCTTGCTTCTTCCAGGATCTGGAACATAGGGGCTAGCTCTTTCCTGTCCTAACCCAAGGCTGGCAGGGCCTCTCTGCCGTCTGCCCTGGGTGTGTGCTCTCCCCTGCTTTCTCCAATGTCATCAGACAGTTGAGTGAGGTTCTCTGTGGGGCGCAGCGTGACTCCTGAGCCCCTGGTGCTGGCCTCCCTGAGGTGAGGCCATCCCTAATGCGTGGCCTTCCTTCCAGGGAGCCGGTGGACGAGGTGCTGCAGATGCCCCCGTCCCTGCTGACATGCGGAGGCTGCCAGCAGAACATCGGGGACCGCTACTTCCTGAAGGCCATCGACCAGTACTGGCACGAGGACTGCCTCAGCTGTGACCTCTGCGGGTGCCGGCTGGGCGAGGTGGGCCGGCGCCTCTACTACAAGCTGGGCCGGAAGCTCTGCCGCCGAGACTATCTCAGGTGCGTCCTCACCGCCCTCCTGGGGCCCTAGCTCTGTCTCCCTGGCGCCTGCCTCCTGGGCCAGCAGAGATCACGCTGGTCTCAGCTGCCCTGTGCAGGGGAGCAGTTGGCCTTTCTTCCTGTTAGAGAAGCATGTTCTCGGGGACACATGCCTGTGTGGTCCAGTTCTAAGATTTTAAAGGCAAGAGAGTGATGAGGACAAAATTCAGAATAGTGGTTTCCTCTGGGGGTCAGACAAGGGGAGAGGGTGGGGGAGGAAGGCACAGGGTATGCCAAGGGAACTGGGAGTTTTGAAGCTTGTAAGTTTGAGGGTGGATTCCTAGCAGCTCATCTGATGCTCCAAAAACATACGCATAGGTTTCTAAGTATTCTTTTGTAAGATCTCGATATAATGTGATGAGAAATTTTAAACGAGTAGCATGGAAACATGTACACTAATGTATATAAAATAGAGAGCCAGTGGGAACTCGCTGTATGACTCAGGGAACTCAATCTGGGGCTCTGAGACAACGTAGAGGGGTGGGATGGGGTGGGAGGTTGGAGGGAGGCTCAAGAGGAAGGGAACATATGTATGCCTATGGCTGATCCATGTTGATGTATGGCAGAACTCCACACAGTATTGTAATTATTCTTCAGTTAAAAATACATTTTAAAAAATTGAAAGTACAATCTCGCCCCAGCACTCCAAGCACTTTTGGTCACAGCAGGAAGGCCCTGAAGTCAGCTGTAGATTTGAGCCCTAGCACCACTGCTTTCTAGCTCTGTGACCTTGGGCAAGTTATATAACCTTCCTAAGCCTCAATTTCCTCATCTGTAAAATGGGGTTATAGAATAGAGGTACCTAGTTCCAGGAAGGGGTGGGAATTAGATGGGGTGGTACATGTATGGTGCTTGGCGTGGTGCATGGGTATCAAATAGATGTTAGCTGCTGTCTTTCAGTAACCCTCATGACATTTATCGTTAGAGTCTTTCCCAACCTAATGAACAAAGTGATGAAGACTGGAAAGGCAAAAGAGGAACTCTGCTGAGACAGGCTCTGAAGCTATCTCGGATACTCCGGGTCACACGTTTGGCTATGTGAATTTTCCCACTCTCAAACGAGTGCCTTTGCCTGGAATGTTCTAGTTTCATATGAAATTTCCAGTTTCATATTAGCTGCGGCACAGGTAACTCTATGCCCTCTGCTGTCAAATCTGCTCGACTGTGTAGCTGTCAGTTTTTTTGCCATCTTCGTGGGGTACAGGGTCTGTGGAGCATGCAGCCTTAATACATTAGGACCACCCAACCCAGGGAAGCTTGTTTAGACTCCAGTGCCCTTGGCTGCCAGGCCAGCTCTTTCTCCCAAACCTGCCCTCAGAGCATTTTACATTAAAAAAAAATTGCAGGCAATTCCATGGTAAAGCAAGCTTATCTGTTTACCCAGAGACTGACAGAATAAGCTTTTTCTCCCCCCTAAATTTCCTGATTAAAGTCCTTGTAAATGTGGTGATTCAAAGAAAAGAAGTCGAGTTTCCAAGGATCATGATTTTAATTTTGACCATTTATTATTATTATTATGGAACAAGAAAATAGAACTGGGATAAATAGAGACCTGATTCTGCTTGCTACTAGTTTGCCAAGTCAGTGCAGAAGAGCAGACGGGTAAATGATTCCCACTGGGCCCCCTGACTACATCCCTGTCAAATCATTTGAATCTTATTAAATGAAGTACAGATAGAGTAAGGTCAAAAGAGCCGAGGTTTCTCCCTATCTCTGAGGTTTTATATAACATTCAAGAAGAAAACCCTGTGCTGCCTGGGCTTGTTAATCTCTTGCATTTTTAAAAAGGAGAGAAGAAAAAAAAGTCTGGGAGAACCCAGTGTTAATTAACTTGTGTCTTGGTGACATGAAATAATTCTTCTCTCTGCTACATTCCTAGGCAACATGTTAATTAACTCTGTGTTAGTGCAGGCGTTTCCAGCCATCCTTTCATATTTATATTATTGTTATTAAAATGGGCAGGTGGAAGCTTTAGACATGACACCTCTTGACAGAGGAGAAAAATCATTTCTTGCTGCAGGCATGGCCCTTCAGCCATGGACTTGTTTGCTTGCATTCTTAACATAGCTGACAGTGCCTTTGCAAAAGGCAAGTTGGAGGAGTGAGGAAATGTGTCCTGGGATAGTGTTCAGTCCTTACCCCCGACCCCCCGACCCCCACTTCCGTCACCCCAGGAGAACTTCTCTCCAGGGTTTCCAGTTGCTGCCTGGCCTGTTAAAGTCTTTTTCAGACATTTAGCCTCACATAATCAGGAGATCCCCAATGCAGAACCTAAATAAACTCTTAGTCGCCAAGTTGTGTCCGACTCTCTGTGACCCCATAGACTGCAGCCCACCAGTCTCCTCTGTCCATGGAATTCTCCAGGCAAGAATACTGGAGAGGGTAGCCATCCCCTTCTCTAGGGGATCTTCCCGACCCAGGGATCGAACCCACGTCTCCTGCATTACAGGCAGATTCTTTACCATCTAAGCCACCAGGGAAGCCTGAACCTAAATAAACCATGTGCTATTTATGTTGTTTTCTTGGGAACTTAACAGTGGCTGTTAATGTCAGTATTAACTGTTAATGTCAGTCCGGATCCCCTCAGATCCCTTTTTACGATTTTTGTGCTCAGTGCAGCCCCCACCCACTATTGTTTTACCTTCAACAGCACCTTTCTGATAAAGCCAGAAACCTGCCCAGTACCCCCACCCACCCAATGCCCAGCAGACCTTGCCCAGTGGCTGGCACTGCCAGAGACCGAAGTCCAGTGATTTTTCCTGGAGCCAAGGCCACTTGGAGACATGACTTACACCCCAGAGTCCCCGTGCATTCAGGTCAAAGCTCCCCTCTGAGGGACTTGGCCCAAGACTACACCTTGGCCTGCCTGCCATCTTCTGTCTGGTTTCCCTTGCCGCTGTACCTATTTTCCCTGATGACACATCCTTAATAAGTCCTGGCCTCAGGGTCAGTTTCTGGGGTAGCCAGCCTACGTTACCGATTCTTGGTGCCAGAGGTGAACGTGCAAGTTAGATGTTAAGTCCTAGCTTATTTTCACTTAGTGAAGTCTCAGCAAACCAGAGCTGGAAGGGGCTGTAGAGGCCTTTCTTCCCTTCCAGTTCTCTTGTCTTACAGCTTAAGACACGGAAGCCAAGGCAGAGGATGTCCCTGGCTCCAGGAGAACTGGCTGGTTGGAGGTGATGTTGGGATCTGAAGGTGTCGCCCAGATATTAGTCCTCCATGCTTCCCGTCATTAACTGCCTGACGTGTGTTGTAATTTACCCCCCGATTTCCCTTTAATGAACGCTCCCCTTCCGTAAGGGCCACACAACCGAGGCGGTTGGCTGCTTTCCACACATGCTGTTATGTGAGTCATTTATTCTTACTCAGGCCCAAACTCCTCTTACTGAACAATCAGGAAATCAGAACTGTCTTTCCACCTCATAACCTCCAAGGTGGCAGTTCCCGACAGTTCCACCATCTGCTGTCTTGGGATGAAGTGTTCTTCCCCCAGTAATGAGTTTGCTCCCAGGTGGGACCTTGAAAACACTCAGAGTTCTTTGCATGGAGAGCAGGATTTGGAGGGAAACTAGCCAGCTTGGCTGTAACCGCGAGCTCTCTACCCACAGACGGCATCTTCCTGGTTCCATTCTTTCTGCTCTAAATTTGTCAACTGCTCTCATCATCCCTACATCCTCTCAGAACCTACCAGTTGCTTCTCTGCTATGCTGAAATTCATAAGAACTTCCGAGAAGAACAGGCATTTACCTAAAACTGCCCTGAAGGTTTCCTATGGAAAAGACCTGCTGACATGCCATGTAATTAGGCAGCAAGACTGGCCTCTTTGGGAATACCCCCAAGATGTGTTAAAACCCAGCCAACGTTGGCTTCACCCTTGAGTGCTGGCGCTTTGACTTGCTGCGTTCCATCCTCCAACAGCCGGTTGAGGTTGATGCTGTGATGACTATCATTCCACAAGCTCACAGTCATCAGAGGTCTCAGCAGGGTCACTTAGGTACTCAGGGCCAGTCCTGCCTGAATCTGAGTCTTCTGATTCCAGCGCTTGTGTTATCCAACTCGTCTGGGCTGATTCTCAAACTTCAGCCTGCATTAGCATCACCTGGCCATATTCAGGACCAGATAGACAGTTGGGCCTCTACCCACAGAGCGTCTTAATCAGGAGGGCCTGAGTGTGCATTTTTAGCAAGTTCCCAGGGGATGCAAATACAGTTGGTCCCAGGACCACACTTTGAGAACCAATGCACTAGGCTCTGGCCTTCCTAGGTGGCACTAGTGGTAAAGAACCCACCCGCCAGTGCAGGAGAGGTAAGAGATGCGGGTTTGATCCCTGGGTTGGGAAGATCCCCTGGAGGAGGGCACGGCAACCCACTCCAGTCTTCTTGCCTGGAGAATCTCATGGACAGAGGAGCCTGGAGGGCTTCAGTCCATAGGGTCGCACAGGAGAGTCGCATGTGCAGAGTCGGACAGGACTGAAGCAACTTAGCATGCTCTAGGCACCATAGTGCATCTCCTGCTTTGACACTGCATGTTGCTTAAAATAAATGACCAGTCAACTGAGACTTAGGAGGGTCTTGATTTTGATGACAGAAGAGAAGTTTTTCAGAGACTTATGCCATTGGGCCAGCGAGGATCTTGAATTAGGATCTTCCATTCTATATGGAGAGAGACTGCTCGTCCCCCTGGTGGCTGAGGGACTGACTGTTCACTGTTGAATTCCCTCCATCTCCCAGAAGCTGGGGTCCTATAGAGATGTTGTGTGCAATGGTCTGAGTGGCTCTGGAGAAGTTAATGACCAGCCCTCCCCGTGGGTGGAATTAGAGCCCTTGATGTGATGGTGTGTGGGAGGGAGCCTCAGAAAAATGCCCATTTCATTTCATTCCTCTCAAGAAGGCCCCTGGGGTTTACGCCTGCTCCTCTTCTAAAATAAAAGTTCTCTTGGGAGGAAACGCACAATCCACGCCTAACCTATTTTTTTTAATTGGAGGAAAATTATAATGTTGTGTTGGTTTCTGCCGTACAACATGAGTAAGTCATAATTATATATGTAAAACCATATATAATATATATATATCCCGTCCCCTGATTTACCCTCTAGGTTGTCACAGAGCCCCAGGCTGGCTCCCTGTGTTATGTAGCAGCTTCCCCCTAGCTATCTCTTTTGCCCATGATGGTGTATATATGTCAACGCACTTTCTCAATTCATCCCACCCTCTCCTTCCTCTGCTGTGTCCATAAGTCCGTTCTCTACATGTGTCTCCATTCCTTCCCTGTAAACAGGTTCATCAGTACTATTTTTCTAGATTCCATATATACATGTTAATATGTAATATTTGTTTTTCCCTTTCTGATTTACTTCACTCTGTATAACAGGCTCTAGCTTCATCCACCTCACCACAACTGACTCAAATCCGTTCCTTTTTATGGCTGAGTAATACTCCATTGTGTGTGTGCATGCGTGTGCGTGTGTGCGTGCATGTGTGTGTTCATGCGTGTGTTCGTGCGTGCGTGTGTGCGCGTGCGTGCGTGTGTGTGCGTGTGTGTTCATGCGTGTGTGCGTGCGTGTGTGTGCATGAGTGTGTGTGCGTGCGTGTGTGCACGTGCGTGCGTGTGCACATGCGTGCGTGTGCATGCGTGTGTGTGTTCGTGCGTGTGTGTGCATGCATGTGTGTGCGTGTGTGTGCATGCATGTGTGTGCGTGTGTGTGTGTGTGCATGAGTGTGTGCATGAGTGTGTGCATGCGTGTGTGTGCACGTGCGTGCGTGTGCATGCGTGTGTGTGTTCATGCGTGTGTGTGCATGCATGTGTGTGCGTGTGTGTGCATGCATGTGTGTGCGTGTGTGTGTGTGCGTGTGCCACAATTCTCCATCCATTCATCTGTCAGTGGACATCTAGGCTGCTTCCACTGCCTGGCCATTGTAAATAGTGCTGCCATGAGCAGCGGGGTGCACGTGTCTTTCTGAATTGTGCTTTTCTCAGGATATATACCCAGTAGGGGGCTTGCTGGGTCACATGGTAGTTTTATTCCTAAGTTTTTAAGGTATCTCCATCCCCTTCTCCGTCATGGCTGTATCAGTTTACACACAGCTAACCTCTTAAATCACTTCAGTTAAGAGTCTTTTCGCAGAGGCAGGTCCTGGGGCACCCGAAAAGCTGGGAGAGGACTCGAGTTATGCCAAAGCCAAACGCCCCAGGCGTGGCTTCATGTCAGAGGCCCTCTTCCTCCTAGGAAAGACTGTGGATTGGTGATGGTTGTGGTGAGGATGCATTAGTTGGCCGTCTGTCTGGACCCAGCTGCTCCTTGCTTCCCGACATCTTGGAAATCCAGCCTACATCATGGAACCCATCCTCAGGCTCTTTCTTCCAGTCTTGTCTCTGCTCCTGCCTTTTTAGCTTCTCTCTCTTTCTTCCCCACAGGCTTTTCGGCCAAGACGGCCTCTGTGCGTCCTGTGACAAGCGGATCCGTGCCTACGAGATGACGATGCGGGTGAAGGACAAAGTGTATCACCTGGAATGTTTCAAGTGTGCCGCCTGTCAGAAGCATTTCTGTGTGGGCGACAGATACCTCCTCATCAACTCCGACATAGTGTGTGAGCAGGACATCTACGAGTGGACTAAGATCAATGGGATGATATAGGCCAGTGGCCCCAGCGCCTCAGGGAGGAGACTCCCTGAGAAGCCCCTGTCTCCATGGGGTCTTCATTCTGGGGGTTTGAGGGCGGGCTGAGGCATCTCTTAGGGGATGGTAGCCCCTAACTGGGCACCAAGAACCAAGACACAGCATCCAAGTGACATAACGCAAGGGGCAAAACTTAAACGTCACAAAATGACTGGCCTTGGGGGAGAGCGTAGGGACAGCGGCCACAGCCTGTGGGTAATAACTGACATGATTAGCCAAGGAGAGACTGGTGGGGGCTGCTGTGCCGGCATAATGGGACTTCCATCTACAGAGAGGGACATGTTCTGCCCAGACTTGTTATGTCTTTGACCCTTGAAAACT
The DNA here is from genome assembly GCF_049115385.1 of Moschus berezovskii. Classification (NCBI taxonomy): domain Eukaryota; kingdom Metazoa; phylum Chordata; class Mammalia; order Artiodactyla; family Moschidae; genus Moschus; species Moschus berezovskii. The sequence goes on along the minus strand of NC_142473.1, from coordinate 68,776,356 downwards.
AGAGATGTGCAATTGATTTATTTTCTTCCTGGTTTTTATGACAACCCTGTTCCAGCCCCTGTCCTCCACACGAGGAAAGGACAGAGGTAAAAAGTGGCCATCCTTTTCTTCTTGGCCACCTCACCAAGGCCTTAAGCTTTGGACCCAAGGGACTGCATGGAGACAACATTTTAGTTGAGAATGAAAACTACAACTTTAACCAAACAATTATTTAAAGCAATGCTGATGAATCACTGTTTTTAGACACCTTAGTTTTGAAGTGAGGAGTTCCACAGATTGTTTCTATACAAATGTAAATCTAAAAAAAAAAAAAAGTTGTTCAACTATTTTATTATCTTAGATTATATCAAAGCATTTGTTGTGTGTAGTTTGGAAAAACTCTGCGGAAAATAAAAATGACTGACTAAAATGCAGTGTTGTGTATTTGGCAATGACAATTTGGGATGGCAGAAAAATGACTTTATATTAAAAAGGAGAAATAAATAAGCAATTTACCTTTAGGTCAAATAAAACTTAGGTTTATGTGTGGGGTTTGTAGGAGGCAGGCACATTTTTATATTACTAGCAATTAGTATGTAACAGGTCATCATGTAACTCAGAGGGACGTAGAATAATTAGACTGTTATTGTAAAACAACCATTTCACTTCAGCATTGTGTGGAGTGAACGGAAGGCAAGATCTTTGCCTTTGGGAAACCTGTAACCTAGAAAGGACACAAATACATAAAACAGATTCCCTTTGGGAGAGAAGGTAATTACCTAGTTTGAAATGTGGCAAAGATGCTGAGCTTGACACTTCGATTTTCCAAGACGTGTGTCTCAGGGTGTTTTATGACAAGTGGTTAAGAGAACCTTACTTTGAGGATTTAAAGCAGGCACCTTGTCTGCGTGTTTGCCTTTCACCGCATAAAGGCCACCGTGAACTGACTCAGAGCGCCACCTGCTGGTCATCACCTCTCAGGTCTCTAGTTCAAGAATGTCCCAGTGACAAACAGAGGTGTATTTCAATTGTTACATAACAATATGGCAAGTACCACGAAGTCTTAATGTGTTTAATTATCAAGATATCAGAAACATGCATCTAGTACTACAGTTAATTAGCTGTGATATTCCTTTAAAAACTTTAAGGTTTGCTTGGGTTTTTTTTTTTTTTTTTCTTCTGAAGAAATAAGTGATGGCTCCGTTGGTCTGTAAAATACTAAAAGTGGTTGGGAAATTTGACTGCTGAGGGTAGCCTATTCAAATCAAATCTAGTTATATTGAGTTTCAACTCAGGTGGTGGAAGGGACTGCCAGTGAGGGGACGTTTGTTCTAAATCAACAGAGGGAAGTGGTTCTCCGATTGTGATCCCTGAACCAGCAATATCAGTGTCACTTGAGAACTTATTAAAAGTGAAGATTCATGGGCTCTATCCCAAACAGAGTGCATTGGAAACACTGGGGATGGGGTTCAACAATCTTTGTTTTAACAAGTCCTAAAAATGCTCCTGACTCACGCTCAAGCTTGAGAATGTTCTCCAACATCTCCCAGTTCGGTAGAGCATCTGCTCTAAATTGTTAATAGCTAATATTTGACACAATAGTTAATCCCTGAGTAACCTTTCCACATGTAGACAAACACTGTCTACCCCTGGTCTCTAAACTGAAAACTTTTACATAATTTTGTAACTCAGCTAGCAGTTGTCATCTACCAGAACAATCGCAATGCAATCCACCATTTTCAACCGTACCAACATTATTAATAATAATAATTTATTTTAGTTATGTAAACTATTAGGTAAGAATAAAAATTATTCTTGCTTTAGAAATGTGAATTTTATTCTTAACCCCCACAATAGTACAACATGCATAAGATTCAAGAACTCGACCAATGCCTTTCCCATCTTCAGTAAAGCAGTGATTAACTTTTCTGGTTACCTATAGCACCATCTTGCAGAATTGTGAATGCATAGGCAGAATCTCTGTGATGTCACCCCAGGCGGCCAAATGTCTAACCCACAACTGACTTGAGACAAGGACATATAAAGAGAGGGACCAACTCCCAGAATTTACCTGGTGGTCCTTGCCTGGGTGTGCAGCCAGTGTGCCCAGGACCCAGAGTCAGAGGACAAGGTACCTGCACCCTTCCCCAGTCCGTGCCTTAATTCGGCAGTTAGCTGGGATATTTCACTTCATCTTATCTTATTCATGTTTTATATCCCAAACCAGTTTCCTTTTATTGCTGTCTCTAATAGAATTACTGCCTGGAGTCACTGGACTTCCCAGGCGACTCAGTAGTAAAGAATCTACCTGCAATGCAGGAGACGAAGTTTCAGTCCCTGGGTCAGGAAGATCCCCTGGAGAAGGAAATGGCAACCCACTCCAGTATGCTTGCCTGGAGATCCCATTGACAGAGCAGCCTGGTGGGCTACAGTCCATGAGATCGCAAAGAGTTGGACATGACTTAGCCACTAAGCAGAAACAAAAATAGAATCACTGCTTCTCAGGGAATCTTAATCCTACAAAGTTACAACAGATCAGCGGCTAGGAGCTTTATCTTCATAAGACTGGGATTTGAATTGCAATGATGTCACTTAATTACTTAACAAACATTCACCCATCACTTACAATGTGCCAGGCTCTATTCTAGGGGCTGGACAAGCATTAATTCCTTCAAGCCACAAAACAGCCCCACATGGCAGTTTCTGTTTATTATCATCCACATTGATTCCAGGGAAACTGAAGTAGAGACAGGCTTAGTCACCTGCTTAAGGTCCTACAGCGATTAAAGGGCAGAAGTTGGCTGTAATCAAGACCTCACCCTTGCTCTGCTGCTTCTCTTAGGCTCACCTCCTTGAACCTCAGGTTTCTCATCTGTAGTTTAGGGAAAATAAATACCTTCCTCCCCAGATCACTTGAAAATATTTGACATCAGTCTAGCGAGGAATGTAACCAAAGTACAATGATGCCAGATTAACTCCATAATAAAGGTATGTAAAACGTGTTATGCAAACACAAGTAAAGGAACAATTCAATTGGCCCATACATGGCTATTTGGGGCATTTTAAATGTCCCCGAACCAGCAAGGAGGTGACGCAGACAAGAGCAAAGACTCAGAGACCTCGACTTTGTAGAGCAGGCAGTCAAGCAAACCCAGAGTTTTCATGGTGGTGATTATGGTCACCTTTGGCTGGAGAGGGGCTGGACCAGTGAGCAAATAAACAAGGTAGATGGGGTTTTCCACAGTTTTGAGTCTGCATGGCAAATCAAAATCCAAACCCAGGAATCTCTGAGGGACAGAGGAAGGGTGCAAGGGAGGTACAGATGGGCCTGGAACATCTTATTGCACTAGAAAATAAGGAAGTGCTTTTAAAAATGTAAGCATGTCACAAGGACAAAGAAGCCAGCTTAAAGGGCCATCAGTGGCCAAATCTGGGGCAATTTGAAGGACAGTAATGAGTTATGAAGTGTTGGGGAAAAAATAAGAATCTGTGGGTTCACACCGATAATAAATAAATGGAGAGAAGAAAGGGCTCTCGTTTACTGCAGAATCTTGCCTGGTAAATGTGAAGACAGTGTGGGAGCTGGAAAGTCATCCTTCTGAAACTATCATACTGAAATGACAGAATCAAGTAAGAAGTATCAATAGCTGCTAAATTTCAACAGAGAAAGAGCAGGGAACTTGGATGGTCTTACAGTGCCTTCCCACAGATTGTTATTCATTGCAAGGGGGAAATCCATAATTACTCAGTGGAGAAACTGGGCAGCACCTTGACCAGGTAATCAGTGAGGGATGGTTGGACTGTGTGTGTCTCCAGATGTGATCCTCTGCGGGGGACACACCGTCCCTGTTTTAGCATTCTGCCTGAGAATACAGAGCTTGGCTCTAAGTATCAGACAAATTACCAGGCAAACTCAAAATGATGAATATTGTATTTTCAAAAAGAGAGGAGATGAAACTCTATTTTCAAAAATGTCGGTGTCATAAAGAATAAAGGCAGGCTGGGGAATGTTCCAGATTCAACAAGGCTAAGGAGACCTGATGACTGAATCTAATACCTGGCCCTTTTCTCTCCTTCCAGTACTGGAGAGGAGAGGAGTAATAGAGGACATCACAGGGGCAGTGGTAATATTGAAATATGAATAGGTAGATTAGTTCAAACGAATGCACAAATGCTAAATTTACTGAGGTTGGCAACTGTGGTTACAAAACAGACTATCCCTACTATTAGGTAGTACATACTGAAATACTTAGGACTAAAGGGTCATGACACATGGAACTTATTCTCAAATAAAAGAAATTCACATGTGGTGTGTATACGTGTGTGTGTGCGCGCGCACGTGTGTGTAGAGAGGGAGAGAGAGGTTGGAGCAGGAGGAATAAACGGCAAAGCAAATGAGTAAAAAAATGTGAAAGGCAAGGGGCTTTCCTGGCAGTCCAGTAGTTAAAACTCCACACTTCCACTGCAGAAGTTGTGGGTTCCCTCTCTGGTCGGGGAATTCCCAGCCTGCTGTGAGGTGCAGCCAAAAAAAGTTAACAAATGAATCTAGGTAAAGGATACATAGGTGCATGATTTTTATTCTAGCATCTTTTCTTTAAGTTTGATACTTTAACAAGTAAAACATTTTTTAAAACTTCAGAAATCTTAACTTTTTCTTGTCTCGGGTTTTTTATTTAATTAGGAGAACAGGAGAGATGATAGAGTGAAAATAGTTTAGAAATCAGTGATATTCTACTATTTGTTTGTCACAATTTTAATACACTTTTGGCCTTAGAAGTAAAGGTTATGTGTCCCAAGCCAGCAATTCCTTCCAAATACAGACAATATAAACGATGCGTTTAGGAGGATTCCCTTAGTGCCAGTTTCTGGAGCAGGTGATTTCTCAACCTTATAGAATGAGCTTGCTGCAAATTCTGCATGTGCTTTGAAATCAGGATCAAGATGTAACCATCTGGCTCTGAAAAGTGTTATAGGACCAGGAATCTAAGCTACAATGTTTTGTGCAAAGATCTAAGAGTTGAGTTGAAAGAAGTTTCAAAGCACTAAAGTGACTTTCGTCCTCTCTCAGTGACTGTGTGTTAATTCTCCCAGAAAAATCATCGTTTCTTTGAGTTAATAGAAACTTTGAAGCTAAATCAAGTCCATTTCCATTGTCGCATTGTGAAGCTTTTGAACCGGACTCACTGAATTCTCCTATTTGATGGCCACCTTGAAGATAGCTTTGCGGTGATCCTAAGAAAACCTACAGCTGCAGCTTCTGTGTGTCACTGCCTTTACACCTCACCTGATTCATTCTCATTACTTAATGAGAAGCTCAGGCAAATGCCACTTAGATAAATAGTAGGTAAAATAGAAGTCAATGTGATGTGATAGAAAGAATACTGAAGTGGAAACTGGAAACCTGATTTTTGTCTCTAATTAAGGGGTATGTCTTCAGGCAGACCTCAGTTACCTCATCTGCAAGATGAGAAGCTTCTTACAGATTAGGAATTTGCTCCTCAAAATTTGGTTCACAGACAGGGAAATGTGGAAATTGGGAGTAAGCTTTTGTAGTTGCAAGTCTCCCAAGATACCTCCAGAGATTCTTTAAAAAAGTTTTTTTTATTTTGTATTGGAGAATAACCAATTAACAATATTGTGAGAGTTTCAGGTGGACAGTGAAAGGACTCAACCATAATTATACATGTATCCTTTCTTCCCTAAACTCCCTTCTCATCCGGGCTGCCACATAACACTGAGCAGTTCCCTGTCCTAAATGGTAGGAGCTTGTTGGTTATCCATTTAAAATGTAGCAGTGTGTACAGGTCAGTCCCAAACTCCCTAACTATTCCTTCCCCCATCCTTCCCCTCTGGCAACCATAAGTTCATTCTCTGCGAGTCTGTTCCTCCAGAGAGTTTTGCCTCCCGGCTTCATGCTTGTGTGGTCTCCTCTCACATCATGTAAGACAAACCCATCAAGTCAGACACAACTGAGCAACTAAAGCACTGCCACATCTAACCAATAGTGCATTGCAGAGATGGTGCAGTGTGATGGCTGAGGTCAGGTCATAAGGGACTCTGTGGCATCCACTGAGCTAGCTCTTGGATGACTTGCTCCAGAGAAAACCAGTTGCCATGCCATGAAGATGCTCAGTCAGCTCTATGGAGAGGTCCCTGCAGTAAAAAGGAATTGAGGCCTCTTGCCATCAGCCAGCAATTGCCTACAATATGATGAAGCCACCTTGAAAGCAGAGCCTCAAGCCCCAGTCAGGTCTTCAGATGGCTGCAACCTTGAATGTCACTCATGAGAGACTCTTAAGTCACAATCAATTAACTAAGCTGGTTCTGAATTTCTGACCCTCAGAAATTATGCAAGATAAATAACTATCTTAAGCCGCTGAGTTCTGAGGTATTTTATTATGCGGTAAGCCATAATTAAAACACATTTAAAAACCCTCAAAGCAATTTGATAATCTTATGTCTGTTGAATCTAATTTTTAAATTTTTCCGGTCATTTCACTTTCTGTTGTATTTTACCAAAGTATCAGTCCATGGTGGTTTGAAAATTAAAAAACAAACAAACAAACAAAAAACAAAAACTGATTCTACTCCACAAAGAATTTGAAAATCCCTGATCAGAATAATACAATCTCAGAGTTGAAAAAGCTTTTTGAAATTATCCAGTCCAAACTTACTCAGAATAAATTCTCTCTTACAGTTTTCCTACAATTTTTCCAGCAATAAAATTCTGATTCTCAGCAGCATTTTATTATCACTATTCTTATTAAACATGCCTTTTATTGAGAGACCAGATGGGGGAATATTGCTTAAGCCAAGTGAGAAATGACAGTGACTTGGACGAGTGTGTTTGCAATGAGGATGGAGAAAAGTCAATAGGATCAAGATACACTTCAGAGGTAGCTGAAATTACTTAGCATACGCTAAAAACATGGTTGTTTTCTTGTTATTACTATTAATAGGGGATTCTTAACCATCTTGCTGCTGCTGCTGCTGCTAAGTCGCTTCAGTCGTGTCCGACTCTGTGTGACCCCATAGATGGCGGCACACCAGGCTCCTCCGTCCCTGGGATTCTCCAGGCAGGAACACTGGAGTGGGTTGCCATTTCCTTCTCTAATGCATGAAAGTGAAAAGTGAAAGTGAAGCTGCTCAGTCGTCTTCGACTTCGCGACCCCATGGACTGCAGCCCACCAGGCTCCTCCCTACATGGATTTTCCAGGCAAGAGCACTGGAGTGGGGTGCCATTGCCTTCTCCCTTAACCATCCTGGGTATCATTATTTTGTTGAAGAAACACTGTATTCATGATGTTTGTTGCAACACAATTTGCAGTGTTTGCTAAGGTTTTACTTGCTTTTTGTAATCAAAGGAAATCAGCTACTGAGAAGAGAAAATTTTCATTGAATATAGACAAATCTTTCCTTCTTTACCTGGTGATTAAAGAAAAAAAGATGATTGGTCTTAAATTCTGGATAACTGGTATCATTAGAAAAGAATATGAATCTTCTTTTTTAAGTTGAGGTAACTTGTTTATAACATGATATAAGTTTCATGTGTACTTCTGTATACACTAGTGTGCATGCGTGTGTGTGCTCAGTCATGTCCAACTCTTTGCGACGCTATGGACTATAGCCTGCCAGGTTCCTCTGTCCATGGGATTTTCCAAGCAGGAATACTGGAGTGGGTTGTCATTTCCTCCTCTAGGGGATCCTCCCAACCCAAGGATCAAATCCATTTCTTCTGCGTCTCCTGCATTGGCGGGCAGATTCTTTACCACTGAGCCCATATACTAGAGTGTGCCTACCACCAAAAATTTAGTTTCCATCCATCACCATACAGTTGATGCCTTTTACCCATTTTGCCCCACTCCCCAACCCTTTTCCTTCTGGTAACCACTAGAAAGTGAAGCTCCGGATCCTGCCTGCCATGGTTTATAAGGAAACCAATGTGCCCACCAGTGGGTTTACCCATCATTACTGAACAAGGGAAGGTAAGATGCATCAGATCCAACACTACAAAAGGTGTAATAGTGGTGCAATCTAAACTGGGAAATGTTTCATTTAGGCAAGATGACACACTAAGATAACACCTACAAGACCTATAACTTTTTAATATAATTGATTAAAAGATATTTAAATGTAAAATTGAACTGCAGGAAAAACAAATATAGAAAATATTGGGTCCAGAAATAAAGGTCAGAAAAATTTCATCAAATTATTCCTGAGACGTGCTGGGGGAGTTACTGGCCATTGCAGTGTGGCACCATACCGGGATTAAGGGATGAGAATTGTGAAGTGGAAGCAAAAACCTACATAAAGGCAGAGACAGCAAAGGGCCACCATATCCACAGTGAAAGAGTGGACTGGAAAAAAAATCTATCCACAGACTCAGAGAGATGTCAAGGAATTTTGTAATCTCCACCTGGATATACTGGATGAGAGCAAGCAAAAGTTTCCCCTGGGTACTCAACATCTCAGGCCTACTGCCTGTACAGATTCTGAATTGACAATACACACACAGCCCAGAAAATTATAATCAAGATCTACACTGGTCCAGTGATTCTTCCTGTCTCACTGGGAAGAAACAAACACCAACTTTCTCTGAAGCAACGTACTTGCAGCTCATGCGGAATTTCCACAGAAAACTAAACTTAGATTATGAAAAATATCCATGAAATTCTAGAGCCTCACTCAAGATGAGCTTTAAATAAATAATTAAATTGAAAGTATACATCCTCCTATGAACAAGTATCAGAAATTAAAACACACGTAGACCCCAAGAATTTCAGTTCATAGAAAAACAGTTTAAAGAATAATATAAAATAAATACTTTTTAAATGATTAACTATATTAAGAATATATTAAATATACTATATTAAAAGAACAAGTCTCTATCTTTTTTAAATGTAGATTTGAACAAGTATCGAATAGAACTTCTAGAAAGAAAAACAAAAGAACTGAAATTTAAAATTCAATGAATGGGTTAAACAGCATAACAGCTTAACAAAGAATTAGTGAGCCTATAGATAGAGTTAAGAAAATCACCCAGAATGAGATTAAGAAAAATGGAAGCTAGAGTGAGAAGTTTCAACCTATACCTACTAAAAGATGATGCTGTGAAAGTGCTGTACTCAATACACTAGCAAATTTGGAAAACTAAGCAGTGGCCACAGAACTGGAAAAGGGCAGTTTTCATTCCAATCCCAAAGAAAGGCAATGCCAAAGAATGTTAAAACTACTGAAAAATTGCTCTCGTCTTACACGCTAGCAAAGTAATGCTCAAATTTCTCCAAGCCAGACTTCAACAGTATGTGAACTGTGAATTTGCAGATGTTTAAGCTGGATTTAGAAAAGGCAGAGGAATTAGAGATCAAATTGCCAACATCCACTGGATCATCAAAAAAGCAAGAGTTCCAGAAAAACATCTATTTCTGCTTTATTGGCTGTGCCAAAGCCTTTGACCATGTGGATCACAATAAACTGTGGAAAATTCTGAAAGAGATGGGACTACCAGACCACCTGACCTGCCTCTTGAGGAATCTGTACACAGGTCGGAAGCAATAGTTAGAACTGTACATGGAACAACAGACTGGTTCCAAATCAGGAAAGGAGTACCTCAGGGTTGTATATTGTCACCCTGCTTATTTAACTTATGTGCAGAGTACATCAAGTGAATTGCTAGGCTGGATAAAGCACAAGCTGGAATCAAGATTGCCAGGAGAAATATCAATAACCTCAGATATGCAGATAACACCATCCTTATGGCAGAAAGTGAAGAGGAACTAGAAAGCCTCTTGATGAAAGTGAAATAGGAGTGAAAAAGTTGGTTTAAAACTCAACATTCAGAAAACTAAGACGATGGCATCTGGTCCCATCACTTCATGGCAAATAGATGGGGAAACAGTGACAATTTTTTGGGCCACAGAATCACTGCAGATAGTAACTGCAGCCACGAAATTAAAAGATGCTTGCTCCTTGAAAGAAAAGCTATGACCAACCTAGACAGCATATTAGAAAGCAGAGACATTACTTTGTCAACAAGGGTCCGTCTAGTCAAGGCTATGGTTTTTCCAGTGGTCATGTATAGATGTGAGAGTTGGACTGTGAAGAAAGCTGAGCACCGAAGAATTGATACTTTTGAACTGTGGTGTTGGAGAAGACTCTTGAGAGTCCCTTGGATTGCAAGGAGACCCAACCAGTCCATCCTAAAGGAAATCAGTCTGAATATTCATTGGAAGGGCTGATGCTGAAGCTGAAACTCCAATACTTTGGCCACCAGATGCAAAGAACTGAGTCACTGGAAAGACCCTGATGCTGAGAAAGATTGAAGGCAGGAGGAGAAGGAGATGACAGAGGATGAGATGGTTGGATGGCATCACCAATGAAATGGCCGTGAGTTTGAGTAGGCTCCAGGAGTTGATGATGGACAGGAAGGCCTGGCATGCTGCAGTCCATGGGGTCGCAAAGAGTCAGACATGACTGAGCAACTGAACTGAACTGAACTAGGAGTTCCAAAAAGAAAGAATAGAGAGACCTAGGAAGAGGAAATATTTGAAGAGATAATGGGTGATAATAGCCCAGGATTGATTAAAGCACACACATGAATTTTCACACAAGATGTTATGTAAAAGGCACAAGATATTAGTGTTCTCCAAAGAAACAAAGCCAACAGATGGGTTGTGTGTATGTAGACAGATGTGATAAAGAAAATCTATGAATATGAAAAACCCACAGTTAAAATTATACATAATATGAAAGATTGAAAGTTTCAATTTGGGAAAAATTCAAGGATGCCCACTCATAACTTCTCAACATTGTGCTAAAGATTCTAACCAATGTAGTAAGGAAGAAAAAAGAAAGTGAGTGGATTGGGAAAGAAGAAGTGAAGTTGCCTTTTCATAAACAGAAAGCTCGACTATGTATAAAATTTAAAGGAATCTCCCCGAAAAGCCAACTTAGGACTAAGGTGTTTAGCAAGGTAACAGAATACAAAGATCGATTGTACTTACATATACTAGCAATAAAAAAAATCAGAATCTGAAAGAAAATTAAGGACCATTTAAAATATCATAAGAATATTAGAGTCAGACATGACTTAGTGACTAAACAACAATCCTGAATATTTAATGCACATTTATAACTCAATATTTGAAGATAATTCATCTAAAATAGACAAAAGATTTGAATAGATATTTTGCTAAAGGAGATGCACAAATGGAAGGCTACTCAGCAATACAAGGAAAAATTAAAGCCTTCTGACACAAGGAACATGAATGGGCCTCAAAAATCACTGTCCTGAGAGAAACTGGACACAAAAGGCTGTTTATTATGCAAGTCCATTTACTGAAGTTCTAGAAAAAGGAAAAGCAGTGATGTAAAGTAAATCATTGGTTGCCATGAACTGGGATTGAGGGTAGGGGGTATTCATTCCAGAGGGGCATGAAAGAATTTAGCCCTGACACAAGATTCAGTCGCCAGTTCAGGGACACTTTCCAAGCCTCTAGCCATTGTGACTCATTCAATAGCCTTCACAACAGGCCTCTGTTCTGGTTTGGCTTCCCTGGTAGTTTTCCGATAGGGAGAGTTGGTCCTAGATAATGTAATTTTGGCATGCTATAACTGCATTCTCGGTTATAATCTAGTGTGAGATGCGTTCCCATCTGCCGCCACCTCTGGGACACTGATGATATCACGTATCTAGATTTGAGAGGCTGAGGGCCTGGTTCCCTGGTGTGAAGGAAGGAGGCCCAAATGACTGGCCTCCCCTGGCACCATTTCTGGGCCATCATGCTCCAGTGGTAACTCAAGATGGTGGCCATAGATGCCAGAGGGAAGCTGACCTCTCCCGTGACTTCCAGTCTTTAGAAATATTTTTGAATACAAGAAGTATAGTTTACCATGCTGAAGAGAGAGAGGCTGGGTGGTGGGGGGAGGGAGCTAATGAAATACGACTTTATTCTCATGGAATACGCATAAATCTGGGTTAATTTGTGTGACTATTCTGGTTTACACATGATATCCTCTTTTTTTTATTCCACAAGGAATTCCTGACTTTGAGTTGAAATGGACATTTTGGTGGAATTCTCTTTCCCAATAAGAGCAAACCAAAAAAAAAAAAAAAGAAAAATTTTCTTCTAATGCATCCTAATAGTTCCATATCTTGGCACATATGGAATAGAGTACTGCAGTAATGGAAGGAAGCTGCTTGTGGCCAACAGGCAGTTGATAATACAAACCCAACTGTAAGCCTTCTAGGTTCCCCAGTACATCAGTGGCTCTGACCCTGGAGCCATGGCTGCAAATGAAGTGCTTGGGAACTAGGAAGGAATAATGGTCTAAACGCTGGCCAGCTGCAATACTAATTCCATAGTAAGAGACCTGTAAGTCAATCATAACTCCTCAGGGCATACCCGTGACCACATTCCTGGACAGTTTTCATGAATGTGAACTGATATCACTGCTGAATTTATCTTTGTTCCTTGGACATTGGCTTCATGTCTTACGGTTCGAGCCTAAATTCACAAATCAGGAGAAAGGCTGAATCTGCTTGCTTCCCTCGTGGCTCAGATGGTAAAGAGTCTGCCTGCAATGTGGGAGACTCAGGTTTGATCCCTGGGTCAGGAAGATCCCCTGGAGAAGGTAATGGCAACCCACTCCAGTATTCTTGCCTGGAGAATCCCATGGACAGAAGGGCCTGGCAGGCTACAGTCCATGGGGTCACAAAGAGTCCTACACAGACTAAGTGACTGACACAGTCACAGTTGGGGGACATACTACAGACAAATTTTCACCCATTCATCACCTCTTCTTGACTGTCTGTCCAAAGCACTTCCGTAGCAGACACCAGATATAAATTACTTCTTACAATTTTAAAGTTGGAATAATAATTCCTACCTACCTACTTCATGGGGTTGTGAAAATAGCATTAGAACAGCACTGGTCACAGAGTACATGCTCTTTAAATGGTCACAGCTATTATGTACATGTTCACATTCTCAGAACTAATCAATAGGTTAATAAAGAGTGAAAATGTTAACTTTTCCCAATTCATATTAAATATATATATTTTTGGCTGCACTGCAAGACTTGTGGGACTTTAGTTCCCTGACCAGGGATCAAATCTGTGTCCCTTGTCGTGGAAGCATAGTCTTAACCACTGGACCACCAGGATTGTCTAGAAATATGACTTTTGTAGGAAATATGAAGCTAAGGTACCTGGGAATTTTGTCAGTGCAACTATTAGCAATAAATTGTCAAACGAGTTAATAGAATCAGGGAATTGGGACGTGGGGGGAAAAGACCAACACTTTCCATTTTTAGATGGAGAAAAGGAGATATACAGAAAGAAAGTCACAGGGTCAAGCCTGTGACCAACAGCTCCAGAGTGCTACACTATGGATAAAAAGCCTTCTTAAAAGAAGTGCTTCAGAAAAGCTAAACACTCCACAAATAAGAGGTGGCATGAGCAATATATTTGGGCAAATAAAGTCTGTATCTGTTTATCAGCTCCCCTAATGGAAGCAACAACTGCACAAGCAAAATCCTTGCGATTCGAAAGTTAATAGGACCCAGCTTGCCAGATCTCCTGCTACGACAGAATCCTCCCAGCCATTACACCTTGGAAAAATATTAATGTGTTCAGTCAACAAAGACACATTTAAAAGAAGAAGCCAGTGATGTTACACGTTGCAATGCTACCCGATATTCAAATGCGCTCTTCTGAGCTGTGTCTAATGTCAGTATCATTTTTTTAAAGAGACATATCAGTTTCAGTCAAGGTTTTTATTTCACTTTCCCCATTCTTCACTGCCTGGACTAGAGGAAAAAATAAAGAAGAATTACCAGTGATGTTACTTTTTAGTTTAATGCCCTTGAGTAAGGGCAACTGGAAGGAGACAGGATAGAAATTTCGGGAGGACAGCGGATGGAGAACAGTTGTTAGTGCCACGTCTTCCATGAATATTGGTTGTAGCAGCTGTCTCTGCCATCATTCTCTCAAGGTAATGCCTTGCTTCCCACTGTCATGGTATCTCAGAATCAAATTATCTGAATTCCAGACACATCGACAACACACTGAAGGGCCCCTGCCAATTTCTGCAGCTTGCTTGGAAAAGAGCATCATGAAGCATTACTCATTTATACGACTCCCAGGTTCCTGTTGTAAATTCAGCATGCAGGACGGCCTCCAGGTGCAGCCCTTCAGCTTAGCTCTCTAATCCTGTAACCCTTTACCACCAACTCCTTCCCAGAAATATATGCAGAAAATCCCCAGGCCAGGTCCTCCACCTCTTTGAGCTTCCACGGGTGCAGATGGAGGTTGAGCTGCCAAAGCTGACCTGAAGGCAGAAGTCAGATATTTTGCCTCAGTCTGGCCTAGAGATGAAAGCCCCAAAGCACGACACACTGAATTGTCCCCACAGTCACCCCTCCAACATTTTCATACAGATGACGTCCGCTTAAAAATTAACATCTGTTCTGCAATAGTGAAGCAGCTGATAATGGCCCATCTCTTGAAGTATAAGGGAACCGTTAGCAAGGGTGTCTTGGAAGATTTTTTTTAAATGACCTAGAAAAAACTCTTACAACATAAATGAAAAAAAAAATGTGTAATCTCAAATCCTATAAAGGTTTTATATATGCATGTTGGTATACTTACATATGGGTTTCCCAGGTGGCGCCATAGTAAAGAACCTGCCTGAGAATACAGGAGACTTAAGAGATGCGGATTCCGTCCTGAGTCCAGAACATCCCTTGGAGCAGGAAATGGCAACCCAGTCCAGTATTCTTGCCTGGGGAACCCATGGACAGAGGAGCCTGGCAGGCCACAGTCCATAGGGTCGCACAGAGTTGGACTTAGCACACATGCACATACTTACATATACAAATCTAACTAGAAGAAAATACCTCATAATTAACTGATTATTTTATTTTTCTTTATCTTTTGTTATAGTTTCTAAAATAGGCAGGCATCACTATTATATTCAAGGAAATAGATGCCCTCTATAAAAAATAATTTTTTCCATCAAAGGCATTTTTAAAACAACAGGACTGTTTTCAAAAGTTTCACTACACAGGCAGCCCACAGATCCCCATTCTGAAAGCAAGGGGTTCCTATGCACTGGCCCCTGCTTAGAAGAACTGCCACGGTGGGGTCCTCTTAGCACCCTTAGCAAGGGAGTTCTAGTTAAGCAGTTTCGTCCAAAAGGACCGAAAGTGACTGCATTAGTCCAATCATATTCTCCCTCTTGAACTGACCCACACAGAGAGAGTAGCAAAGGCAGAAGAAGGGATCGGGGAAGGAGGCGGGGAAGAATGAGTCCCGCTTGTGTGGCTGGAGTGTGGATTGCTGAGGACAGAAGAAAGAGACTTCTTAGCTTGAGCTGCCTTACACCCTGGACTAGTTTCTGAAGCCAGGATTCTGTGCCATGCAGGCCCACAGTGCCTCTTTTTCCCACAAGGTCTTGGTGGTTGGTCTTTCTGGGTATCTGGCAGATGGACCTAGAGCCAAGAATGCTATTCTCCTTAATACCATGAATGTCCTTGTAACAATCTATTTGGAGGCCAGATTATACTTGTGTGACTCTTTTAATCACATGACAGGAATTTCAAGGTACCAAAACCCTGAGACCAGGTAAATGGGTTTCATAGGTCATTTTATTCCTTATTATGTACACTTCCTCAAACCTTATTTATTCCTTATTATGTACATTACAGGTCTTCCCTGTAGCTCAAAAATGAAGAATCCACCTGCAGTGCAGGAGACCTGGGTTCAACCCTGGATCAGGAAGACGCTCTGGAGAAGGGCATGGCAACCCACTCCAGGATTCTTGCCTGGAGAATCCCATGGACAGAGCATCCTGGTGGGCTACAGTCCATGGGGTCACAAACAGTCTAACACAACTTAGTGAATGACACTGCTGCTACTGCTACCCAGACCAGGGCTACCCCCAGACCATGTGGCGTTTTATAGAAATTTGAGAAAGCTACCCCTTCCTCAAATTAAAAAAGTTAATTCTTTCTCAATAACAGTTACTAAAGAAAAACAGTAATTTTACATGAGTTGCACAGCTAAGTGATCTATCACAAAATGAGAGAAAATTCAAATGTTTAGTGATCATATTAGAAATTTAAGGCACTAGGATCTAATAATTTGTTATAAAATTGATAGCTTGCCTGGGAAGAAATAATTCTTTTTAATGGTAAGCACAAAAACTTACTTTTTAATATAGTTCATATTTTATAGAAATGTTCACCAGATTGGCAGTCTTTCTTAAGACACTGTAGACTTAAAATTGTTTTTAGCATATTTAATTTCAAGATGCCACATTCTTCACTGATATTGACATTGACAAAATTGGTCATAACTTGAAAGTTTAAAAGTTATTTGGAAATGGAGCTGGTAAATTACTGTCACAAAAACATTACAATATTTTGGTGGGAAAAATTTGATTATAAAAAGACAAATTTGGATTTTTAGTTCTTTGTACTTTGATGAATGACGCATAAAACTCAATATGCTCATCAGTCAAGTTCAGTTGTACATTTCTATCCAGCTTTGGTACTTGGCATTGATAGTAGTTCTTCAAATAACACAAGATATCTAGAACTCACCTACTTCAATTGCGCAGAATCAGGGCATCACCAGGAGCTTGTTAGAAATGTAGAATCTCAGGTACTATCCCAGAATTACCAAATCAGAATTTGCATTTTCATAAGATCCCAGGCAGGGATAGTTGGATAGCATCACTGACTCAATGGACATGAACTTAGGCAAACTCCAGGAGATAGTGAGGGACAGGAGGACTGGCATGCTGCAGTCCACGGGGTAGCGAGGAGTCGGACATTACATAGTGACTGAACAAAGATCCCAGTCATTCTGTATACACGTGAAAATTTAAGAAGTGCTGATCTAGGCTGCAGCCATGAAATTCAGTTCAGTTCAGTTCATTTCAGTCGCTCAGTCGTGTCCGACTCTCTGTGACCCCATGAATCACAGCACGCCAGGCCTCCCTGTCCATCACCAACTCCCGGAGTGCACTCAAACTCATGTCCACAGAGTCGGCGATGCCATCCAGCCATCTCATTCTCGGTTGTCCCCTTCTCCTCCCGCCCCCAACCTTTCCCAGCATCAGAGTCTTTTCCAGTGAATCAACTCGTCGCATGAGGTGGCCAAAGTATTGCAGTTTCAGCTTTAGCATCAGTCCCTCCAATGAACACCCAGGATTGATCTCCTCTAGAATGGACTGGTTGGATCTAGTTCAGCACCACAGTTCAAAAGCATCAATTCTTCGGCGATCAGCCTTCTTCCTAGTCCAAATCTCACATCCATACATGACCACGGGAAAAATCATAGCCTTGACTAGACGGACCTTGGTTGGCAAAGTAATGTCTCTGCTTTTCAATATACCATCTAGGTTGGTCATAACTTTCCTTCCAAGGAGTAAGCGTCTTTTAATTTCATGGCTATAATCACCATCTGCAGTGAAGACGCTTATTCCTTGGAAGGAAAGTTATGACCAACCCAGATAGCATATTAAAAAGCAGAGACATTACTTTGCCAACCAAGGTCCATCTAGTCAAGGCTATGGTTTTTCCAGTGGTCATGTATGGATGTGAGAGTTGGACTGTGAAGAAAGCTGAGCGCAGGAGAATTGATGCTTTTGAACTGTGGTGTTGGAGAAGACTCTTAAGAGTCCCTTGGACTGTAAGGAGGTCCAACCAGTCCATCCTAAAGGAGATCAGTCCTGGGTGTTCACTGGAAGGACTGATGCTGAGGCTGAAACTCCAGGACTTTGGCCACCTGATGCGAAGAGTTGACTCACTGGAAAAGACCCTGATGTTGGGAGGGATTGGGGGCAGGAGTAGAAGGGGATGACAGAGGGTGAGATGGCTGGATGACATCACGGACTTGATGCACATGAGTCTGGGTACACTCCGGGAGTTGGTGATGGACAGGGAGGCCTGGCGTGCTGAGGTTCATGGGGTTGCAAACAGTCAGACACGACTGAGCGACTGAACTGAACTGACTGAACTGAACTGA
This sequence comes from Moschus berezovskii, assembly GCF_049115385.1. Taxonomy (NCBI): domain Eukaryota; kingdom Metazoa; phylum Chordata; class Mammalia; order Artiodactyla; family Moschidae; genus Moschus; species Moschus berezovskii. Next base: position 68,758,343 of record NC_142473.1, on the reverse strand, counting down.
TCTAGGCTACTGTAAAGGCCATCATACTATTTCAGCAATATAAACTTTCTTAAAAATTTATTTTTAATTGAAGGATAATTGCTTTAGAGAATTTTGTTGTTTTCTATAATTGCTTTACAGAATTTTGCTGTTCTCTGGCAAACCTCAACATGAATCAACCATAGGTATACACACGTGCCCTCCCTCTTGAACCTCCTTCCTATCTCCCTCCCCTTCCCACCCCTCTAGGTTGATACAACGCGCCCCTGGTTCGAGTTCCCTGAGACATACAGCAAATTCCCATTGGCTATCTATTTTACATATGTAAACCTTTCTTTTAAAGAAATATTGTTACCATTACAGAAAAAATAGAAATCACTTTGAATCAGAGGTAGATTGATTGTGGAAATAATATTTGAAATAAATCTTCCTCCCCTCTCTGGTGTTTCTATGTTGAATAAGTTGGAGTCAATGTCAAGAAGTTGCAACTTGTTAAACAGCAATATTTTGTAATTATCATAAATTAACTTTCCTTGAAAGATTTTCTTAGCCCATTATATGCTTTCGAGGGCATAATAGATGTTGACTTTCGGTTCCCATCTAATTTTGCTTACAACATTAATTTTTCCTTTATTTCAGTTAATACTGAGCAATGCTTTTTAAAAAGAATTTTTCTTTTTTTTTTTTTTAAATCAACAAGTTTAGGTTACCATTTTTCTAAATTCCATATATATGCGTTAATATACGGTATTGATGTTCTTCTTTCTGGCTTACTTCACTCTGTATAATTGAATCCAATTTCATCCACCTCATTAAAACTGATTCAAATGCATTCTTTTTGATGGCTGAGAAATACTCCATTGTGTATATGTACCACAGCTTTCTTATCCATTCATCTGCAGATGGACATCTAGGTTGCTTCCATGTCCTGGCTATTATAAACAGTGCTGCAATGAACATTGGAGTACATGTGTCTCTTTCAATTCTGGTTTCGCCGGTATGTATGCCCAGGAGTGCGATCGCTGGATCATATGGCAGTTCTATTTCCAGTTTTCTGAGGAATCTCCACACTGTTCTCCATAGTGGCTGTACTAGTTTGCATTCCCACCAACAGTGTAAGAGGGTTCCCTTCTCTCCACACCCTCTCCAGCACTTATTGCATGTAGACTTTTGGATAGCAGCCATTCTGACTGGTGTGAAATGGTATCTCATTGTGGTTTTGATTTGCATTTCTCTGATGATGAGGGATGTTGAGCATTTTTTCATGTGTTTATTAGCCATCTTTATGTCTTCTTTGGAGAAATGTCTGTTTAGTTCTTTGGCCCATTTTTTGATTGGGTCACTTAGTTTTCTGGAATTAAGCTGCAGGAGCTGCTTGTATAATTTGGAGATTAATCCTTTATCAGTTGCTTCATTTGCTATTATTTTCTCCCATTCTGAAGGCTGTCTTCTCACCTTGCTTAGAGTTTCCTTTGCTGTGCAGAAGCTTTTGATTTTAATTAGGTCCCATTTGTTTATTTTTGCTTTTATTTCCAATATTCTGGGAGGTGGGTCTTGGAGGATCCTGCTGTGATTTATGTCGGAGAGTGTTTTGCCTACGTTCTCCTCTAGGAGTTTTATAGTTTCTGGTCTTACATTTAGATCTTTAATCCATTTTGAGTTTATTTTGGTGTATGGTGTTAGGAAGTGTTCTAGTTTCATTCTTTTACAAGTGGCTGACCAGTTTTCCCAGCACCACTTGTTAAAGAGACTGTCTTTTCTCCATTTTATATTCTTGCCTCCTTTGTCGAAGATAAGGTGTCCATAGGAGCGTGGGTTTATCTCTGGGCTTTCTATTTTGTTCCATTGATCTATATTTCTGTCTTTATGCCAGTACCATACTGTCTTGATGACTGTGGCTTTGTAATAGAGCCTGAAGTCCGGCAGGTTAATTCCCCCAGTTCCATTCTTCTTCCTCAAGATTGCTTTGGCTATTCGAGGTTTTTTGTATTTCCATACAAATTGTGAGATTATTTGTTCTAGTTCTGTGAAAAATATTGTTGGTAGCTTGATAGGGATTGCATTGAATGTATAAATTACTTTGGGTAGTATACTCATTTTTACAATATTTATTCTTCCAATCCACGAACACGGTATATTTCTCCATCTATTCGTGTCCTCTTTGATTACTTTCACTAGTGTTTTATAGTTTTCTATGTATAAGTCTTTTGTTTCCTTAGGTAGATATATTCCTAAGTATTTAATTGTTTTCATTGCAACAGTGAATGGAATAGTTTCCTTAGTTTCTCTTTCTATTTTCTCATTATTAGTGTATAGGAATGCAAGGGATTTCTGTGTGTTGATTTTATATCCTGCAACTTTGCTGTAATCATTGATTAGCTCTAATAGTTTTCTGGTAGAGTCTTTAGGGTTTTCTGTGTAGAGGATCATGTCATCAGCGAGCAGTGAAAGCTTTACTTCTTCTTTTCCAATTTGTATTCCTTTTATGTCTTTTTCTGCTCTGATTGCTGTGGCCAAAACTTCCAGAATTATGTTGAATAGTAGTGGTGAGAGTGGGCACCCTTGTCTTGTTCCTGACTTTAGGGGAAATGCTTTCAGTTTTTCACCATTGAGGATAATGTTTGCTGTGGGTTTGTCATATATAGCTTTTATTATGTTGAGGTATGTCCCTTCAATTCCCACTTTCTGGAGAGTTTTTATCAAAAATGGATGTTGAATTTTGTCGAAGGCTTTCTCTGCATCTATTGAGATAATCATATGATTTTTATTTTTCAGTTTGTTAATGTGGTGTATTACGTTGATTGATTTGTGTATATTGAAGAATCCTTGCATTCCTGGGATAAAGCCCACTTGGTCATGATGTATGATCTTCTTAATGTGTTGTTGGATTCTGATTGCTAGAATTTTGTTAAGGATTTTTGCATCTATGTTCATCAGTGATATTGGCCTATAGTTTTCTTTTTTTATGGGGTCTTTACCAGGTTTTGGGATTAGGGTGATGGTGGCCTCATAGAATGAGTTTGGAAGTTTCCCTTCCTCAGCTATTTTCTGGAAGAGTTTGAGTAGAATAGGTGTTAGCTCTTCTCTAAATTTTTGGTAGAATTCAGCTGTGAAGCCGTCTGGACCTGGGCTTTTGTTTGCTGGGAGATTTTTGATTACAGTTTCAATTTCCGTGCTTGTGATGGGTTTGTTCAGATTTTCTATTTCTTCCTGGTTCAGTTTTGGAAAGTTGTACTTTTCTAGGAATTTGTCCATTTCTTCCAGGTTATTCATTTTATTGCCATATAATTGCTGATAGTATTCTCTAATAATCCTTTGTATTTCTGTGTTGTCAGTTGTGATCTCTCCATTTTCATTTCTAATTTTATTGATTTGGTTCTTCTCCCTTTGTTTCTTGATGAGTCTGGCTAGTGGTTTGTCAATTTTATTCACCTTCTCAAAGAACCAGCTTTTGGCTTTGTTGATTTTTGCTATGGTCTCTTTTGTTTCTTTTGCATTTATCTCTGCCCTAATTTTTATGATTTCTTTCCTTCTACTGACCCTGGGGTTCTTCATTTCTTCCTTTTCTAGTTGCTTTAGATGTAGAGTTAGGTTATTTAGTTGACTTTTTTCTTGTTTCTTGAGGTATGCCTGTATTGTTATGAACTTCCCCCTTAGCACTGCTTTTACAGTGTCCCAGAGGTTTTGGGTTGTTGTGTTTTCATTTTCATTCATTCTATGCATATTTTGATGTCTCTTTTGATTTCTTCTATGATTAGTTCATTATTCAGCAGCGTGTTGTTCAGTCTCCATATGTTGGCACTTTTAACAGTTATTCTCCTGTAATTGAGATCTAATCTTACTGCATTGTGGTCAGAAAAGATGCTTGGAATGATTTCAATTTTTTTGAATTTACCAAGGCTAGATTTATGTCCCAGGATGTGATCTATCCTGGAAAAGGTTCCGTGTGCGCTTGAGAAAAAGGTGAAATTCATTGTTTTGGGGTGAAATGTCCTATAGATATCTATTAGGTCTAACTCTTCTATTATATCATTTAAAGATTGTGTTTCCTTGTTAATTTTCTGTTTAGTTGATCTATCCATAGATGTAAGTGGGGTGTTAAAATCTCCCACTATTATTGTGTTATTGTTAATTTCCCCTTTCATACTTGTTAGTAATTGTCTTACATATTGCGGTGCTCCTATGTTGGGTGCATAAATATTTATAATTGTTATATCTTCTTCTTGGATTGATCCTTTGATCATTATGTAGTTTCCTTCTTTGTCTCGTTTCACAGCCTTTGTTTTAAAGTCTATTTTATCTGATATGAGTATTGCTACTCCTGCTTTCTTTTGGTCTCTATTTGCATGGACTATCTTTTTCCAGCCCTTCACTTTCAGTCTGTATGCGTCCCTCGTTTTGAGGTGGGTCTCTTGTAGACAACATATATGGGGGTTTTGTTTTTGTATCCATTCAGCCAGCCTTTGTCTTTTGGTTGGGGCATTCAACCCATTTACATTTAAGGTAATTATTGAAAAGTAGGATCCCGTAGCCATTTTCTTTATTGCTTTGGGTTCAAGTTTATACACTCTTTCTATGATTCCTGTCTATAGAAGATCCTTTAGCATTTGTTGGAGAGCTGGTTTGGTGATGCTGAATTCCCTCAGCTCTTGCTTGTCTGTAAAGCTTTTGATTTCTCCTTCATATTTGAATGAGATCCTTGCTGGGTATAGTAATCTGGGCTGTAGGTTATTTTCTTTCATCACTTTAAGTATATCTTGCCACTCCCTTCTGGCCTGAAGAGTCTCTGTTGAAAGATCAGCTGTTATCCTTATGGGAATCCCCTTGAGTGTTATTTGCTGCTTTTCCCTTGCTGCTTTTAATATTTGTTCTTTGTGTTTGATCTTTGTTAATTTGATTAATATGTGTCTTGGAGTATTTTGCCTTGGGTTTATCCTGTTGGGGACTCTCTGGATTTCTTGGACTTGGGTGATTATTTCTTTCCCTATTTTAGGGAAGTTTTTCAACTATTATCTCCTCAAGTATTCTCTCATGGTCTTTCTTTTTGTCTTCTTCTTCTGGGACTCCTATGATTCGAATGTTGGAGCGTTTAACATTGTCCCAGAGGTCTCTAATATTGTCCTCATTTCTTTTAATTCGTTTTTCTTTTTTCCTCTCTGTTTCATTTATTTCTACAATTCTATCTTCTAGTTCGCTTATCCTGTCTTCTGCCTCTGTTATTCTACTGTTTGTTCCCTCCAGAGTGTTTCTGATCTCATCTATTGCATTGTGAGACGCCCGGCTCCCGGCGGCGCAGACGCGAGAGACGCCCGGCTCCCGGCGGCGCAGACGCGAGCAGACGCCCGGCTCCCGGCGGCGCAGACGCGAGAGACGCCCGGCTCCCGGCGGCGCAGACGCGAGAGACGCCCGGCTCCCGGCGCAACCGACCACGTGCAGAATCGTGGCTGAGAGGAGCTGCCCCGCGCCCAGGGTTAGGGCGGTGGCCGAGAGGAGCTGTACCACGTCCAGGAGGCGGTGGCTGCTTGGGCACCGGAGGGCCGGGAGGAGCTGATCCACATTCAAAGCAGGAGGGGCGGCCTTGAGGAGATACCCCTCGTCCAAGGTAAGCTGCAGCGGCTGCGCCTTGCTGGAGCAGCTGGGAAGAGATACTCCACGACCAAGTGGAATATAAGAATCCAGTGTTCTGGGGAGGAAGGAACAAGACGGCGAGACCACTTTCTTCCCCACAAATTCATCAGAAGAACATTTGAACGTGGAGTAAAGTCCACAAAACAACTTCTGAATACTGGCAGAGGACATCAGGCTCCCAGAAAAGTAGCCCATTGTCTTCTAAAGGAAAGAGAAGAAATCCAGCTCCACCCACCAGAACACTGACACATGCTTCCCTAACCAGGGAACCCGGACAAGTCACCTGTCCAACCCCACACACAGCGAAGAAACTACATAATAAAGAGAACTCCACAAACTGCAAGAAGAGGGAAAGGACACCCCAAGCAAAGCAATATAAGCAAGATGAAGAGGCAGAGGAATACCCAGCAAGTAAAGGAACAAGATAATTGCCCACCAACACAAACAAAAGAAGAAGATATAGGGAATCTACCTGATAAAGAATTTCGAATTTTGATGGTGAAAATGATTCAAAATCTTGAAAGTAAAATGGAGTTACAGATAAATAACCTGGAGAAAAGGATTGAGAAGATGGAAGAAAGATTTAATAAGGACTTAGAGGAAATAAAAAGAATGTTTTCAAAAGTGTACTTTGACTTATATTTGAGAATCTGTTTTTATTTGTAACATCAATAAGCACTGCATACTCCCTCTAATTAAGTTTTAGTAGCAAGATGGCATTTACTCAATTTTCCCGTCTCCTATTCAACAATGATTTAAAATTTTATGTCCCATAAATGCATGTTCAATATACTTCAACATTTGATTGAAGCAAAAAGAGCAGTTATACAATGTCTCGGATGATATAAAAATTCATTTATGTCAGAATATCTTTTGGCCACATCATTCAACACCAAATGTAAAGAATATGCAAAACAAAAAGTATAGAATGCCCTAGGGTTTTTTTTTGTTTTTTTGAGAATCTTCTGTAGCAATTCACTACATTCTCCATACATACTTGTGGCATTTCTGAATCCAATATTTCTTTAGATGCAGTTTTTGTAGGTTGTCTTGAAAAAATGTTTATGCTTTCTTTTGTATTGTCATCTACTGGTCAACCTCCTCTGTTAGACATTCCCTTATGAAATGCTTGCTTGTTGGAAATCCACAAATCTAACATTACATGTTCTAAAAGGTTTATACCAGGGGTTAATTCCAAAACAATCCAATAATAATTTCATTTGTTCAGTCCAGTTCAGTCGCTCAGTCGTGTCCGACTCTCCGCGACCCCATGAATCAAAATTCATTAATTCATTGCATCTGCTATAATTTTAACCACTGGACTGCCAGGGAAGTCCCCACATCTACTACAATTTTAATTATCTGGTTTTATATTTTGTCCCTTTAAAAATGTATGACATTATTTATTAATCAATGTGCCATTATGTTATTGAATTTTTAGTTTCTGCCAAAGAAAGGCAATTTTCATCTCTGTACTTGAGGCCTCCTGGGTAACCTCCCTAGACGCGGCCTGGCCAAAAGCTGAATTTAGGGATAGTATGTGATCCCAATGTTGTTTCTCATTTTCAAGGTAACTTTGTCTGCATCTTTCTCAATACACAGTATTCAAATACATACTTCAACATTAAGTTCTTAACACTGTCACAGCATTTATCAGCTTATTAGTAATGTGTGATGGGTACTGCCAGCCCTTCCTTATGTTTTCATTTCAGTTGATAACTTTCTTCTATCCCCAAAGAATTTTTAATATAGATAAAACACAGAAATCCTAGAGGTGGAATACTGTAGGGTTTTTGGTCATTAGTAAGATTTTATGAATATACAACTTCTGAAAACTTTTCACTGCACTAATGATAGTTAAATTTGATAAACTTTGATGAAAATGAATTTAATAAAAAGTTACATAATTTCTTACATAAGATAGATAAATTTCAGCTGGAGTGTTGTTAATATTCAAAGTGTTAAATCTTCAGATTACATAGCCGGATATCTGGATAGGCAGAATATACATATACCTATATGTGGATAGACAGGTCTCCAGTTTAATGTTTTCTCTTCTATATCCTTCCTAATCCAGGAGACTGACCCCTCATTCCATTTTCTCCAAAATGTATTTAATGATCTAAACTATTCTTTTTCACTTTCTTCTGTTTTCTGATTCTGAAATCAATTTTAAAAACGCTTTCATAGAATCTGGTTAAAAATTGATTAGAATCCGACATGTTTGTAACATACAAAATATATACTCAACAAGATGATAAATATTGTCAACTGTTAATACTCTCACTAACAGAATATCCATAACAAGTAATTGCTATTATATAAATTCTAGGTCATTAAATGGTGATCTCTAATTTATGTGCATATAATTTATTTTATAGACTGTTTGAGCATATGTAGTTTGATGGTGACTCATAGAATAATGAAACTTCTTGTAGATTTACGTTGGGAAGTCAGCAATACCTTTTGAGTACAGCAAATAAACAGGAGACGATATGATGCAACATGAAACATTAAATTATGGAGAAAAGAAAGAGAGTTCTGGATTATGGAGAAAGCAAGAGAGTTCCGGAAAAACATCTATCTGCTTCATTGACTATTCCAAAGCCTTTGACTGTGTGGATCACAATAAACTGTGGAAAATTCTGAAAGAGATGGGAATACCAGACCACCTGACCTGCCTCTTGAGAAACCTGTATGCAGGTCAGGAAGCAACAGTTAGAACTGGACATGGAACAACAGACTGGTTCCAAATAGGAAAAGGAGTACGTCAAGGTTGTATATTGTCACCCTGCTTATTTAACTTATATGCAGAGTACATCATGAGGAACGCTGGGCTGGAAAAAGCACAAGCTGGAATCAAGATTGCCGGGAGAAATATCAATCACCTCAGATATGCAGATGACACCACCCTTATGGCAGAAAGTGAAGAGGAACTCAAAGGCCTCTTGATGAAAGTGGAAGAGGAGAGTGAAAAGGTTGGCTTGAAGCTCAACATTCAGAAAACAAAGATCATGGCATCTGGTCCCATCACTTCATGGCAAATAGATGGGGAAACAGTGGAAACCGTGTCAGACTTTATTTTTCTGGGCTACAAAATCACTGCAGATGCTGATTGCAGCCATGAAATTAAAAGACGCTTACTCCTTGGAAGGAAAGTTATGACCAACCTTGATAGCATATTAAAAAGCAGAGACATTACTTTGCCAACCAAGGTCCGTCTAGTCAAGGCTATGGTTTTTCCCGTGGTCATGTGTGGATGTGAGCGTTGGACTGTGAAGAAAGCTGATCGCCAAAGAATTGATGCTTTTGAACTGTGGTGCTGGAGAAGACTCTTGAGAGTCCCTTGGACTGCAAGGAGATCCAACCAGTCCATTCTAAAGGAGATCAATCCTGGGTGTTCATTGGAAGGACTTATGCTAAAGCTGAAACTCCAATACTTTGGCCACCTCATGCGACGAGTTGACTCACTGGAAAAGACTCTGATGCTGGGAGCGATTGGGGGTAGGAGGAGACGGGGACGACAGAGAATGAGATGGCTGGATGGCATCACCGACTCTGTGGACATGAGTTTGAGTGAACTCCGGGAGTTGGTGATGGACAGGGAGGCCTGGCGTGCTGTGGTTCATGGGGTCGCTAAGAGTCGGACACGACTGAGCGACTGAACTGAACTGAACTGAAACAATGATGATTTTTTAAAAAAATTTTGAAATACTCACCTATCAGTATATCAATAGAAAAACAGTTTCTTGTTCAGAAGCAAAAATACTTTAGATGATGTTCAGTTCAGTTCAGTCACTCAGTCGTGTCCAACTCTTTGCGACCCCATGAACCACAGCACGCCAGGCCTCCCTGTCCATCACCAACTCCCGGAGTTCACTCAAACTCATGTCCATAGAGTCGGTGATGCCATCCAGCCATCTCATTCTCTGCCGTCCCCGTCTCCTCCTACCCCCAATCCCTCCCAGCATCAGAGTCTTTTCCAGTGAGTCAACTCGTCGCATGAGGTGGCCAAAGTATTGGAGTTTCAGCTTTAGCATAAGTCCTTCCAATGAACACCCAGGATTGATCTCCTTTAGAATGGACTGGTTGGATCTCCTTGCAGTCCAAGGGACTCTCAAGAGTCTTCTCCAGCACCACAGTTCAAAAGCATCAATTCTTTGGCGATCAGCTTTCTTCACAGTCCAACTCTCACATCCACACATGACCACGGGAAAAACCATAGCCTTGACTAGACGGACCTTGGTTGGCAAAGTAATGTCTCTGCTTTTTAATATGCTATCAAGGTTGGTCATAACTTTCCTTCCAAGGAGTAAGCGTCTTTTAATTTCATGGCTGCAATCAGCATCTGCAGTGATTTTGGAGCCTAGAAAAAGAAAGTCTGACACGGTTTCCACTGTTTCCCCATCTATTTGCCATGAAGTGATGGGACCAGATGCCATGATCTTCGTTTTCTGAATGTTGAGCTTCAAGCCAACCTTTTCACTCTCCTCTTCCACTTTCATCAAGAGGCCTTTGAGTTCCTCTTCACTTTCTGCCATAAGGGTGGTGTCATCTGCATATCTGAGGTGATTGATATTTCTCCCGGCAATCTTGATTCCAGCTTGTGCTTCTTCCAGCCCAGCGTTCCTCATGATGTACTCTGCATATAAGTTAAATAAGCAGGGTGACAATATACAACCTTGACGTACTCCTTTTCCTATTTGGAACCAGTCTGTTGTTCCATGTCCAGTTCTAACTGTTGCTTCCTGACCTGCATACAGGTTTCTCAAGAGGCAGGTCAGGTGGTCTGGTATTCCCATCTCTTTCAGAATTTTCCACAGTTTATTGTGATCTACACAGTCAAAGGCTTTGGAATAGTCAATGAAGCAGATAGATGTTTTTCCGGAACTCTCTTGCTTTCTCCATGATCCAGCTGATGTTGGCAATTTGATCTCTGGTTCCTCTGCCATTTCTAAAACCTGCTTGAACATCTGGAAGTTCATGATTCACATATTGCTGAAGCCTAGCTTGGAGAATTTTGAGCATGACTTTACTAGCGTGTGAGATGAGTGCGATTGTGTGGTAGTTTGAGCATTCTTTAGCATTCCCTTTCTTTGGGATTGGAATGAAGACTGACCTTTTCCAGTCCTGTGGCCATTGCTGAGTTTTCCAAATTTGCTGGCATATTGAGTGCAGCACTTTCACAGCATCATCTTTCAGGATTTGAAATAGCTCAATTGGAATTCCATCACCTCCACTAGCTTTGTTCATCGTGATGCTCTCTAAGGCCCACTTGACTTCACATTCCAAGATGTCTGGTTCCAGGTGAGTGATCACACCATCATGATTATCTTTGTCGTGAAGATCTTTTTTGTACAGTTCTTCTGTGTATTCTTGCCACAATGATGTTAGCCCAGTTATTGGTTTTGATTATTGGCTCATTTTTCCTTTGTGCATGGAAGCAGAACAAAATATATTAAACTTCTTAAAATAAGACATTTTACTGCCATCTGCCAGGAAGTCATAATAAATATACAAACCACCTATCTTTGTGATAAACAATAATAATAAACATACAAACATTTTCAGGATAATAAACGTGTCTATGAAGTAAATGGTGCCCTTTTAGACGAGGAGCAGCATGCAGGGCTTAACTGAAATAACCCTAAGGGCAGCCCCAATCCCAACTGCATCTAGATTTTATATTGTTGCTTTCAATCTTCTGCCAAAGGAGAAAAATTCCCATTGTTAAGACATTCTTGGGGTCCAGTCTGATGTTGTTCATTTCTATTTTGGGTAGAAAAACAGGGGAGTGGGGTACAACCGACAATTCAGCTTCTAAAGAAAGGTCACTCACTCTAGCAGAGAAGACTCTCATTACTGGCCCCAGGACATTGGGCTGAGCTGTACTGTCTCCTCTGGGCTAAAGCAATTGACCCTGCAGGGAGTGGGAGCTGGGGAGGCAGAGGGTCCAGGCTAAACCGTCAAAGGAAAAACATATGCCTAAAACTACAGGTGAGCCAGCAGGATCCCTGAACAAAAGAACTTTGAGTGGGAGTGAGAGCAGGTAGGGAGATGCAAACTCACAAGTATCTTGCTAGAAAGAGATAACATAACCTTTGGCATACTTGGTTCAGAAACTATGGTCATAAATCCAATACTATTTTCTATTCTCAGAAGAAGACAAATTGTTAGATGGCAAGGTAATAAGAAATTCCCATGTAGTATGAGTCCAGTTTTGTAAAACATAAAACAATCCTGTAAAATATTTAAAAAAAAGAAATTCCCATGACTTAATATGATGTATTTGAGGTAAAATATTGAGCTATTCTATGTTCCTTGCATTCAAATAGCAAAAGTTAATATTACCAATACCTGGACTTCCCTGGTGGTCCAGTGGTTAAGAGCCCACCTGCCAATGCAGGGGACATGGGTTCAATCCCCAGTCTAGGAAGATCCCACATGCCATGGAACAACGAAGCCCGTGCATCACAACTGCTAAGCCTGTGCTCTAGAAACATGAAAGCTGAAACAAGAGAAACCACAGCAAGAAGCCTGTGAACAACAAAGAAGAGTAACTCCCACTCGCCACAACTAGAGAAAGCCTTTGTACAGCAACGAAGACCCAGTGCAGCCAAAATAAATAAATACAAACATTACCAGTAACTAATACAGGGCAGAAAGTAGCACGTTCCTGACCCATCACAAGTGTTGAATGAATGAGAAGAGTTCTGTTCCAGAGCAACCCCGAAAGTACCAAGTGAGCATAGAGAACGTAGAATTGGGGGAACTAGGGAAGGCTTCCAGGAGGTGGTGTTCTTTGAGTTCTGCGCCACAAAACAGAACCTCGATAGGCAGAGATGGAGAGAAAAGGAATCCCAGGAAGAGTCAATGGTAGCGACAAGACCTGAGAAGTGGGAGGTGAAGGCGGAGCATCAGTCAGTCATCTGGGACAGAAGAGTGGGCCAGGAGAGCTTAGTGACTGTGTCTGGTGAGGAAGAAGGGTCTAGCAAGGGTCACTGCCTCTGGTAACCTCTGAAGGTTGCTGGGGAGGATAATGATTGAGAGAGGAAGGAAGGGGGAGTAGAAAAGAGAGTCAGGCTACTCTCTTTTTTGGTGAACTTTTTAATGAAGTAACATGTGATCATATGTTCAGGCTTCCCAGGTGGTGCAGTGGTAAAGAATCTGCCTGCCAATGCAGGAGACACAAGAGAGGCAGTTGGATCCCTAGGTGGGGAAGAGTCCCTTGAGGAGGAAATGGCAACCACCTCTGGTATTCTTGCCTGGAGACTCCCATGACAGAGAAGCCTGGCAGGCTAAAGTACACAGGGTCACAAAGAGTTAGATGTGATTGAGCACACACACATGTTTATTATTCAGTTCAGTCGCTCAGTCATGTCCGACTCTCCGCGACCCCATGAATCACAGCACGCCAGGCCTCCCTGTCCATCACCAACTCCTGGAGTTCACTCAAACTCATGTCCATTGAGTCGGTGATGCCATCCAGCCATCTCATTCCCTGTCGTCCCCGTCTCCTCCCACCCCAATCCCTCCTAGAATCAGACTCTTTTCCAGTGAGTCAACTTGTCGCATGAGGTGGCCAAAGTATTGGAGTTTCAGTTTTAGCATCAGTCCTTCCAATGAACACCCAGGATTGATCTCCTCTAGAATGGACTGGTTGGATCTCCTTGCAGTCCAAGGGACTCTCAAGAGTCTTCTCCAACACCACAGTTCAAAAGCATCAATTCTTCTGCGCTCAAATTTCTTCACAGTCCAACTCTCACATCCATACATGACCACGGGAAAAACCATAGCCTTGGCTAGACGGACCTTGGTTGGCAAAGTAATGTCTCTGCTTTTTAATATGCTATCTAGGTTGGTCATAACTTTCCTTTCAAGAAAAAAGATTTTACATATATTTATTGAACTAATATTATTTAAAACACATACTCAAATTATGTTCTTTTATGCATATATGTATTTATATTAAAACATTTGCCTGATACATGTATAGCGTGTGTATACATATATAGCAAAATGTATATAGTCCACAGCTCAACAAATAATTTTCCTGACTCCTAACAGCTTAGATTAGTTTTTAGAGCTGCTTTTTGTTTTTTAAAGAAGTGAAAGGAGATGGTAAAAGGAGAGAAACAAGATGGTAGCTTGACTGGCGAGATCAATGGAAAGGGATTTTTCAGACCAAAGAAGCATTTTTATGCCAAGGGGAACCAATTAAGAGGGAGAGATTGAACAAAAAAGAGGGAGAGATTGGATATGTAAGAGGAAGCGGAAACTTCCAGTACTAATGGACACAAAAGGAAGAGGCTCAAGGTAATGGATGTGGTTGATATTAAAAATAGGAAACGTCGCCCTGGGGTAGCCAAGCAGAGAGATCAGTGTGGGGCAGGGGACCTGACCGTCCTGGTGCCACCTCAGCTCTGCCACCCACATAGACCATTAGCAGTTATTCCGGCCCCTTTTCTAAACTTGAATCATCATGATAACAAAGGCAACAGCAACAAAAAAAGCAATGGCTCCTATTGGAGTCCAGTAGCCCTGAGATGACCTTGAAACGGGACCTGCTTTTAAGTTGAACTCATCTAAGCCCACAAGACTTCTATCCTGACCTTATCCCTGCCCTGGAACTTTGCCAGAGGAGAGCCCGCTTCAGGTTAGCCCTGAGTGTCACAGGAAGCATCGTGCCAGCCTCCGAAATTGCAAAAGATAATTCAAGCCAAATCAGTCTGATGGTCCGGAGGTGGAAGTTGGAAAGTCCAGCATTTGGGGGGGACTCTGGCCTCCAGTGCCTCCCTGCAGCTTACGGTCTCTGGTAGGTGGTGCTGAGGGGAGATGATGGCAGAACTCAGCTGCCCGAGGACAGACCCTCCTCCTCTTGTAGAGACAGCCAGAGCAGAGCAGGACCAGCCAACATGTCGTCAAACCTCCTTTCGGAGGCTTCTTCCCAGGGTTCATGTTTCCTACGCAGGAAGGGTTGAGTAAGAACCTTTTTGAATTCAGCAAATAGGCCCTGACCTCGCCTGAGAACCTGTCTCCCTGAAGGAACTGGTGATCTGGGGCTACGACAGACTCACAGGTGAGGCTCCAGTCTTCAAAAAGTGAGCAAGTGCTGGATAGGAAGTAATGACAAAGCGCCCTCTTCTGAAATGAAATTGACACCAGACTCTGTGGTGGGAACTGAAGGACAAGCAGGCAGAGGGAAGGCCAGGGCTGGTGGCCACCCATTCGCCTGTTCTTTGGGGGACCAGCCTCTCCCTGCTTTTCCTGCCACCAACTTTCTGGCTGCACAGGGACATGCTCACCCTTGCTACTCTCTTCATTCCTTGTAAGTCATCTGAGACAAGACTAGAAAGTTCAAATGGGACTTTAGCAAATGCTGAAGTGAAATACAAACTCAAAGCAACGTGGGTTATAAATAGGCCCACGGAGCTATAGAGATCATGGGATCCAGAGAGGTGAGACTTGCTCCAAGATTGGAGAACTCTGTATGAAGTTTCCGCTGCCTCAGTCAAGCCCTAAAATGGAAAAGAAGCCCAGCAGAGGAGCAGCAGGGTGTCATGGTTAAGGGGCCAAACACAGGAGCCAGATGACCTGGGTTTATGTCCCAATTCTAAATAGTTCCGTAATCTTTGGCAAAGATTTAGTCTCTAGTGGACTTGGTTTCCCCATCTTAAAAACAAGGGTGAAACTAGTGCCTACAGCATAGGTTCTTATAGGAATTAAGTCAATTAATGTGTATAAAGCACTTACAGCAGTCTTTGGCTAATAGATGTTAAGTAAGCTTGGAATTTTATCATTATTAAGGACATGCTCAATGGGACTAAAGGAAGAGAAGAGATGGAGGCCACCTGGGAGATAGGCAAGGAAGCAGGAATGAGATAGACAGGAATGGGTCCCCCAAAATGGAGGCCACCGAGAAGGATGGAGGAATGAGAAAAAATTAACATCTAGGGTGGGACTGCTGCTGCTGCTGCTGCTAAGTCGCTTCAGTCGTGTCCGACCCTGTGCGACCCCATAGACGGCGGCTCACCAGGCTCCCCCGTCCCAGGGATTCTCCAGGCAAGAACACTGGAGTGGGTTGCCATGTCCTTCTCCAGTGCCTGAAAGTGAAAAGTGAAAATGACGTCGCATGGCAACCCACTCCAGTGCTCTTGCTTGGAAAATCCCATGGACGGAGGAGCCTGGTAGGCTGCAGTCCAAGGGGTCGTGAAGAGTCGTACACGACTGAGGATGGGACTAGGGTAGGCCAAAGGAAACACTCAGGTAAGTGAGACAGATGGGAAGAGGCACTGCCCACCTTTAAGCCAGAGAAAGAGACCCACTGATGCTGAAGCTCCAATTTTTTGACCACCTGATACAATGAGTCGACTCATTGGAAAAGACCCTGATGCTGGGAAAGATTGAGGGCAGGAGAAGAAGAGGGTGACAGAGGATGAGATGGTTGGATGGCATCATTGACTCCATGGACATGAGTTTGAGCAAACTCCAGGAGACAGTGAAAGATAGGGAAGCTCGGAGCTCTGCAGTCCAATGGGTCGCAAAGAGTTGGATCGGATACCACTTAGCAAACGAACAGCAACAACAAAAGACCCACACGTCAGAGAGCCTGGCTGTGTTATGGTTCTTCTCTAGACTCAACACTCTCCCAACCAGGTAATAAATCCTGGGGGTTATGGGATGTGTCTCCTTGGCAACCCCCTTTTGGCTGCTGAGGACTCTGAAATTCCCTGCCCCCAGGAATTCCTCCTCCCAGGAACCCCAGGTGCTGCCCTCCCCTGGTCATGATGTTTGGGGGCTTCAGATGGGCACTGGTGAGCACACCCCTGGGGTCAGAGGGGGTCAAGGGACCACAGTTTGCAAGCATATGGACAGACTGGGGGCTGAAGTGTCCGTGTGTGCACTTTGGGGCCCCCTCAAGGTGCCGGATGGAACTGGGGGTGAAGGTGGAGTGTCCCTGTAAAAGGGGTAGGTGTTCCCAGTGAGGGGAGGATGGTTCTTAGCTTTCCCTTGAGGTCTTTCCGAGAACGTTCACACTGACCATGAGGTAGTGTCCTTCCCTGTCAACATCCCTGTAGGACCCAAGTAAGTCCTGAATCTCCCCCAGTCAACCCAGTGGTGCTGCTGGAAAGGCCTGGAGTCTCTTGATGGACCTCTGGAAAATGACGCCAAAATGAAAGGAGAAGAAAACCAGGTGATCTACTTCCACAGGCACAGTTTCCTCCCTGGGGCTGGGTTTCCACCCAGGTGTCTGTGGGGCCAGGTTTTGGGGTCACCTCGGGTGGGAGGGCCATGGACCTCGCTCCAGGACCAAGCAGGCAAGGCTGCCCTCCCCCACCCTGTAAACACCCTGTTTCTGGGTTTCCCTCTGAGCCTCCCCCGCTTCAGAGACAAGACAGAAGATAACCTCTCCAGCGTTTTAAGCGCAGGGTCCCCAGGTGCGTAGCGCAGAAAGGGGAGCCCACGGGTTACCAACGCCCCCCGCCCCAACACTGGACTGCGGCCCCCGTGGCCACACTGGGCAGGCAGAACCGGGCCAAGATGGTGCCCAGGTCTCTAAGCATGGCCAGCTCCATCTTCGGGATGTTACCGGTCACTCCGTCCTGGGGAAGGGGAGGAAAGAAAGAGGGACCGGAAGGCGCAGGGGTGGCAGCGGTAAAGAAATGGACCAGGAAGAGGGATGGTGATCTTAGATGATGCTAGGGGGCTGGGACCCAAACCTAGGCACGACTCCCCCTCCCGCCTCTCCCTCCTGCCCAGACACCTCTCCAGCACCTCACTGGGTCCCAGGGGTCAGTTTTTGCCCTGTGGCTACTCTGGGATCCTTCAACCCAAAGGGGACAGCGTAGGATCCAGCGAGCCCCCGAAGTGTGTGTGTGTTAGTCGTTCAGTCGTGTCTAACCCTATGTGGACCTCATGGACTCTAGCCTGCCCATTTCTCTGTCCATGGGCTTCTCCAGGCAAGAATACTGGAGTGGGTAGCCATTCCCTTCTCCAGGGGATTTTCCGTCTGCATTAGCAGACGGATTCTTTACACTCTGAGCCACCAGGGAAGCCCTCTCCGCAGTGCTTTGGGGAAGTTGTATTTCCAGGTGTAACTTGGACTGGACTTGCTCTCTTCAAGATGCAGCATGAGGACTGGGCAACCTGACCCTAACCCTGGAGGATTTGGAGAAAGGCTTTCGGGGCTCTGGGGGCTGCAGCGTGCCCAGGAGCCTTGGAGGGTAGGCTCCAAATAGAGGCGCACTCCCCTCTCTGTGCGGTAGGTCACGCCCTTACCCTGCAGGACTCAGGCTTCAGCCTTGAGGTTGAGTGCCCTGTATTGTCCTGCTCTGTGCCCTCAAGGTGGGAAGAGAAGGCCCTGTCCTGCCGACTAACTCGATTTTGCCCTTGTTATCCAGCTACCAATCCATCTTTTGAGAAAAGAGCTTTACTGGGGGAACATCCACCCGCAAGGGGACAGGAGGCAAAGCTCTCAAACCTGTCTCCTTAATCCAGTCTTCAGGGCAAAATTTAAGGTGTTAGGGGAATTTCAAACTTGGAAGCTGATTGGCGGCTCTTGGATGAGTCCCTATAAACTACTCCTGTTGCTAGAAGCCGGATTTTCCTTATTGAAGGACATCTCGCTTTTTCAAGGGCTCTGGTGGCATCCTGTCTATTCTTTGAGCACAGTAGATGGAAGATTCTTGGTTCCAGGGTCATCCTGAAGATAGGCGTCCCATCTTGCACTGGGCACAGTGCTGTTTCTTTAAAATAGAATCAAGGGTTCATTAATCAATCAACCTATTTAAGGAGGCAAAACCAGTTTCCGCTGATGCTTTTTTCCGCATGACTGTAACCATCCCGGGGGGTCTCAAGGGCAAGTTCTCCCAGCTGATCTTTCACTTCATCCCCAGATGGTGACATTGACCTGGCATTGGGACGAGGAGTGTCTGAGCCAGAGCACTGCAAGAGTCAGGGACCATCCTGCCCAGTGGGGATGGGACCAGCAGACCCCCTCCCCCCTCACTGGGCAGAAGTGGAGACCAACCTACTACAGGGAACCTCTATGGCTTCCTGTGTTGTTCTGTGAGGAAGCAGGGGTATCCCTGAAGTGGGCTCTCCCCTGGTAGGATTAGGGGCAGGGAGGGTCTCAGAATAGGAGTCTTGTGGGTTCATGTGGGTTTAGCGTGAAGTCAAGTCCCATTTCAGGGTGACCCTAAGAGCAATACTGTCAGTGTTACTGTAGATGTTGCTGCTGGTTGGCCTGATGATTTGAGTTGAGATGATCAAAAGACAAATGCAGAAGGTACAGGTGGGAGCAGACCAGCCTGGGAGGCTTTAAAGGGACATGAGTTTTAACCCCTTACTTGGACTGCTGCTGCTGCTAAGTCACTTCAGTCATGTCCGACTCTGTGCGACCCCATAGACAGCAACCCACCAGGCTCCCCCGTCCCTGGGATTCTCCAGGCAAGAACACTGGAGTGGGTTGCCATTTCCTTCTCCAATGTATGAAAGTGAAAAGAGAAAGTGAAGCCGCTCAGTCGTGTCTGACTCTTAGCAACCCCATGGACTGCAGCCTACCAGGCTCCTCTGTCCATGGGATTTTCCAGGCAAGAGTACTGGAGTGGGGTGCCATTGCCTTCTCCACTTACTTGGACTAAAGAGTGCCAAACAGTCTTTGAAACAATAAGAACAAAGTCAATCTCAGCCCCAGCTTTGGGACTACCAGCCTTAAAGAAACCTTTCAGATTATACGTCCATGAGAGACAAAGCGTAAGTCTGCAAGCATTAATTCAAACTCTGGGGAAAATCCCTCAACCTGTTGCCTACTTCACAGAACAACTTGAACAGACTGTTATGGGATGGCCACCTTGCCTTCAAGCTGTAGTAGCTACTTGTGACAGATTTCAGGAAGCTAAGAAGTGTACCCTGGGTCAACCTACCACTGTGTTTTCCCCTTACCATGTCCTTTCTTTTTTTTTTAAAGACTTATTTTTAACTAAAGGATAATTGCTTTATAATATTGCTTTGGTTTCTGCCATACATCAACATGAATTAGCCATCAGATCAGATCAGATCAGTCGCTCAGTCGTGTCCGACTCTCCGCGACCCCATGAATCACAGCACGCCAGGCCTCCCTGTCCATCACCAACTCCCGGAGCTCACTCAAACCTCCCTCTTATTTCCCACCCTTTCCAATCCCTCTAGGTTGTTACAGAGCCCCAGTTTGAGTTCCCCGAGTCATACACCAAATTGGTATGTATATACTGCTGCTGCTGCTAAGTTGCTTCAGTCGTGTCTGACTCTGTGCAACCCCATAGACGGGAGCCCACCAGGATCTCCCGTCCCTGGGATTCTCCAGGCTAGAATACTGGAGTGGGTTGCCATTTCCTTCTCCAATGCATGCATGCATGCTAACTTGCTTCAGTCGTCTCTGTGTGACCCTATGGACAGCAGCCCACCAGGCTCCTCTGTCCAAGGGATTCTCTAGGCAAGAATACTGGAGTGGGTTCCCATTTCTTTCTCCCAGATTTCAGGTCAGTTCAGTTCAGTTCAGTCTCTCAGTCGTGACTGACTCTTTGGGACCCCATGAATCACAGCACACCAGGCCTCCCTGTCCATCACCAACTCCCGGAGTTCACCCAAACTCATGTCCATCGAGTCGGTGATGCCATCCAGCCATCTCATTCTCTGTCGTCCCCGTCTCCTCCCGCCCCCAATCCCTCCCAGCATCAGAGTCTTTTCCAGTGAGTCAACTCTTTGCATGAGGTAGCCAAAGTATTGGAGTTTCAGCTTTAGCATCAGTCCTTCCAATGAACACCCAGGATTGATCTCCTCTAGAATGGACTGGTTGGATCTCCTTGCAGTCCAAGGGACTCTCAAGAGTCTTCTCCAGCACCACAGTTCAAAAGCATCAATTCTTTAGCGATCAGCTTTCTTCACAGTCCAACTCTCACATCCATACATGACCACGGGAAAAACCATAGCCTTGACTAGACGGATCTTGGTTGGCAAAGTAATGTCTCTGCTTTTTAATATGCTATCTAGGCTGGTCATAACTTTCCTTCCAAGGAGTAAGCATCTTTTAATTTCCTGGCTGCAATCAGCATCTGCAGTGATTTTGGAGCCCAAAAAAATAAGGTCTGACACCGTTTCCACTGTTTCCCCATCTATTTCCCGAAGTGGATGGGACCAGATGCCATGATCTTCGTTTTCTGAATGTTCAGCTTCAAGTGATTGCAGGTCACTTAGCCCTAAATTCAGCCATATTGTTCCCGGTTGATTCGGTACCATCCCCAGAGCACTGCTGCCTTCACGTCATGGAACTGGTGTACTCTAGCAGACCGGACTTAACTGGCCAACCCTTGGCTGAGCCAGATATGGAACCGTTTACCGATGGAAACAGCTTCGTGGGCCAAGGTAGGTAGGTAATGCACTGGATATGCAGTGGTACCTCTTAAAAGGATTGTTGAAGCCCTGCCCCTAAGGAGCTTAGCCCAGAGGGCAGAAATCATTGCTCTGACAAGAGCCCTACTACTCACTGAAGGGAAGGGAGTAAATATATATACTGATTCCCACTATGCGTTCTCCATGCTGCATGCTCACGGAGAAATCTGGAAAGAAAGAGAGCACCTAATTTGCAACAATAAAGGCATAAAACACGCTTCTGGAATCCCGTCTCTATTAGGAGCAGTCCATAAGCCCTCACAGGTGGCCACAGTGCACTACCCAGCCCACTAGAAGACCAAAACTCTTAACAATAAAGGGCGACCAGTTGGCTGACCAAGTTGCAAAGAAGGCAGCAAAGGAAGGGGATAGTTGAGCCAATCAATTTCTCCCACAGACTGACCAGTCAAAACACCAGCTGGGGATTCACTCTTAACCACACCTCACCTGGCTGGAAATGTCATGCACAAGGAATTGTTTTGATTCCTGAGACCCTCCTGGACACTGTGCTGCAGACCATTCATAATAGTACCCGTTATGGGAGAGAGGCCATCTTACAAAGGATTTAAAAATATATAATGGGATGTAACCTAAAGGACCATCTTCAGCAAGTCACTGAAAATTATGTGATTTGTGCTAAAAATAACCCAAAGACTGCTGTCAGACCTCCCCAGATGGTGAACCAACACAGAAGAACCTGCCCCACCCACAACTGGCAAATAGATTTGACTCAAGTGCCCCAGGACACAGGAAATTTCAGATACCTTCTACTCTGTGAGGACACTCTTTCATGATGGGTGGAGGCATATACCACCTGAACAGAAAAAGCCTCTGAAGTGGTTAAAAGTCCTTAAAGATATTATCCCCCAATTTGGACTGCCTACCTCTCTTCAAAGTGATAATGGGCCTGCTTTTGTCTCTAGCATAATCCAACAGGTGTCCAAAGCACTATGAATTAATTGGAAGCTACATACATCCTGGAGACCACGGTCAGCAGGAAAAACCAAGAAAATGAATGTAACATTAAAAAGGAGCATTGCCAAAATATGCCCATTTAATTTGGAATAAGGCCTTGCCAGTTGCCCTGCTACAGATCAGAGCGGCTCCCAGAAGCAGGCTTAAATTGAGCCCCTTTGAAGGCCTTTCCAGGTGTCTGCCTGGGTGGGAGAATCTATAAATGCTCTGAAAGACCCATCAGTCACCAATTATGTTAAAACTGTGTGAGCCATGTTAACCTCTATCCATGAATTTACCTCCAGCAGGTGTGCATATCCAACTGAAGTAGCCTTACATCCTTTCTGACCTGGGGACTGAGTCCTCCTTAAAACATGGAGAGAGCAAGGGCCTGAGCACCAGCTGGCTGCATGGTGGACAGGACCACACGTGGTATTACCTACCACATGGTCATCTGTTAAGTTAGCTTCAGGAAAGCCATGGATTCATCTCTCTTGAGTTAAGGGAGCCCCACTGTCATTAGAACATAACCCAACTCCTGAGAGGCCTAGAGAGCCATGGGATTGTGAACCCTCAGAAGACTTAAGGTTGCTCTTCAAAAAAGACAAGCACTGAGATTAAAATCTGATTGTAGAAGAGATTTCAATAAGTTCAAATAGTTGTAGACAAATAATTGTATTGCTACTGCTAAGTCATTTCAGTCATGTCCAACTCTGTGTGCGACCCCATAGATGGCAGCCCACCAGGCTCCCCCGTCCCTGGGATTCTCCAGGCAAGAACACTGGAGTGGGTTGCCATTTCCTTCTCCAATGCATGAAAGTGAAAAGTGAAAGTTAAGTCGCTCGGTTGTGTCTGACTCTTAGTGACCCCATGGACTGCAGCACCAGGCTCCTCTGTCCATTGGATTTTCCAGGCAAGAGTACTGGAGTAGTGGATAACGATAACACTGTATATGAGACAACAGCAGAGACTCGGATGTGTGGAGCAGTCTTTCGGACTCTGTGGGAGAGGGCGAGGGTGGGATAATTTGGGAGAATGGATTGAAACATGTATATTATCATATGTGAAATGAATCTGACGTAGTTGGGGGCGCCCCACCTCAACACTCTGTGGATTTAAGAGGCCGTTCCTTCCAGAAGTGTATAAATTAGCCTGGGATAGAACATGCACACTGAATTTGCTAATTAAGAAATGAGAAACCAGAATTATAAAGGTGGCATAGAAATACAAGAAACTATTCTTAAGTAATCTTTTAAAACTTTGAACAGAGTTAAAGATTTTACCATTTGTGATAAACTGGTATATATAATTTAACCAGAACCAAAAGAAAATTAGTATTGTGTGAATTCTGAAGCACTTTTAACATGTTGTAGGAATAATGTGGACTTTCTTGAGTTTTACACATTCATAAGTGAATGGTCTGTATCTCGTGCCTTTGTTGGTTTTCTGTGAGCTGTAGTTTCTGGGAAGTGAGCAGCTCTCATTCCTGTAACTCTTGTAATCCAGTCATTCGTGTGCCTCCTTCAGGAGGATTCAGTGCGGCTGTGGTGCTGTTATCCCTCTGATAGGAACTCTAACTCGGTGTAAAGCCCCAACGATCTGTTACTTATTTTTATTTTATATTGTACTATATTTCATTTACAGTGTTGTGTTTGTTTCAGGTGTATAGCAAAGTGATAGTCATATATATATATGAATTAACAAAAGCAGTTCCCGTCTTTTGATGGGGTGCTCATGGTTTATAACATAAATGGCATTATTTTGAGAGAGGGATAACTTAGGTATGGCATTGGGTTTTTTCTTTTCTTTTTGCAGCTTGAGGCAGTTGTAAAATAATGTAGCTTTTTGCAACTGTGTATTCTATAGTATTTTTTCATTTGGTGAAATTTTAACTGTTAATGTTTTTGGCATTGTGCTTTGTACCATTTATTAAATAAAAATAAAAAAAAAAAGAGTACTGGGGTGGGGTGCCATTGCCTTCTCTGAGCTGTATTCAGTTCAGTTCAGTTCAGTTGCTCAGTCGTGTCCAACTCTCCGCGACCCCACGAATCACAGCATGCCAGGCCTCCCTGTCCATCACCAACTCCCGGAGTTCACCCAAACTCATGTCCACAGAGTCGGTGATGCCATCCAGCCATCTCATTCTCTGTCGTCCCCTTCTCCTCCCGCCCCCAACCTTTCCCAGCATCAGAGTCTTTTCCAGTGAGTCAACTTGTCGCATGAGGTGGCCAAAGTATTGGAGTTTCAGCTTTAGCATCAGTCCTTCCAGTGAACACCCAGGATTGATCTCCTTTAGAATAGACTGGTTGGATCTCCTTGCAGTCCAAGGGACTCTCAAGAGTCTTCTCCAACACCACAGTTCAAAAGCATCAATTCTTCGGCGATCAGCTTTCTTCACAGTCCAACTCTCACATCCATACATGACCACGGGAAAA
The DNA here is from genome assembly GCF_049115385.1 of Moschus berezovskii. Lineage (NCBI taxonomy): Eukaryota > Metazoa > Chordata > Mammalia > Artiodactyla > Moschidae > Moschus > Moschus berezovskii. Next base: position 68,733,918 of record NC_142473.1, on the reverse strand, counting down.
ACCATAGCCTCGACTAGACGGACCTTGGTTGGCAAAGTAATGTCTCTGCTTTTTAATATGCTATCTAGGCTGGTCATAACTTTCCTTCCAAGGAGTAAGCGTCTTTTAATTTCCTGGCTGCAATCAGCATCTGCAGTGATTTTGGAGCCCAAAAAAACAAAGTCTGAACTGTATTCCATTCCGTTACTTACTAAAAATTTTGAAGAATATTCTTGGCCCAAGGCTGATCAATTCAACTCCATGATCACCCCCTCGTGGCCACTGTTCAGCTGAGAGTGGCCACAGTGATCATCACCCCCTTTTTCCACAAGACTGTGGAATGGACATTGACAGTGGGGAATTGTATTAAGGGTGAGGCAGCCATTGGCTGTCCTTCTCCACCAATGGGCAGCCTCACAGTGGTCCCTGAAGTCATCAAGTTTATAACAACCACTCACACCCTGAACCCACTCCCACTTCTTGTATAAAAGAAGCCCAAATTTGGACTGGGGGAAGTTGGCTTTTTTTTTTTTGAGAAACTAATCTGCCATCTTCTCAGTCTGCTGGCTTTCTGAATAAAGTCATTATTCCTTGCCCCAACAACTTGTCTCCTGATTTGTTCGTGTGTCGTGCAGAACAAACTTGGACTTGGTATCAGAGACAGTTAGGAGGTTAGTCTAGCAATTTATGCCTGATGTGAGGTAGCCTGTGCTGGGGATGAGCAATGAAATGGTAAGAAGTGGGTGGATGCTGAGCCATTTGTACCTGCTGTTCCCTTTGCCTTGAGTGCTCTTCCCTATATATCTGCTAGATCATCTTCTTCAGGTCTCTGCTGAAATAGCACTTTAATTAGGGAGGATTCTATTGAACAATTGGTATAAAGCCTGGTGGGCTGCCGTCTATGGGGTCACACAGAGTCGGACACGACTGAAGTGACTTAGCAATAGCAGCAGCAGCAACTTCATGCCTATATGTGCCCTACATTTCATCCTCATACTAATTTTTCTCCATAGCATTTAGCACCATTTGACATCGTTCTTTCTTTCATTTAGGGCTTCCCTGTAGCTCAGCTGGTGAAGAATCTGCCTGCAGTGCAGGAGACCTGGGTTTGATCCCTGGGTTGTCAAGATCCCCTGAAGAAGGGAAAGGCTACCAACTCCAGTATTCTGGCCTGGAGAATTCCACGGACTGAATTCCATAGACAGTCCAAGGGTGGCAAAGAGTGGGACACGACTGAGCTACTTTCACTTTCTTTCCTTTAATTATGTCACTCCCCTGACTAGAGTAAAAACTCTGATAGTAAAGATCTTGGCTAATTTTTTTTTCCACTGCTGTATACCCAGTACCCAGGATAGTTGACCCACAGTAGCAGCTCAAAAGAAATGTATGAAATGGTGAAGTGAGTGAGTGGATCCCATTCTCTGTGTTATTGTGCAACACGCATGCAGTCACTTCAGTCATGGTCTGACTCTTTGCAACCCCATGGACTGTAGCCCACCAGGCTCCTTCGTCCATGGGATTCTCCAGCAAGAATACTGGTGTGTGTTGCCATGCCCTCCTCCAGGGGATCTTCCCAACCCAGGGACTGAACCCAAGTCTCCTGAATGTCCTGCACTGCAGGTGGCTTCTTCACCACCGAGCCACCGGGGAAGCCCCCTATTGTGTAACACGTTAACCCCCAGCTGAGCAGCTTGAAATAGCAGGCATTCCCTCACATAGTCTCTGTACACAAGAATCTGAGGGCAGCCTCGTGGGTCCTTCTAGCTCAGAGTCTCTCACGAGGTCCAGTCAAGCTGTCAGTCAGGGCTGCAGGCAGCTGAAGGCTTGAGGGGGCTGAGGATCTGCTTCTAAGTTGGTAGAAGGCCCGGGGTCCTTGCCTCATGGGCTGTCTGAGTGTCCTGCATCCCTCAGAGCGAGCTAACACACAGAGAGACAGAAACAGACAGACAGTTGTCCCAAGGACTTCTATAACCTAACCTCAAAGATGACATACCATCACTTCTGCCATATTCTCCAATCATACAGCCCAACCTTGAGACAATGTGGAAGGAAGCTACACAAGGGCACAAAACCCAGAAGGCAGTGATCCTGGACTGGGGGCCATCTTGGAGCCTGAGGTTTTGATAAAAGCTCTTTCATCAAGACCTTTCTCCTTATGCGGGGATGGGGAATGGCATTCCCTGGCAGTCCAGTGGTTAGGACTCCAAGCTTTCACTGCCAAGGGCATGGTTTCAGTCCCTGGTCAGGGAACTAAGATCCTACAAACCACAACACAGCCAAAAAAAAAGACCTTTCTCCTCCCAGCCCCAGCTATTCATCTGTAAATCACAGGTAGTAAACTGTTGACCCACGGCTATATTAAGGGTAACTGTTTTTCTTTTTTAAACATTGCCATGTTTCAGGTTATTAGATTCAACATTTAAAAATAAGGGGAAGGGCCGGGAAGCCACTGGGATGGCCAGGTGGTGAAGGTCTGGTGGGGATGACAGTTGGGCAGTTGGAATGAGGGGGCCGTGAGGAATCTGAGAGACCGCTGGAAGGCAGCCCTGACCTGCGTGGTGGGATGTGGGTGCCAGAGGCGAGGGGTGAGGCAGGAGCAACATTTCAGAAGCAGGAAGAAGGGATAAGTGACAGATCCCTGAGCAGAAAGAGGGAAATTGGGAGGGGATCTGATCTGAGAGAGAGTTGAATCAGCCTTCGGGGTATGTGAGGCAGAGAGAGGCCTTCAGGGGACCGCGTTCTGCTTTTCGGTGGCTCACAGCTGGTACAGGAGACAGGCAAGCTCGCTGGAAGCTAGTCTGCAAGGCTGAATGAAAGAAAGTCACTGATCAGCTGCAAGATCACAGGCATTGTTCAATGCCAGAGGAAGGGGTCTGAAGTAAGTATGGGGTTCTCTGCTTCTGAGGTGACCGCAGGCCATCAGGAGGAGGTGTCCGGCAAGCCCAGAGGAGGGAGGTGGGCTGGGAACTGAGATGCAAGAGTAAATACACAAAGCTCTGTCAGCAAACGAAGTAGGACAAGGGAGAGCTGCTTGAAGGAGGAGCGAGGAGGCCCAGCCCCAGCCTGGAGCACTCAGAGCCACAGCAGAATGGACTCGTGGTTGAGAGCGAGGAGCTTACAGCCAGACGGACGGCTTGGATCTGAGCACTGGTCCTGCCCCCTGTTGGCTGTATCTTCTTGGGTCGTTATTACCTTCTCTGTGCCTTAATACCTCCATCTGTTAAATGGGTTCTATTGTACTATCTACATGAAGGCCACACATACTGAGAAAGTGAGGTGTGGGGAACATGGCTTTGGACACAGTTAGGGTTTAACTGATGCCAGCCAGCTTGGGGTGCATTGGAAGGAAGGAAGGAAGTGAAGTAGCTCAGTCGTGTCCAGCTCTTTGCGACCCCATGGACTGTAGTCTACCAGGCTTCTCCCTCCATGGGATTCTCCAGGCAAGAATACTGGAGTGGGTTGCCATTTCCCTCTCCAGGGGATCTTCCCCACCCAGGGATCGAACCCGCATCTCCCGCAATGCAGGCGGACGCTTTAACCTCTGACCCACTAGGGACTCGGGTGCATTAGGAGGGAAAAAGAGTAGTCAGGCTGAAAGCAGAACTAAGGGCTGAAATATCACTGAAGTTCTGGGAAGGAGGGGGTTTTGAGGAAAATGGGGTCAGGATGACAAGAGGGAACAAACGTTGAGCACGAGAGTGAGTTATTTCATTAAGAACTATGATCAGCTCACGTTTACAGATGAGGAAACTGAGGCTCATGGGTAAGAATTGAGTGGCACTGGTTGCACAGCTGGACAGATGTGTGGAGATGGAATTTTGATCCATGTCTATCCAGTCCTACAGCCTAGGTGCCCACACTGCCCTGGAGGAGCCTCCTGAGAAGGCAGGGGTGTTCCAGAGTGGGAGGGGAAGGAGCAGGGCGTCCAGTGCAGCGTGAGGCTGCAGCCGGGTGTCTGGATCAGAGCTGGAGAGAGGAGACAGAAGTGGCGGATGTAGGTAGGTCCCTCATCGGAGAACTTTGGCTAAGAATGAAGTGAGGAAGGAGGTAACAGCTGGAGGGTGGAGAGGGTCCCTTGAGAGTTTATTCAGAGCAGGGACACAGGACTGGTTATCAAGTCAAGAGGAAATGAAGACGGAGGTGCTGGAGAGGCTGGAAGTGTCCTTGAAGGAGAAAGGACCTTTGGGTGTGGGAAAGACTGGAATCAGGGCCACTGCTGCAGGAGCTTAGTTTTGAACAAGGAAGAAAAGGGAGATACTATTCTACCAAAAGAGTCAAAGTGGCACCTCTTTGGCTCTGCGTGGGGACAAGCTGAACTCCACCTTGAGACAGAGACACAGGTGTGGGAGGCCGGTAAGAACACACCTGGCTGGAAACCTCAGCACTGAAGTGAGGGCTTAGGCATGGAGTGGGTTTAGGAAACAGCCAACTGGGTCCCGGCTGGGGGCCAGACCAACCTGCACTCTGTCCATCCACACCCCCATCCTGCCAGGCTCTCCACGAACTGTGAGCACTGGAGATTTAACAAATCAGAGGTTCTATCTTCATAGGCTGTTCCGTCCCTGAGGGTAGACTGCTATGACTGGTGAAGCACGTGATGCTGGGGTCACCCAAGAGGTCACAGCACAGAAATGAGGTCTAAGTCAAGAGCGGGAGGGAGGGGTCAGGAAGGAAGAGTTTGTGGGCAGTTTACACCTGGGGCAGGAGAAGAGAGAAACGGAGCAGGGAAACCTGGGGAGGCTTAGCCAAGCAGTGCAGTGGGCTGGGCTGGGCTTGGAGACGGTCACTTTGGGCGGGCAGAAGAGCGTAATCTTTGACTGTTTTTGTCCACAGGACTCGCAGCTTGGGTGCAGGGGAGGAAACTGACAGGAGGCTGAGGCTTGGCCGTGCACAGATAAAGGAAAGGCTGTGGCAAGCACCCTGTGTTTCAAAGGCCTGAGTTGAGGTATATGAGAGAGATGGCGGGACAGCCCAGACAGGCGTCTTGCCCACGCGATTTGAGCTGTCCTTTCGTGGGACTGTAAGGAGCTGCTGGGGAGAGACTTCAACCCGAGGGGCCTCGAGTCCAGTTCTGATCACAGCCCTAGTGATGAGAAAGGCAGCGGAGTGCCTGGAGGGTCCCACAGGCCAGCAGCCAAGTTCAGCGAGAGACGGCTTGTTTACAGGAGCATCTGACACATTCACGGGAGCCCCGAGGGAAGAGGGTGTGTCTGCCCGTGGCTCTGCAGGAGGAGATGGGCTGGGGAAGCAGGGTGACCGTCAGTGCTTGGCTCAGCTTCACACTGGGCAGGTGCTGCCCAGAGAAGCTCGGCCCACATTTGTGCATGTGGACCACCTATAATGCAACGCTCACACCCGCTGTGTCCAGGGCCCCTGATTGGCCAGAACGTTTGTCCCCCAAGGTCATCCTTCAGTGGTCACAGCCTCATGGAAACGGACTCTTGGATGCCCATTTTGTAAAAGAGGAAAGAGCAGGTTGGAGAGGTTACGTGACTTTTTCCTAAGATCACACAGCTTGGGTGTGGTTAAATCCAGCCTCGGTTCATCCTCATCTCCTTTCCTCTCCAGCTGACATGTTGCGGTTGTTACAAGCAGCCTTGGGCATACACCACAGCTCCCCTCCTTGGGCTCACCCAGCAGGAGGCAGCCCTGGTCAAGATCAGCTCTCAGCCTGCTCCCCTCTCCAGGAGCACAGCTGGAGGTGTCTGGAGAAACCACTCCCCCACTCCCCATGACCAAATTCATGACCTTTAGCCTCAGGCAGGCCCAGGGGGTCTGGTCTGCACACTTTCCCACTCTCTAGTTCATACCCCCTCCTTTTCAAGCCCCCATCTCCTGGGAGCACCCAGGGTCCCAGCACGCTCTGTGGTTTATGGTGGGAAAGACCCATCTCTGACCAGGAGACAGAGGTCTGGAGGTCAGGACCGATGACTGGGCTGGGCTCCAGACCGTGGCTCCCCCATCCTGAGTGATGGAGGGTGGGCCTGACACCTGTGCTGACCACTGCCCTGCCCAGGCCGTAGGGGTCGACTCTGCAGCTCCCCTGACACTAATTCACAGATTTAATACTCTTTGGGAGTGAAGGTATTTTGAGAAGAGGTTCCGCTGATGCCGAGTTTTTCTCTTAACATGGAGGTGGCTGGAGAAACCTGGCACTAAGGAGAAGAATGATGTCGTTAGAGCCAGAGTAGTCCTCAGTTATCAGTGCCCAGCTCTGCCCAGGGTCACAGAGCAGAGAAGTGGGATTAGGCTCCAGTATCTCCTGACCCCAGGGCCACCGTCCTCTGCTTACAAAGATATTAGCAAAAATCATTTAAGAGCATTCAATTTCTAATAACAGTCTAGCTCCATAACTATTCATATCTCAGCAGCTGCTGGAAACAGGCACTTCCTCCCTAGGCTCCAAGTGCAGGTGACCTTCCTTAGTGGTCAAAGTCATTTTTAAAACCACAAATTTCAGAGTTGACTCTGGTAGGTCAAGTGTCGACCCAGACACACAGGCATGCACGTGACATGTCTCTTGCCTCTTAAGGGTAAGACACAACAGGAATCAAGGTGAAGAAGTGACAGATGTCCATAAAATCCACTCCACGGGGGAGCCGATACAAATGGACAAGGGTGGAGTTGATGTCCTTCTGGTAGGGAGACCAGGCTGGGTATTTTGCTGGGAGTGGCACCATCAGGATTCCCTGGCTGCCTGGATCTTGGCAGCCCTGGGAAAACCCAAGTCTGCAGACTAAGATTTTTCTGTTAGGTCTCGGGTCTCTGGCAGCTTGCTTTTCTGTCTGTCCCTGTGCCTGCCCGGCCAGTCCCCCACCCTTGCTGCTGCTGCTGCTGCTGCTAAGTCGCTTCAGTCGTGTCCGACTCTGTGTGACCCCACAGACGGCAGCCCACCAGGCTCCCCGGTCCCACCCTTAGCCCTTAGTTATTGCTGCAACACCTCCCCCACTGCCACCCTCCTCACCCCATGGGTGGATGCCTTTTTTGTGAGCTTCCCATGCACCCTGCTCCCCGAGAGCCCCACTGTATCCCCAAGACCCCAGAGCCCTGGAAGTTGCAGGGACCTGGGAAACAAAGCAGAAGTCTTCGGGGGATGCCTCCCCGGCTGGGTGCCCTCAGGCCACAGGGCCTGGAGTTTCCATAATGATGGGAACAAGGCTAAGATTCTAAAGTGAACTTGAAGCCTCTTCAAACTGCTCAAACGAGACAGTGATGGGGAGAAGAGGAATCTGGGGGAAAAAGAGCTCCGAGGTGAGGTGAATGGTGCAGGGTGGAGTTGGGGAGGGCGCAGATCTGAGGTCCATTTTTTGTCTCCCACTGTCTGAAATGACTTTCACACTTTCCCATCACACCCTCCCAAACTCCCTCGCCGTCTCTCCTCCCTCTCAGCTGCTATGCTGCTGCCTGTTTAACCAAGAAAAAAATAAACTGTCCTATTTTATCCACAGCCTGTGGACCCCACCCCACTTCCCAGTCAAGGACATCTCTCCTGCAATTGGCCTCTATCTACCTGCATCACGAGGTGTTTCCCTCCCTAGGGGGTCGGTGCGGAGCAAATAAAATCATGCCGGGAAAGCGAGTTTTTAAAAATCTGTTATGATGTGGATGTAAAGGGCACCCACCCATTGTAAGTGTAAAGTTAAGAATTTTGACAACGGTATAACCCCATGTAATCGCCACCGCCTCTGTCAAGTCAGCGAACATTTCGCGAACGTTTCCCTTCAACCCCATGAGGTTTCCCACTGCTGAGAAGTGTTCCCTTGTATGGATGCAGCACAGTGTGTTCAAGGCAAGCCTGTTGATTTACAACTGGGCTATGTCTACTTTTTGGCTATTATGAATTTAAAAAGTGCTGTGACTATGTGTGTGTAAGTATCTGTACGGGTGTAATCATTTCTCTTGAGTAAATATCTACGAGTGAAACAGCTGGGCCATATGATAATCTATGTTTAGTTTTATTAGAAACTCCCAAACTTGTTCTCCAAAGTGCTTCTATGATTTTACGTTTCCATTGTGGTCCCGAACGTTCCTCTGGTCTGGCGTGTGGCCCCCACCATCCATGGTGGGCACTGCAATCCAGTCCTCTCCCCCTGCCTCACCTCCAGGAAGCCTTCCTTGGCTGCATCCACCCTCCCTCCCTCTCTTCCGCCTCTGGTTTCCTAGAGCAGGTGGACTCTGAACCTCAGCACTCATGTGGTGATTTCTGTAGATCAGTCCTGAATTTTCAAGAGGAGCCTCTTGAGCCAGGGACCACACAACCCTGAGGTCAGAGGGGAGGGAAGAGCTGCTCGATGCTGGCCCTGCCCAGGCTGGTGTGAACATGGAAGAGCATATGCCATGGAGGAACGATTGCAGGCTGAGCATCAGGGTCCTGGGCCCTTTCCTTCCAACCATCCCTGAGCCTATTGTTTCTATCTCTGAGCCTCAGGTCCTGAAGCTGTGAAATGGGAACAGATGAGCTGGGCTGGGTGATTCCTAAAAGCCCTCTTCAGTTTTCAGGATTCAGCCTGCTCCATTAGTGTTTCTTCAGTTCAGTTCAGTCACTCAGTTGTGTCCGACTGTTTGGGACCCCATGGACTGCAGCACTCCAGGCCTCCCTGTCCATCGCCAACTCCCGGAATTTACCCAAACTCATGTCCATCGAGTCGGTGATGCCATCCAGCCATCTCATTCTCTGTTATCCCCTTCTCCTCCTGCCCCCAATCCCTCCCAGCATCAGGGTCTTTTCCAATGAGTCAACTCTTTGCATGAGGTGGCCAAAGTATTGGAGTTTCAGCTTTAGCATCAGTCCTTCCAATGAACACCTAGGACTGATCTCCTTTAGGATGGACTGTTTGGACCTCCTTGCAGTCCAAGGGACTCTCAAGAGTCTTCTCCAACACCACAGTTCAAAAGCATCAATTCTTCAGTGCTCAGCTTTCTTCACAGTCCAACTCTCACATCCATACATGACCACGGGAAAAACCATAGCCTTGACTAGACGGACCTTGGTTGGTAAAGTAATGTCTCTGCTTTTTAATATGCTTTCTAGGTTGGTCATAACTTTCCTTCCAAGGAGTAAAGCGTCTTTTAATTTCATGGCTTCAATCACCATCTGCAGTGATTTTAGAGCCCCCCAAAGTAAAGTCTGACACTGTTTCCACTATTTCCCTGTCTATTTGCCATGAAGTGATGGGACCAGATGCCATGACCTTAGTTTTCTGAATGTTGAGCTTTGAGCCAACTTTTTCACTCTCCTCTTTCACTTTCATCAAGAGGCTCTTTAGTTCCCCTTCACGTTCTGCCATAAGGGTGGTGTCATCTGCATATCTGAGGTGATTGATATTTCTCCCAGCAATCTTGATTCCAGTTTGTGCTTCTTCCAGTCCAGTGTTTCTCATGATGTACTCTGCATATAAGTTAAATAAGCAGGGTGACAATATACAACCTTGACGTACTCCTTTTCCTGTTGGGAACCAGTCTGTTGTTCCATGTCCAGTTCGAACTGTTGCTTCCTGACCTGCATACGGGTTTCTCAAGAGGCCAGCTGGTCTGGTATTCCCATCTCTTTCAGAATTTTCCAGTTTGTTGTGATCTACACAAAGGATTTGGCATAGTCAATGAAGCAGAAATAGATGTTTTTCTGGAACTCTCTTGCTTTTTCAATGATCCAGTGGATGTTGGCAATTTGATCTCTGGTTCCTCTGCCTTTTCTAAAACCAGCTTGAACATCTGGAAGTTCACGGTTCACGTATTGCTGAAGCCTGGCTTGGAGAATTTTAAGCATTACTTTACTAGCGTGTGAGATGAGAGCAATTGTGTGGCAGTTTGAGCATTCTTTGGCATTGCCTTTCCTTGGGATTGAAATGAAAACTGACCTTTTCCAGTCCTGTGGCCACTGTTGAGTTTTCCAAATTTGTTGTCCTATTGAGTGCAGCACTTTCAGACCATCTTTCAGGATTTGAAAAAGCTCAACTGGAATTCCATTACCTCCATTAGCTTTGTTCGTAGTGATGCTTTCTAAGGCCCACTTGACTTCACATTCCAGGATGTCTGACTCTAGGTGAGTGATCACACCATCGTGATTATCTGGGTCGTGAAGATCTTTTTTGTACAGTTCTTCTGTGTATTCTTGCCAGCTCTTCTTAATACCTTCTGCTTCTGTTAGGTCCATACCATTTCTGTCCTGTATTGTTTCTTAACCCTTTGCAGACAGAATCACCAAAGAAACTTAAAAGACTAGCAACGCCTGCGCCCTATTCCCAGGGATTTAAGATGCAACTGGCTTGTGATGGAGCTCTGGTATTCGTGATTTTATAAAAGTTCATGGGATGACTAAGACAGGATTGGGAACCTGACATCCTCACCTTTGGTGGGGAAGCCACTCATTAGAAGGACCTGGGTAATGTTCAGGCAGAGCCATGGTCTCATGCTCCCCTCTGGTGGTCAGGTTGTTCACTACAGGCAGATTTCCACATCCAAGGGTTTCAACCTGGGTCAGGAAAAATGTGTAATAATTGAGCAGAAGAGGAAGAGGAAGAATTGAGGAAGAGGAAGGAGGAGAAAGAGAAGGCCTGGCTCCTCCAGGACCCATGGGTACATAGGCATTTCCCTTCCTACTTCTCTCCTACAACAAATAATGTGCCGCCACGATAAGCCCTCTGGGTCCCTGCTCCCCCCTCCATGGATGTAAGGGGAATTTAGAAGGATAGAGGTTCAGATGAATTGCTTTAGGTCAGTATCCTCCCAGTGGAGGGAAACTTTGATGCAGGGATTCCAGAACCCAGCACAGGGGCTCAACACATTGTTGAACAAATGAATTCCACCAGGAAAATACTCTCTCTCTCCTCATTGTGTCATATTGATTTGTCATCCCCAATTTTTTACTACCAAGTAGTTCATTTCAATTTGGTTGGCACAGCTACTTGTTAACTATATAAAAAATAAATCATTGACTTTTTAGGCTAAATTGAGAACAGATTATCCACACATTAGAAATGGCAACAAAATTAAGATCTTAGCATATTAATTTTCACCTTCTTTCAAAAATACTTTATTCTAACATCCTTCCCCTTGCTGCCCATGTGCCCGATGGCCTTTCAGCTTTGTTTCTGAGTGTACACACTCCACCACTTGAATTGTAATCCACTTGCTGTACTGGCTAAGGGTCATGTTTAGCTCCGTAAAATTCTGTGCCTGGCCAGAAGCTCATGAGTAAGAACTATTCTCATTTCCCTTCCACAAGCTGGGGTAACTCTAGCAGGATGGTACTACTCAAATATGTTTCAGAGACAACACAGGCATCACCTTGGAGCTTGTTGGAAACGCAGAATCTCAGTCCTCACCCCAACCAAAGAATCAGAATATGTGTCTTAATAAGTTACACTGGTAATACACACGCACATAAAAATTCAAGAACAGCTCTTCGGGGTTGAGCGATTACCAAGCTGTTTGAAGCTCAGGCAATCTACGCAGAAAGTTGAATACTTATTGATCTGGGTCTGGAAAACTTTCTCCAACAACTTTTCATGAAATGAAACCTTAACTAAATCTGCAAGGGCTAAAAAAAATTTGTCAAAAATTTTCCAAGTCATTATGATTAATAAATACCATTTTCAAAATCTGTATCAGCCTTCTCTCTCTGGTGAATGCTCCACACTCCCCTCTCTCTCATCTACTTCATGTTTACACATTGGTTTGGCAAGGGGGTATTGGGGTGGTCAATATCAATGAGCTTTGGCCATGTTTAGAGGCTCACTCTTAGAAAAATCAATCAACTTTCAATTAACAATTAACTTTCACAGCAAAAAGTATTTTTAAACCTAGACCTGTCTGGCTCACACATCACGTGAGGCCATGAAAAATCAGATAAAGGGTAAGGATAGTTAAGCACTAATGGACTCTATAGATGTAGGGTTTGTGAAAATGAAAGATAACTCATCTCTTTGAGGTGGACCAGCTCACAAGAGCTTTTCATGTGACAGCTGGCAACTGGAATCAGCCTACTTTTGAAGCTCTGATTCCTCACTAAGCAAGAAATCATGCACGTTTTGTGGTTGTCAATGGTTTTCCCTCCTTGAAAAAAAAGATAAACAGCTAAAGTGGGTTTCTTATCATCAATATTATATGAGTTTAGGTATCCAAACTATGTTTCCGATGATCTGACAAAGAAGATGATAAAAGACTTTGTAGACCAAATTTGGCAGCTTAGACTTTCCAAGCAAAACATAAAAGCTACCCTTTTGTAACCAGTCAACATCATCGTAATTCCAACGTTGGATAATACAAACTCTAAACAAAATAAGGACCTGTTACAGTTAGTAGACCTCTTAAAGATGTAAAAACCCAGTTTAACCATCTTATTGGTTCAGGTGATACTAAGACATTAAGTGATCACACTGCTTGTTTCTATCAAAGCAAAAGCTAGCATCTGGGTCTTCTGATATGGAATTGGGTGTTATCTATGTTAGGCTTCCCTGGTGGCTCAGACAGTAAAGCGTCTGCCTGCAATGCAGGAGATCTGGGTTTGATCCCTGGGTTGGGAAGATCCCCAGGAGAAGGAAATTGCTACCCACTCCAGTATGCTTGCCTGGAAAATTCCATGAATGGAAGAGCCTGGTAGGCTACAGTCCATGGGGTCGTGAAGAGTTGGACATGACTGAACCACTTCACTCACTTATCATCTATAACACTGGGCATGTGAAACATAATGCCCCTCCTTATGGAGAATAACAAGAAGGACAAAACAGGAAAAAGCACAGAACGGTAGAGACCACATCTGTTTATCGCTTTATCTGGGATAGCCTAAAATCACGGGCACAGCACTCAACACATATTTGCTGAATAGACTTGCCACAGATTACAATTCAAGAAATGTTTTCTGAGTGTTTCTGAGTTTCCAAAACCATTGGTTATGCAGTATATGAGGTACATTTAGTACTACTAATGCAATACTAATAAATCTACTATTGATAATATAGTACTAATAAATCAACATTTGTGTCAGAGGTAAGGGCAAGAGACAGATACAGAGAGAATGAATAGAGCTGAGTGTAGGACACCAAATAAAGTTCAGTTGGTCCTGACCCCAGGAGGAACCTAAAAAATAAACTCAAAATGGATTAAAGACCCAAATGTGAGATTGGACACCATAAAATCTTTAGGAAAACATAGGCAGAACACTCTCTAACATATATCACAGCAGTGTCTTTTTTGATCTCTTTCAGATTAATGGAAATAAAAACAAAAGCAAATCAGTTCAGTTCAGTTCAGTCGCTCAGTCCTGTCCGACTCTTTGCGACCCCATGAATCGCAGCACGCCAGGCCTCCCTGTCCATCACCAACTCCTGGAGTTCACCCAAACTCATGTCCATAGAGTCGGTGATGCCATCCAGCCATTTCATTCTCTGTCGTCCCTGTCTCCTCCTACCCCCAATCCCTCCCAGCATCAGACTCTTTTTCCAGTGAGTCAACCCTTCGCATGAGGTGGCCAAAGTATTGGAGTTTCAGCTTTAGCATCAGTCCTTCCAATGAACACCCAGGATTGATCTCCTTTAGAATGGACTGGTTGGATCTCCTTGCGGTCCAAGGGACTCTCAAGAGTCTTCTCCAGCACCACAGTTCAAAAGCATCAATTCTTCGGCGATCAGCTTTCTTCACAGTCCAACTCTCACATCCATACATGACCATGGGAAAAACCATAGCCTTGACTAGACGGACCTTTGTTGGCAAAGTAATGTCTCTGCTTTTTAATATGCTGTCTAGGTTGGTCATAACTTTCCTTCCAAGGAGTAAGTGTCTTTTAATTTCATGGCTGCAATCAGCATCTGCAGTGATTTTGGAGCCCCAAAAAATAAAGTCTGACACTGTTTCCACTGTTTCCCCATCTATTTCCCATGAAGTGATGGGACCAGATGCCATGATCTTAGTTTTCTGAATGTTGAGCTTTGAGCCAACCTTTTCACTCTCCTCTTTCACTTTCATCAAGAGGCTTCTGAGTTCCTCTTCACTTTCTGCCATAAGGGTGGTGTCATCTGCATATCTGAGGTGATTGATATTTCTTCCGGCAATCTTGATTCCAGCTTGTGCTTCTTCCAGCCCAGTGTTCCTCATGATGTACTCTGCATATAAGTTAAATAAGCAGGGTGACAATATACAACCTTGACGTACTCCTTTTCCTATTTGGAACCAGCCTGTTGTTCCATGTCCAGTTCTAACTGTTGCTTCTTGACCTGTATACAGGTTTCTCAAGAGGCAGGCCAGGTGGATCTCTTTCAGAATTTTCCACAGTTTGTTGTGATCCACACAGTCAAAGGCTTTGGCATAGTCAATGAAGTAGAAATAGATGTTTTTCTGGAACTCTCTTGCTTTCTCCATGATCCAGCTGATGTTGGCAATTTGATCTCTGGTTCCTCTGCCTTTTCTAAAACCAGCTTGAACATCTGGAAGTTCCCGGTTCACATATTGCTGAAGCCTGGCTTGGAGAATTTTGAGCATGACTTTACTAGCATGTGAGATGAGTGCAATTGTGCGGTAGTTTGAGCATTCTTTAGCATTCCCTTTCTTTGGGACTGGAAGGAAGACTGACCTTTTCCAGTCCTGTGGCCATTGCTGAGTTTTCCAAATTTGCTGGCATATTGAGTGCAGCACTTTCACAGCATCATCTTTCAGGATTTGAAATAGCTCAATTGGAATTCCATCACCTCCACTAGCTTTGTTCGTCGTGATGCTCTCTAAGGCCCACTTGACTTCACATTCCAAGATGTCTGGTTCCAGGTGAGTGATCATGCCATCGTGATTATCTTTGTTGTGAAGATCTTTTCTGTACAGTTCTTCTGTGTATTCTTGCCACCTCTTCTTTATATCTTCTGCTTCTGTTAGGTCCATACCACTTCTGTCCTTTATCGAGCCCATCTTTGCATGAAATGTCCCCTTGATATCTCTAATTTTCTTGAAAAGATATCTTGTTTTTCCTATTCTGTTGTTTTCCTCTATTTCTTTGCATTGATCGCTGAGGAAGGCTTTCTTATCTCTCCTTGCTGTTCTTTGAAACTCTGCATTCAGATGCTTATATCTTTCCTTTTCTCCTTTGCTTTTCGCTTCTCTTCTTTTCACAGCTATTTGTAAGGCCTCCTCAGACAGCCATTTTGCTTTTTTGCATTTCTTTTCCATGGGGATGGTCTTGGTCTCTGTCTCCTGTACAATGTCATGAAGCTCCGTCCAGAGTTCATCAGGCACTCTATCGATCAGATCTAGTCCCTTAAATCTATTTCTTACTTCCACTGTATAATCATAAGGGATTTGATGGAATCTAATTAAACTCAAAACCTTCAGCACAGCAAAGGAAATCACAAACAAGATGAAAAGACAACCCACGGAATGAAAGAAAATATTTGCAAATGATGACAAGGGATTATTCTCCAAAATTTACAAACAGTTCATGTAGCTCAGTATCATCAAAACAAACAATCCCATCAAAAAATGGGCAGAAAACCTAAACAGACATTTCGCATGTTCTAACAGATATATAAAAAGATGTTCAACATTGCTAATTATTAGAGAAATGCAAATCAAAATCACAATATCACCTAAAACCAGTCAGAATGGCTATCATAAAAAAAAAAATCCACAAACAAATGCTGGAGAGGGTGTGGAGAAAAGGGGACCCTCCTACACTGTTGATGGGAATATAAACTGGTGCAGCCACTATGGAGAACAGTATGTAAGTTCCTTTAAAAAACTAAAAATAGAGCTACCATACGACCCTGTAATCCCATTCCTGGGCATATACCTGGAGTAGAAAGAATATATACACCCCAATGTTCATAGAACGGCTGTTTACAATAGCCAAGACATGGAAGCAACCTAAACGCCCATGGTAGAAGAATATATAAAGAGGTGGGACATATATACAATGGAATAGTTAAAAGAATGAAATAATGCCATTTGCAATAACACGGATGCGCCTAGAGATCGTCACAATGAGTGAAATAAGTAGACAGAGAAAGACAAATATTACATGATATCACTCACTTGTGGAATCTAAAAAGAAACACGTGAACTTATTTACAAAACAGAAACAGACTTTTTCTCTTGGGGACTGGCACATTTAAAATGGATAGCTAACAAGGACCTACTGCATAGCACATGAAACTCTGCTCAATATTCTGTAACAACCTAACTGGGAAAAGAATCTGAAAAAGAAAAAAATACATATACTAAATAAAATAAAAACAGCAAGGTCAACCTTTTCTGAGGAATATTCCCTCAGTTACTGAGTCTAAGCCTTTCAACCATTTTAAGGTCATCTTTGAAAGTTATCGACCCTCTCTATGGAGAAACATTCACACACACACTAAATATAGAATAAATATTACTGGCTGATCCTTGAGAGCTACCCGATTCCCTGAAGCCCATTTTAAGAAAACCTTGGCTAAGATTAGCCCCATACCTTTAAAAATGAGACAAAAGTCAACATTCAGCCTCAAAGGCGAGAAGAGAAAGACAAGGGGATTCCTGGGCTACCAAGGACAACCCAAACCCTGCCCTGAGGTAGGGACAAGTGTAATAGAAGAAGCCCCATTGTCCCAGGGAAGTTATACTGAAACTAAGCAAACACAGAGCCGCCACGAGCTGCAGACCCTCCCTAATGCAGGGCTCCTACAAATAGGTTTTGTTTTTGTTTTTTCCTTTTCTTGGTAAGAGGGGAAAATTTGATGATTCTATCTAGTAGGGTTTTAGGAGTACAGGTCATTCTTGGCAGTGCCCTTGGCCCACTGTTTACAGAAGTCACCAACAGGGGTCGCTATGAATGTATCTACTCAGTACCCTCAAGGCCCCAAGGCCGTGCAAAACAATTTTGTCTTGACAAAGAACGGACTACTTACTACTACCCCACCATGCTGGTTTCTTGCAGATTCAGGAAATATGGAGGCTTGTCTTGCGAGAGAGGGAGGGGGTTAGGGACTGAGTCCCAGACTTCGTCCTGGTTCCCACCGTGCACTGTCTGTAATTGTTCCGGAGCCATTCCTGGTTTTCCCTTTGGGCCCTAAACCCTCCAGGGGTTTGCCTCCAGGAGTTGGCAAAATCCGCGCCGGGTTTTCCTGTGCGCCCACCGGCCCGGCTGCGAGTCTGGCCGCGGCCGCAGCCTGTCTCTGGTACCTGCGGCCGCCTCTCCATCCCCTTTGCTTCGGCCACCCGCCTCTCTCTGGCAGCCTCGCTACCAGGTTTTTCCTTTTACAGCGAACGGACCTCTTAAAAACGGCGCATTCGCTGTGGGGTTCCAGCGCCTGGCAGAGCCCCTGCTACCCCTTTGCTCCCCTCCCAGATCTCAGAGCCCACCCCCAGCAGCTGAGTCCCCGAACTCCGAGGCCGCCTTCTGGGCTAGTGGATGCCTGAGACCCTCACCTAGTCTCCAGCTCTTCCTGAGAGCTGACAGGACCCTTAAGGAGAAATTTTGCCATCCCTAAGATGCCCCGGCTTCAAATGAAGTGCTTGTCGCTCAGTCATTTCCGACTCTTTGCGACCCTATGACTGTAGCCCGCCAGGCTCCTCTGTCCATGAAATTCTCCAGGCATGAATGCTGGAAGGGGTTGCCATTTCCTTCTCCAAGGGATCTTCCCCATCCAGGTATCAAACCCGGGTCTCCTGCACTGCAGGCAGATTCTTTACCATCTGAGCCACCAGGGAGGCTTCAAATGACCACCTCCAAAAACTAGAGACAAGGTGGATGTGTGCCTGTGTGGTGGGAACGCTCATGTGGGAAAACAAGGATTCCCCACCCCTGAGGTGGCACCCACGTACAAATAGAGTTCATGGGACACCTAGGAGCAGGGGAGGGAGAACCTCCTCGCCACCCTCAGCTCAGCACACACCTGTGTCTGGTCAGGCAGAGCTGGCCTGGGCACTGCAGTAAGGTCTTGGCCAAGTGATGCTTTTACTCCAAGGGGAAGGGACATGGGTGTCTATGAAACAGCATGTCTTCCTGATTGAGGACATGGCTTTGCTGGAAAGCAGGTGCCTCTGCAGTCCAGCCTGTCTTTTCCTCTGCTGTCACTCAGACCTCCTGAACTAACACCTTGAGAACCACCAAAAAGGCAGGGGCAACCTGCCTGGGTCCCTCCTTAATCAAGTACTGCCTTTCTTCCCCCCTAGGGTCTTAAGAGCACAAACATCATCACATTCATCTCTGTAACCCACTCAATACTGAGGAAGGGAAAACCAGCCCTGCCATTCATCAGGCTGAGATAACAGACAGATTTTTTAAAAGACAGCTGCAAAGTTCCCAGTAAACAATATTTCTCCCAAGGAAATGCTGAAAAGTACCATGTGATCCCTCCTCCGAAAGACTACTGCTGTCTTACTCACTGGAAAACCTGTCGTCTAAAATAGACTATCAGAAACTTGGCTGTTTGAAATTATTTCAGTAAGAATGAAACCCCTTCAGTCTTGTCTGGAGTAACTAAGACGCTCTGACACAGAGAAGCAAACTTGATTTACAGCCCAGGTGCAGACATTCAGATAAAGGTGTCTGGACACAGGAGTACACATTTAACCTAACTTAGTGGTTTGCGAGGAAATATGACCCTGGGTCCATTTTGGTCTAGACCTGTTGTGACCCTTTTATTACACTCACTTTATTACACTCACTTTGCATTGCTTTAGATGCATTAAAACACCATTTCATCTGAATATTATCCAGATTCTATCCTTGCCCCAAATTCGATAGAAACCCTACCCTTCCCTTTGTTGAGAAGCTCCATAATGGCTCTATTGCGTGGTTCTCTTCCTTGCAATGAGACAATAAACCTGACTTTGTCAATCTGCCGGTTTATCCCTAGTGATCTTAGGCTGATTGGGCTCTGACAATAACAGGCACAGAGACTCACTTGTAATGGAAGGGAATTCTGGTGGGTTTGTTGAACAGTCAATATGGACTGTGAAACAGATGAAGATACGGCATAAGCAGAGGTGAACAGTTTTCATTATACTAAGTGAGTATAATCATTTCTGCAGCACTATCCAACCGTTTTCCCAAGAACAGGTAGAAATGAGAAAATGATCAACTTGTTTGTAAAGTGTACAGTTCAGTGGTTTTTCAATAGTCACAGAATTATGCAGTCGTACCCACTAAGTTCATATATTTTTATCATCCCCAAAGAAACTCTGTCCCTGTACCAACCACTCCCCAACCCCTCCTCTGCACATCCTCTGGCAACCACTAATCTACCTCTGTCTCCTTGGATTTGCCTCTTACTGGACATTTCCTGTGAATGTAATCATACAGTATGTGGTCTTTTGTGACTGGCATCTTTCATTGTACCATAGTCCTTCATTTTGTTTCATTTCTCTCGTTTTTTTTTTACCTAATGTATGGATGTGAGAGTTGGACTGTGAAGAAAGCTGATCGCTGAAGAACTGATGCTTTTGAACTGTGGTGCTGGAGAAGACTCTTGAGAGTCCCTTGGACTGCAAGGAGATCCAACCAGTCCATTCTAAAGGAGATCAATCCTGGGTGTTCATTGGAAGGACTGATGCTAAAGCTGAAACTCCAATACTTTGGCCACCTCATGCGACGAGTTGACTCACTGGAAAAGACTCTGATGCTGGGAGGGATTGGGGGCGGGAGGAGAAGGGGACGACAGAGAATGAGATGGCTGGATGGCATCACCGACTCGATGGACATGAGTTTGAGTGAACTCCAGGAGTTGGTGATGGACAGGGAGGCCTGGCGTGCTGTGATTCATGGGGTCGCAAAGAGTCAGACACGACTGAGAGACTGAACTGAACTGAACTGAACTGAATAATATTTTATTGTATGGATTCTCCATATTTCATTTATCTGCTCAGTTGATGGACATAAGGGTTATTTCCACGTTGGGGCCATTATGAATAATGCTATGAATATTCATGTATATGTTTTTATGTGAACAAATTCTTTTAATTCTTTTGGGTTTATACTTAAGAGTGAGATTGCCAGACTATAAGATAACTCCGTATTTAACTTTTGAGGAACTGACAACCTGAGAGGTCTTAGGCTAGCACTAGGACCCATCTTTTGAAGGAACTCTTACTATATTACATACAAGCCAGTCATTATCTGCTTCGTCCTTAATACAATTTTAATTTGGACAGATTTATACTAGCCATGTCATAAGTATCAACATGTAAACTTATTTTGAATTTTTTTATCAAAAAATGTGACTGAACAATTTTACATTCCCACCAGTAATAATATGGGGTTTCCAACTTCTGCACACCCTCATCAAAACTTGTTATTGTCTGTCTCTTTTACTATAGCTGCCATGGTGGATGTGAAGTAATATCTTATTGTGTTTTTGATTTGCATTTTCCTGATGACTAATGATGTTGAATATCTTTCCATATGCTTATTGGCCATTTATCTATCTTCTTTGGAGAAATGTCTTTTCAAATACTTTACCCAGTTTTTAATTGGGTTATTTGTCTTTTTATTGTTGAGTTTAGGATATCCTTTATAAAATATTGTATATAAATAGCATGCAATATAAGTATATATAGTATTCAGTTCAGTTCAGTTCAGTCGCTCAGTCGTGTCCGACTCTCCGCGACCCCATGAATCACAGCACGCCAGGCCTCCCTGTCCATCACCAACTCCCGGAGTACACTCAAACTCATGTCCACAGAGTCGGTGATGCCATCCAGCCACCTCATTCTCTGTCGTCCCCTTCTCCTCCCGCCCCCAACCTTTCCCAGCATCAGAGTCTTTTCCAGTGAGTCAACTCGTCGCATGAGGTGGCCAAAGTATTGCAGCTTCAACTTTAGCATCAGTCCCTCCAATGAACATCCAGGATTGATCTATTACAAGTCCCTTATCAGATATATATATATTTGCAAACATTTTCTCCCATTATATGGGTTGTCTTTTGATGTTCTTGATAGGGTCTGCTGCTGCTAAGTCACTTCAGTCGTGTCCGACTCTGTGCGACCCCATAGACGGAAGCCCACCAGGCTCCCCCATCCCTGGGATTCTCCAGGCAAGAACACTGGAGTGGGTTGCCATTTCCTTCTCCAATGTGTGAAAGTGAAAAGTGAAAGTGAAGTCGCTTAGTTGTGTCCGACCCTTAGCGACCCCATGGACTGCAGCCTACCAGGCTCCTCCATCCATGGAATTTTCTAGGCAATAGTACTGGAGTGGCTTGCCATTGCCTTCTCCGCTTGATAGGGTCTATTTTAACACAAAAGTTTTCAGTTTTGATGAAGTTCAGTTTATCTCTTTCTTTTCTTTTGTTCATGTTTTGGTGTGATATCTAAGAATCCACTGCCAAGGTCATTAAGATTTACCTGCATGCTGTCTTATAAGAGTGTTATAGTTTTAGGTCTAATTTAGGTCATTGACTCATTTGGAATTAATTTTTGTATAAGGATTCATTCTTTTTTATGTGACTATCCAGTTGTTCCTGGAGAAGGAAATGGCAACCTACTCCAGTGTTCTTGCCCGGAGAATCCCAGAGACGGGGGAGCCTGGTGGGCTGCCGTCAATGGGGTCACACAGAGTCGGACACGACTGAAGTGACTTAGCAGCAGCAGCAGCATCCAGTTGTTCCAGCCCTTGTCTATTGAAAATATGATTCTCTCTTCCCTGTTGTCTTAATATCCTCATTGAAAATCAATTGACAAGTGTACAGATTTGTTTTTAGACTCAATTTTATTCTATTGATCTATATAATTCTCCTTATTCTATATTCTCATGATAGCTGTAGCTTTCCAGTAAGTTTTGAAATCAGGATATTTGAGTCCTCCAACCTTATTTTCTTTCTCAAGATTATATTGGTATTCTGAGTCACTTGCATTTTCATATGAATTTTAGGATCAGCTTATCAATTTCTCCAAAGAAACCATCTAGGATTTTGATAGAGATTGAACTGACTCTATAGATCAATTTGGAAAAAATTGCCATCTTAACAATAAATTTCCACTTATTAAGGTCTTCTCTAATATCTTTTGATGGTGTTTTAGAATTTTTAGTATGCAAGGTTTATGCTTTTGTTAAATTTATTCCTATGTATCTTATTATTTTTGATGCTTTTATAAATTGGATTGTTTTATCTTTCATTTTGGATTGTCCATTGCTAATACATAGGGATGCAGTGAATTTTTGTATATTGATCATGTATTCTGCCACTTTGTTGAAACTGTTTATTAGCTGCAGTATTTGTCTGTGTGTGTATTCCTTAGGATTTTCTACAAACAAAATCACATCAAATGCAAATACAGTTTTACTTCTTCCTTTCCAACCTAGATGCCTTTTATTCCTATTCTTGTTTAATTGCTCTGACTGGAATCCTCAGTAAATATTAAATAGAAGTGATAAGAGCAGACATTTTGTCTTATTCCCGATACTACAGGTAAAAGCTTTCAGTCTTTCCCTGTTAAGTGTGACATTAGCTGTGGGGATTTCATAGATGTCTCAGTCTACTAATTCAGATGCTAATCTCATCCAGAAATACCCTCACAGACACATCCAGAATAATGCTGGACCAAACGTCTGGGCACTCGCATTGTATTAATAACAAGACAATACGATTGTATAAAGCAAAATAAAATAATCATCTCCCTTCATTCCCTCTCACTTTCCTTACTCACCTTTTCCACACCATCCTTGTATCTATCTCCAGGGAAGCAGTATTAACAGTCACTTTAAAAAATGTATATCTTTTTCCACCTTTTTCCCTGATTTTACACACATACAACCATGATAACATTGTTTCATTTCCCCGAAAAGTAAGTCAACTGAATTTATCATATCTGAGTTTTGAAAATACTCATAACAACAAGGACAATAAAAAGTATATCTTTCTGGGAAAAGAAGTTTTACATAGCTTATTTTTCCTGTTGCATACTTAGTGTACAAAATACTAGAACTTAAGTCATGGGATACCCTAGAGATAGATTCCTAAAAATTTTGAATTAATGAAAAGATTTCCATATGGTTTAACAGACACTCCATTCTTTGACCACACTTAAATCCTTGCAATATATCCTTTTCATCAAGTAAAGTAGGTTTTGAATATAGCTCTGCATGTTAACATCCTCAGCTAAGTACAGATAAGAAGTAAAGACATTTAATCTCTATGAAGTTCATTTTCTGCCATAATTACTAGTAATATAAAGCAGACTCTAAAAATAGATTACCTGAATCAAAAGAATCACAGCTTTAAAAGAAAGCATATCATTAAAAATGATAAGGCTGCACAGCTAATAATCCCATGAATGTCTCAGACTGATTAGGCATGGAAAAATTTTAGGCACCTTGAAAACACTTTCACACCCTGGTTCCATTTTCTCTCTGCAAGCATTTTACTTGGCAAAATCCAACCCATCCCACGATGTTCAGCTCAGCTGTCACATTCTGTGGGATGCTTTTCTTCACTGACCTGCCCACCACTAGATTAGTCACTTCCACATCTGTGCCTTCATGACGCTCTGCTGACACTGACATCATCCCAGTTAATCTCACTGCAAGTGTCAGCTAGGGTGAGGTTTCTCCTATCTCCTGAACTGTCAGCAAAATGTGGTAAAGTTTTATGGTGTCCTTGCTCCTTTGAGCACATGTGAATACACCACACATATACACACATAGAAATGCACCAACAGTTACACATACATAAAGCGAGACATGGAACATAAATGTCAGTTCCACTATTTTCTGTTCCTAAGAACTGTGGTGTTGGAGAAGACTCTTGAGAGTCCCGTGGACTACAAGGAGCTCCAACCAGTCCATCCTAAAGGAAATCAGTCCTGAATATTCATTGGAAGGACTGATGCTGAAGCTGAAACTCCAATACTTTGGCCACCTGATGTGAAGAGATGACTCATTTGAAAAGACCCTGATGCTGGGAAAGATAGAAGGCAGGAGGAGAAGGGGATGACAAAGGATGAGATGGTTGGACGGCATCACCGACTCGAAGGACATGGGTTTGGGTGGACTCTGGGAGTTGGTGATGGACAGGGAGGTCTGGCGTGCTGCGATTCATGGGGTCACAAAGAGTCGGACGTGACTGAGTGACTGAACTGAATTCCTTCCATTAGACTTTTCTTTAATTTATACATATCTGGCTTCTCTAAATGTATTTGTTCTTCTACAACTTGAGTGGAATGATTTGTATATCTATTTTCCTTCCTTGTCTAATACAGAAAATATTTAAGATTTTTAGTTTGCTTCTAGATAAGGTTTTGGCAGAAAATTTTTTTTTAATTATCATATGCCCTTCTGGTTGTCATTATTGTCAAATAATTCCATAACATCTGCTTTAACCTCTTTGACTGATGAGGTTTTTAAAGGATGTTTTTATTTATTTGCTTTTTGAGGCCAACTGGTGGGGATTTGAGAATATACATTTATTATTTGCTTCTGATTTCACTATATTTGGGTCAGAGAATATGGGTCTGTACTGCTTCTATATCTAGAACTCAAAGTTTTGCCTGTAACCTATTTTGAGAGCCCTTTAGAAATATATGACAAACTATTAATAAGTTTGCAAATTTGACCCAACAATTCCAAACCTAAGATTTATGCTATGAGCATAATTGAAACAATTCACAAAAAATGAATGTACAGTAATATTTATCAAAATGCCATTTATTATAACAAATTTGGAGATTTTCTAAATTTCTCATTATAGGAGACTAAAGTAAAATATAATACATTCATATTTTATTATATTTGTATTTTCATTTTTATTATCTTTCCTATTTTATTTTTTCAGCTTTTTGAGGTATGAGTGACAAAACTGTAGTTATTTTAAGTGTACGACACAAAGATTTGATACACTCATACACTCGGAAAGAGTCCCACAGTCAAGTTAATTAATTTTATTCTTTAGCCCACTGAACACAAGATAATTTGTGTTCTTCAAATCAACCAATCAGTGACAGCCTGGCTGCAACACCCCACACTTCGGAAAGTCAGCAAATCACAGAGAGCCCCTAAGCTGCTGAAACTGAGCCAATCAGTGACGGCCAGTACGTGTCAGCACACCAGCTCGCAAAGTAATTGTCGAGCGTAGATTTTGTCAGTAATAGATGTTCAGTGGACAAAAGAGCAAACTAAGCTGGATGTGACCACAGTAGAAACTATCTTACAGTGTAAAGGAAACACAGATTCATTGTAAATGAAAGGAAACACAGAACTCACACAAGTGAAACACAATGTTAATGAAACACGGGACTTACACAAGCAACTTACAAATGGCCCAAGACGGCTGAACTGGTCAGGCTTGCAGAGACCACCAGGTCATCACTGGACAGACAGGCAGAGTGGGCAAAGAATACAAGGTTTCTTTTCAGTAACAGTAACTTCTATTTTTGTTGAAAGAATTTCCGGTTGGGTATCCCCATCCTTTTGGTGGTGTCATTAGTATCATGGGTTAGAGCATAGACTCAGTGAGCTGATATAGATAGACATTAGGCCCATATATGCT
The DNA here is from genome assembly GCF_049115385.1 of Moschus berezovskii. Taxonomy (NCBI): domain Eukaryota; kingdom Metazoa; phylum Chordata; class Mammalia; order Artiodactyla; family Moschidae; genus Moschus; species Moschus berezovskii. Next base: position 68,708,500 of record NC_142473.1, on the reverse strand, counting down.
TCATCAGTCTTTTTAAGTAGATTATTTTCCCCTACATTTTGTGCTTTGTTAACTATTTCCACAGAGCATGCCCGTGGACAGTGTGCTCTACAGCCAAAAATGGCATCTGAAGTTTAACCTACTGTTTAGCATGCCTAGTGCTGCGGGCCTCTGTGATTTATGGCTGTGGCGTTCCATGGGGTTTGCCCATCTCAGAAGCAAACTATTTCATCAGTGAACCATGCTTTTTCATTATATGGAAGTCTTGTCAAAAAGATGCCAGTGAGCTAACTGCTTAGGTTGAACAGTAAGTTGGTCTCTCTGAGTTTAATGGGTGGGCAGCGACCTGTTTCTGAATTTGGCTAAGGCATCAGGAACCAGGCTTGTGCCCTGGCTAGAGGGACCATCTTCATATCACTGCAGAACTTGCTGGATATTCTAGTTCAGATGGTTCAGGACCCAATGCAAGGTAAGAATGTCAGGTGGCAGAGTCATTTTCCTTTCAGTGACCATCCCGCTTTTCCAGAATGGGCTAGTTTCAGGCTGGACAACAGAAGGAAGTCCTTGTAGACTTGGCTGATGAGAAAGTAGAGCCCCCATATCCACAGTCTCCAATCTGTTGTGAGATTGAACCCTGACATCTGTGAGTCCATGGGTCTGAAGAAGATAGGAGGAGGCCTCCAGCATAAGGTTTGCTTCCCTGATGACTGGATCACTTTCCAGGCTTCTTACCCCAGGTGCCCCCTCCCCAAGTGTGGTTGCTTATCTGGTATATAAAGGCTGTAGTGAAATTCCTATGTGTGGAGAGTGTGGTTTCCAAAACAGACCAATCAGAGGTTGGGCCTCCATTCCTATGCTTGCCAGCCACACAGGAAGCTCCCAGGAAGGTCCCATGATCATTTCTTCTTTTCTTTTTTCCCCTCTTATACAGCTCTACTGACATTTAGTTGATATACACCAAAAGCTTCACATATTTACTATATACGTTTTGATGAGTTTGGGCATATACAGAAAAACACAATTACAGTCAAAACTCCAGCTGGGGGAGACTAAATATCCTAGTTCCTCCTTTCTCTCCCTTTCCCCAGTTGCTGACCAGAAGCCAGATGACAGGGGAACCCAGATGAAGGAGTCCATAGAGGTCAGCCTCTCAGGGCACAGAGATGAGCAGAGATCAGAGGCGGAATTTTCCCTTCTTCCTGGAGAGTATCCCCTACACCCTAAAAAAAGTATCGGCCCATCCAAGGCCGCATACCAAGCATCCCACTGGTTCCGCCAGTCTTATGATGTCTTTCAGGCACTACAGGAAAATAGCGAACAAGCTGACCTGCATAAGCCTCAAAAGGACACAGAAGGACTCCAAACACCATGTCTCCCTCAGCCTACAGGCTATTGAATTGGTGGATGGCGTTATCTGGCCCCCTGAACTGTATAACATCTTGTATGAGAACACTGCATTTTCTTTGACCCTGGGAGAAGTCATTGTTTCCATGATGCAATCTTTGGAAACTCTGGGATTACAGACCATTCACCCTTAGTATTCACTGTTTTAGAAGCCACCAATAGGGGACACGTCAAACGTGTTCAATAGGCAGGTCCATTCACTGCATCCAGAAAGTTCATACTAATCACAAAGGCTGCAAGAAAATGAGAAGTGTGTTCCAGACAAAACAAAACAACACACGTAGACTTTAGCAAATTCAGGAGTGTTGAAAGTCTTGCCCATGAGAGGAGCAGGGGCCCAAATCCCAGAACCTCATTCATATGACTACTGGAACCGTATGTTTAAATCTAGGTTTATTAGCCATGGGTTTTCCTGTTTGTACCACAGAAACAGCTAAATCCATTCCAGAGTTTTGCATCAGCTCATCAGGCTGGATGCCTTTCTGAGCAGCAGTAGCAGCCCTTAATCTCCCTACCACCCTGTAATTATATTCTTCTCCCTGCTTTCAGCCATGAAGCATGAGCATGCTCTTGAATTTTCCTGAGCTCCACAGAGGCAGGCCTCCTTTTCACCAGTCACCAGCAGCACGGGGTTTGTTTGTCTGTTTTTTCCTGGATGACACACTTGTTTGGGGGAGCTGGTGACTGGTAGTTCCTCCTGATCTTCCCACCCCCTCATCTCCTGGGCTCCCAAGGCCAGGCCTGCCTCACCACTGCGAGAAGAGCTGTCAACAAGGCTTGCGCAGTCCAGTCCCAGGCCTGCCCTACAACCTGACGGGACCCCCTGAGAACTTCCTGAGAACATTTCCCGTCTCTGAGAGGCCCATTTGGTCAGGGCCATTTCCGCAAACACTTAGCATGAGACAAAGCAGTGTGTGACCTCCAGGTTACCTCCAGCAGCTACTGTTCATAGGCCCAGGACACACACCACCAAGGTCATGCAGTATAAATATAGAACGTTGGTATGGGTCTACAAGCAGAGAAACGGAGGAAAATGTACAAAAACGCCCTACTTCCACGCCCGCTCCCATCTTACTCCCTATCTCAATTCACAGCTTTCTCTGTCCCACTGGGAGGTGCATCTAGGCTGGGCAGAAGACTGGACACATCGCAGAGAGTGGTCAATACAGAAGGACCCGAAGCTATGATGCTTTACATATGGTCGGGGGGGAGGGGGGGCGTGGGACATGGGAGGCCACCGTTTACAGCATTTAGCAAGAGCCTCTAAAACTCAGTATCTGGCAACTGCCTGCTCTGCCTCCCAGCAAACTCAGATCTGCTGATGCAACTAGTTGCTAAACCCTGAAAACAAGGGAGAAAATGAGACTCCAGGGCCATGTGGATTTGTTTCTCCCCAAGCAAACAGGAAGTATATCTCTCACCTTCTAAAGAGTGATTGATCCAAGTAGGAACAGCACCATGTCTCAATCGCTACACCCCTGAGCCTAGGTCCTGACAAGTAATAAGGAATGAATGAATGTCTGGAGGACTTACTGAAACAACCAATGGGAACCTTGAAGCCAATGAAGCTAGTAAAAGAAAGTATTGGTTGTTCAGTCGTGTCAGACTCTTTGCAACCCTATGGACTGTAGCCCGTCAGTCTCCTCTGTCCATTGAATTCTCCCGGCAAGAATCCTAGAGTGGGTAGCCATTCCCTTCTCCAGGGGATCCTCCCAACCCAGAGACTGAACCCGCGTTTCCCATATTACAGGCAGTTTCTTTACTGTCTGAGCCGCCAGGGAGTGATGAAACTAAAGTGTAACTATGTGTAAGAAGTAGGGTATTGGGCACTAAGAACTACTTGCCACTAACCAAGGTGACACTGGGTTTTTAAGGAGAACATGTGAGTGTATTTATTTCTCAGGCATTATCTATCTCTATTCCTGAGAGAATAGACAAATCTCTTCTTTTTTAATGCCACATATGAACTCTTCTTTCAGAATCTTGTGCATTCTGATGTACCACAAGAATATTAGTATTAGGCAAGCAAATGCTATTTTGGTGAAATCCTTCCATGCCTTTTAGAGACTAGCTTCCAAAACCATTAGCAGACTTGGACTGTCTCTCCCACCCAGGCACAAAGGCTATGGAGCCCTCACCCTTGACCTTAGTCCAGGGGACCCAGACAGCCAAGTCCAACTCCTTCTTCCTATGCCTTTCCAGCCATTACTGGGGGTATTGGGGCGGGGGGTTCGGTGACAGGAAGCCACAGCCCAGAAAAGCGCTCTCCTGGGGACTGCTCACCTGCATTGCTCCCCCCAAGCACCTCGACCTGCTTCCTACCATGTTGGGGAGAAAAGTGGAGTCTGGGCTGAGGTCACTTCCCTGGGGAGGTATGGTCTATCACAGAAGGGGCCGGCAACCTGATGGTACCCCCCTGACCCAAGGATGGCAGGAGCTCTGAGCCTTACTACATAGGGGAAGCAAGTCCTCTACCTGAACACTCCCTTCTGGCCTTCTAGGAAAAAACAATAACCATTTGAAAAATCATAAAAACATATATTTAAGTGAACATTTGTTTTTTTCCTTTTGGCTTAGGGTCCAGTATGGCTTGCACAGCATTGTGGGATCCCATTTTTGTCTAAGATTTTGTTATTTTGCTCACCATGGGGTTTTTGCGTTTCTTTTTAAATATTGCATTAAAATATTACTCATCTTGATTCAGTTCAGTTCAGTTCAGTTGCTCAGTCATGTCCGACTCTCCGCGACCCCATGAATCACAGCACGCCAGGCCTCCCTGTCCATCACCAACTCCCGGAGTTCACTCAAACTCATGTCCACAGAGTCGGCGATGCCATCCAGCCATCTCATTCTCTGTCGTCCCCTTCTCCTCCCGCCCCCAACCTTTCCCAGCATCAGAGTCTTTTCCAGTGAGTCAACTCGTCGCATGAGGTGGCCAAAGTATTGGAGTTTCAGCTTTAGCATCAGTCCTTCCAATGAACACCCAGGATTGATCTCCCTTAGAATGGACTGGTTGGATCTCCTTGTGGTACAAGGGACTCTCAAGAGTCTTCTCCAACACCACAGTTCAAAAGCATCAATTCTTCGGCGATCAGCTTTCTTCACAGTCCAACTCTCACATCCATACATGACCACGGGAAAAACCATAGCCTTGACTAGACGGACCTTGGTTGGCAAAGTAATGTCTCTGCTTTTTAATATATTATCAAGGTTGGTCATAACTTTCCTTCCAAGGAGTAAGCGTCTTTTAATTTCATGGCTGCAATCAGCATCTGCAGTGATTTTGGAGCCCCAAAAAATAAAGTCTGACACTGTTTCCACTGTTTTTCCATCTATTTCCCATGAAGTGATGGGACCAGATGCCATGATCTTAGTTTTCTGAATGTTGAGCTTCAAGCCAACCTTCTCACTGTCCTCTTTCACTTTCATCAAGAGGCTTTTGAGTTCCTCTTCACTTTCTGCCATAAGGGTAGTGTCATCAGCATATCTGAGATTATTGATATTTCTCCCAGCAATCTTGATTCCAGCTTGTGCTTCTTCCAGCCCAGCGTTCCTCATGATGTACTCTGCATATGAGTTAAATAAGCAAGGTGACAATATACAGCCTTGACGCACTCCTTTTCCTATTTGGAACCAGTCTGTTGTTCCATGTACAGTTCTGACTGTTGCTTCCTGACCTGCATACAGGTTTCTCAAGAGGCAGGTCAGGTGGTCTGGTATTCCCATCTCTTTCAGAATTTTCCACTCATCTTGATTATTGAGGGTTTTTTTTTTTTTCATACTCCCTTGAATTTTGTGTCCCAGGTGAGTACGTCTCTTACCTCACCTTAATCCTAGCTATGACAGAGTAACTTCACACTTTTGGTCTTCTCATTAGGTCATAACTGGACCAAGTCTCAAAAGGAGGAAAACGCAATAGGATAGTAGAAGCAAATACAGTCTATTTGAAACTCCAACTAGGCTTCCCAGATGGCTCAATGGTAAAGAACCTGCCTGCCAGTGCAGGAGACATAGGTTCCACACCTGGGTTGGGAAGATCCCCTGGAGGAGGAAATGGCAGCCTCCTCCAGTATTCTTCCCCAGAAAATCCCGTGGACAGAGGAGCCTGGTAGGTTACAGTCCACAGGGTTGTGAACAGTCAGACATGCATGAAAGTCCTACCAGCTTTCAGATTTAAAACAAGTAGCCCATTTGAGGGAGAAATAGAGACAAACGTGAATTAGGATCAAATGCCTTTATAAACTTTACCTATATCAACAGGTATGGTTCTCTTGTAAATAGAAATGAGAGTTCTGTCTTTATCCATTCAACCTGAATTCAAACTTTCTACTTATTGAATGTCATACTAGACCCTGGGTAACAAGGATGTAAAAGACAGAGTTTACAGCCTGGTATATAGCAACTGACTCTAGTATTCTTGCCTGGAGAAGCTCCAAGGACAGAAGAGCCTGGCAGTCTACAGTTCATGGGGTCACAAAGAGTCAGACACGATTGAGCGGTTAAGAATGAGAGAGACAGACAGGGAATAACTGACCTGAATCCTATTCAGTAAATGCTCTAAATATGTGCGCAAATAGTTTGGAAGTATAGACATGTAAGCACAAGGGTTTTTTTTTTGTTGTTTGTTTGCTTCAGCTTTGGTTTTTGCTGGGTGGGTCTCTCATTTGTACTGTGGGATTTCAGTTTATGGAGGTAACCAAGTGATACCATGACAAGCTCAATGCCATGGAAAGAAGTTTTTGTTTTGTTTTAAATTACATTTCCCTAGAGAAAGGGGCACACCATGCTGTGAAGGGTCCCCGTGGAAGCATCAGGTTTGGGTCAGGAGGCAGAAGCAGGAGCAAGAGGCAAATTTAGGCCAGAGACTTTATCTGAGTTTGCATTGGGCAGGGCAGAGTAAACAGCTTGAAAAGTAAAGTGAAAGTGTTAGTTGCTCAGTCGTGTCTGACTCTTTGTGACCCCATGGACTGTAGCCTGCCAGGCTCCTCTGTCCATGGAATTCTCCAGGCAAGAATATTGGAGTGAGTAGCCATTTCCTTCTCCAGGGGATCTTCCTGACCCAGGACAAACAGCTTGGGAGTGGCTGATCTGAACAGTAAACGGGGCTCTTCGGACCATTGGGGTGTTCTCTCATTGCCTGGTACCTGACCCTGAGATGACACAGGGCAGGGGAAGCAGGGGCTCTGTGTGTGAGAGTTAGATAAAGGGCATGGTTGGCTTGCATATGAGAGGTGTGTCCAAGTTGTTTTCTTTAGAAACTAGCTAGCCCTGGGAGGTCAGTCTGTCTCTAGTCAGCAAGATTTTTAGGATGTCAAAACATCATAAGATACAGAAAATAAAAAACACAATTAATACAGTGGGAGAGGGGTAGGAAAGGGGTTATAAATATTAGACAAAACCATAACAGGCGAAGAGTTGACTCACTGGAAAAGACTCTGATGCTGGGAGGGATTGGGGATAGCAGAAGGGGACGACAGAGAATGAGATGGCTGGATGGCATCACCGACTCGATGGAGGTGAGTTTGAGTGAACTCCAGGAGTTGGTGATGGACAGGGAGGCCTGGCGTGCTGTGATTCACGGGGTCGCAAAGAGTCGGACACGACTGAGCGACTGAACTGAACTGAACGGTACAGTTGCCAACATCCAGTGGATCATAGACAAAGCAAGAGAATTCCAGAAAAACATGTATTTCTACTTCATTGATTATGTTAAAGCCTTTGACTGTATGGATCACAATAAACTGTGGAAAATTCTTAGAGTTGGCAATACCAGACCACCTGATCTACCTCCTGAAAAACCTGTGTGCAGGTCAAGAAGCTACAGTTAGAACTGGACATGAAACAATGGGCTGGTTCCAAATTGGGAAAGGAGTATGCCAAGGCTGTAATATTGTCACCCTGCTTATTTAATTTATATGCAGAGTACATCATGTGAAATGCCAGGCTGGATGAAGTACAAGCTGGAATCAAGATTGCTGGGAGAAATATCAATAACCTCAGACATGCAGATGACACCACCCTTATGGCAGAAAGTGACGAACTAAAGAGCCTCTTGATGAAGGTGAAAGAGGAGAGTGAGAAAGCTGGTTTAGAACTCAACATTCAAAAAATGAAGACCATGGCATCCTGTCCCATCACTTCATGGCAAACAGATGGGAAAACAATGGAAACAGTGAGAGATTTTATTTACTTGGGCTCCAAAATCACTGCAGATGGTGACAGCAGCCATGAAATTAAAAGACACTTGCTCTTTGGAAGAAAAGCTATGACAAACCAAGACAGCATATTAAAAAGTAGAGACATTACTTTACCAACAAAGGTCTGTATAGAGAAAAAGGCTATGGTTTTTCCAGTAGTCATGTATGGATGTGAATGTCGGATAATAAAGAAAACTGAGTGCCGAAGAATTGATGTTTTTGAACTGTGGTGTTGGAGATGACTCTTGAGAGTCCCTTGGACTGCAAGGAGATCAAACCAGTCAATCCTAAAAGAAATAAACCCTGAATATTCATTGGAAGGACTGATGATGAAGCTCCAATACTTTGGCCACCTGATGCGAAGAATTGACCCATTAGAAAAGACCTTGATGTGGGGAAAGATTGAGGACAGGAGGAGAAGGGGACAACAGAGGATGAGATGGCTTGATGGCCTCACCGACTTGATGCACGTGAGTTTAAGCAAGCTCCGGGAGTTGGTGATAGGGAAGCCTGGCGTGCTGCAGTGCATGGGGTTGCAAAGAGTTGGACATGACAGAGGAACTGAACTGACTAAATGGTATGGTGAATTGAGGAAATGGAGTATTTTGTTGTTGGGGGTGGGTGGGATGGGAAGGGTAGAATAATTTCCGCTTTTCCAAATAGTAGGAAACTTTCTCCAGAATGTGGAAAAGTTTGTAAAACTTGGTGATGGATGTATGCACAGGCTTGTACAGGTTGTTAAAAAATTAACATTTTTAAAATATCTAGCCAGTCATTTACACAAATCTTTATGGGCATCCATAAACCACTTTAGGGGACAGATGGTTTTAGAGCTGAGTAAACAGTTACATGGGCTTTCCTAGTGACTTGGCGGTAAAGAATCTGCCTGCAGGAGTTACAAGAGACCTGGGTTTGATCCCCGGTTAGGAAGATTCCCCCCATGGCAATTCGCTCAAGTATTTTTGCTTGGAGAATCCCATGTACAGAGGAGCGAGGCTGGCTGCAGTCCACAGGGGTGCAAAAAGTTGGACATGACTAAAGCCACTAAGCATGCACGCATGAAAACAGGATCATAGAACTTAGGCATAATTAATTAGCTCACCATTCGACTTCTAGTAAACAACAGATGTATGAAGTCCAGGTCTGACTGGACTTCCTCAAGCACACAGAAGAACTGTACAAAAAAGATCTTCACGACCCAGATAATCACGATGATGTGATCACTCACCTAGAGCCAGACAGCCTGGAATAAGTCAAGTGGGTCTTAGGAAGCATCACTATGAACAAAGCTAGTGGAGGTGATGGAATTCCAATTGAGCTATTTCAAATCCTGAAAGATGATGCTGTGAAAGTGCTGCACTCAATATGCCAACAAACTTGGAAAACTCAGCAGTGGCCGCAGGACTGGAAAAGGTCAGTTTTCATTCCAATCTCAAAGAAAGGCAATGCCAAAGAATGCTCAAACTACCGCACAATTGTACTCATCTCACACACTAGTAAAGTAATGCTTAAAATTCTCCAAGTCAGGCTTCAGCAATATGTGAACTGTGAACTTCCAGATGTTCAAGGTGGTTTTAGAAAAGACAGAGGAACCAGAGATCAAATTGCCAACATCCGCTGAATCATCGAAAAAGCAAGAGAGTTCCAGATAAACATCTATTTCTGCTTTAATGTCTATGCCAAAGCCTTTGACTGTGTGGATCACAATAAACTGTGGAACATTCTTCAAGAGATGGGAATATCAGACCACCTGACCTGCCTCTTGAGAAACCTGTATGCAGGTCAGGAAGCAACAGTTAGAACTGGATATGGAACAACAGTCTGGTTCCAAATTGGGAAAGGAGCACATTAAAGCTGTATATTGTCACCCTGCTTATTTAACTTATATGCAGAGTACATCATGAGAAACACTGGGCTGGAGGAAGCACAGGCTGGAATCAAGATTGCTGGGAGAAATATCAATCACCTCAGATATGAAGATGACACCACCCTTATGGCAGAAAGTGAAGAAGAACTAAAGAGCCTCTTGATGAAAGTGAAAGAGGAGAGTGAAAAAGCTGGCTTAAAGCTCAACATTCAGAAAACTAAGATCATGGCATCTGGTCCCATTACTTCATGGCAAATAGATGGAGAAACAGTAGAAACAGTGGGTGACTTTATTTTTTTCGGCTCCAAAATCACGGCAGATGGTGATTGCAGCCATGAAATTAAAAGACGCTTATTCCTTGGAAGGAAAGTTATGACCAACCTAGAGAGCATATTAAAAAGCAGAGACATTGCTTTGCCAACAAAGGTCCGTCTAGTCAAGGCTATGGTTTTTCCCGTGGTCATGTATGGGTGTGAGAGTTGGACTATAAAGAAAGCTGAGCGCCGAAGAATTGATGCTTTTGAACTGTGGTGTTGGAGAAGACTCTTGAGAGTCCCTTGGACTGCAACGAGATCCAACCAGTCCATCCTAAAGGAGATCAGTCCTGGTTGTTCACTGGAAGGACTGATGTTGAAGCTGAAACTCCAATACTTCGGCCACCTGATGAGAAGAGATGACTCATTTGAAAAGACCCTGATGCTTGGAAAGATTGAGGGCAGGAGGAGAAGGGGATGACAGAGGATGAGATGGTTGGATAGCATCACCGACTTGATGGACATGGGTTTGGGTGGACTCCGGGAGTTGGTGATGGAGAGGGAAGCCTGGTGTGCTGTGATTCATGGGGTCGCAAAGAGTCAAACATGACTGAGCGACCGAACTGAACTGAACTGATGAAGTCCAGGTCTTACGGGACTCCCTCAAGCTCTTTACACCACATTGCATTGGAAAAGAAACAGAAAAGAAGAAATCTGCTAAGTGATCTATTCCTTAGCTCACAATCCAGGATATGTCTCCCACCTCCAGTTTAATACCTTCTTGTCTAAGCTAAAGAGTGACCATCAGTGCTTCAACCAAGCCCATTGAGGCCTCAACCCCCCTTCACATCTGAAGTATTTAACCCTTTTAAAATAAATCTTGGCAAAAAAAAAAATTATTATACACTTCAGTTCAGTTCAGTTCAGTTCAGTCGCTCAGTCGTGTCCGACTCTCTGCGACCCCATGAATCACAGCACGCCAGGCCTCCCTGTCCATCACCAACTCCCGGAGTTCACTCAAACTCATGTCCATAGAGTCGGTGATGCCATCCAGCCATCTCATTCTCTGTCGTCCCCTTCTCCTCCCGCCCCCAACCTTTCCCAGCATCAGAGTCTTTTCCAGTGAGTCAATTCGTCGCATGAGGTGGCCAAAGTATTGCAGTTTCAGCTTTAGCATCAGTCCTTCCAATGAACACCCAGGATTGATCTCCTTTAGGATGGACTGGTTGGATCTCCTTGCAGTCCAAGGGACTCCAAGAGTCTTCTCCAGCACCACAATTCAAAAGCATCAATTCTTCGGTGATCAGCTTTCTTCACAGTCCAACTCTCACATCCATACATGACCACTGGAAAAACCATAGCCTTGACTAGACGGACCTTGGTTGGCAAAGTAATGTCTCTGCTTTTTAATATATTATCTAGGTTGGTCATAACTTTCCTTCCAAGGAGTAAGCATCTTTTAATTTCATGGCTGCAATCAGCATCTGCAGTGATTTTGGAGCCCAAAAAAATAAAGTCTGACACTGTTTCCCCATCTATTTCCCATGAAGTGATGGGACCAGATGCCATGATCTTTGTTTTCTGAATGCTGAGCTTCAAGCCAACCTTTTCACTCTCCTCTTTCACTTTCATCAAGAGGCTTTTGAGTTCCTCTTCACTTTCTGCCATAAGGGTGGTGTCATCTGCATATCTGAGGTTATTGATATTTCTCCCAGCAATCTTGATTCCAGCTTGTGCTTCTTCCAGCCCAGCGTTCCTCATGATGTACTCTGCATATAAGTTAAACAAGCAATGTGACAATATACAGCCTTGACGTACTCCTTTTCCTATTTGGAACCAGTCTGTTGTTCCATGTATAGTTCTTGCATTGCCCTAAAAAGTTGAAAAACAAGCGTGACGACCAAATTGAGAGCACCAAATAGATTCAGAGCCTGTGCACCTTTCACTTGGGAGGGGGTTAAAATTATGCCCTCGATGACCATTTCCTTGGTGGAAGAAGAGTCTTCCACTCGCGCCTCTAGTTGATTCCCAACTCTGCCCCCTACAGAGTGGACAAGGCTCCTGCTGTGTGTAAGCCACACGCCGGGCCAGGGAGGCTCAAGAGAGAAACGAGGGATTTCTCGGTTGGAGAACGAAGAGAAACAATGGATTTGGGGGCCAAAGGCAGAGAGAGAAGTTACTGTGAGATCTGAGGCCACGCTTCAAGGATAGCGGATGTAAAATTTCTCATGAGGACCGAGAGTGCCCCAATCAAATTTGGTAATAAACTCTCAAAGAGGTCCGGACTGGGCAAGTTTAGGGATCGGAAAGGGAGGAGGGAGCCCGGGGGATCTAAGGGAGAGCACAGGGGAACCCGGCAGAACTGGAGTAGCTTGGGGCAGCCGGATCCCGAGCCAAGCGCTCCCGGCCTGGGAGGCAGAAGGCGGAGCCTTCCGGGGCACCGCCTCTCGGGCCGCCCTGTGGGCGGGGCCATCCTGCGCTGCCGTCGGTTACGTAACAAACCTGTGCCGGTGGCGGGGGAGCGGCGCGGGCTGTGGGGAGGGGGCGTGGCCGGGGCGTGGCCGGGGCGTGGCGAGGCCTGTACCGGGCCAGGCAAGATGGCGGCCGCGGATACCGAGTCGGGGGCCCTGACCCTAGAATCGCTGCCCACCGACCCCCTGCTCCTCATCTTATCCTTCTTGGACTACCGGGACCTAATCAAGTAATGGGACGAGGCACGCGGCAGGGGTGGGGGTCGTGGGTAAGGGAGGAGGCGTAAGGCAGGAAGGACGGAGGCCCGGCTCGCCGACCGAACCTGGACTCGGGCGTCAGCTAGAAAGGTGACGCCAGGGCCAGCCTGACCCTGCAGGGTCCCCCGGGGGGCCAGGGTGAGACCTCGGCGGAAGGGGCCCCGCCTTGAGGTCTTCTTCGCTTCCGGGGCCCAGGCCTGAGGAGCGACAAGAGCCCTCTCTCCTGGGCCTCAGCGAGGCCCAGTTGGAAGCGGGGAGATACTGCTCCCCGCTGCCGGCCCGCGGACCCCCGCGGCCCGCCCCTCCGGACCCCCGGCGTCTCTGCCCGATCCCTGCAGCCTTGGCCGCTTTGAAAAAGTCTCCGTCCCGGCGGCAGAGCACTCTTCTCTCTCTGCCTGGGCCAGAGGCCTTCGGAGTCGGGCGCCGAAGTGGGCCAGTGGGACGCGGGAGGGGAGCCGGGCGACCCCCTCACCCATGGTGCGACTTCTGCGGCAACGTTATATCTGGCAGGCTCACTTTCAATCTTCTCTGCTGGATAATTGTTTCGTTTCAACCTTCCTCCTCACGGTTGCATGTTGGATTTTGTTTTGGTACTGACTTCCGGTGGTGCGATACAGGTGACCATCTTCCCTCCTGTATGCTTTGGGTTTCCCAAGTTGCCGGCATCTGTTCCAAAAATAAACACCGGTTGCTGGTAGGGGTGGTTAAATGCCAGGTTCCTTCAGCGCTTGGGACTGCCTGCAGTGGTGGAAGAAATGGCGCTGTTTACACCCTTGACAGCTGGTGGCATGCCTTTTTCTTGGGCCACCATATATATTTGCAGAGGAGGCAAAGTCGCCCTCTTAAGGTTAGGTAGGAGAGATTCGTTTTGTTTTGTTTGATTAACTATTGGATTCTAGCAGTTTGGTGACTATACCCTGTGTTGCCAGGGATCCTTGTAGACATGAAGCTTTCTTGAAGTTGGTGGCAGCTGTTTGTTGGTTTGTCTAGCTAAGTGGTGACAGAGAGAAAACTCCAGTTTCTGGCTATTATCTATATTAATATCTGTAACAGTTTTATTTTTCTAGAAAAAAATTTTTCTCTACTCATGCTTGTAATAAAGTTTGTCTTTTCTTTGGAAGTCTGTTCAAGCTGCAAACTCTCATCTGAAATATTGTGTTGCTATAGCCTTTTAGGGGCTTCCCTTGTAGCTCAGACGGTAAAGAATCTACCTGCAGTGCCTGAGACCTGGGTTCGATCCCCGGGTTGGGAAGATTCCCTGGAGAAGGAAATGGCGACCCACTCCAGTATCCTTGCCTGGAAAATCTAATGGACAGAGGAGCTTGGTGGGCTGCAGTCCATGGGTTCGCAAAGAGTCGGACACAACTGAACGACTAACACTTATAGCCTTTTAGAAATCCAACACTACACACTCTTGATCTAATGGGCTACATTGCTCTCAAAATGATCTTTCTAAGACAGATCCTAAAAATCCTGTAATGCCCCTCATTATTTACAGATTATAACCTAAACTTCAGGGAACATTTAAGGCCCTTATTATTTGACATAGTCCACTCTATCCAAATTGACCCCAGCCAGCATACCACACCTGTGCTTTTTTTGTTCTGTGGCTTAAACTCTTGACCTTGCCTGGAATGCCATGCTCCCCTCTTCTCATCCTAGCAAGATGAATTCCTTTAAGACCCCCTCACCTGAGTCCGATCTCTACCTTTCTTCCTCCCTCTGCAGAGATCATTTACCATACGAGATAGATGGTGCATTTCTTAAATATAAAGACTGTGTTGTTTGTCTTTGGAGTCACCATTTATTCAACAGTTTTTTGTATTTTTGAGTGTTTCTGTGTGCCAGCCTATTAAATGCTAGGGAAACAATAGTGAACAAGACACATAAGGACCCTCTTATAAGCTCTTACAGTCTAATGGGCAAGATGGAGAACAAGTGCATAATTACAAGAGCTGCTATGTGCTATGAAGGAAATGAATCAGTGACTCTGTTAAGGAGCTGATTCAGACTGGAAGGAGTTGCCATATATGATAGACAGCATAGAGCAGTCCTGGCAGAAGGAACGGTGTTTTCAGAAGCTGATTGGAGGATAGCAGGGCCTGTTGGAATAGCTAGAAGACTGGTGTTGCAGGAGGTAGGGAGTGACTCATAGGCAGAGAGGCTGAGCAGAGACTGGTGAGATCGTGAAGGACCTTGTAAAACAAGGTGAGGAGTTCAAATTTATTATAAATGCTTTAGGTCGTAATGAAAGTTTTAAACAAAAGTGACATGATCCCTCTATAAATGTTTGTAGAAGTAAACTGAGTTGAATACTGTATTAGTCAGGGTTCTTGAAGGAAGCAGAACCAATATGTGTGTGTTTATGTGGCTTATTTTAAGGTATTTGCTCATGAATTATGGAGGCTCTTTCCTGTAGTCTGCCATGTGCAAGCTGGAGACCCAAGAAAGCTGATGGTATAGTTTGAAGGATAGGGAGCTGGAGAAGTGATTCCAGTCTGGCTCTAAAAGCCTGAGAACCGGGAGTGCCAAAGGCAGGATAAGATCAGTGTCCCAAATTAGTGGTCAGACAGAGAGCACATTCAACCTTCCTCTTCCTTTTTGTTCTATTCAGGCCCTCAATGGATCGGATGATGCCCACCCATATTGGGGAGGGCCGTTTGGCTAACTTAGTCTGCCAGTTCGAAGGCTCATCTTTTCTGGCAACATCTTATAGACACATCAGGAAATAGTGTTTAACCAGCTATCTGGACATCCCTTAGCCCAAACAAGTTGACGCAAATGCCATCGAATTTTATCCACAGAGAAGTTTCCAATGTACTGTGACTTCTTTCTTGTAGTATGTAGCTCAGATTTTTCAAATGTCCCTCCCATTGCTAACCTCTGAAGGTTTTGGTACATATTTGCTGAACTGGATTGGGTTGGATTGATTAGTCTGTTGGGATCATTGTGTAGTGTAAACTGCACAGTTTGAGTCTCACTGCATATCAGAATTATGTGTGGCACTTAAAAAATATACATATCATGCCCGAGGTACAGACTTCACCCCATGCCGACTGAGTCAGAAGCTCTAAGACAGTAGTTTTCATCCTTAATGTCCATCAGAAATCACCTCTGGTGCACATTCCAGAGATTCTTTTATGTTGTTTAACTCAGGATATTGAGGGAGAAGGACCTAAAAAAGAGAAGGGGACTCTTGAATTCACAAAATTGGAGGGATTCCTAGTTTTGCAAATGTTAGTTTTGGTGTCTCCTGAGAGTGGCTAAAAAGGATGAGAATGATGTTTGTGTAAAATCTGAAAAATGAACAAAGCCTACTCTATTTAGCATCAGTTATTTTTTAACATGCCCCACTCATGGCCTTGACAAATACTATGTGATTTAAGATTCCCTTAATTGATTAGTTATTGCCCAAGTAAAATCTTTTAATACCTACCTACTTTCTCTAACTTGTGATTTCTCTTCTGAAAGGATAGAAATCCATTTTTTTAAATCTTAAGTTCATTCTTTTTTGAATTAATTACATAGGGAAGGGTTTACAGGAATCAATCACTATTGTGTTAGAAATCTCTATATAATAAGAAAATTGTTTCTAATATTTTGTGTTTTTGAGCAGTTGACACTAAGTTGAATAGCTGTGGATACTGAATCAGAACTGTTGTGAATCTAACATCTTTTATAAGTGGGTTTTCCAATAGTTCCTATAATTGAAAAGTGTTTTTGGCTACATATTCCTGTTAAGAAAAAAAATTCGACCAAACAGAAGGCCTGTGTATTTAATATCAAATGTCTCACAGATCTTAAAAAGAAAAAACACTTTGTTTACATCTGCATAACATTTCTATTTGTAGAAATGATTACTGCCCCACTAATGAGTATAGGAAAACTCTTTGATTTGAAATAACTCCAATGGTTTATGTTTCATAGATTTTCGTATGAGAACTAAAATTGCAGACATTTTGCAGTGTGTTTGTGAACTCAAATAGTTAAGATTCCACTATTCACAAGGTAATTATACTAGCTAACACGTTAAACAGGTTTTAGAAAATACTGTTTTGTGGTTATAAGGGTAGATAGTGGAAGAAAAGCCAAAGGAACAAAACAGAACTTAACATTGAATATTTTCATCTTCATTTCTAAATTGCTTTCTTGTTTTCTTTTATATTAACCATGAATCTGGTTACTGCCAGCTGTTGCTATGTCAGTCGAAGACTCAGCCAGCTATCAAGTCATGATCCGCTGTGGAGAAGACATTGCAAAAAATACTGGCTGATATCTGAGTGAGTATTTGGGAAACATGTATTCTTGAAATTGGGCTCTTGGCTTTCATTAGTGCTAGTCTATCCTGATTCTCCTCTGGAAGCCCTGTCTCTTTAACACCTTTGATGGCTCTTCTTATGCCTGCCAGTAAACGCAGGTGTTCTCCACACTTCTGTCCCTGGCTGACTGCTCTTCTCCCTGTGTGAAGTCTCCTGCATGTACTGCTACAATTTGTAGAGATGACTTGTTTACTTCTAACTCCCAAACCTGAGTGTCCACCCCAGACATTGCCGTTGAACCCCAGATTTGTTTGCATAACTGTCTGCTGGACCTTTCCACTGGATGACCCGCAGGGTTCACCGAATTCAGTAAATTTTAATTAATTTGATAGAATAAAAGTGTAGGTGACAGAAGGTGGGAGTTGGAAAAGGTGAAAGGAAGGGCAGGATTGCTAATATCTTTTTCTTAGGTTGAGGGGAGTCAGGTGGTAACTGAAGTTGGTGAAGCAGGAAACAGAGGTTTAAAAATATTATTTAAAGGTAAGCTATTGAGTAGAACTAAAAATAACAGAACATCTAAACATTGGGAGGAGAAAGAATGAGGAAGAAGGAATTTTAAGTATTGCTTCATCCTGACCTTTTATTGATTTTGGGGTATCAGTAGATAGATATAAAATTGATAAATCAAGAACTAGAGGAATAGGGACTTCCCTTGTGTTCCAGTGGTTAAGAATCTGCCAGCCAGCATAGGGGACATGGGTTCAGTCCCTGGTCCAAGAAGATCCCACATGCTGTGGAGCAACTAAGCCCATGTGCCACAACTACTGAGCCTGTATGCTGCAACTCCTGAGGCCGCTCGGCACAACTGCTGAAGCCCATGTGCTTGAGAGCCTGTGCTCCGCAACAGGAGAAGGCACTGCAATGAGAAGCCATGACACCACAGCTAGAGAGTAGCCCCCGCTCACCTCAACTATAGAAAGCCCAGACGCAGCAGCAAAGACTCAGTGCAGCCAAAAATTTAAGAAATTAAAAAAACAGCTAGAGGAATAAGCATTTAGAATTGTAGAGATACCTTCCAGAAGTAACTAAAGTTTCCTTTGAGGAGTTGGACTTAGAACAGGAGACTGCCTAGCTTTTCATTATAAGTTCTTTGGTACTTTTTGATTTTAATAATATGTGTATTACTTTGGTGAATAAAAGGTTACTTCCTTCCTACCATACTCCCCTCACCCCAGAAAACACACACACATGTACATACAACACCCTGAACTGTTCTCCCCATCCCTAAACCTGGTCCTCCTGTATTCCTGTCGTCACAGCGGTACCATCCATCCTGGAATCCCAGCCAGAGAGGGGGATCGTCCTGTGTCTCTTCTCTCCTTCTCCCCCTACCCTCATTCAGAGACCAGGCCTTTCTGACGTTAGCCGCTGTATGTTTCTTGAATCTTTCTTCTCACTTCTTCTAGCCACCGCAGCTCTAGTTCAGGTCGTCGTCCGTTAACAGGACTGCTGCAGACCCTTTCCAACCGGTCTCTGTGCCTCTAGTATACACCCCTCCCAAACCACAGCCACAGGTCCGCTCTTTTCACTCCCCTGTTACATCTCTTCAGTGACTCTCTATTCCCTACAGGATCAGGCCCAAGCTACTAGTATGTTGTTCTGGCTGCCTTATCCTGTACCACTTCTGACTGTTAAATTTATATTTCATTCTTTCTCCCTGATTAGATTACATTCTTTGAAGGCAAAAAATGTGCCTTATTTTCAGTGTCCTCAGTGGCTAAATAGACAGTAAATGTTTGTGGAATTGTACCAAACAGAAATGTTGAATTTTGATTCCTTTACTGTGCTTTATTGATTCTCTGGTTAATCCAGTGTAGATAAATTAGATTAATATAGCCTATCATTAGTTTCTAAATGTTCTCTAAAATGGAAAAGCTAAATATATATTTTAAAATTTTACAATTGGTATGTTTTTAGGAGTAAGTTGAAATTCATATCCCATATGTTATTCATATTATATCTTATTACGGATTAGAAAACTTACAAAAATAATAGAAAGTAAAAAAATAAGTGACTCATAATCCCACTATTCAAGGAATAACTTGTTAAATTTTTTGATGTATGTGTCACTGTTTATTATCTAGTCTTCTTTGTAGCTCAAATAAATGAAAAGGAAGACAAAAGTAGCCACAAATTCCCAATAAAGTATATTGTTAAGTGTCTAAAATATATTCTAATTTCATTGTAAAAGATTTTTAATTTTATTTTTTAAATCTGTTTAGGGAAGAGAAAACACAGAAGAACCAGTGTTGGAAATCCCTCTTCATTGATACTTACTCTGATGTAGGAAGATATATTGACCATTACGCTGCTATTAAAAAGGCCTGGGATGATCTCAAGAAATACTTGGAACCCAGATGTCCTCGGATGGTTTTATCTCTGAAAGGTATTGGGAATACAGGGTCTCCCTTCTTCATTTTAGTCACTCTAGTATAAATAGGTTAAATAACTTTGGGTTTCTGTCTCCTATGCTGATCTGTGCTAATCCAACATTATCTGTAATGCATCATTCACATTTGGTCAAGGAAATAGGAAGCCTAATTTGCTAAGAGGACACTGGTTCTAGTGCTTGCCCTATTTTTGCCTACCTCAGCACCCACATGATTATTAGAAGGGAAGGCTGAACTCATTTGATCTTTACATTTGTTTTACATAAAGAAACTAGTAATGCTAAAATTGCTTGAGGATACCTATTGTAATTTCTTTTAAATGACTTTTTTTTTAATTGAAGAATTGCCTGCTGTATCAACCCTCTTCCCTGTTTTCAGTACAAGTAAGTGTTGATTTGACAGCCTGGTATTAGGAAAGACCAAATATTGACAGACTGGGTTTTTAAGCATCTGAAGAGCAGCATAATAGAGTAGGGAAAACTTTCATCCCTGCTTTGACATTTACAGAATAATGAAACTAAGATTTGAAGTGAGGTTTATTTGACCCCAGAATCTGTGCTCTGTCTACCATACTATTATTGTCCAATTTTGGCAAGAAATATTAACAAACTATTTCCCATTACTTTGATTTTTAAATTTATGCCCAAGAAATACATAAATGGATTGGAGATGCTACTTACCTGCTTTAGCCTCCAATTTTTTTCAGGTTTCTCCACTAAAAGGAATTTTATATGTGTTTTGGTTTTGCTCAGCTGAAGTTGGGATTAGTTCTTCTCAAATGTATTCCTTTTGAACTGAGGTCTCTTTTGAAAAGGCATTCCTTTTACATTTCATATTTCTGCTGTACTTTTCCATGCAAATATGAATTTCATACAATCATGAGTGCATGACCGGTTACTTAAAACTGAATTGCAAGGAAGTAGAAGAAAGAATAATTTGGTAGAGAGAGTAGAGCTTTGAAGGAAAGTACACTTGATTAATGTTTTTATTAGTTTTTTTTCTTGAAAGAAAAGAAAAATATCATCTACTTCGTATATAGGGTTGAAAAATTTCAAGAGGAAAATAATCCCGAAAATAGGTAATTTGGTGGTGATAATGTAGTGGACTCCCTGGGTGGCGCTAGTGGTAAAGAACTTGCCTGCTAATGCAGGAAACGTAAGAGATGCAGTTTCGATCCCTGGGTTGGGAAGATCCCCTGGAGGAGGAAATGGCAACCCACTCCAGTGTTGTTGCCTAGAGAATCCCATGGACAGAGGAGCTTGGAAGGCTACAGTCCATAGGGTCTCAAAGAGTCCTACACGACTGAAGTGATTTAGCATGAAGCAAGCATTCAGTAGCTGCTGCTAAGTCACTTCAGTCTTGTCCGACTCTGTGCAACCCCATAGACGGCAGCCCACCAGGCTCCCCTGTCCCTGGGATTCTCCAGGCAAGAACACGAGTGGGTTGCCATTTCCTTCTCCAATGTGTGAAAGTGAAAAGTGAAAGTGAAGTCGCTCAGTCGTGTCCGACCCTTAGCGACCCCACGGACTGCAGCCTACCAGGCTCCTCCATCCATGGGATTTTCTAGGCAAGAGTACTGGAGTGGCTTGCCATTGCCTTCTCCGATTCAGTAGCTAGTATTTGTTAAGCACAAAGCTAGGCGCTAAGCTAAGTACTGTGTATTATTCCATTTAAATTGCCAAAATCTTTTGAGGTAGGCAGTTACTATTCTCATATTATAGGTGAGCTACCTGAGGCAAAAAAATCTAAATAAGTTGTTTGCCATCACAAAGCAAAGGCTGAGCCAGGATGTGAATACAGGACTGATTCCAAAGCTGCGGTCTTAACACTGTTGAAGGAAGAGAGGACCTATTCTGTTTAGATTGTCTTAGGACTCTTAGAAAGCTAGTCTAATATTAGGATATTTGGAACATGTGAATATATTCATTGTTCTCCTTTGAGGCACGGAGCTAGAAGGAAAGGAAGAAACTAAGGGTACATAGCAGCCTCTTCCTTTTTTCTTTTATAGTTTTTTAGGGGGTTTTACACACACACACAGTTGTGTACTTAGTGGTTGGAGGTGGGGTTGTCAGAGAATTCCTTAAGAGCCCCTGTTTTACTACTAGGTACCAGTTCTCTGGGGTCTTTGCTATGAGTTGGAATAGGACAAATGCTCTGAAATCTAGAAAACTGGGGGTTCTATTCACGTAGACCTGTGAGTTTTAGGACTGAGTCAGGAACTTAGCTATTCATCTCAGGGGCCATAGTCCCTGACTCAATTTCAAGGGTATTGAGATTACAGATAGGAAACTTGGAAAGCAGATAGGCATTGGCTTGTGAAAATTTTTATTAAGTATCGTGAAATTATGGTATATTGGCATGTTGTTGTCGTTCAGTCACACAGTCATGTCCGACTCTTTGCTACCCCATGACTGCAGCATACCAGGCTTCCCTGTCCTTCACCATCTCCCAGAGCCTGCTCAAACTCATGTCCTTTGAGTCGGTGATGCCTTCCAACCGTCTCATCCTCTGTTGTCCCCTTCTCCTGCCTTCAATCTTTCCCAGCAAGAAGGTCTTTTCCAGTGAGTTGGCTCTTCACATCAGGTGGCCAAAGTATTGGAGTTTCAGCTTTAGCATCAGTCCTTCCAGTGAATATTCAGGGTTGATTCCTTTTAGGATTGACTGGTTGGATCTCCTTGCAGTCCAAGGGACTCTCAAGAGTCTTCTCCAACACCACAGTTCAAAAGCATCAATTCTTCCCCACTCGGCCATTTTTATTGTTCAGCTCTCACATCTATACATGGCTACTGGAAAAACCATAGCTTTGACTCGATGGACCTTTGTAGGCAAAGTTATGTCTCTACTTTTTAATATGCTGTCTAGGTTTGTCATAGCTTTTCTTCCAAGGAGCGTCTTTTAATTTCATGGCTGCAGTCACCATCCACAGTGATTTTGGAGCCCTAGAAAATAAAGTCTGTCACTGGTTCCATTGTTTCCCCATCCATTGGCAATGAAATGATAACCAGATGCCGTGGTCTTTGGTTTTTGAATGTTGAGTTTTAAGCCAGCTTTCTCACTCTCCTCTTTCACCTTCATCAAGAGGCTCTTTAGTTCCTCTTTGCTTTCTGCCAAAAGGGTGGTGTCATCAGCATATCTGAGGTGATTGATATTTCTCCCAGCAATCTCGATTCCAGCTTGTGCTTCATCCAGCCTGCATTTCGCATGATGTACTCTGCACATAAGTTAAATAAGCAGGGTGACAATATACAGCCTTGTTGTACTCCTTTCCCAATTTGGAACCAATCTGTTCTTCCATGTCCAGTTCTAACTGTTGCTTCTTGACTTGCACACAGGTTTCACAGGAGCCAGGTCAGGTGGTCTGGTATTCCCATCTCTTGAAGAATTTTCCACAGTTTGTTGTGATCCATACAGTCAAAGGCTTTAGCATAGTCAGTGAAGCAGAAGTAGATGTTTTTCTGGATTTCTGTTTGCTTTTTCAATGATCAAAAGATGTTGGCAATTTGATCTCTGGTTCCTCTGCCTTTTCTAAGTCCAACTTGCACATCTGAAGTTCCCGTTGCAACTTGTCTAATGGTATATATCATATGTCTTTGAAGTTCATATTAACTTTAAGTTTTGGCTTAACATTTTTAGAGTCAAGGGACTTTTTAAGAGATCATTTTGACCAAGGATTAGGAAACTTTTTGTTTAAATGACCAGCTAGTAAATATTTTAGGCTTTGATAGGCAGATGGCCTTTGTGACAGCTATTCAGCTCTGCTATTGTGGGAAAGCAGCCATAGACAATTCAACAACAAATGGGTGTGGCAGTGTTCCAAGAAAACTTTATTTAGGGAAGTAGGTGGCATTTGGCCTGCAGGCTGTAGTTTGTGGATCCTTGATTTATAACGTGGGGTAGCTCCTCTTGGCCAGGCTTCAGCAGTATGTAAACCGTGAACTCCCAGATGTTCAAGCAGGATTTAGAAAAGGCAGAGGCACCAGAAATCAAATTGCCAACATCCGCTGGATCATGGAGAAAGCAAGAGAGTTTCAGAAAAACATCTATTTCTGCTTCATTGACTATGCCAAAGCCTTTGACTGTGTGGATCACAATAAACTATGGAACATTCTGAAAGAGATGGGAATCCCAGACCACCTGACCTGCCTCTTGAGAAACCTGTATGCAGGTCAGGAAGCAACAGTTAGAACCGGACATGGAACAACAGACTGGTTCCAAATAGGAAAAGGTGTACGTCAAGGTTGTATATTGTCACCCTGCTTATTTAACTTATATGCAGAGTACATCATGAGGAACACTGGGCTGGAAGAAGCACAAGCTGGAATCAAGATTGCTGGGAGAAATATCAATAACCTCAGATATGCAGATGACACTACCCTTATGGCAGAAAGTGAAGAGGAACTCAAAAGCCTCTTGATGAAAGTGAAAGAGGAGAGTGAAAAGGTTGGCTTGAAGCTCAACATTCAGAAAACTAAGATCATGGCATCTGGTCCCATCACTTCATGGGAAATAGATGGAAAAACAGTGGAAACAGTGTCAGACTTTATTTTTTTGGGCTCCAAAATCACTGCAGATGCTGATTGCAGCCATGAAATTAAAAGACGCTTGCTCCTTGGAAGGAAAGTTATGACCAACCTTGATATATTAAAAAGCAGAGACATTACTTTGCCAACCAAGGTCCGTCTAGTCAAGGCAATGGTTTTTCCCGTGGTCATGTATGGATGTGAGAGTTGGACTGTGAAGAAAGCTGATCGCCGAAGAATCGACGCTTTTGAACTGTGGTGTTGGAGAAGACTCTTGAGAGTCCCTTATACTGCAAGGAGATCCAACCAGTCCATTCTAAAGGAGATCAATCCTGGATGTTCATTGGAGGGACTGATGCTAAAGCTGAAACTCCAATACTTTGGCCACCTCATGTGACGAGTTGACTCACTGGAAAAGACTCTGATGCTGGGAAAGGTTGGGGGCGGGAGGAGAAGGGGACGACGGAGAATGAGATGGCTGGATGGCATCACCGACTCTGTGGACATGAGTTTGAGTGAACTCCGGGAGTTGGTCATGGACAGGGAGGCCTGGCGTGCTGTGATTCATGGGGTTGCGGAGAGTCGGACACGGCTGAGCAACTGAACTGAACTGATTTATAACAGCCCTTTTCTTTTTATAGCTGAAGGAACAGTCTCAGAGAGTTTAGGTGACTTATGCAGGGTCCTATAGCTGGTGAGGAACAGAGATGAACTCTAGAACTCTAGGCCTCTTGGCTCCTAGTAAACTTTTCACCTCTTCCTAATAAAAATAGGCTGGGGGCAGGAAAGCACTTTGTTAAACACATGGAAGTTACTTAATCCACTCTGTAATTCTCTGTGTAAAGAGAGGCAAAATAACTTACCAGAGATCACAGTCAGTGTAGTCCTACTGTGGTATCCACAACGGATTGGTTCCAGGGCTCACTGAGGATATCAGAATCCAAAGATGCTCGAGTCCCATTGTTGACCCTTTGTATCCTTGTGTTCCACAGCCCTGGATTCAGAGGGCCAGCTGTGATTGGTGGAGCTGAGATTTGACCCTGGTCTTTCTGGCTTCCAAATTCTGTTAGAGTAGGATGCCCCTCTAAAACAGATTTCCTTATATTTGTCTTTCACCATGTTTCCTTGTTGTCATTTTACTTTTTTTCTGTCTTGCTATCTCTTTTCAAGAAATGCTTGGTTTCTAAATGTTCCATGTTAAATGTCCAACATGTACCACAAGCCGTATAAACAGTAATTTTTTTCTCATTCAACTTCTGGTTCAGATAGCTATTCAGCTTGTTTACTTTCATACTGAACTTTTTAAGAAATAAACTTTTTTTTATAGTAATTTACATTACAAGACAGTTGCAAAGATAGCACAGAGGGTTCCTGTGTACCCCTCAGCCAGCTTCAGTTTCCCCTAACATACCACCCTGGGGGACATTTGTCAAACTAAAGTCTTCACTGGCACATTACTGCTCACTGAACTCTGGACTTAATTTGGAATTCCCCAGATTTTCCATCAGTGGGATCCTTTTTCAGTTCTGGTATGCAGTCCAGAATACCACATGGCATTTAGTTGCCATGTGTCTCCTCACTGTCCTCTGGCCTGTGGAAATTTTCCAGCCAGCCTTGACAGTTTGAAGCAGTACTGGTCAGGTGTTTTGCAGAATATCCCTCAGACTGACTTCATCTAAAGTATTACTCACGATTAGACTGGACTAAGGGGTTTCAGGTTACTACTGAGGTTAAATGTTTCTCTTATCACATAGCTGGAGGTATGTGATATCCACAGGCTATCACTGGTGATGTTAACCAACCTAGAGAAATGTGCACAGGTCAAAAATAAAAAATAAAGAAATGTGCACAGATCATAAGTGTACAACTCAGTTAACTGTTGCAATGTGAACTTTCCCATTGTAACACCCTTCAGGTCATAAAGTAGAATAATCATGTTTACCTCTAACCCTCTCTCTTTCTCAGGGGTAACCACTATCCTGATTGCTAATGCCACTGAGTAGTTTTCTCTCTTTTTGAACTTTATATAATTTTCATGATTAACTGTGTATTTGTGTAAAGTATTTGTTTAATTTGTGAGATTTAGTAGTGTGTGACAGTATTTTGTTCATTTTTGTTGTGGTATAAACATTCCATTATATGATTAGACCACAGTTTATATATTTATTCTACTGTTATGGATAGTTTATTTCTAGTCTTTCACTATTATAAATAATACTGTAAATCATTTTTAAAGCAATTTTTATTAGGGAATAGTTGATTTAAAATGTGTTTCTGCTGTATGGCAAAGTGAGTCAGTTTATACATAAACATATATCCACTCTTTTTTAGATTCTTTTCCCAAGTAAGTGGGAACAAGTGTTGAGTGGAGTTCCCTATTCCATACAGTAGGTCCTTATTAGTTATCTACTTTATGTATGCTGCTGCTGCTGCTGCTGCTAAGTCTCTTCAGTCATGTCCGACTCTGTGCTACCCCATAGACGGCAGTCCACCAGGCTCCCCCGTCCCTGGGATTCTCCAGGCAAGAACACTGGAGTGGGTTGCCATTTCCTTCTCCAATGCATGAAAGTGAAAAGTGAAAGTGAAGTCTTTCAGTCGTGTCCAACTCTTAGCGACCCCATGGACTGCAGCCTACCAGGCTCCTCCACCCATGGGATTTTCCAGGCAAGAGTACTGGAGTGGGCTGCCATTGGCTTCTCCATTTCAGACACGACTGAAGTGACTCAGCAGCAGCAGCAGCAGTGTGTATATGTCAATCCCAGTCTCCCAATTTATCCCTCCCCCCAATCCTAAGTTTGTTTTCTATGTCTATGACTCTATTTCTATTTGTAAATCATTTTTGATGTATATATGAGCATATTTCTATCAGGCAAATATCTAGGATTGCATTTGTTAGGTGGTGTAGTATGCTTACATTAAACTTCAAAAAATACTGTTAGTTTTCCAAAATGGTTTTACCACTTTGCATTCCTACTAGCACTTTAATGTTGTCATTGGTTTTTATTTTAGCCTTTCTAATGGGTGTGTATGGTGATTTTAATTTGCATATCCTTGAGGAGGTAGAAGGACAGTTTTCATTTCCGGCTTTCCAATCCTTATATGTCATTTCTTTATTTTTTCTTGCTTTATTGAACTGGCTGGCGCCTTCAGTGCAGCATTGGGTAGAAATGATCATTGTGAGTATCTTTATCTTTCCAACTGAAAAGGGAGAGCTTTCAACAAGATGATGTTTACTGTAGGTTTTTAGTAGATACTGTTTAGCATATTGAAGGAAGTCCCTTAAGATCCTAGTTTGGGGAAAGGGTTTTTTGTTTTTGTGTTTTAAATGAATAATTGAATTTTATCAAATCCCTTTCTACTTCATTCTGTTAATGCTCTGAATTACATTGATTGATTTTCTGAATGTTAAAACAGTTTTGCATTCTTCGAGTAAACTTACTTTGGTTAGAATGTATTGTCTTTTCTTTTTTATATATTGTTGGATTTGATTTGCTCGTGTTTGGGGTTTTTACATCTGTGCTCATGAGAGAGTTTGGCCTGTAATTTTCCTTTCTTGCAATGTTCTTGTCAGGTTTTGGTATCGAGATGATGCTGGCCTTGTTAAACGAGTCGGGAAGTGTTGCCTCTTTTTCTGTTCCCTGGAAGAGTTTATGTAAGCTTGGTCTTATTTCTTGTTTAAATGATTAGTAGAATATTACCAGTGAAGCTATTCAATCTTGGAGTTTTCATTGTGGGAAGGTTTTAAATTAAGTTTGAGTTTCTTTATCAGATTTAGGACTACTCAGATTTTCTACTTAGTCTCATGTCAGTTTTGGTAAGTTGTGTTTTTCTCGGAAATTGTGCACTTCATGTACATTTTCCAATTTATTGCTATAAAATTGTTCATAATATCCTCTTATCTTTGTAATGCTCATTGGATTGGTAGTGATTTCACCTTTCCATTTCTGATATTATTTGATATTATTATTTCTCTCTGTTATTCTTGATCAGTTTTGCTAGGTAGGGGCTAATCAGTTTTATTAATGTTTTCAAAGAACTGACTTTTGTCTTTGTCAGTCTTCTGTATATTAATATCTTATTTCTTATTTCATTAATTTCGCTGACTTCGTCTCTTTGAATTTACTTTATTGTCACTTTTTCCTGACTTGAGATGATTACTTATTGATTTTTCAGCCTTTCTTATTTTCTTCAAATCCCTTTATGTGTATAAATTTCCCTTTAAACATAGCTTTAAGTTCATCCCACAAGTTTGAATATGTTTGAATATGTGTTTTCATTAACATGCAGTTCAAAATATTTTGTGATTTCTTCTTTGACCCATGGATTGTATAGAAATGTATTCCTTGATTTCCAAACATTGGGTTTTTTTTTTTAGTAGTCTTTTTAATGTAATTTATATTTTAATTCCACTATGATCAGAGAATATACTCTATACGAGTTCAGTCATTTGAAATTTATTGTGATTTGTTGTATGTCCAGCATATAATTTATCTTGGGAGATAGTCCATGTATACTTGAAAAGAATATGTATCTCTCCTATATATTTTTTGCTATTGTTGCCATTTAGTACTATATATATAATTAGGCAAAAACTGTTAATCTTATTCAGATCATCTGTACTCTAATGAAGTTTTTGGTTTCCTTATTCTGTTAGTTACTGAGAGAGATATGTTAAAATTCCTTACTGTGGTAGGCAGAGTTCTGAGAAAGTTTCGAAGATTCCCATCCTTGTGGTACATGCCTGATAAAATGATAGCCTCATTGAGTGGTACTATGGATATAATTGATTTTAGTCCTGCGATTAGGTCATTTTATACGACAAAAGGTAAAGGGGTTTTACAAATGTAATGAAAGTCAAAAATTAGTTGTTTTTGAATTAATTAATAATCAAAAGGGAAATTATCCTGAGCAGGCCTGACCCAGAGGAACTTAAAAGGAACTGGGCCCTTCCAGAAGTCAGAGAGATTCAAAGCATGAGTATCTCTTCTATTGGCCATGAGCAAGCAAATTGGCATGTTATGGAGAGGGCCAGCTGATAGGGAATAGCAGATGGCTTCTCAGAGCAGAGAACCTCAATCCTGCAACTGCAAAGAACCGCTTTCTGCCAACAACCAGTGAGTCTGTAGTAGAACCCCAAGCAAAGGATACATAAAATAAGCTAGCAGCCTCAGTTAACACCATGATTTCAGCCTTGTGGGACCTGAGTAGAAGATCCAATTGAGTCGTGCCCAGAATTCTGACCTGCAAAAACTGTAAAATAGGCAATGAGTGTTGTTTGACACTTCTAATATTGTGGCAGCAGAAAACTAATATACCTATTATAATTATAGATAATCTTTTTTTCCATTTTAATTCTGTCATTTAAAAAATATATTTTGAAGCTGTGTTATTAGATGTACAAAACTAAAGTTATAATGCCTGCGTAGTGAATTTAACCTTTCTGCCTTTACAGAAAATCCTCTGTAACCTCAAATAATGCTATTTGCCTTCAAGTCTATTTTGTATGATTTTAGTAGAGCTATTTTAGTTTTCTGTGTTTACATCTTTAAGATGTGCCTTTTGTATATAATTGTGTTTTATTTTTCATCTGGTCTGTCAGTCTGTTTTTTAATTAGATTATTTAGTCTGTTTATATTTAATATTATTAATACATTTGAATGTAAATATACTATGTTGCTGGGAAGCCCAGGTGGTTCAGTGGTAAAGAATCCGCCTACCAATGCAGGAGACGCAGTTTGATCCCTCGGTTGGGAAGGTCCCCTGGAGGAGGAAATGGCAACCCACTCCAGTGTTCTTGCCTGGAGAATCCCATGGACAGGGTTGCAAAGAGTTGGACAGGACTGAGCGATTGAGCAGGCATGTGTGCATACCTTGTTTCTACTTTTTATTGGTGCTACCTAAGCAGGTGTTCCTTTTTTTTGCATTCTTCTTAATTATCTTTTATTCCATAACCCCTTTCCTATTTAACTTCTTTTAGGGATTAGTCTAGAAATTAAAATATGTATATCTGACATAGTTAAAGTCTATTGTAAAATTAGTATTTTTACCACTTCCTGAACAATGAAAGATCCTTAAAATACTTTAATTTTAATTACCTCCTTCTTTTGTATTATAGTTTTGTGGTTTTAGTTTTCAACATATTTTATATCTTTGAAAACATTATTACTATTTTATATGTTCAATATTATTTTAGATTTACCTCCATATTTACCTCTTCTATTGCACTTTATTTCTTCCTGTATCTTCATGCTTCCATCCGGGGTAATTTTTCTTCTGCCTGAAGAATTCATTAGTATTTTTTTTTAAATAAGGGACTGCAACTGCTGAATTATTTTCAGATTTTTTTTGGTTGAAAAATGTATTTATTTCATCTTCACTTTAGAAGTATAAATTCACTGAATATAGAATTCTAGTCAGCAGTTTTTTTTTTCCCCAGCACTTGAAGATACTATTCTAGCTTCTGTTGTTCTGTTGATAATTTAGCTATCAGTCTTACTGTCATTCCTCTGAAAGTGACTGTGGCTTTTTCCCCTTCTCTGGTTGCTTTTAAGATTTCTCTTTGTCTTTGATTTTCAGCAGTTTTCCAGTAATGTGTCTAAGTAACGATTTTCTTTGTAATTATAGTGCTTCTTGAATTGTTTTTGTCAATTTTGGAAAACTGTCAACCATGTGATAATGCTGAAAGCTTTGCTCAGTTTCTCAGCTTTGTGTTTGCTTTCAGAATTGGTAGTCTGAAATCAGTGGTGTATCTATTAAAAACATTTTTTATGAATTATTTTTTATTTTGAATTATAATGGATGTAGTTTTATATTGTTACATGTGTACAGCATGGTGATTCATAACATACTTCATTTATAGTTATTATAAAATATTGGCTATATTCCTTCTATTTTACAATATATCCTTTTAGTTTATTTTATATATAGTAATTTGTGCCTTTTAGTTCCCTACCCCTATACTGTCCCTCCCCGCTTCCAGCCCCCCCTGGTTACAACTAGTTTGGTCACTATATCTGTGTTTGCTGCTTCTTTGTCATAGTCGCTAGTTTGTTGAAGTTTTGATTCCACATATAAGTGATATCATACAGTATGTGTCTTCCTCTGTCTGAATTATTTCACTTAGCCTAATATCCAAGTCCTGTTGCTATGAATGGCAAAATTCCATTCTCTTTAATGGCTGGGTAGTCTTCTATATGCCGTATATCTGTATGCCACGTCTTTATCCATTCATCTATTGGCACACGTTTAGGTTGCTTCCATACCTTGGCAATTACAAATAATGTTGCTATGGACATGGGGGTGCGTATATCTTTTTGAATTAGTGTCTTTTTTTTGCAGGGGTTTTGTACCCCAGAGTGGAATTGCTGGGTCATATAATGCTTCTGTGTTAAGTTTTTTGAGACACCTCCATACGGTTTTCCAAAGTGGCTGCACCATTTTAAGATCCCCACCAGCAACATATTAAGAGTTCCAAATTTCTCCACACCCTTGTTATTGTCTTTGATTTTAGCCATTCTAACTGATATGAAGTGGTATCTTGTTGCAATTTTGATTTGCGTTTCCGTAATAACTATCAATGGAGAAGGCAATGGCAAGCCACTCCAGTACTCTTGCCTAGAAAATCCCATGGATGGAGGAGCCTGGTAGGCTGCAGTCCGTGGGGTCTCTAAGGGTCGGACACGACTGAGCGACTTCACTTTCACTTTCACACATTGGAGAAGGAAATGGCAACCCACTCCAGTGTTCTTGCCTGAAGAATCCCAGGGACGGGGGAGCCTGGTGGGCTTCCGTCTATGGGGTCACACAGAGTCGGACACGACTGAAGTGACTTAGCAGCAGCAGTTGCCTCAAAGACAAGGTAACTCCAATGGCTAAACTCTCCGTTTCCCTGTTCTGGACCAACCTCCCCCACCCAGACCCTGCTGGTTCTCACCGCCTTTGAGCTTCTCCACAAACCTTGAAACCAATATTCTTTCAGTTTTTCTACTTCTAAGCAGAAGGTTTGGCCCAGCAGCCTGGTGTGCCATTGCTGGGAGTGACTGTCTTCTCTTGGTATTTGTAATGATACTTTTTGAAGCTAGTTTATATGGCAGGCTTACAAACATGAAAATCAAATGCTCGATAATGTCCTCCTAGAATGAGCCTACACCTAAGTCCTGTATTCCCCATTGAGAAGCTTGGTTAAGACTCTTGAACAACATCTGTTTAGAGGTCTTCTGGAGAGTTTTTTGTAAATAGAGAAGTTTTATTAGATTAAGAAAAATGAGCTATGCTCTTAAGTTTGCAGTGTAATGTGAAAATTTGTTGTGGATTTCACTGGTGCCTGCCATTCCACATTTTGCTTAATGCCAGTGCTTTCCCCCTGGAGAGGAAACTGGGGAATTTGCTTGCTCAAGTGCTTCGAATATCAGAGCCAATCTAAAGTGATGTAATGGTTCTCTGAATATTCAGTTCATTTCCCTATATTTCAGCAAGTAACCTTTTAGGCAGAATTCAGTTGGTCTAAAATTCTTTCATTGGCTAGCAGATACATTGGAATTTCTTCTTAGATTTAAGGCTATCATTGTTTCATAATTTGCTATTTTGTGTCTGCAGAGGGTGCTCGAGAGGAAGACCTAGATGCTGTGGAAGCTCAGATCGGCTGCAAGCTTCCTGATGATTATCGGTGTTCCTATCGTATCCACAATGGGCAGAAGTTAGTTGTTCCTGGGTAAGATGTTCACTGTTTGGGTTATTTTTTATGATACAAAGTATTTTCTAGAATGTAAACAAATTGTATTTGTAGTTATTATTAACAGATTAAAGGAGTATGAGAATTTCCTCCTTTCTTGTAACAATCCATAAGACAAAATATAAAGCTTGAATTTGATTTTGCCAAAATAGACTATGTCTCAAAAGCATTGTTTCTATCAATACATCTTTATAGTTTAAATGAAGTCTGGTTGGAGGTGGGGACGTGAGATGGGGGGGGTGTGTGTGTGTGTGTGTATGTATATAATTTAACTAGAACTGTTCTGAATTCTTGAAATGTTTACCCTGTTACAGGCCAGGTAGATTGTTTGGGAGAACTTGTTGTAAATTCTGTGTATCATACATCTAAAAAGTAATTTGCTCAGAGCTACATATACTTAACCAAAGAAAATATAGTTTTGTCCTATTCAAGCATAGCCTATCATTGAATAGCTTATTTTAAACTTACTTCCAAAAGATATGAAGTATTCACTGTGGATCCTTTTGGTAAAAGCAGAACATACAGTAGCTGTCAAATTCACTCCCTAGTTTTAAAAGGTCTAGTCTTTGCATGATTCTACTCCTTTTGTTCCCTTATGAAATTAAGCTAATTCAGAGACTTTGCATTTGTAACATACTAATAGGAATTTAGGGAGAATTTTGCATTGTTCTTGTTAGAATTTGATATCTCTATGTGTGTGAAAAATCATATGAGGCCCTTTTACCATTTTAGATCAGAGTTGAGTGAGTACAGGGAATCTAGAAGGTGATCGATCATACTGAGGTTACTGAGGTTCAGATGTCAAATACTGGGCAGTTAGAACTAGATAAGCCTAAATCACTGACTTTTTTTTTTTCCCTACTCTTGTTTTCCTGTCACGCTGCAACTTGACAAAAAGGAAAAATTGTCATATTTCAGGAACAAACAGGAAAGAACTTTACTAAAGGAGTTGCTCAGACTTGGCGTGACAAACAGGGCATGAGATCAACCCAGGGATTTTTATCTGTCCACAGCTCAGTGAGACTTAGGATGAGACTCTTGCAAAGACCGAAACCTGCGTTGTTCTGGTTTGTCTACCATGAGATGAGTTTAGACACCAGACATCCCAGGTTTTTGAAAATTTGAACAGGGTTTAAGCTGATCTCCATTTATTCTGCCTGGTAGGATAGAGTAAGCTAAAGGTTGTATCAAGATAAAAGTATCAGAGAGAATATACTCCTTTAAACATAAAATTAGTCATACATACATGTATAGCGAAACACTGGCAAATTATGGCAAGATAGGTTTTTGAAAGCCATAAAACTATTTTTCTTTTTAAAAGGTTGACATTTAGACATTTAGGCTTTTGTCTAAATGTCAACCTTTTAAAGAGAAAAATTTAAATCAGAATCTTTCCACTCAAGAGTTTGAATTTAAGATACATAGAAATTGTAGTGTTTCATGTATTCCTGCTTTAGACTTGACATGGTAATCAGTTTTCATAACATTGTCATTGTGAAATTAGTACTCATCAAAAAGATTGAAGTTGACTAAATTTTTGAGTCTCTGTTCTCAGGTTGTTGGGAAGCATGGCACTGTCTAATCACTACCGTTCTGAGGATTTGTTAGATGTTGACACGGCTGCTGGAGGCTTCCAGCAGAGACAGGGACTGAAATACTGTCTCCCTTTAACTTTTTGCATACACACTGGTTTGAGTCAGTACATAGCAGTGGAAGCTGCGGAGGGCCGAAACAAAAATGAAGTCTTCTACCAATGTCCAGTAAGTAGGAAGTGTGTTGAAAGGTGGCTTTCAGATGTGTTCTGATAAAATGTGCATTAGGAATTTTCAAGACTGTGGAATGAGTATAGAGCATTATGTAATTTGATTATAGAGCTATCTAACTAGAGGGCTAATATTCTGATTTAATGGCATAAAATACTAAAAGAAAATTTCACCAATAGACAAACAGTGCAAAGAATTGTACCTACAGAGGGGAAGCAGTGATTTGTGTTAAGGCATTCTAAGTTTGAGGAAAAACTAATGAGCTGCTTGCTGAGGTGATTAATTGTAATACCAATTTCTAACTTTAAAACTCTAGCATTTGCACATCATTTGATTCAAGTTCTGAGTGCAGTGGAAACTTTCTAAACTTTCTTCAGCATGTATTTGGGTTATTGAAAAACACAGATCCTTTCCAGGAGGTTTTTGTTAAGACTCTCGTGTGCACAGAATGTCACATCATTTGGTCTCATTCAGTTCTCAGACATTCCTCAGTGACAGACCTGCTGCTTTTGTTTTTGTCTGGATGTGAACTTTTAACTTAAAAGAGGAATTTAAAATAGAAAATATTTTTCTTAGTTATCTGAGACATGTGACTATATAACATTAAAATTATTTAAAGAACTTTCATTGCTTTTAATTTTTTTCTAAGCATTTGCATATCTTTATCTCATTTTTGACTTGATAGTTCTGTAAGTTGTAGGATAATGACTTGTCCTCTCATTTCCTGAGAGAAGCGATTAATCTAGAATTGTTCAGGTCCCTCGACTGAATCCAAAGCCCTGTCTTCTGTTTCCACAGGTCATATATCATCTCATGGTTTTAACGTCCTAATTGTTCTCTTAAAGGATCATTTTTTTTAGTTCATTTGGACACTAAGAGCAGTGTATAAGCATTTTAACTGTTTTTGAGAAGTGCATGGCATTCTTCTAAGGGCTTGATAGAAAGAGCCTAAATACAGAAATCATAAAAACAGAAACTGAAAAGTATGAGGAATGTCTGAGTATTGTTTAGAGTACTTAAGTTATCATTGTCTGTTTTGCCTTGTCCCTAGGGAAGGATACAATGAATAATAAGAAATTAAGTAAAATGTACCATATTCAATTATAATATTCTTTTTCTCACCTAGGACCAAATGGCTCGGAATCCAGCTGCCATTGACATGTTTATCATAGGTAAAACAAAAGTCTTCTTTTCTCCCTTTTTCCTTCTGGTCAGAAACATTAAGTTAGTAAAAACTTGTCTGTTACTTGATCAGCTAGCAATTTGATATTTGTATTTCTTAGAGCTTGTTGGTTTATAAAGTACTATAACTATGTTTCTTTAGAATAGCCCTTATACTTCATTTGACTTTGGTTTCTACTTGGAAAAAAGCCATGCCCTATACAACCTTGTTCTCTCAGGATTCTTCTGTAGAACAGTGAAATATATGGAACAGCTAGAAATGTGTATATAGTTCCCTTATATATACATGCATTTTCTGTCGATCATATTAGTACATAATTAGAGAGATACAGATACATGAAATAACTGTACTTGTTCTCTTATAGTGCCAGTGCTGTAGTAAAATACTGATAAGTCACACCAGAGACCTCAAACCAGCAGTCTTCAGAGACCAGTATAAACTGGACCTTATAAACTGCTTGGCACACCTGATGTTTCTTGGTCTTAAAAGGACTTTTTTTTAACTTTTTATTAAAGCCAATTAACAATGTTATGGTAGTTACAGGTGAACAGTGAAGGGACTCAGCAATGCATGTACATCTCACAGGATTTTGAGAACAATTCAGTCTGTATACGAGAGCATCTCACCCCTTTGTTGTTGAGTCATGCTTGTTTTGCTTAGATTTTGCTCAAGTAAGACAAGTGTCCTAACTATCCGTTCTGCTTCTTAGAGGCATTTCTGGCACATATTAAACATCCTCATGTATTAATAGTGAAGGGGCCTTCCAGACCAAGTCACCTATAATTGTATCTCTGAATTGGAATCTTGAGCAGAGTATAAGTTTCTGTGGGTTCAGACTATGGCATATTCTAGGTTTGTATGTTCAAGTTATGGCATGTTCTAGATTTAATAAATAAACTGGTAAAGCCACTATGGAGAACAATGTGGAGATTCCTTAAAAAACTGGGAATAGAACTGCCATACAACCCAGTAATCCCAGTGCTGGGCAAGGAAACCAGAATTGAGAGACGTGTACTCCAATGTTCATTGCAGGACTATTTACGATAGCCAGGACATGGAAGCAACGTAGATGTCCATCAGCAGATGAATGGATAAGGAAGTTGTGGCACATATACACAATGGAGTATTGCTCAGCTATAAAAAGGCATGCATTTGAGTCAGTTCTAATGAGGTGGATGAACCTGGAGCCTATTATACAAAGGGAAGTAAGTCAGAAAGAGAAAGACAAGTACTGTATGTTAATGCATATATATGGAGTTTAGAAAGTCAGTACCAACGATCCTACATGCAGGGCAGCAGAAGAGACATAGATGTAAAGAACAGACTTTTGGACTCAATGTGAGAGGGCAAGGGTGGGATGCTTTAAGAGAATAGCATTGAAACATGTACATTACCATATGTAAAATAGATGACCAGTGCAAGGTTGATGCATGAAGCAGGGCACCCAAAGCTGGTGCTCTGGGACAACCCAGAGGGATTAGGTGGGGAGGGAGGTGGGAGAGAGGCTCAGGATGCAGGGGACACACGTATGCCTGTGGCCGATTCATGTTGATGTATGGCAAAAGCCATCACAATATTGTAAAATAAGGATTCTCCAATTAAAATAAATAAATTAATTTTTTTTAGCAAAAGAAAAACAAAGGGCCAGAGTGAGCCATTAATAGACAATGAGAAAAGAGAAAACTGGGTTGGATGGCATCACTGCGTCAGTGGACATGAGTTTGAGCAAACTCTGGGAGAT
Organism: Moschus berezovskii; assembly: GCF_049115385.1. Lineage (NCBI taxonomy): Eukaryota > Metazoa > Chordata > Mammalia > Artiodactyla > Moschidae > Moschus > Moschus berezovskii. The sequence goes on along the minus strand of NC_142473.1, from coordinate 68,671,423 downwards.
AGTGAAGGACAGGGAAGGCTGGCGTGCTGCAGTCCATGGGGTCACAGAGTTGGACACTACTTAGTGACTGAACAACAACAATTGCAATTTACCTGCTCTGTTCTTAGTTTTGGTGTGAAAGTCTTTTGCAATATATCAATAAAATGTCAGTGTTTTCACGGAAAAAAAAAAAATTTTAAGCTGTATACTATCAGACTCAAGCTTAAATTGTATCTTCAATCATTCCCTAAATAGAATTGTAAGTAAATATAGACTGTAAATTCAGCATCGGACTTTCAGTGTGGTGGAGTGCAGAAACTAGGTTAATAGAAACCATATTATGAAGAAATTCATTGAACAACATTGATTAAGGGACTGATTAATATATTCTAGGCACTGAGATGTATTAACAGTAAATGGTAGGGGTCTGAGAAAGTTATTATGTTGTATTACCTAGATGAGGCAACATAATTCACACAAATACTTGCTAATGATCTAATCACTAGGTCACAGATATATGGTCTGGACTAGACTATCCCAGTCATGTTTCTCTGCTTTGAGTTGGTCACTGAGAATATGGAGGACATTCGAATCTATCGTAGCACAACTGGGCTAGGTGTGTTAGTCGCTCAGTCGTGTCCGACTCTTTGTGACCCCATGGACTGTAGCCCACCAGGCTCCTCTGTGTCCATGGAATTTTGCAGGCAAGAATACTGGAGTGGGTTGCCATTCCCTTCTCCAGCGGATCTTACCAACCCAGGGATCAAACTCGGGTCACCTACATTGCAGGCGGATTCTTTACCAACTGAGCCACCAGGGAAACTGCTTTGGGTTTATCCTGATGCCCAGAACTCCACAGTGCTATACCCCTATTAAATGTCCAGACTGAGCCTGGCTTCTACCATAATTTTGTGCGTGAATCAGAATTTGCCTAGTAGACCAGGGATATACCTTGTTCATCTGAGGATAGGTGCTGATATCTTTTTCTATAGTTTCTTCCTAGACGTGGCTATATCTCCTTTGTTCTGTATTTTCTAGGAATTACAGACAGAAGGCTTTCCATTCTTGTACCAGAGCCAATTAAAATTTAAAAGTTAACTGTTTCAAGTGTTAAAAAGTAGTTTGAAGGAAGTTGGAGGATTCCTTAGCAAGGTAGTTAAGGAATATGATTGCTAGAATTGAGGATAGAGATTTACCTAGGATTTGTCGATGACATCTATAAATGTTTCCAGTTTTGATATCACTAGACACCACTGTTAAACATGGAGAAATTATAATGTTTCCCTTGTTTCCTGTGTAGATTTTTTAAACCTATGTGTCCTTTCTCTTTCCTTCCCCCTTCCTTGTTCATAGGTGCTACTTTCACTGACTGGTTTACTTCTTATGTCAACAGTGTTGTATCAGGTGGCTTCCCTATCATCAGAGACCAAATTTTCAGGTATTTCACTCAGACCTTTTTGGTTTGGAATGATTACAAATCAGAAAAAACCATTAGTTACATACACATCATGAGATGAAGTTTCCCAGGAAGGTTAATAACAGAACCTCTCATCTTGAATCTCATTATTTTATTCTCATTTTAAAGCCAAAACATCCAAACAATTGAACGACCAGTATTTTTTTTCATCTTGAAGAATCAAGAGAAAAAACTGATTTTGATTTAGGAGCTATGGCTTTATAGTAGTTATATAATTGGGGGGGCAGGGGGGCTATTACCAATTAATAAATATATTGTGACTAGCAAGGCAGTAACTGTTGACTCCTGGAAAATGTTATCTAGTATCTCTGGAACATTCACATATTATAGATGGTATTAGAGGTAATCTTGGTTCACAGTGGCCTGGTTGGCAGAAATAATAGATTAATTATACGTTAGAGGCCTCTAGAATAACATACTAAGACACTTTTATTGTCAGAGTCATCATTTAAAGGGCATAGCTGGGTTTTCAGATGTTCCAAGTTTCCTTAGCTCTGAAAACTGAAATAAGCTGTTTTTAGTTTCCAGGTTAGTTACTAATCCATTATTTGAACCACTGATCATTGAACCTTGACTGCTATCATTACTGATGCAGAGTCTTCAAAGTTTTCTAATTTGTTTGGTTTTTAAGTTTAATAAGGTCCCAAATATGATTTAAATTTTTTATCCTAAGGTAAAATATAAACTATTTTGCCTTGTATCTTTAAAACTTATATCTTGCAGAATTAAGGTTTGTTGATTTAAAAATGTTTTATTTTTTAAAATTACCTAGATATGTTCATGATCCGGAGTGTGTAGCAACGACTGGGGATATTACAGTTTCAGTTTCCACATCATTTCTGCCAGAACTTAGCTCTGTACATCCACCCCATTATTTCTTCACATACCGAATCAGGTGAGAATTTTAAATGGGGATGTTTTTTAAAATTGTGGGATATAGCTCATGGATGTGTTATTATTGCCCTATTTGATATGATATAAGAAACACATTTTGAAAAGCAGCTTCTTGCTAAAGTGTGGGGGTAAGTGGATAGCAAAAAAATTTTCTACAATGTAGTGTTTATAAAGTACCTTGAGTTTATATCAACCTTTAAGTTGTTTCTTCAGTATAAGTATTGTGCCCAGTACTTTGAGAGGTGGACCACTAAGTTGTAATCATCATGAAAGTTCAGTGTTAGAGTTATGATGCATTCTGAAAGCTATGAATAACTTCCCTGGTGGTCTAGTGATTAAGACTCTGCTCTCAATGCAGTGGGTACAGGTTCAATCCCTGGTCAGGGAACTAAGATCCCACATGCTGCACAGTGTCGCCAAAAAAAAAAGCTATGAAATTGCTGAAGATAAAACTATGCATTTAAGTTTTAACTTGCTTGTCTATATTTAGTTAAAAGTGTAATAAGTATTATTTGAATACAGCCTCTATAATTAGACATAGTGCTGAGCAAGCCCTGGATTTGGTTGAATAAAAAGCATATTAAATTCACTTTAATTAGTACTCTGTACTTGCGATGAGTTGACTCACTGGAAAAGACTCTGATGCTGGGAAAGGTTGGGGGCGGGAGGAGAAGGGGATGACCAAGAATGAGATGGCTGGATGGCATCACCGACTCTGTGGACATGAGTTTGAGTGTACTTCGGGAGTTGGTGATGGACAGGGAGGCCTGGCGTGCTGTGATTCGTGGGGTCGCAGAGAGTCGGACACGACTGAGCAACTGAACTGAACTGAACTGAACTCTGAAGTAAAGATAACTCATTACCTTAAGATATTAAGATGTATGTTTTGTTTTTAGATGTATTTTTAAATACTTTATGATGTATAGATTTTTACAATGCCTATATATACATGTGTATACATTCTGGAAATAATGGTAACGTATACTTAACCAGGAAGCATTCTAGGATTTTGGTACTGTATCCAGCTTTGATGTCTAGTTACATATATTCAGATGAATTTGTTTTGTTTAATTTACATCTTGCCTAGGATTGAGATATGCTTAAAATAATAACACCTATACATGCTTAAAGGGTATTCTAAATGAAAATGAGTCAGCAGATTTTCAGAAAAAGGAGCGGAATAATAGTATTGGAAAACAGTCAAGGGTCGATCCTGGTAACTGAACAGTAGATGCACGAAATAGTGACATTTTGCTCTGAGCTTTCTAGAAGCTAATGGAGAAAAGGGAAATGGGCTGCATAGCCTTGTAGTGAAAAAAAGACTCCATTTTTTTACAGCAGTTTTTCATAGCACTATATTCTAGAATGTTTCCCACATTGGTCATTTGAACATAAGATTGTTGGCACCACTGTGTTTGTAAATTTTTGTGTTGCCCTTTCTATTGTTAATCCTAACTGACAGTCAAGTGTGTAAATTGAATGAAAGCATTTCTGTGGGTGGAGTCAGCCAGTATCTTTGAGAGCTTACAGGAATAGATGATTTACACAGACTTTGGGTTGGGTATCTTAATTTACTTTGGAAATCCCTTTCACCATCTTAGCTCAAATACTATAGCTCTTAAACAGAAAAAAACAATGTGTCTCTACCACCCCTTTTTCTCCAGGATTGAAATGTCAAAAGACGCCCTTCCGGAAAAGGCTTGTCAGTTAGATAGTCGTTACTGGAGAATAACAAATGCTAAAGGTGATGTGGAAGAAGTTCAAGGACCTGGAGTAGTTGGTATGTAACCCAAGATTTGAGTTTAAACACCAGTTGCTTCTGAGACATTTTGGAGAGTATATATGTGATACATATAATTGCTTGGTAAATACATGATGTAGTAGTGGATAAGACAGCATCTTTTTAATTGCTGTGTTTTAGTGTGAAAGATACCCATAGATTCTGGATTCTTCTCCTAACTATAATACAATGTATAAAGGTCATTGTTTTTATCAGTTTAGTACCTTAAACATGAACTTTTCTAAAAGGATAGCAAACTCAATTATTAAGGGGATGTATTTCCATTCTGTGCATCACATGGGTTTCTTGCTTTCCCTTCTTAACTTCTTTTTTGTTTTAGCTGGAAAATCATTCGTTATCATATTCTATAGGGTTACAAGGTATAGGACAGAAAAAGAAAATAAATTTCATACTGGTCATCTTTTGAATTTCAGGGGAAATGTTAAAATTTGTAGCACAGGTTTTATTGTCAATCATCTCTAGCCTCTGATAACAATTGACATTTGGCTTTTTAAAAAATTATGAGTATCATAAGTTTCTGAGCCCTCAGATTCTTGAGTCTTCTGTTGTACTTCAGGAAGATATTGTTACTTAAGCAGTACAGTTCGGTTACTGGTCCTAAGCATATGTAGGATTCAGTTTAAATTTGTTTTAAAAATTGCCACAAGTAGAGTAAGTCTACATCTTTTTTTTTCCCTTCATCTCTTTTTAAGGAATTATTAAGGGTCTAGTGCTAAAGAACTTTATTAAAGTTGTAATTCTTTTTCAGTCATTTTGTATGTTGGGGTAAGACCTCTTTCCCTTGTGACTGCACTTTGGGCTAAATGCTGAAGACACATCTTCAGAGTTTTATGTTTTAGTCTCTTGCTACTTTTGAACATTTAAATTATCCTTATCTCTGTTTGAATTAAAGTCTGTGACAGTTTTATTACCCATGTCTTAAAAGAGTGTGTGTCTTCAATGCCTCTCCTTTTTTGGTTTTTATTCAGAGACTAGATATCATTACCCACCCCACCCCCACCCTCCATGCATATACACTGTAAGGAATTCAGAGAGTACAAAAAAATGTCAAAATACTCATAATCCCATCACTGTTAGCATTTTGTTACATTTCCTTTAAAAATTGTTTCTAATTATGCATTTACTTTAATACAGTTTAAAGAGGACATGTTTTATTTGCTATAATGAAGAATTAAATTTTATACTTTGATTTATTGTTGCTGTTTTCTCTGCAGGTGAATTTCCAATCATCAGCCCAGGCCGGGTATATGAATATACAAGTTGTACCACATTCTCTACAACATCAGGCTATATGGAAGGATATTATACCTTCCATTTTCTTTACTTTAAAGACAAGATCTTTAATGTCGCCATTCCCCGATTCCATATGGCATGTCCGACATTCAGGGTGTCTATAGCTCGATTGGTAGGTTAAATTTTCCTCTGGTGCTGATTTACATGACTTTGTAGAATGAACTCCACAGAAGGTCTTACAAATAGTTTGTAAATGGTATTTCAGAGAACCCTAGAGATTTTTGAGGGAGATATCTTTGGGGGAATGGGGGGATATGTGAATACATTGGGTGAGAGTGGACAGTAAGTAAACTAGGCTCCATATTCTTTAATCAGAGTAACTACTGTTATCTTTTTGTTGTTTTTGTTTGTTTTAAAGAAACTATTTTTTAGAGCAGTTTCAGATTCATAGCAAAATTGAGCAGAAGGTAGAGATTTCCCATGCTTCCGCACATGCATAGACACGTCCATTACCAATATCTCCCACCAGAATGGTACCTTTGTTACAATTGATGAACCTACCTTGACACACATTATCGCCCAAAGTCCATAGTTTACCTTAGGGTTCACTCTTGGTGTTGCATATTCTGTGAGTTTGAATGAATGTATCCTCCATATAAAGTAGTTATTGGTTTTAAAGGTTCAGTGTCTTTTCCAGTTTCCAAAAACAGTTTTGTTGCCTAATGAGAATCACTACACTGGACCAGTTATAAGTTGCTTTTATTTCGTGAAGACTGGGGAAACAATTTCTTACTGTGTTTTTGCTAAAATTCCTAATTTTAAAAAATAATACAAATATCCTATAAAATCATTACAAAGAATATTTAATGGGTAAACTTGTACCTTTAGTAATCTCTCTTTGGGATAATTTCTTAATTCAACTAGTCCTATTTTTAAAATCTCGTTTCTAGGGTTATGACAGGTATAACAGTAACCCCAGTCTTACCAGCTATAAAATGATTAAAGAAATTTAGCATGCTCCAGTAATACAATAGGAATACCATATGAATTGCATATCCAGAATGTAATCAAATCATAGATGTCAGATATTTAAAGAAAAAAACTCTCTAGCTCCTGGGGTGACCCTGATGGGTGGGTCCAAAATAAGTCTGGGAAGATAGACATGATGTTAACATGACTTAGATACATTCCCAACTCCAGTTTGGAAAGAAAAGGATGGTGATGAAACTCCGCCACTAATACTTGTGGTTATTCTGGTGAAAAGCATCTACAGTCTTAGCTTTGGAAGTGAAGTTTAGCTTCCCTCCCAGTGTGTATTTCCAACACTGAATTTGCTGCTTCCTATAACAGTCTTCTGTTTTTGAGTAGTTCCATTTCTGTATGAGATTGATATCATCCTTAAATGTTTGATACAATTTATCAGTGAAGTCATCTAGGGCTGGAGTTCTCTTTGTGGGGACATTTTGAAATACGAATTTTATTTCTTTAATATTCGTATTTTCTGTTCCTTATTTCACTTTTGGTAATTTGTTTCTTTCAAGGAATTTGTCCATTTGGTCTAAATATTGAATTTATTTCTATAACGTTATTTCCAATATTCCTTTGATATCCTATAAGAGCTATAGTTATACATAGTGTTTTCTTCTTTATATTGGTCATTTGCATCTTCTCTTTTGTTCATCACCTTAGCTAGGGGGTTATCACTTTTGTTGATCATTTAAAGGAACAATTTTTGGTTTCACTGTTTTTCTCTATGTGCTCATTTTCTAGTTCATTGATTTTTGGAGTTATCTTTATTTCTCTCCCACTTTTTAGTTTTAATTTGCTTTTCTTTTTTTTTTTAACTTCTTAAAGTAGAAGTTTTGATGATTGATTTTAGACCTTCTTTCTAAGCACTGTTTTAGCTGCATTTCACAAATTTTGATGTTTTTTTAATTAACATTTAATTCAAAATATTTTCAGATTTCCCTTGTAATTTAATTTTGATCTGTGTATTTTTCTAGAAATGTATTGATTTCCAAACATTTGGAGCTTTTCTACATACCTTTTGGTTATTGATTTCTAGTTTTATTATGGTTAGAAAACTTGCTGTGTATAATTTCAATTTTTTAAAATGTTTTATGGCCTAGCATTATGGTCTGTCTTGGTAAATGATCCTTGTGTATTTGAAAAGAATGTGTACTCTTATATTTGGGGAATATTATTCTATAAATGGCAAGACAAATACTGCTCTTTTTTGTGTATGTGTTTGTTCTGAGAGATGATTATTGTAATCTCCAACTGTAATTACAGTTTTGTCTATTTTTTTAATTCTGAATTTTTATTCTTTTAAATTTGTTTCATGTATTTTAATTATATGCAAATATGTTTAGGATTGTTATGTGTTTTTAATGAAGTGCTTTTTTTATTGTTATAAAACCTCTATCTGTGACAATATTCCTTGCCCTAAAGTTGCTATATATTTCTGACCTAAAGTGTAAAGAGTGTTGACGTTTGTTTGCGCAGGCAGTTTGCGCAGTTAAGTTACTATTGAGTCAGTTGATCCTGTTGAGGCTTGTTTTTTGTGTTTGTTAGGGTGGGGATAGAGTAGTCTTTACTTAAGTACAGTAGTTCTCAGACTTTCCAGTCTCATGATCCCCCCTAAGCTCTTACAAGTTATTGAGGACTCCAAAGAACTCTTTACGTGGGTTATACAACATTTATCATGTTAGAAATTAAAACTGAGAAATTTTATAATATTTACTTACTCCTTTTTTAAAGTTTAAAATTTTTAAATTTATAATTTCCAATTACAGTAATAAACTCATTACATGTTCAACCTTAACTATGTTCTTACTTATTTAGAGTTTTAGTTTCCTCCCGACCACAAAGAAGCATGTAAAATCTTGATCTCCCTTGTGGAAAATGTTTTCTCTTTCTCCAGGATGAGAACTCAATAAAATTAAATGAGAATTCTGCACTTATTTCTAATCGGCGTGAAAGAGGCAGTGGGGATTGTATTTCTATTGTGTTGTATTTGTATTGTGCCTTTCCTATTTAAAAGTTAGTTTTCTTGATATAGAAGTCGAGTTGTCCTCATTTGTCCCCTAATTATCATTCTCACTACTTTTTGTTTTATACTGTGAATGCTGCTTTAAAGATTTTTTTTGGTTGGTCTTAAGTCTTTTCTTGGTCTAGGTAGTTTGTTTTTGGACACTTTAGAGGCTCCTGCTGCTCATTTATCTCCATGTCTGTGTGTTCCCTTTTCCATCTACTGTTATTGTATATACACTTTTTTATGAGATTATCAGCAGTCTTCTTCAGCTGCATTGATTTTTTAAAATAGTTTTTCTGTTCTTTTAAGATAATAATCATACTGCCTGGATTTAATGTTTCAGAATTTCCGAAGTTTTAATCTTCTCCCCCTTTTGGACCTTTTGCTGAACTTTAAAGTCTTTATTTCCCAGAATAAGAAAAATCAAAAGATAAAAGTAATGAAATATATTATATTTATGTATATTTTCTCTGATTGTTGTTGTTAGTGCTATAATAAATCCTGAGTGACAATTACTTTGACAAATTCTAAAGGACATTTCCTTTCTCCCACATTCATTACTTTGCTTGCTCAACAGATATTTATTGAGTACCTACTAGGTGCTGGGGAAAATGCAGTGAACAACACAGTGAAAATCTCTGCCTTCAGGGATGTAATGTACAGCATGGTGATTATGGTTAATAATACTGTATTGCATATTTTGAAAGTTCCTAAGAGAGTAAATTTTAGAAGTTCTCATCACACGAAAAAAGCTCTGTAACTATGTATGGCGATGGATGTTAACTAGATTTATTGTGGTGATCACTTTGTAATGTATACAGATACTGAATCATTATGTTGTACATCTGAAACTAATATAATGTTGTTTGTCAATTATGCTTCAATAAAAATAAAAAATAAAAGAGAAGAAAGTTGAGGAGATTAAAAAGAAATCTCTGGCTTGGAATTTACATTGTAGTTGGAAGAGAAAAAGTGTAGTAAATATACACTCCTCACTTATGTCAAGTAGTCATAAGTGTGCTGGAGAAAAATCAGAGTAAGGATGCTAAGAAGTGTACAGTTGGGTTGTTCTGATACAAAGATGTGTGAGGGAAGGCCTTGGTGACATTTGAGTTCATGCTTGAAAGAAGTAGAGGGCAATGGGCGGATGTGTAGCCGAAGGGCTTTCCAAGAAGAACAGCAAGTACAGAGGTGCTGAAGCACTCATGTGGTTGGTGTGGCTGAAGATGTGCATGGAGGCCAGTGTGGCTGGAGGACAGTGGATAGGGGAGAGGTCAGAGACGCCACCATGGGGCCATGGGGTGCTGCATATCGCCATGCCATAAAGGCCACGAGGGAAGGACTTTTGCTGCCATCACAGCCCAAGTTTCCCAGTACTTCCCGCAGTAACAGCTAGGTCCTTGCTGTTCAGAATTCTGTCCAATTATAGTAGCTCCTCTCTTGAGTCTTCAAAAACGTATGAGACAGAAAACCAACAGCAGAGTAAGTCAAGACTCGACTAGAGACATTGCTTAAAAGGAATGGAAGTGTCCAAGAGACGTTCAGATACTGGATGTTCAACATCACTGCTGCATTATCTTGATAGTCTTCAACAAGTTAATTTAAAAGTAGAGGCTACTGAAGGTGGTTGTCTTACTAGACCTCTTGTTGACAGTACATAAAAGTTACCAGCAGGGGTCGTAATTTAGTTATATTTTTATATCCTTGTTTCTGTAAGCATGCAGGTTAATGAAGAATTGTTCCACAGTATGTTAATAAATTCAGTAAAATTTTATCTTGGGTTGTTAGAAGTCTGTTTGCTACCTTCTGTGAATTACCAACCACCATGTAAAAAATAACTATTCTATTGAAGTATATTTACTGTGAAAACCACATTAAGCATTTTAAAACTTGTCATAGCATATATACTCTAGAATCTTAACATTAGCATGCGCATCATGAACATGTATAAAAGCCTGTAAGATTCTATAAAAAAGTATAAAATTCAATGAGAAGTCTATAAAAATTCATACTTGGCATGCCCAGTTGTTTAGATTCTAGGTAAATGAGAATTTGTATTAAAAAAAAAACTGATGGAAGTTCTTATCAAAAGATTGTCTTCTCTTTCAAGGAAATGGGTCCTGATGAATATGAAGAGATGGAAGAGGAAGAAGAGGAGGAGGAGGAAGAAGACGATGATTCGGCAGACATGGATGAATCTGATGACGATGAGGAAGAGAGGCAGAGAGTCTTTGATGTTCCCATTCGAAGACGCCGTTGCTCTCGCCTTTTTTAGCAAGTCTCTGCTGATGAAAGCCCTTGGATGCATCCAGCCTTTTAAATAGATGTCTCAATAATGTCAATAACTAAACTGTTCTCCGCTTATATTAATAGCAGGAAGACAAGCATGAAATACTGTGCCAGGCCCTGGGTTCTGTGCGATGCTACTTTAGGAATCGGATTGTTTGGGTTTGCTTTGTGTTTTTGAGGTAGAGGAAGAAATGGGATCTTTTTTCTCTTCTAGGAGTTAATGGAAGAATAGTTATCTAGCTAAGGAACAGACATTTCTTTATTTAAAAATATTTTATACTTATAAAATATGGAAATGGAAGGGAATTGGTTTGAAAGAGGATTTAAAATGAATCAGAAATACCTACACAAGGATAGAGAGAAACTATGTGACTGAATGGTACTGTGAAAAGACGTAAGTTATTTAGAAATGAACAGAATTTGTAATTAGGCTAATCCATTTAGTGATTCCTATATATTTTGTACCTACAGGGAACTAACTGACTAAATAGCTTGACTGCCAGTTGTTTGTCCTTTCTTAGACAATCTATCCTTGAATTTAGAGTTTTCATCACAACCTTGAATTTAAAGCTGTCGGTATGGCCTTGACCATAAATCTAGTCTTCAACTCTACCAACTTTGGATTTAAGGTTTTCAACACTATGACCTTTACCACGCTGTTGACAGATGCTTCATTTTTGAAATGTAGTGTGTAAAAGTGTGTATTGTGTTTATTAACAAAGTTCTTCACAGTGTCTCATGTAGTCTAAATTTGTAAATACTGCTTCTGTTTTGTTACTTGACTGTCTTAACTTTGTGATAAGTGACATGAATTTTATCTTAAGATCAATGAGTTTTCCTGAAACATAAAAGATTTTTTTTTGTAATTATATATAATTGAGAGTTTGGAAATGAAATCCTCCAAATGTCAAAACCTCACATTTTGAAAACAAAGTTTGGTTCCAATCCTGTATTTCGTGTAATTGACTATTTCCCATAAATATATATATTAATAAGCCTTTGCTCTTAAAATGAAGATGAAATCAAAACTCTTTGGCCTATAGAGGCCCATTCAGTCATTTTTTGGCTCTAACTAAACTCTGTCATGTATTCCACCTTGCCTTTCCCCCAAAAACATTTCTTTTGTAGGGAAAACTAGAAAGAGGGAAGTATATACAGGATTAAGAAGTTGCTATCAGGAAACTTAAAGGCAAACTTAGCTTTTCATATTGGCTAACATGAAACATGTCAGAATGTTCTGAAGTGGAGTAAATAGTTTTTCCGGCCCCCCCCCCCTTTTTTTTAAATAGAGTATTAAACCAATTTTTTTTTTTTTTAAAGGATAGGCATAACAGAAGGATGTGGGTGCCAAATCCTTCTGTTATGCCTATCCTTTAAAAAAAAAACAACATTGGTTTTTTGAAAAATAAAGTTTCCCAATAAAGTAGTAATTAAAAGTAGTTAATGTTGGAAGTTAAAGCTGGTTCCAGGATCCCTCACCATTCTTTGCAGCTTTCACTTTTCAGAATGGCCTCTCCTTTCTCTCAGTTCCCAGAGAACTCAACAATGCCCCACATCTCCCTGTCACCCCATCCAATCCTTGTTCCTTGGAATGCTTCAGGCTCACTTATCCTTGGTTAGAATTCACATTCTTTTAGTATGTTGACTGAGTTCTTAAGGTGTGATTGATTAGTTGTTAACCTCAACTTTTTGAGTAACCAAATAGCTCAGAATTTTTTCCTCTTGTGAAAAGTCAGAGGTGACTAGCCCATGGCTGATAAGGTGGCCCAGTCTTTTCAGCATTCCGGATTGCTTCCATCTTCCTGTTCTGCCATTTGTAGCAGACTTTAAGATCACTCATGGCCTCAGTGTAGCAACTGCAGTCATACTGTATTCCAGGAAGGATGATGAGAAAAGGGGAAAATTAAATGAAAAGTAGAAAGTCAAGTCTGGAGAGGTAAACCAGCCAGGTCTCGAACAGGAAGATAAGTAGAGATGGGGCAAGAGATGCAGGTATTAACATGGGCAGCAGGGAACCCTAGTATGAAGAAATTGTAATGGCCCAAGTAAGACATTCTAAATCCAGATGTACAAGCTGGACTTAGAAAAGGCAGAGGAACCAGAGATCAAGTTGCCAGCATCCTTTGGATCATAGAAAAAGCAAGAGAATTCCAGAGAAACATCTTCATTGACTACGCTAAAGCCTTTGACTGTGTGGATCACAACAAACTGGAAAATTCTTCAAGAGATGGGAATACCAGACCACCTGACCTGCCTCCTGTGAAATCTATATGCAGGTCAAGAAACAACAGTTAGAACCGACATGGAACAACAGACTGGTTCCAAATTGGGAAAGGAGTATGACAAGGCTGTGTATTGTCACCCTGTTTATTTAACTGATATGCGGAGGATATCATATGAAATGCCAGGCTGGATGAAGCACAAGCTGGAATGAAGATTGCCAGGAAAAATATCAATAACCTCATTTGCAGATGACACCACCCTTATGGCAGAAAGTGAAAAACTAAAGAGCCTCTCAGTGAAGGTCAAAGAAGAGTGGAAAAGCTGGCTTAAAACTCAACATTCAAAAAACTAATGGCATCAGGTCCCATCACTTCATGGCAAATAGAAGGGGAAACAATGGAAACAGTGACAGACTATTTTCTTGGGCTCCAAAATCACTGTGGACAGTAACTGCAGCTATGAAATTAAGACATTTGCTCCTTGAAAGAAAAACAATGACAAACCTAGACAGCATATTAAAAAGCAGAGAAATTGTTGACAAAGTTCCGTCTAGTCAAAGCTATGATTTTTCCAGTGTGTGGATGTGAGAACTGGACAATAAAAAAGGCTGAATGCCAAAGAACTGATGCTTTTGAACTGTGGTGTTGGAGAAGACTCTTGAGAATCCCTTGGACAGCAAGGAGATCAAACCAGTCAATCTTAAATCAACCCTGAATATTCATTGGAAGGACTGATACTACTTTGACCACCTGATGCAAAGAGCAGACTCATTAGAAAAGACTGATGCTGGGAAGATTGAAGGCAGGAGAAGGGGATGACAGAGGATGAGATGGTTGGATGTCATCACTGACTCAATGGACATGAGTTTGAGCAAACTCCAGGAGATGGTTAAGGACAGGGAAGCCTGACGTGCTATAGTCCATGGGGTCGCAAAGAGTCAGACACGACTGAACAGCTGAACAAAATAAGATATTCTACAGGCTTGAATTGTAGCAGTGGGAGTGGAGTGGAGAGGATGAAATTGAAGTATCTAAATGATAAAATAGGCAGGAATTGGTGATTGCATGTGGGAGTAGAAGAAACGAGCTGATTCCAGGTATGGGACTTCATGTAAAAAAAAATTGCAGGAAAAGCAGTGGAACATTGGAGAGGAGTTAAGGTTGGAACATATTTTGAGTTCAGATGTTTGTGGGACATATAGATGGAGATGTCCAGTAATTAGATATGAATATGAAGATCCAAGGAGTGATAGAGAAAAAAGATTTGCAACTTGACTTGTAAACATATATACACTCAACCCTCGGTATCTGCAGGAGATTGGTTCCAGAACCGCCACGGATACCAAAATCAGTGGATGCTCAAGTCCCTTATAAAAAGTGAAAGTGAAGTCACTCAGTTTTATCCAACTCTTTTTCGACCCCATCCTTAGCCTACCAGGCTCCTCCATCCATGGGATTTTCCAGGCAAGAATACTGGAGTGGGTTGCCATTTCCTTCTCTCCCTTACAAAAAAATTTATAATACAGTCATCCCTTGACAACTGCAGTTTCGGTAGCTGAATCCACTGATGCCAAACCTGTGGATATGGAGAGCCAATTGTATTTTCAAAACAAAAAGGGTGCACTGTAGTCTCCCAAGGAAAACATACAGCCATGGTTCTTAGGCCAACACTGGCAACACCACATTATGAGCAGGTAATGGAAAAGAGCTTATAGGATGAACAGAAAATGCATGTGAAAGAGCTCTGTAAACAAACTATCATAGGAAATACACATATTAGCTGATTTAAGCACACTGGAATATCAGGGCTTCCCTGGTAGCTCAGTCGGTAAAGAATCTGCCTGCAGTGCAGAAAACCCAGGTTCGATCCCTGGGTCAGGAAGATCCCCTGGAGAAGGAAATAGCAACCCACTCCAGTGTTCTTGTCTGGAAAATCCCATGGACAGAGGAACCTAGTGGGGTCGCAGTCCATGGGGTTGCGAGAGTCAGACACGACTTAGCGACTAAACCACCACCACTGTAATATCAAAGCAAATCCTGATTTGAGACTCCAGTTTGTATAGAGAAAAACCAAGATTAAGGCACCACCACATGAAATTCATTCCATGACACCCCAAAGCCATCAGAGGATCATGGTAGAGGGTACATGTCATGATGAGAGCATACAATTTCCCCCTCATTGAACTATATCTCAGCAGAGGTCAATCTCTTGGAAAAAGAATGTACTTCTGGCCTGCTTTCCCAGCTCTCCTTTGCAGGGCTCTCATTAAGCCCGTTCCGGAGAGGATGCTGACAAAGTAATAAATGGAAACTTCAGATTATTATCTTCACATAAAAATTATGTTCTAAGTGGTGATAGTGGTCCCAGACTGGCTAATACACGCTTTTACGATAACAAAAGGGAATTCCCCTGCGAGCCAGTGGTTAGGGGTCCATGCTCTCACTGCCAGGGGCGTTCAGTTCCGTCTCTTGTCCCGTAACTAAGATTCCACAAGCTGTGTGGCGGACCACGCCCTGCGCAGCCCCGCCCCGCCACCGCCGCAAAAAAATCCACAAAAGTTTCATCTCGCTTCCAAACGACACAAGGCACCAGATGTGACTATGACTGAAGGGTCTTTGTGGGCTACCAGAGCCCGAGAGCAGAGAGCAGCCTGGCCAATGAGAGTTGGGCATGAGCACGCAAACATTTTGAAAAACATTTTTATATTTTTTTGTAAATTTTTCCTAAGTCCTGGAGGATTTTTTTTAAAAAATCGAAAGGAGGAATGGCATCATAAACTTTACGTTTTCGGCTTTTTAACATACAGAACTTCACCTAATCCTGGTCACGAGTCTTTTTCTGTACCGTGGCCTGGCCCGCGCACTTGCGCGCAGCCGTGTGACCTTGGACTGGCCGGCCACTGCGGCGCGCAGAGCTAGGCGGTGGCCGGGGGCGGGGCCGAGGCGGGGCCGGGGGCGGGGCTGTGGGCGGGCCCGAGGCGGGCCCCGCCCCCTCCCAGCCCCGCAGACAAAGTGGGGCTGGGCGGCCGTCGTAGGGTCAGCGGCGCTGAAGCGGACGCGCGGGCCTTTTGGGTAAGGTTGGAGGGTCGGGAGACTGGCGGAGCCGCGCTCCCAGCCCGGCGCTGGGGCACTTGAGCCGCTGCTCTAGCCGCTGGGCCGCGGGACTGAGGGGTTTGGAGGGTCCGAGCTGGCGCGTTCGCCCCGCGCCGGCCTCCGCGCCGGGGGACGGCGAGCTCCGGCGCCCTTCCCTCCGCGCGCGTCCCGCAGCACCCCGGCGCCGGGGTTCCCGGCGCGCCTCTAAGCTTCGCGGCTTCTTTTGTATACAACGAGAGGAGGAGAGCGGACGCATTCCCAGTTTCGCGCGCCCCCGCCACCCACCCACCCTGTATTCCTCCCGGCCTCCTCCCCCAGCCGGGAATACCTTTCGAACCTCGATTCTGAAGAGAAGCTCTTGCAATTTAGGGAAAACAGATCGCACCTTGAAAGGAGGTTATAACCCCCGAGTTATAACCCTGAGTGTCTGGACATTCTTCTCTTCCCCTGGAGGTCTAAATTTTGAATTTTAAAAAGCACGGTGGGTTCGTAACTTAGACATTTCAAGTACGATGTTGGTTTTCTTGGGCCGGCCTGGGCCTCACCCTTCTTGGAGTCTGACGGCTGACTATTAAGGAGACGTTAAGTAGTGATTTTTTCCATGGATCCTGGAAATGTAACAAGTAACGTTCTGTTTCTCCTCTGACGCATGTGAGTTCTCCCCTTTAGCCCGCTTCCCACACGAAAAAGAGATGGGGTTGGTCACTCACCCTGGCAGTAGTTGAGTGACTTCTTTGGAATTGCATTGTGGCCTCTTGCCATCTTGTGAAGAATGTGGCGCAGGAGGCTTCCTCTGGTTTTGCTTTTGATCAGTGCTTTCCTTTTTTTCCTTCCTGTAATGCCTTATGTACACTTTGAAAGTGCCTCTTGCTGAGGCCAACTGATTCTTTTAAAAATCCTCTTCTTGGACAACTTTTAAAAGATACCAGGGGGCCCCAGCGGAGACCTGCCTACCACTCTCAACTGCAGTAACTGCTGTGTTTAGTTGCTCAGTCGTGTCCGACTCTTTGCTACCCCATGGACTGCAGCCCTCCAGGCTCCTCTGTCCGTGGGGATTCTCTAAGCAAGAATAGTGGAGTGGGTTGCTATGCCCTCCTCCAGGGGATCTTCCCAACCCAGGGATCGAACCCAGGTCACACGCATTGCAGGGGGATTCTTTATGGACTAAAAGGGACGTTTTTTATGGACCATCAGGGAAGCCTGCATTAACTCTATTTCATTCTAAACAGATCAGCCCATAAATTTTACAAAGCTAAAGATGTAGCCTACACCATATCTAAGTAGCTTGTGATTGACAGACATTTCTCATAAAGGAGACCTCAAATACAGGTGAGATAATCCAAAGATTACTTTGTTTAATTGTGAGGATCACAGATCAGAGAAACGGCTCTTCCCTACCTCTTTGCTTTACCTTATCTAGTTTCATCTGTGGGCGGTGGTGGCTTTGGAATCCATCTAGAATACCTAGAATTTGACACTTGGTTTGCTTGCAGAGAAAAGATGAAGTTCACATGTCATGGCATAGTGATGACATGCTGATGGTGCGGTGACGATGTGGCCTGGACATGGCCACAGACCAGGGTTTGAATCTCGATTAAACTCTTTGCTGGCTGGGTAATGGTGAGCGTGCTATTTAACTTCATTTTCTTATGGGTAAAATGAGTGTGTGCAAGTCTCTTCAGTCGTGTCTGACTCTTTTCAACCCTGTGGACTGTAGCCCACCAGGCTTCTCTGTCCATGGGATTCTCCAGGCAAGACTGCAGGAGTGGGTTGCCATTTCCTACTCCAGGGGATCTTCTGACCCAAGGATCGACCACGAATCTCTTAGATCTCCTGCATTAGCAGGTGGATTCTTTACCAGTAGTGCCACCAGGGTGTTGTAAGAACTAAATGAGATAATTTGTGGCATAAGTGGAGAACAAATGTGGCTGTTAACAGTTCAGATCACCATGTTCCTCGCTGAGGGTAGCTTATTCCCAGTTCTCCAAGGAAGGCACACACAGTTCAGAATGTTGATCAAAGGAATTGCCTGACTGTGGACCAAATGTATGAAACTGTGACGTCTGTATTTTCAAATAGGCAACTATAAGGAAAACACCCCACTATGCTGAGTAGCTTGTAAGATAAAATTCCAAATAAAAATGGATATTAGAGTGAGGCAAGCAGGTGTCTAGTAAAATTCAGCTTTGAGAGCTTCAGGTACAAGCTCTTGAAAAGAAATGCATTAAAAATTCTGGGCCAACTCCAGACTGCCGTAAGCAAAACCTAGCCCAGAGGTGCCTGAGGCTTTCTAAAACAGAGGATGTGTTATTACTTACGCCCCATATTTTTATGAAATATCTTCACAGTTGGCTCTTACATGTAGTACCTCAAAGGGCAGGGCTGTGAGGCGGCCCTCTGATGACGGCCCTCTTTAAAGAACTAGAGACTAGAGTTACTGGAACAAATCGCAGGACTGGCCCTTCCTTTTGAGGAAGCAGCAAATTTGTGGGTTTTAGAGAGTTCTGAGATGATTGTCTCTGGCAGTGGGAGCTCAAGAGTAGCTGGGAGGGGCTGTTCATTATGATGGTGGCTTTCTGTTTGTCTCTACTTGCTGATGTAATTGCTTTTCTGAGCTGAGTGATCTCCATGTAGGTGACTCAGCTTGCCTGGCTGTATGTGTCCAAGGTGATAAAGAGGCAACGCCCCAAGTCCCCAACACTACTAGCCTCCAGGTAGGGTTACTTTGAGCTACTTGTGAGCTACTGTGCTGTGTTCAGTTGTGTCCGACTCAATTTCCTCATAGACTTCAACCCACCATGCTCCTCTGTCCATGGAATTTTCCAGGCAAGAACCCTGGAGTGGGTTGCCATTTTCTGCTTCAGGGGATCTTCCTTCCCCAGGGATTGAACCCACACCTCTTGCGTCGCCCACATTGGCCAAGTGGATCCTTTACCACTGCGTCACCACTGACCCCTGGTAAATGGAAGCAAGATCCACCCAGTGTGGTTTTGCAGCTAACCTGTTGCCTTGGGACAGGTACTTTCATCTCCCAGGGCCTCCGTTAATTTCCATAAAATAGGAACATTGGGTTTAATTTTTGAAAATACCTTTAGCCTTAAAGATCATCAGCCTCTAAGGCTCCAGGCTCCTAGAAACAATAAGTATACCCCTAGGCATCTATGAATCTTGTGGCAACATTGCCTATGTACAGTCTCTTCTCTGGTGGCCTCTGTTCAACCAATTTATTTCAGAAGCTGAATTCACACGAAGTTTCCCTGCCAGAAAATTTAACTATGGTTAAGAAGTCAGGCCTAGGTTTAAACACTGTTCTGCCATGTACCAGTTCTGAGGTTGGTGTATTCATTTTCTATTACTGTGGAAACAAATTGCCACAAAGCTAGTGGCTTAACACAACACAAATTTATTACTCTTACAGTTCCATCCATCAGAAGTCTGACCTGGGCCTCAGTGGGTTCAAATCAAGGTGTCAGCATGGCTGGGTTTCTTTCTGAGGGCACTGTGTGAGAGAACCTGTCCCCTTGATCATTCAAGCTATTGGCATGGCACAGTCCTTGTGATTGGAGGACTGAGGTGCCATTTCCTGGCTGAGTGTCAGCTGAGGACCATTCTTCACTTCTGGAGGTCACCTGTGTGTCTCAGCTGTGACCCCTGTATTCTGTCCTCAAAATCCCCATGGGTAGGCAAAGTCCTTCTCACTCTTTGAATCTTCAGTTGTCTGTGTAGTCTCTGATTAGAAATGCTAACTCCTGGGCACCCCCCAAGGCCTACAGATTCAGAACTTCTGGGGGCAGGGTCCAGCAATCTGTGTTTTGACAGCCCTCCAGATGAGTCTGACGCCCACTGAAGCTAGGACCGATGCCCTATTTTATTTTATTTTCTACCTAGTCTCTAGCTTTAGTTGGTATCCACCTCCACTAGACTGTAAGGTTCTTAAGAGCGGGGCTTACCTGGTTTACCAATCACTGTACCCCAGTGTCTAGCTGCTCAGCTTCCGTGGGCTCATAAATGGTCACTGTGGAGATGACTGGAGGGTAAGTGTCAGGACCAAACTTACTTTGTAGAGTAAATATACCCGCAGTGAATTCCTTAAGTTTGTTGGGTCATTGGCGTGTTAAATGTTTTATGTTCAAATTTATTTGGATTGTTTAAATAGGTAGATAAATATTTGAGGGTGCTGGCTGGTGTTTTTGGATGGACAGCAGCATGTCTTTGTTTCCCTCTGTAAAATAATGGAATATAGGCTTGCACTGTCCATAAACTGGCTACCCAAAACATCTTCAGGAACTCGGCTAGGGATGCCTGTATTTGTAAATCGCCTTGCTAATGTTAACATCCCCGACATCTCAGGTGGATGGAAATGAGTAAATCATGATTGGGTTGGTTTTTATTGTAGAATGAGAATCTCTAGTTTTAACCCTTTGGTGCTTTTTGCTGGCATCTTTTCTGCAACATCTCTGATCAGTGTTCTTTTCATATGAACATTTCTAAGTGATGGGAAGTTTTTCGTATTTCACCAAGGAAATTGATTTCCATCTGTGCTGACACTTTGTTGAGTGCCTGGCACATGGCAGGGAGGGAGGAGGAAGTGGGGTGATAGCAAGCAGTTTCTCTTAGGAAGTCCAGAATGCCTCCCTAATTGATCCTAATGCTGTCTTTGGAAATTACATGGAATAACCTCCTCCTCTCTTCCCTGGTGGCTCTTACCATATTTGAAGATAGTAACTGTCTCTGACCATACTTTTCCAAACAGAACAGCCCTGATTTCTCCCACCCATTTCTCCTGGCTTTTACAGCTGTTTATTTTGATGTCCTGATAAACTGGAAGAAATTCAGAAATCTGGCATCTACTCATAAAAATATTTCCAGGTTAGGTCTGAGCCTAGGACAGCGTAATCCCAGGATTATGTGTGCATTTATTTGTTTGTTCCTTTAAGTGCCATGTAACATTTTAGCCCATCTTGAGCTTTAAAACCCTTAAGTCTTAGATTTCATTATTCTATAAAAGCATTATTATCACTTCATGAATTAGAAACTGAAGTAAAGGAGTTGACTGCTTTAAGGTTATATAAATGGACAGCAAAGTGGGATTAGAATATGGGCCTCTCTTTCAGGACTACTAGAAAATTATGAAAGCGTCATTTTTTCTTTCCCCCAAATATAGGATGTGGGTAAAATAACTATTTTTATACCTCAGTTCAGCTCAGTTCAGTCACTCAGTCGTGTCCGACTCTTTGCGACCCCATGAATCACAGCACGCCAGGCCTCCCTCTCCATCACCAACTCCCGGAGTTCACTCAAACTCATGTCCATCGAGTCGGTGATGCCATCCAGCCATCTCATTCTCTGTCGTCCCCTTCTCCTCCCGCCCCCAATCCTTCCCAGCATCAGAGTCTTTTCCAGTGAGTCAACTCATTGCATGAGGTGGCCAAAGTATTGCAGTTTCATCTTTAGCATCAGTCCTTCCAGTGAACACCCAGGATTGATCTCCTTTAGAATGGACTGGTTGGATCTCCTTGCAGTCCAAGGGACTCTCAAGAGTCTTCTCCAGCACCACAGTTCAAAAGCATCAATTCTTCGGTGATCAGCCTTCTTCACAGTCCAACTCTCACATCCATACATGACCACTGGAAAAACCATAGCCTTGACTGGACGGACCTTGGTTGGCAAAGTAATGTCTCTGCTTTTTAATATACTGTCCTAGGTTGGTCATAACTTTCCTTCCAAGGAGTAAATGTCTTTTAATTTCATGGCTGCAATCAGCAACTGCAGTGATTTTGGAGCCCAGAAAAATAAAGTCTGACACTGTTTCCACTGGTTCCCCATCTATTTCCCATGAAGTGATGGGACAAGATGCCATGATCTTTGTTTTATGAATGTTGAGCTTCAAGCCAACCTTTTCACTCTCCTCTCACTTTCATCAAGAGGCTTTTGAGTTCCTCTTCACTTTCTGCCTTAAGGGTGGTGTCATCTGCATATCTGAGGTTATTGATATTTTTCGACCTAGGAGACTATATATACAGGAAATACTTTTTACCTCAATGTAGCAAATTTTGAAAGCTGTTATGTATTTTTAATACTTAATCAGGTAGAGTGTTAGAAAAATAAAAATTTAAGCTGCAAGTTAAATGACACAGAAGTACATTAAAATATTCTCTCTGTTGAGAGCTCTTTCTGAAAAATATTGTTAAGAAAACATATTTAAATATAAATAAGTTGGTCATAATTCTACCATGCTGTTCATCACATGTCCCAAAATGTTTGAAAAAGTTGATGTTCCAACCTTTTTTTAAAGGTGTGTATATGTATGTGTGTGTATTTTAAAGAAAAAGTAATAAAATTATAGCTAAACTGGCTTTTTTTTCTTAATACATTTTGAATAGCCTTTCATGTCTGTTAGTTTTCATGGCTGTATAGTTCCCCACCATGGAATTGGACCATAATTTACTCATCATCTTGTTGGACATGTGTGTTACCAAATTCTTACTATTTTAAACAATGCTTATATATCCTTGATTGTTAACTTATTCTTCTAGTGAAAAGCCTATTTGACTTGTCTCTGAAGCAGTTCCCTTTTAGAGTCAACTTCAGAGCCATCCAGAAAAATCTCCACATTTCCTAAGATTGGCACCAAGTGTGTTCTACCACTCCAAAATGGTGTCTTCCAGTAAGCTCTCACCCATCATATCCTGTGGACCGTTTTCAGAATGACTTTAGGCTGTTTCTAATAATTAAATCCATTGCTTAAATGAGTCCTAAAATGTTGAGAAAAGCATGATGAGGTCTTCTGCATGCTTCTTGCATCTGAGTGTTTGGTTGGGTGGGTTGGAAAAGTCACAGTAGCTCTGTTGGTTCACCTACCATATGATCTACACTTGTGGGCATCATTTTTAAATTTAAAATGGAGGATGTTTTATACTAGGGGGAAGAGTTTTAAGCCTTGAGGTTCAGTTCTCTTTCTTAGTGCTGAAACAGATTTGCCAGAAGATAGGTGATTGATGACTACTAAAAGGGGAATTTACAATCAGCTATTTTGTCTTTAAGGATTGGGGGCGGGAGGAGAAGGGGACGACAGAGAATAAGATGGCTGGATGGCATCACCGACTCTGTGGACATGAGTTTGAGTGAACTCCGGGAGTTGGTGATGGACAGGGAGGCCTGGCGTGCTGTGATTCATGGGGTCGCAAAGAGTCAGACACGACTGAGCGACTGAACTGAACTAAACTGACTGATTTTGTCTTTTCTGGTGGCTCAGTGGTAAAGAATCCACCTGCAGTACAGGAGATGCAGGTTTGATCCTGAGAAAGAAATGGCAACCCACTCCAGTATTCTTGCCTGGGAAATCCCATGGACAGAGATGCATGGCGGGCTAGAGTCCATAGGGTAACAAAAAAAGACAGACACAACTTAGCTACTAAACAACAGTGAGGACCTGGACTTCTGATTCAAGTACTATGACCCTGGCAGCTGCACACTGACCACTTCCTTTCTCTGCCATCTTTGCCCTCTTGTAACCAAGTCATGGAAACATCCACTGTGACTCCCAGCCAGTCCTGTGGACTTAAAGCTCAATCTTGACACTCCCCATCCAACCCATATGGCCGCAGGCTGCCTTAGGCTTGGGGCCTATGATCTCCTCTGCTCATCCAAGTCCAGAGTGTTTGTCCAGCTTTCTGACCTGACGCTACCTTCTGTCTACCCTCTCCACCCTTCTTGGCCCAGTGCCCCCTCCCTGTCCAGTTTTTTTTCTGGGAACCTCATGACTTCCCATGACTCATGGTGGCTACTGCTTTTTGAGGGCTTCCTTCAGCCAGGCACCGTGCTGTGCGGTACGTATGCTTATCCCCGTGTGTACTGGATGCAGAGGGGTGGCCTAGAGGTTGAGTAACACACAGCAAGAAGTGGCAGAGCCAGAAATATCCAAGGCTTTGTTCACCGGTCAACGAGAAAGCCTGTCCCTGAACCAGTTCACTGTACAGTTTCTGCTGCTTTTGTTAAGAGATAAGCCTTTCTTAGTAACCGTTTCATCAAGGGTGGGTTCTCTGCACCACACCCTGTTTATTTGTTTTAATGGTGCTATTCATGCCAAGGACCGTTTGGAAGAAAGTCTCCTAGAGGTTGTGACCTCCTCCCTCCTCCTCTGGTGGGGCTGCCCGAGGAAGCAGCTATTTCAGAACTTTTAGGGAGTCTGACACTCCCTGCCTCCCTCTTTGGGAACCTCTGATGGATGCCTTTCTCTCCTGCTCTCTTGCAGCACTTGTTCCCAGCCCCAGGCTTGTGTGAGTGTGTTGTTATCCTTTCTACCCAAACGCCCTTGCGTGTAAGGAACCAAGCTGGGAGCTGGGGTGTGCTGGGCCTGGGTCACTGGCTGGGGTCCGGGGATAGAGAAACACTAATTTGTTCACTTGACTCATCCGGCTCCAGGCAGAAAACATTGCAGGGGCGTTGGGTACCAGCCAGAGAGGCTGGGACCTCTTCCTGATTTGTTAGGGTGCCTCCCATCTCTCAGGTTAGGGAACAAGAAGGGTGCTCCCTGGAGAGGCCGATAGTCCGGCCAGGAGGTGTGGAGATACCTGTCTGACTTAGGGCAGGAAGTCTGGGTGTGGTTGTGAATCCGTTTACCACAGATTGGGACTTGAACTCATGTACTGGGACTCAAACCCAGCCAAAACCCTGCTTGGGACTTGAACCCAGCCAAAGCCCTGCTTGGGACTTGAACCCATGTGGCTTGGCACTCAAACCCAGCCAAAACCCGTGGTACATGGTTTCAGGACCTAATGCAGCTCAGGTTCTTGATGTCTCATTGCAGAAAGAATTCAGTGAGAGACAAAGTGATAGGTAAGAAGTAGATTTATTCAGATTCTGAGAGAAGCACACTCCGCAGACGCAGACAGAGTGTGGGCCGGCGCAGAGGGTGAGTGTGCCCCGAAATCTGGGGCGGTTAGTTTTTATAGGCTGGGTAATTTCATATGCTAACGAGTGGGAGGATTATTCCAACCATTTTGGGGACGGGGCAGAGATTTCCAGGATTTGGGCCACCGCCCACTCCTTGGTCTTTGAACAGTGCCTCGGAAATGTCATGAACCTCCTTCCATAGTTCTTCAGGCACTCTGTCTATCGGATGTAATCCCTTGAATCTGTTTCTCACTTCCACTGTGTAATCGTAAGGGATGTGATTTAGGTCATACCAGAATGGTCTGGTGGTCTTCCCTGCTTTCTTCAATTTCAGTCTGAATTTGGCAATAAGGAGTTCATGATCTGAGCCACAGTCAGCTCCCCGTCTTGTTTACGCTGACTGTATAGAGCTTCTCCATCATTGACTGCAAAGAATATAATCAGTCTGATTTCGGTGTTGACTATCTGGTGATGTCCATGTGTAGAGCTTCTCTTGTGTCATTGGAAGAGGGTGTTTGCTATGACCAGTGCGTTCTCTTGGCAAAACTCTATTAGCCTTTGACCTGCTTTGTTTTTTACTCCAAGGCCAAATTTGCCTGTTACTCCAGGTATCTCTTGACTTTGTACATTTGCATTCCAGTCCCCTATAATGAAAAGGACATTTTTTTTGGGTGTTAGTTTTAGAAGGTCTTGTAGGTCTTCATAGAACCATTCTACTTCAGCTTCTTCAGCATTACTGATTGGGGCATAGAGTTGGATTACTGTGATCTTGAATGGTTTGCCTTGGAAACAAACAGAGATCATTCTGTCATTTTTGAGACTGCATCCAAGTACTGCATTTCGGACTCTCTTGTTGACTGTGATGGCTTCTCCATTTCTTCTAAGGGATTCTTGTCCACAATAGTAGATATAATGGTCATGAGTTAAATTCACCCATTCCAGTCCATTTTAGTTTGCTGATTCCTAAAATGTCGATGTTTACTCTTGCCATCTCCTGTTTGACCACTTCAAAATTGCCAACATCCCCTGGATCATGGAAAAAGCAAGAGAGTTCCAGAAAAACATCTATTTCTGCCTTATTGACTATGCCAAAGCCTTTCTGTGGATCACAATAAACTGGAAAATTCTGAAAGAGATAGGAATACCAGACCACCTGACCTGCCTCTTGAGAAACCTGTATGCAGGTCAGGAAGCAACAGTTCGAACTGGACATGGAACAACAGAGTGGTTCCAAATAGGAAAAGGAGTACCTCAAGGCTGTATATTGTCACCCTGCTTATTTAACTTATTTGCAGAGTACATCATGAGAAACGCTGGGCGGTTGAAGCATAAGCTGAAATCAAGATTGCTGGGAAAAATATCAATAACCTCAGACATGCAGATGATACCACTCTTACGGCAGAAAGTGAAGAAGAACCAAAGAGCCTCTTGATGAAAGTGAAAGAGGAGAGTGAAGAAGTTGGCTTAAAGCGCAACATTCAGAAAACAAAGATCATAGCATCCAGTCCCATTACCCCGTGACAAATAGATGGGGAAACAGTGTCAGACTTTATTTTTTTTGGCTCCAGAATCACTGCAGATGGTGATTGCAGCTATGAAATTAAAAGATGCTTACTCCTCGAAAAGAAAGTTATGACCAACCTAGACAGCATATTAAAAAGCAACAAAGTTCCGTCTAGTCAAGGCTATGGTTTTTCCAGTGGTCATGTATAGATGTGAGAGTTGGACTGTGAAGAAAGCTGCGCGCCAAAGAATTGATGCTTTTGAACTGTGGTGTTGGAGAAGACTCTTGAGAATCCCTTGGACTGCAAGGAGATCCAACCAGTCCATCCTAAAGGAAATCAGTCCAGAATATTCATTGGAAGGACTGATGCTGAAGCTGAAAATTCAATACTTTGGCCACCTGATGTGAAGAGCTGACTTATTTGAAAAGACCCTGATGATGGGACAGATTGAAGGCGGGCGAAGGAGACGACAGAGGATGAGATGGTTAGATGGCATCACCAACTTGATGGACATGAGCTTGAGCAAGCTCCGGGAGTTGGTGACAGACAGGGAAGCCTGGTGTGCTGCAGTCCATGAGGTCGCAAAGAGTTGGACACGACTGAGCGACTGAGCTGAACTGGCACCGACATGGCACCTCTGGGTGTGTTCTTTCACTCGCTGCTTGAGGATTGAGCTCTAGTCTTGTCTGCCATCTTGGTCCCATTCGATTCTAATCAGGTTATGTTGTGTCCTTGGGCTGTGTCATTCTTTCAAAAGTTGTGCCCTGCCCCTTCCTTTCCAGTTACAGTAGTGGGGGCGGGGGTGGGGGCGGGGTGTGTGTGTCCTGAGCGAAGTAGGAAGTGGCAATAACCACCACTTTCCTGTGACTGTGTCAAGCACATATTTACCTTGCTTTATCTTACATCTCCCCACGTGGGGAAGCACCCACATATAGGTGAGAAAAATGAGGCTCGGTAGCTGTGGGAGAGCCAGACTTTAGTATGTCTGGGTCTGAGCTTTTGACCACTAGCCTTGGGCAGCCTCAGATCCTCACGGCACTGGGTGTTGGGTATCTACCCCCCGGGGAGGGTCAGCCTGGTGGAAGTGGGCATATAGGCTATGGCACGTTTTGAAGACCCCAGAGGGAAATGGGGGTGATTCAGCCTTAAAGAAAGGCCAGGCCCAGTTAGATTTTCTTCCTGCTTCCCCACTCATCAGAATGTGACCTTTCTGTCTCCTGGGTATGGGCTTCCTCAGTACCATCTTCCTTAGGTAACGGCCAGCCCTACTGTTTTCACTTCCTGGTCCCTTCCTCCCCACCACTTCCCTCCAACTCAGAGGAGGGCTGGGTGGGGTGGGGCCCACCCACCAAGAACCCACCCACCCACCAAGAACCCTATCTGTTTGCTAGGGAGAGGTCCTGGCCTGTGGGGTCAGGAGAGTAGAATGTGGAGCCCCCCTGGTTTGGGGCAGATATCACCTCCCTGTTGCTCAGGGAAGTTGGGATGGGGTTGGGAGATTCCTTAGATCTGTTGCTCATGGTTTGGACTTGGGCTAAGTTAAAAACCACCCCGTGGCTCGGCCTCCTTCTCAAGTGAAAGGAGGATTTGAAGCATTTCAGCCCTCCCCCTCCGGAGAAGGCAATGGCACCCCACTCCAGTACTCTTGCCTGGAAAATCCCATGGACAGAGGAGCCTGGTGGGCTGCAGTCCATGGGGTCGCACAGAGTCGGACACGACTGAAGCGACTTAGCAGCAGCAGCAGCATCTCTCCTCTCTTCTCCCCTGATGCTCACTGCCACACCTCTAAGCATTAATGGAATACGGACTAGACAGCAGAGTTACCTGGAACCTGCCCTTACTTTTCAGAGTAAAGGAGGAGGTGTCCCCATCACACTTACCAAGGTGGGGAGCCAGAGCTTCAGTGCACTAAGCCTTTGCCCCATGTTTTGCCACTGAATGCCTGCTGGTGTCCCCCAGAGTCACCCCTTTGGTGTGATGCACGTAGTGGCATGGCCTGGAAAACTGATGCTTGCTGGGCTCAGCTCAGCCAGCAGCTGGAGGTGGGGCCTGCAGAGCTCGAATTGCAGGCTCTGCCTTGTGTTCTCTGTACATCGTATCATTCGAGTCAGTGCCCCTGATGGAGGAGATAGTGCTGTCCCACCGCTCAGTCGTGAACACGGAGGCTCAGAGGGACTGAGTTTCTGCAAAGGTGCAGGGCTACTGTGGGTGAGGGCTGGGGTGGGCCCGGTGTGCTGTATCTCCCTGCAGCCGCCTCTCCCACCAGGCCTGACAGCATTTCTTTAGCAAGCTGGGGTCTTCGACTGTGGAGGGACCGAGCATTGCCCCCACAGAGAGCACCCTTGGTTCACAGCCCCTGGCCCAGAGGTGCCCTGTTTTCTGTCTGCGCTCTCCTTCCTGTGTTTCCTGAAGCCCCCAGGCCTTCCAGCTCCTGGTTTCTGAGACACCCGGCAGTCACCATTTGGTTTGTGACAATGCTTTGTGTTCCTTCCTGCCAGACTCTGTAGCTGGTTGCAATGGCGAGCAAAGGAGGGTACATCCTGCTCGGGCTCCTGTTCTTCCTGGCTGTCCTCTGCCAACTAGGTGAGTGGTCCAGGGGGACTTGGATCAGGGTCACGTATGTTGCTTCGGCCCTAACTTTTTCTTAGGCTTCTGGATGACCAAGCTGGTGCCACGGACCTGGGCCAGGCTTCAGTTCTTTCGCCATCAGTGTTACAGGTCCAGGGTGACATGATTGCATCTTCCTACGTTACAGCCCTGCCCTCAGCAAAGCCCCTTCCTGAGTTACAGTTCATCCTGGGTGACAGAGCTGCTTTTGTTGGGGAGAGATTACATACAGCCTCTTAAGTTTCACCCCTTGCACTGCCAGCGGCCAGGGCTGCTGACCCATGCCATCTTCAGAGTGCTGAGCTCAGCGGCCACCCTGGGCGCTCCCATGTGATGCTGCTGTGGCTGAGGGTGGTGTGGTTATAGCAACAGCAGCTGCTGCCCACAGCATTCATGAGCCAATCACTGTTCTCAGCATCTTAACACTATCTACTTATTTAATCCTCATATCCATCCTATGGAGCAGGGGCTATTTATTGCCACTTTCCAGATGACAAGACTGAGGCCCAAAGAAATGGTTTGTAAAATATCACACTGAAGGGCTGCAGACACAATTCAAACCCAGATAAGCCTTTCATCAAAGTGTCTGCACCTATCTCCTTCACCAGGCTACCCCTTCCCCACTCCTGGAGATACTCATTACCTCTGACAGTAGGAACACCTGTGTTTACTTGCTTTGCTTCATTATAAAAATCAGAGGTCATTTTCTGCCTGTCATGTTGGTATTACTAATTTTTTTTTGTTTTGGAGGAGCAGGGATGCGAGACAGAAAAGAAAGTAGCCATGTAGTGAATAGTACAGAGTCGTCTGCGTGTTGGAGCGTGTCTTAGAGCTTACAGCAGCTTCCGTATGGTGCACAGTTACTATGTATCGGGCCTGGGCCAGACCCTGTCTCATTTAATTCTTAGCCATCCCCTGAGGGCTTAGCGCTATTACACCCCTTTTACAGTTGAGGAAACTGAAGCAAAGAAGAAATTAGCCCAAGGTCACGTTTGAGCAAGTTCTTCCTTTCTAAGACAAGACACAAGTCATGACCTCCCCACCCACCTCCTCACTGTTGATCTTAGCCAGTGGTTTGTAATGTAATGACTGTGTTACAACATTCATTATTGTGACAGTTCTACCCAGTGAATTTTCTGTAATAAGAAGAGCCTGGGGGACCTCCCTGGTGGTCCAGTGGTTAAGACTTCGCCTTCCAATACAGGGGGTGTAGATTCAGTCCCTGGTTGGGGAGCTAAGATCCCACTTGCCTCATAGCCAAGAAACCAAAGCATAAAACAGAAGCAATATTATAACAAATTCAATAAAGACTTTAGAAAGGATCCACATCAAAAAAGTCTTAAAAGAATAGCCTGGTCACACCTGCTTTCCAACAGTCTACTTTTGTTTATGGACTTTGGGTTTGGTGCCATTAGCCGTTCTGTGACAGGTCTTGGGGGCACTTAGGTCCTTCCCGAGGGAGGTGGAGTGTGAAGAATATCCACTTCACCCTGGTTAAGTGGCTGGAATATCAAACAGCCATCCTCTGACTTATTGCTTGCCCCTGGCCTGTTCTCCTCCGTGATTATGGTTGGTTTCTTCTCTTTTTCACTCAGGATGGTTAGAAGGACATCATGGTAAGCAAGTCAGGCATGGGCTTCAGAACTGACCGTCTAGTCTAAGTTCCAGCTCTCCTCTTAAGGGCTGTCTGCCTTTTGACAAGTTAGTTAACATCTTAGTTTAATGGGGATGGCAGTCCTTAAGCCTGCCTCTTACAGCAGTTCTCTGAAGATTGAAAGTTTAGATATTTGAACACTGTGTTAGCTGTGAATATTTCTGCCTCACAGAAGTTCCAAAGGTGAGCTCTCTTTCCTCTGTCCGAAGCTTTGTCAAGAAGCCAAATGAACTCCGGCTATAGCCAGGAGAAAATGTGCTCCCATGGGCAGCCTTTCCAAATGGCCCTCTCAGATAGCCCGGCGAGAATATCCTCTCCCTCTTCTCTCTTCCCTCTATCAGGTGGACACACTTCCTGAGCAGGGAAAGATTGTTGAAAATTGGCATCTGTGCCCCTTCTCATGGTGACTCCCCTCTCACACAGGCGTGCAAAGCGCTGAGCCTGGCAGAGAAGAGGCAGAGGGGGCTAGCAGAGCCCAGCCCCGGACCTAGGGGCTGGCGTCATCTCTGCTGCTTGCAGTGCTTTGGGTGTTCTTGATGGAGTCACTCCTCCTCTCCAGACATCTGTCTTATCATCTGCAAACAAAATGAGGAGGAGGGGGTTTGGGGGGGCTGATGTTTCAAAGTTTAAGCTGGAAACTTCACAAATCAGAGGGTCCTCTGCTAGTTGGGATTTCACACCTGTGAAGGCAGACGTGGTCATTTAAGATGTTATAGAGAGCTTCACTCCTGACTGTGCTCAGAAAGTGAGGAGCTACTTTCTTCTGGCCTTCTGAAAATTCTTCTCCCTGGTGATAAACCCAGGCTGTGGCCTTAGGACTAAAAGTCAGCTCTTGGGTGCTAAAACCCACATTTTGGTCTTGGTTTCACCATGCCATTCTTCGATGACACTTTACATATTTCATCTTTGAAAATGTCTTCTCATACGTATGGGTACTGCCAGATACTGATTACATGGCAGATGTGGAATGTAACTCATCTTTGTCCCGTCACCACTGTTATATAAAACAGAAGGGAAAGTAATTCAGTGAAACTTGAAGTCTAGCCACTAAAAAGGAATCCTAAGAACAAAATGGGGGTGGTAGTCATTTTTCAAAGTGGGGAACCAGAGGCATTTGCTTCTGGTAGGAGCCAGCCCTTATGTTCAGTGTCACTGTGCAATGCCTGCTCACCCATATGGGTTTAAGATACATGACTGCTGCCTGTCCCTTGGCTGTGTTTGCTTCTGATGATGGGCCAGTCCCTCAGCAGGAAACAGCTGCACTGAGCATGCCTTATCCCAGAGGCCATCAGCCGTGTTTTATAGAGGGCCAGGTAGTAAATATTTTAGGGTTTGTAGGCCAAGAGACAAAAACCAAGGGTATTTTGTAGGCTTTTGTATAAATAAGAGAGAAAACAAGTTTCTGTAAGTTTTTAATTGACAATTCAAAAATTAATAATTGAGTACAATTATTTATGATATAGCCCTATTAATAAAAAGGAAACTATTTCTGGGAGAATAACATTTTGCTTACACTGATTCAGAAATTAGCGTTCCCCATCATCAAACGAGTTGCAAATGTTCATGTGTTGATACTGACTTGTAATAGATTTAATGTATTTCATCTTGGAACATGTCTTTTCACACAGATAGGTACTACCAAATACTGATGATCAGTCCATGAGAATGTGATGTCAGAGCATATTTGTTTCTCGGAAGATGTTTATGGAATTCTGTTAGTTTATCCTCTTGATGGGTTCCTTTCAGCATGTTATTAACATTGCAGATTAATCACTTCTGGTTGAAGGTAGGAGAAAGCTTCTCAGTTGCACAATTAAATGGGTTTTGAAACCTGGACATTTCCTTTGCACGTGCCACAGGGTCCGGAAAACCACTGCTGGAACTGTAGTCTGAACTTCAAAAAATATGTCTGCTGCAGGTTTGTGTGGGAAGGCATCCCACTGTGAGTTGCTAACCTCTGACCCACACTACTGGAGATGGTGGGCTTGCTTCTGCTGCCAGGAGAGTGAGTCACTGCTTATCTACCAGGTCCTGACAGTCATTCTTCCTGATTCTAGGTCACAGCCTGCAGTGCTACAGCTGTATAAAACAAGTTAACTGCACTTCCGTCATCAATTGTTCACATAATCAAGATGCTTGTCTCTTCGTTAAGGCTGGTAAGAGCCTCCCCCTCCCGTCTCTGCCTGAGTGTAATGAGTTGAAGAAAGCCTGGGAAAAAATCCGTGCCACCTTCTTTTTTGTTAGACTTGTATTCAACAAGTAATAGCTACCATTTAATAGCACCAGTTGCATGTGACACTAAGCACTTTCCATTTGTTTTTGCTCTGTTTTTCCATTTTTTTTTTTAATTTAATGCTTTCCATCTACCACTTGGGGTAATATTTTATTTGGTAAACAAGGAGACTGAGATTCAGATTAAACAACACGCTAAAGTCAAGGAAACCAGCTCAGGATTTGGACATGGAGATCCATCCAATTCCAACACTTGTTCTCATAACACCTACACTGGCTGCCTCCCAAACTTTTGAGAGCCTGCCATGTGCTAGAGCCTGAGCTAGGAGCTCGAGATACAAAGATGAAGAAAGGAGACAGTGAAAGTTGTGAGAGGCTTGTGTAGCTGTCACAGATGTCTTTATTTACTTATACTCGTGTATCATTCTGGGGGGAATTTAATATATGCACAGTCCTAAGGGGACTCAAGCTGAGGTCAACGGACAAATATTAAGTAAGAGGACTAAGTGGGGAAGGGTGTTCCAAAGCAAAGCAAAGCAGGTACCGAGGCTCAGTGACCTCAGAGAGCAAGGCACTCACAGGCTTGGGATGGGGAATGGCTAGCATTGACAAGTTCTGTCAAATCTCCTTTTTCCAAATTGGTTAGACTATGGAATTACTTCTTCCATAAATCCTATTAAAGCAGAATTTAGGAAATGGTGGGTAGAGGCAAGAAACCAGCCACATCATGCCCTCTGCTCTTGCTGGGTGTGGTTCTGGATTGAATTGACATGTAGAAAAGATACTGTGAGGTGAGGAGCAGCTCTTTCAGGGTCTGCTTAGTGAGTGTACAAGGTAAACCCCCCAACTTCTATCTCTTAAGAGATAAAAATAGAAACACCCTTCAAGTTAGTTCACTCACACGCTCTATGCAGATTCTTCCCAGCATCCTTCAAAGAATGCTGAGCACATCAGGGAAACTCAGAAAAGTTTCGGGAGACTCACAAGCACAGAAAAACCTGATAGAAAGAAGCGGGAGGTTCATTTCCCCAGAAAGGAAAAATCCCTCAGTGAGTCAGGATGAATTAGAATTCTCCTGTGTGAATAATAGGAGTATCTCTTAATTTTGGTACTGGTTCCTGCAATACAGCTCTAGTTCCAAGGCCTGCGTGTAAGGTCCTTGTTTCTGTAGGGAGACAGTTCCTATGCCTCACCTGGAAGCATTGCTAATGCAGAAAGCACAGTGAGGCCCCCAGGGAGGACAGCCATTCACTCCACAAATATTTGAGCACCAGTTATCTACAAACACAGAGACCTACTTCTTCACCCTGATCATCTGTCTCTTGGACCCCCACGACAAAAAGTATAATTTCCCAATGAGATAATAAAGGCAGTATTATATGTAGAATAAGTATCAGATTAGCAGTTAGAAGCTTTGAGCTCTGATCTCTGTCCTGCCAGCAGTAAGTTCTTCCTGCCGTGTTTTTTTATTGATGGAATGGGTATGTTGGATGGGAGAGGCGGAGAGAAGGGAAGTGGGAAATAGAGTGAACTTGAAATCTTTTTTCCAGTTCTCTAATCCTATTGTTTCCTACCTAAATGGTTAAACTTTCATTTTAATTGTTTTCTAACATTCAGTTCAGTTCAGTCGCTCAGTCAGTCATGTCCGACTCTCCGCGACCCCATGAATCACAGCACGCCAGGCCTCCCTGTCCATCACCAACTCCCGGAGTTCACTCAAACTCATGTCCATAGAGTCGGTGATGCCATCCAGCCATCTCATTCTCGGTCGTCCCCTTCTCCTCCCGCCCCCAACCTTTCCCAGCATCAGAGTCTTTTCCAGTGAGTCAACTCGTCGCATAAGGTGGCCAAAGTATTGCAGTTTCAGCTTTAGCATCAGTCCTTCCAGTGAATAACCAGGATTGATCTCCTTTAGGATGGACTGGTTGGATCTCCTTGCAGTACAAGGGATTCTCAAGAGTCTTCTCCAGCACCACAGTTCAAAAGCATCAATTCTTCGGTGATCAGCTTTCTTCACAGTCCAACTCTCACATCCATACATGACCACGGGAAAAACCATAGCCTTGACTAGACGGACCTTGGTTGGCAAAGTAATGTCTCTGCTTTTTAATATATTATCAAGGTTGGTCATAACTTTCCTTCCAAGGAGTAAGCGTCTTTTAATTTCATGGCTGCAATCAGCATCTGCAGTGATTTTGGAGCCCCAAAAAATAAAGTCTGACACTGTTTCCACTGTTTTCCCATCTATTTCCCATGAAGTGATGGGACCAGATGCCATGATCTTTGTTTTCTGAATGTTGAGCTTCAAGCCAACCTTATCACTCTCCTCTTTCACTTTCATCAAGAGGCTTTTGAGTTCCTCTTCACTTTCTGCCATGGGCATATCTGAGATTATTGATTTTTCTCCCAGCAATCTTGATTCCAGCTTGTGCTTCTTCCAGCCCAGCGTTCCTCATGATGTACTCTGCATATAAGTTAAATAAGCAAGGTGACAATATACAGCCTTGACGCACTCCTTTTCCTATTTGGAACCAGTCTGTTGTTCCATGTCCAGTTCTGACTGTTGCTTCCTGACCTGCATACAGCTTTCTCAAGAGGCAGGTCAGGTGGTCTGGTATTCCCATCTCTTTCAGAATGTTCCATAGTTTATTGTGATCCACACAGTCAAAGGCTTTGGCATAGTCAATGAAGCAGAAATAGATGCTCTTCTGGAACTCTCTTGCTTTCTCCATGATCCAGCAGATGTTGGCAATTTGATCTCTGGTGCCTCTGCCTTTTCTAAAACCTGCTTAAACATCTGGGAGTTCACGGTTCACATATTGCTGAAGCCTGGCTTGGAGAATTTTGAGCATGACTTTACTAGCATGTGAGATGAGTGCAATTGTGCGGTAGTTTGAGCATTCTTTGGCATTGCCTTTCTTTGGGATTGGAATGAAGACTGACCTTTTCCAGTCCTGTGGCCACTGCTGAGTTTTCCAAATCTGCTGGCATATTGAGTGCAGCACTTTCACAGCATCATCTTTCAAGATTTGAAATAGCTCAACTGGAATTCCATCACCACCGAAGTATAATTGACAAATAAAAACTATATATTTAAAGTGTGAAATGATTACCACAATCTAATTAATACATTCGCCCCCTCCCATTATTACCTTTCTGTGTATGATGAGAACACTTAAGATCTATTCTCTTAAGCAAGTTCTGAATAGACAATCTAGTAGTATTAACTCCCTGGTAAAGAATCCACCTGCAGTACAGGAGATCCTAGTTTGATTCCTGGGTCAGGAAGGTCCCCTGGAGAAGGGATGGGCTACCCACTTTAGTATTCATGGGCTTCCCTGGTGTCTCAGATGGTAAAGAGTCTGCCTGCAATATGGGAGACCTGGGTTCAGTCCCTGGGTTGTGAAGATCCCTTGGAGGAAGGCATGGCAACCCACTCCTATATTCTTGCCTGGAGAATCCCCATGGGCAGAGGAGCCTGGCGGGCTACAGTCCATGGGTCGCAAAGAGTGGGACAAGACTGAGCACTAAGCACGTTATTAACTACAGTCACCATGCTGAACGTTAGATCCCCAGAATTTACTCTTCTTATAATGAACTGTTACACTTTTAAACAGTTAATGTAAACAGGGAGGCACATCTATTAGAAGGGCCAGGATGTAAAACACCGACCACACCAGATAGCAGTGAGGGTTTGGAGCTCCTAGAGCTCTCATTCACTGCTGGTGGGAATGTAAACTGGTACAGGCTGTTTGGCAGTTCCTTAAAAAACGAAACGTACCCTCACCAGAGATTCAACAATTGCATTTGAAAACTTAGGTCCATACAAAAACCTGCACATGGGTGTTTATAGCAGCTTTATTCATAATTGCCCAAACTTGGTGAATGGATAAGTAAATGGTGGTACGTCCAGAGAATGGACTAAAAAATGAGGTATCAATCTATGAAAAGACATGAAGCAAACTGCATATTTCTGAGTGAAGTCACTTTGGGAAGGCTAAGTACAATTATCATTCCAATGACATATTTCGGAAAAAGCAAAGTAAGGAGATAATAAAAAGGACAGTGACTGCCAGGGGTTAAGTAGGGAGGAGGGAGGAATGAACAGGTGGAGCACAGGATTTTTAGGGCAACCAGTATGATACTATAGTGATGGATACACATCATGTGTTTTGTCAAACCCCATAGAATGTACAGCACCCAGAGTGAACCTAGATGTAAATTATGGGCTTTGGGTGATCATAATGACATCAGTTGCAACAAATGGAAGTGTTGGAGATGTTAATAGTGAGGGAGGTTGTTTAGGGTCTGGCTGGGGGTATCAGGGGACTATATAGGAACTCTGCTCAATTTTGCTGTGAATCTAAAACTAAAATACAAATTTTTTTTTAAGGATGATGTAAATCTTAAGTAATAATTTTCTCCTTCTCCTGAACATATGTCCCAAAACTTCAGCTAGACATGTGGTAGCAGCAGTTCTTGAAATATAGATACTCAGACCTTACAGTAAGGCAGATACTAAACAGAGCATCTAAATCCCCCTCCAGCTCTAACATCAGCCTGGGAGAGGCAGAGTACACATTGTCATAAACATGAGTCAAAGGCCAGGCGTACATTGGAGAAATTATTTAACCATATTTCACCCCCAGACTATGAAATGGGAATACTTATCTCCCTAGGTCAGTAGGGCAGTTAGAAGAGAAATGTGTATGATAGTACTGTGCAGCTGCCATCTAGAAGAGAGACTGATGGATATTAATTCAGCCACTGTTTACTGGCATCCTGGCTAGGTCCTGGAAGTATAAACCATGTACTTGGAGTCTGGCAGAGCCTCTGATGACAATGTCAAGCAATCATTGCTGAAATGGCCTTTCAAATAAGGGACATACTTAAGGGTCCCTAAGGCAATTGGGGGCTATTGCTTAGTAAAAGCAGACTTGAACCAAATCTTCAAAAAGGGTAGAGAGGCTGTGCTCAGAGAGAGAACCTTCAGCATTCCAGTGACTGATGTAATCCACTTTTATTCAGGTCATTCTGATAGTGGCTTTGGTGAGAAGCTTTCCCTTGTAAGGTTGCAGATAAGCTCATTCAAGTAAAATGCTTGGCTCACTGCAGGACAGGTAGTATGTGATTAATTGGTAGCAGTTATTAATAAATGACTAATTTATTAATAGGACAAAATTAATCTGCCCTCAAGCTGTTAGGCTTCCCAAATTAACATTCTGGTGGCTTTAATGCCTGCCTAGTTCCAATGTCTGATTATTATTACGTAAGGCAGTAACTTGTCCTGTTCAACAGTATTTTTAGTACAGTTTTAGAAGCAGCCTCTTAAATGCTTATGATCCAAGCAAGCAGAGTCACTGGAACACTTGTTCTGGCCTCTGCCACTTGACCAAACTTCATTAAAATCCAGGCCAGCACCTCATCTCTGAAGGGGAGTACAGAACAGACATACCTGCAGTTATTAACTTAGGGGGTTTTGTTCTGAGCTGTGAGTGCAGTTGGATAAATTAGTTACAAGCCTTACGTAAAAAAATAGGCATCTCTATTTTTTTATCTTTCCAAAACAGAAGAAAAGAAAATGATACCAGGGCAAGCAGCAGCCTTCTATCGATACATCTGTGTGTCCCTAGCATCTAGCACATACTGTAACTTTTGAAGAGGAAAATCTAACATAATTCTTCTCTCTCAACACTTTTTTTTTTTTCACGTAACATAGTTTATCTAATTATATATGCCACTGTAAGATACTTGGCATATATACTTTTGGTCTTTTCTTCCTTTGTTGTGTAAAAATTAGGACCACAACTGCATATTCTTTTGGAAAGTGTTTCCTGTGTTACTGAATAGTCTAATGATTTTTAAAGGAAGTTAACATATTTGGGAAATAAATTCATCCAGTGACTTTATTTTAAATCTCAATCCACATATAAATATAATAAATGTATAAATGAAAGATAGTCATCTGTGAAGGTAACACTGTTAAATTCCTTGGGAATCCTTCCAGAGAAAATTAATGTATTTAGCCCCACGCGTATGCTTTATACAAGTGGACCACATTCCACATATTGCTCTGCATCTAGGCTTTTTTCTCTTGAGGTGTAATTCACGTACTCTCAGTTGCAAAGTTCATTTTAAAGTGTATAATTCAGTGGTCTTTAGTATATTCACAAGTCTGTATAACTATCACCACTGTCTAATTTCA
Organism: Moschus berezovskii; assembly: GCF_049115385.1. Lineage (NCBI taxonomy): Eukaryota > Metazoa > Chordata > Mammalia > Artiodactyla > Moschidae > Moschus > Moschus berezovskii. Next base: position 68,632,303 of record NC_142473.1, on the reverse strand, counting down.
GAATGTTGTGGTCCCAAAAGGAAGCCCCATACCTATTAGCAGTCACTGTCCATTCCTCCTTCCCACACACCCTGGCAGCTACTAATCTACTTTCTATCTCTATAGATTTGCTTGTTCTGGATATTAATTGAAACATAAAATGTTGTGGTCCTCTGCGACTGGCTCCTATCACTGAGCATGAGGTTCTTAAGATTCACCCATGTTATTGGATATATCACAGTACCTTATTCCTTTTTATGGCCAAATGATATTCCATTAGGTGGATATACCACATTTTGTTTATCCATTCATCAGTTAATGGACATCTGGGTTGTTTCTACTTTTTCGCTGTTTTGAATAATGCTACTGTGAACATTGGTATATAAGCTTTTGTGTGAACATAGATTTCAGTTCTCTTGGGTGATGTATTTACCTAGAAGTAGAATTACTAGGTCATATGGAGACTGTTTTTAACCTTATGAGGAGATACTAGACTTTTCCGAGATATCTGCACCATTTTACCTTCCCACAAGCAATATATGAAGCTTCTAATATTCCATGACACTAATTATTTTCCAGTTTCTTGATTACAGGCACCCAGGTTGGTATGAATTGATGTTCATTGTGGTTTTGATTTGTTTTTTCTTAATGACTAATGATATTGAGCATCTTTTCATGCACTTATTGGTCATTTGTATATCTTTGAAGCATGTATATCCTTTGCCCATTTCTTAGTTGGGTTGTCTTTTTAATGACTAATGATATTGAGCATCTTTTCATGCACTTATTGGTCATTTGTACATCTTTGAAGCATGCATATCCTTTGCCCATTTCTTAGTTGGGTTGTCTTTTTATTGTTGAGTTGTGTTTCACTCTTCTCGGATGTGTGATTTTTAAACAATTTTCTTCCTTTTGTGGGTTTTGTCTTTTTAATTTTTTAAAGTGTTCTTTAACTATTTGAAGCACTAAAGTTTTTACTTTTGATGAAGTCCAGTTTATCTATTTTTTCTGCACATTTTTTTTTTTAAAGAAACTAAAACTTCCCATGTCAACACACACAGTCCTATCACATTCCTTATCTGCATGGAACTTTGTCATGTGGAACCTCTACCATAATTTATTCAGATGCTTTTTTTATTAACAGACTGTCTTTTATAAAAGTTTCTTGCTGCTACAGATAGTAGTGCTGTGACCATTCTTGAGCATGTATCTTAACCCTTTTTCAAGTTATTCAGAGAGTAAATCCTAGAAGTGGGATTGCCAAATCAAAAAGGGCATGCATTTAAAAATCTTGGTAAATCTCGAACATTAATATGATTACCTGTTGCCTCCTATGCACACACAACTGTACTGGCTCTGCTGAGACTCTGGTTTTATGGAGAAGTTCCATTCAGAGCTGAATCCTGCATCTTTTTAGCCAGATATGAGAATTCAAAGACAAGTTAGAGCTTTACCTGCTTGATTGCTTACCCTTGTATGTGTGTGCTTCCCCACAGTGCCGCTACAAGTTTACCGCCAGTGTTGGAAGTTTGAAGATTGCAATTTTGAGTTCATTGCAAGAACCTTAGGGGAGAAGGAGCTCCAGTATCACTGCTGCCAGAAGAACCTGTGTAACAAAAATGATGGGACGAGTATATCCGAGAAGACACCGTCGCTGCTCACCCTGCTGCTGGCAGCAGTCTCCCGCTTTTTTCTCTAAATCTATGCCGGGGGGCTTCTCCTGAATGTCCTGTTTCTATCTGTTCCTTCCTTCGTGTGATGCTGTGTTCCAAAGGCTTTTTATTTTCCAAGTGGATCTTGTTGGGAAAGACTAAAACTAGCTTGAGCAACTTGAATAATAGAGGAACTCAGAAAGACTCTGAAGATCAGTCCTATTGGCAGAGAAGACCTGTTTGAGTTGAAAAAAGTTAAGAGTGAACCGTGTGTAATTTGAGTGAGATGACATGCTTCTTACTCTGCACTTTGTGGGGCCAGCTTTGCAGGGACAGCTTGAGTAGCTGCTCTGCAATCCTCAGACATTTCCCTCTGGGTCCTTGGATGTGTTTAGTGTGATCAGTACTTTTTGGGGGTAGCTGGGGCAGGGGGCTCCTTTTCAGCAGTCTCTCTCACAAGGAATGCTTTATGCTTGCCTTTCATGGCCCCCGTATTGCCAGGTAGGCATGATGCATCTTTCAGATGTGGGCGGTCAGTCAGGGACAATGAAATTCTCAAAGAAGAGTAGTGGGAACGACTGTTGTATTCTCAGCTGCCTGGGAAGGAGGTCAGCTTTCCAGATGGCAGGGCATGAAAGCACAAAGTTTATCTTTGAAGAGGTACCAGTAGCTCAAATCTGTTTTCCTCTGTCCCTCAATTTTGTATTGGCTTTGCTGTCTTTAGCTAGAAAAACTCAGTAGCATAAATGAACAGTGTGTTAAAACTATCCCTTCCACTCCCCACCTTTTCAGTTGACATGGTAGGCTGTCTTGGCTTTGCCACACACAGTTAAAAACTAAACATTTGAATATTCTATGTTACCTGTGACTTGCAGTTATTACGTATGCTTATTTTAACTGTTACTGGTAGGAACACTCTTCATGTGTATATGTATAATGCGTGAATGGAACGGGGGGGCCTTTGGGGTTAGGATTTGAAAGTTCCAAATGTCATCATGAACAGTAACAGATCTGCAGGGATGTATTTTACCTGCCAACACACAGCCAGTAGGCTCCTAGCTGAGTCAGCACAGATTGTGTAAAATACGTTTGTAAGGGCTATTAGCATCATCACAAATGCTGAGGCTTTCAGAAGCATTATCAGTTTGCTAAATAGTGCCCATCTTTTCAGAAGGACAAAGTTTTGCCTTTTTCTTGTGGGTACTGGTGAATAAGATTCAATAGACTTAATGTCATTTGTATGCTTACAATCTTGGCTGTATCTAACAGCATAGCCTGACTTTTACAGATAAAGGTGAAATTTCTTGATTTTTTTTTTTTTAATCCTTGTTTTTGTGATGTGCTGGACAGACTGAAATGAATCTTGCTTTTTTTTTTTTTTTTTTTCGGAAAATAAATAGCTGAAACTGCAGTACTTTGGCCACCTCATGCGACGAGTTGACTCACTGGAAAAGACTCTGATGCTGGGAAAGGTTGGTGGCGGGAGGAGAAGGGGACGACGGAGAATGAGATGGCTGGATGGCATCACCGACTCTGTGGACATGAGTTTGAGTGAACTCCGGGAGTTGGTGATGGACAGGGAGGCCTGGCGTGCTGTGATTCATGGGGTCGCGGAGAGTCGGGCACGACTGAGCGACTGAACTGAACTGAACTGAAAATCTCATCAAATGCACGAGTGTGGTTATTGGCCCAGCATATGCAACACGTCCAATGGTAGCAACTGAAAGAAGAGATCTTAGTACCAGGTTTCTTCAGCGGTTGCTGTTACTTGAACAAGAACAGAGGCCTCCTCATCCTGGACTAGCTTGGTGCTTTGCGTTCCTTGTTGACTCAGTGTTTTTCCTTACATCATCTTTAATATTCTTTTCAAAGACAGAGTGCAACTCGGTGTGACTCTTTCCTCAATAGGACCTCTGCCTGAGGAAGCACTGACCATTCCATAGCAAAGCGGCTCATTTCACATAGTGCCTTTTAGTTCTAAGGAACGAGAACAAACTCTGACTGACTTAGGCAGGAAAGGAGTTTTGGGAAACTTTGAAGAGGAATTCAACCAGACTGAAAAAAGCCAGGAATCGGGGGAATTCCCTGGTGGTCTGGTGGTTAGGATTCAGCACTTTAACTGTCACGGCCCAAGTTCAGTCCCAGGTTGGGGAATTGAGACCCTGCACACCGTGCAGTGTGGCCAAAAAAAAATTTTTTTTAATTAAGAAAAAAGCCAGGAGTTGGGAAGTTCCAGAATTCTCTTTCTAGATTCAGATCCCGGGGTGAGACTGTCTGCTTGCTCTCCTGGGTCTTGTGCCCACTTTGAGGCCAGAGTGCATTGAGAAGGGGGTCACTCTCTAAAGCAGAATCTGCTAAAGGGGAGCTTAGGAGAGCGCTGCTGGGAGCCATAATCAGCAGGGGTTGTATAAATAGTCTTAAAGTTTTGAGGTATCTTTCTGCAGATAGTTGCTATGACTCATGCCGTAGGCTAAGGGTTGGATATCTGGAGCCAAAGGCAAGAATACAGGGACTTCCCTGGTGGTCCAGTGGTTAAGACTCTACACTTTCAATGCAGTTTCCATCCCTGTTCATGGAACTAAGATCCCACGTGCTATGTGGTGCAGCACCCCACCCCTCGCCAACAGGCGATACTACAAAGGCCAGGTGAGTTGGAGAGTCACTAGTCTTGGGTTCAATATTGGGTGGTGATAACCCCATTGGGGGCTCTCCTTGTGGCTCAGATGGTAAAGAATCTGCAATGCAGGAGACCTGGGTTCGATCCCTGGTTCAGGAAGATCCCCTGGAGAAGACTGACTGGAGAAGGGAGCTTCCTTTCCGTGATCAGCTTCCCTGGGGCTGCTGCTCTTCCCACCCTTGCTGTTATGGGCCATATTCAAATTATTCAACCCCAGCATGCTGACCCTGTGTGTGAGCACTGTTGGCTTGAATACGTAAATTCTACTAGGGTAGGTAAGCTGGCTCTAAATTTTTGAACAGAGAGTGTATTGGGTCACAACTTGAGGGCTTACTGTGTGCCAGGCACTAGTCTAGATACTGTATGTATATGAGTTCACTGTTCTCAGTAACTATGCATAGTATTGGGGCTTCCCAGATGGCACTAGTGGTAAAGAACCTGCCTGCCAATGCAGGAGATGCAAGACACAGGTTCTATCCCTGGGTCAGGAAGATTCCCCAGAGGAGGTGAGCATGGCAGCACACTCCAGTATTCCTGCCTGGAGAAGCCCATGGACAGAGGAGCCTGGTGAGCTGCAGTCCAAAGGGTCACAAAGAGCACAGCACGTGCACAGTATTATCTGTACCCAAACCCATCAGAGTGTTTACAAACTACAGTCCCAGTCCATTTCACCGAGTGGGGCGGTGGGGCCCGGGGCACTCAGCCTGGAGGTGGGCAGCTGCTGGCAGTTGATTCAGCTGCTCAGTGATGTCTGGGCTCGGATATTTGTGCTAATTTTGGTCTTTCCCTCCTGATCATAAAATGACTGCAGAAGTTCCAGCACTGCATCTGGGTTCAAGGCAGGAAGACAAGATGAGGAGAAAGTTTCTGTTGTTTCTGTCCCTCTTATTGGGAAAGTAAAACGCTTCTCAGAAAGCTCTCAGGGATGTGTTCTGACTGGAACTGTGTCTCATGGCTGTCCCTAGCTTCAAGGGGGCTGGCAGAATTTCCAGTCTTTGTAGGGGATGGCAGCAATGGAAAGGGTTAAAAATGGTCATTGAGCATAGCTAGCCAATAGCATTTACCACCCTAGTTGCCACATTGAACAAGCTGTTGATTTCTTCCCCTTACCTGGACCCCCAATATTACCTTGGTTTCTGCATCTTCTAAACCTGAATCTTAAGCTTTTAATTCCATCAACTATCTCATATCCCTTTGTATAAATCCTCAATATCAACGTCTGTTGCTTGTGAACAGAAAATTCTGATGACCTACCCTACAACTGTAACCATCAGTGTAACATGTAAGCACACTAAGTGGACAGCAAGTGTTAGTGACAATTATTTTACCCAAGGTTTCACCACTAGTTCATGCTGGTTGATGGGACTCAGATTTGGGTCTCATCTTCCAAGCCCCTGCATTCTCTATGCCAGCCAATCTACCTCCCAGGGTTTGGTTTATTAAAAATCGTACTAACACTTAGAATGCAGAGGAACATATCCAACCAAGAGAAATAAGAAAAATGGCTAGGCTGCAGTTTTAAGAAACTTTCTTGAAATAGCGGGTGTTGGGAAGGGAGGTGGGAATGCCTCCCCCCCAACCCCCGAGGTTCAGACGAGCACAATGGTTAATTCAAATAAGTAATAAAGAAAAGACTGTTCCATGGTTCCCAGAATAGCTGGGCCCTTGAACTGTGGTACAAACAACTTCCAATTAGAGCCAGCCCCCTGCCAAGAAGAGGATGGGAAACCAGAGGCCAGGAAGGTGGCCTTGCCTGAGGGCTGAGGCAACTGCTGGGAAGCTGTCGGAGGGAATGTTCCCCGGAGTCAGCCTGCCTGTAACACCAGCTCTGATGCTAACCAGCCATAGGACTTCAGGGAAGCAACTGAAACTTGTGTGCCTCAGTTTCCACAGCTGGAAAATGGGGATAATGACGCCTACTTCTAGGCGTTGTTAGAAAGATAAAGTGAGCGATGACAAGTACCTGGTACACAGTAGCCTCTCTTTATATGTTTACGACCATAGGGACGACTTCCTGTAGCTCAAACGGTAAAAAGTCTTGCCTGCGATGCAGGAGACCAGGGTTCGATCCCTGGGTTGGGAAGTTCCTTTGGAGAAGGGAATGGCAATCCACTCCAGGATTCTTGCCTGGAAAATTCCATGGACAGAGAAGCCTGGTGGGCTATAGTCCATGGGGTCACAAAGAGTCGGACACGACTGAGCAAATAACACCCACACCATAGGGACAGAGTAAAGGGACACAGCGGATGACTAAACGAGAAAGTAGACGATTACTCCAACGGGATCTTAAGCACAAAGATGGAAGACTCCAGTAAGTTAATGATCACTCAGGAAAGCAGGCTTGCTTAGCCAAGAAAGCAAGCAGGCTTTGCCTAGCAACAAAACCACACAGACTTGCTTGGCAACAAGACTGTGCCTCGGAAGCATGAGACATGCCCCCAAACAATAAAATGATGATGGAATAAGACTTATATCATACCCATCAAAATCAAGTTAATGATTCTTGAGAAGGGGCTTTTTTTGCATGTACTAAGAGCAGAAATATAGAAGAAAGGTGGGGGCTTCCTTGGTGGTCCAGTGGCTAAGACTATGCACTCCCAACGCAGGGGGCCTGGGCTCGATCCCTGGTCAGGGAACTAGATCCCACATGCTCCAACTAAGAGTTCATATGCCGCAACTAAAGATATTTCATGCCACAACTAAGACTCAATGTGGCCAAAATAGGGGGAAAAAAATAAATATATATATGAACATATATATGTGTGTACATATGAACATATATATGTGTGTATATATGAACATATATATACATATATATAGGAGAAAGGTGACATTTTACTGAAACGTGACATGATTTGCCATATTTTAGTATATGTTACCACCTGTTTCTCATTTTTGTAGTGCCATTGGGCTTCTCTGATGGCTCAGATGGTAAAGAATCTGCCTGCAATGCAGGAGACCTGGGTTCGATCCCTGGTTTGGGAAGATCCCCTGGAAGAGGGCATGACAATCCCTTCCAGTATTCTCCATGCCTGGAGCATCCCATGGACAGAGGAGCCTGGCAGGCTACAGTCCATGGGGTCACAAGAGTTGGACACGACTGAGCAACTGAACAACAATGACGACAGTTCCAGTTTGACTGTGTAGAAAAAAGAAAACTCCCCCTCTCAGTGGAGAGGAGCAGCTGATGGACACTTGATGTGTATTCAAGAATGAGGAGCAATTCCTCATTCTTTGCCCCCAGCTCTTCCTTTGATTAAAGAACTGTAGCCCACTAAGTTCTCAGGGTGGCACTCCCCTTCCTGCCCACTTGGATTTCTCAGAAGTTTCAGTTACTAAAAAGACTCTTGAGAGTCCCTTGGACTGCAAGGAGATCCACCCAGTCCATCCTAAAGGAGATCAGTCCTGGGTGTTCATTGGAAGGACTGATGTTGAAGCTGAAACTCCAATACTTTGGCCACCTGATGCAAAGAACTGACTCACTTGAAAAAACCCTGTTGCTGGGAAAGATTGAAGGCTGGAGGAGAAGGGGACGACAGAGGATGAGATGGTTAGATGGCATCACCGACTCAATGGACATGAGTTTGAATAAACTCTGGGAGTTGGTGATGGACAGGGAGGCCTGGTGTGCTGCAGTCCATGGGGTGCAAAGAGTTGGATGTGACTGAGTGACTGAACTGAACTGAATCTATCACACTGCCTCTCCCTGAATTATTTCTGCACCAAGATGGAAGCACCTATGCTGCACTACGCCCTGAAATGCATTCTGTGGTTTCCCTATCAGTGTCTTCAGCAGGACAACAAGGAATCAGCTTCTAGGGTGTAGGGCTTTTCAACCTGGCTGCTGCTGCTTCTTAGTCACTCAGTCGTGTCCAACTCTTTGCAATCCCATGGGCTGTAGCCCACCAGGCTCCTCTGTCCATGGGGATTCTCCAGGCAATAATACTGGAGTGGGTTGTCATGCCTTCCTCCAGGGGATCTTCTGAACCCAGGGATCGAACCCAGTTCTCCCACATTGCAGGCAGATTCTTTACCTTCTAAGCCACCAGGGAAGCCCTCTCAACCTGGAGGGGGTCTGATTTTCAAGGAGGGACCCCTCCTGATCCATTTTTCTCATCAATTTACCAGGACCTCATGGTGAACCAAGGAATCCATGTGGAAGTGAAAACTAATCGGTCACACCTCACTGAGCACCAGAGATGTGTCCCAAGTACTGCTTGTGAAGCAGGTACTGTCTTCACTTTACAGGTCAGAAGACAGAGGGTCAGGGAGCTAGCATGATTTTCCCAGAGTCACCAAGAGTCCTGATTCAAGCATTGACTCTTGTCTCAGTCTGTTCAGGCAGCTATATAAAAAATACCATAGGCTGGGTGGCTTAAACAACAAACATGTCTATCTCACAGTTCTGGGGGCTGGGAAGTCCCAGATAACAGCTCCAGTGTACTTGGTGCCTGGTGAGACGCCACTTCCTGGTTCGCTGGCAATGGTCTTCTCTGACCTCACATGGTGGAAGGGCAAGAGAGAGCTCTCTTATTCTCAGGCAGTCATCCCATGTATGAGGGCTGTGTCTTCAGGATATAACCACTTTCTAATACCCTCCCAATGGGAGTCAGGATTTCATATGAATTTGCTGCTGCTGCTAAGTCACTTCACTCGTGTCCGACTCTGTGCAATCCCATAGACGGCAGCCCACTAGGCTCCCCCGTCCCTGGGATTCTCCAGGCAAGAGTACTGGAGTGGGTTGCCATTGCCTTTTCCATCATAAGAATTTGGGTGGACACAAACATTCGCTCCATAACAACTCTGTTATATTACAAGCCACTGTATTTCCCTAAAAGCCATCCAGAGCCAAGGCAGGCATGGAAAATCCTGATGTACCCCTGGAGAGGCAGAGACCCTAGAGAAGGTGTGCTGGCCAGCAGTGTATCTAGATGCAGAACTAGAGTGATGGAGGGAAAGGGTGCTCCCAGGGGAAGTCTTCTGTTCCATCTTCAGCAGTCCCACGACTGAGGGAGCCAGGCAGACAGCACCCCAGGACTGCCAGGCTGGAGAGGGATGTGGCAATGGAAATTCACAAACTCCAACTGCAGCGAGGCAAACTAGGTAAATAGAGTTTAAATCAATGTTGGGAGGAACTTCCATCTTGATGTCTTATGAAGAGTGACACTCCTGGCCCCTTTCCTCTAGAGAGTGGAGAAAGGACAGCCCAGCTTAGAGAGTTCAGAGAAAGGATCGGGTTGGTTCTTGGCTGTCTCTTCACTGTGCCCATGAAGGCCCTTTCTCTGTACACAAAGCCTGTGGTTTTCCCACAGGGCCTTGCGCTGTTGGGTGAGGTCAATTGAAAGGTGCAGTATCAGTAAGCCTAGCTGGCTGCCAGACCTCTAACCACATCTTCCAACTGAACTTCATCAGCTAAAAAGGCCTCATGTGTGTCTTGGTTCCAAATGCAAGCAGGGGGCAGTGGTGTTAGGAATTGAATCCCTCAAGCCCAATATGATGGCACTAAATGGGGTTTTGGGGGGAGAGGCAGGTTATGCAACAGTTTTAGACTCCAGGAGAGAAAGATTCTGTTTAAAATGAACATAAGCCTGCTTTATCTTTTCCTTAGCAACCTGAATTTCCTAGACCTTTGTTTGCAGAAATAATCTGTAGGCGTTTATCTTAACAACCATGGTTTGTTATGGCTCCATTTGGACTTCACCTCCAAACTCAGGTTTATCTCATTGTGGCACCTGAGTTTTCTTGCGGTGTGCTTGTTACAGGAAACAACTTCTTTTTAAACCCATTGTCTAACACAATGGTGTTATGATTAAGCCATCCAGTATCAAATCTTTAGATTATCTTGGAGCTAAGAAAAAACATCTGGAAGTTTTCTCTCTTTGAAAGGAGAAATACACATAAAAACTTCTGATTATATTGCATCATTTAATAAAACTTACTGCAAAGTCTCTTTCCATTCTAAGGATCTTCAACATGTAACAACAAGAGCTCATATAAGTACTGTGCCCAGGTACTTAGCTTGTCTCATTTAATCTTGCCAACCCAAGCAAGTAGGTACCATTATTAGTCCCACTGTATAGATGAAAAACTGAGATTCAGAAAGGTTCACCCACACAGCCAAATACACAGTGGATTCACAGCTTGGTCCCAGGTCTGAGTCTCAGACCCTGGCTCTTACCATTACTATGGTTCTGTAGAGGTGGGAAAAAACCTCCTCTGCTACTTTAGGTTCAGTAGCTGGGTCATGAGAATTAAAGCAGCAAAAGACAGATTAACAGGAGAAAAGATTTATTATGCACGCACATGTGGGCCTTACACAACAGTAGTGAAAACCCAAAGAAGTGTTTAGGCTTGAGAGTTTGTAAACCATTACAACAAAGGGTGATAAACTGAACCAGACAAAGGGAAAGGGGGTTGGGTTTCCAGGAATTTTCATTTCTAGGTAAATTGTGGGAAGGTAAATATTGGATTGGACAAAAAGTTTATTCAAGTTTTTTAGTAAGATCTTACAGAAAAACCCAAACGAACTTTTTGGCCAACCCAGTAAATGGGGGAAACTTATGGAAGATAAAGGTTGTTTGGTAAAGCTCTGGTATGCAGACTCAAGTTAGGGCCATTTCCAGTGATAAGAGTTGTCTCCTTATTCTGGCATGGGAGAGGGGTTTGGGGACACCTTCACAAAGGGAAATTTATTTTATCTTTACAAAGGAAATTTTGTAACCTTTAAAGGGGGAAATTTATGCCCTGCTTTTAGGCAGAAAAGGAGAGGACAGAGTAATACCTGTGTCTGCTTTTTCTCAATTAACTTCAACTTAAAATAATTCTTATGCCAAAGTGGTGTATTTTGTGGTGGTATATTCTGATCTCCTTCAGGTCGCATAATACATAACACTTTTAAAAGTGCCCAAATATTTACTGAGTTCTATTATATGCCCTGGTGGCTCAGTTTGTAAAGAATCTGCCTGCAATGCAGGGGACCTGGGTTCGATCCCTGCGTTGGGAAGATCCCCTGGAGAAGGAAATGGCAACCCACTCCAGTACTCTTGCCTGGAAAATGCCATGGACAGAGGAGCCTGGCAAGCTACAGTTTATGGGGTCACAAGAGTCGGACACGACTTGGTGACTAAACCACTCCACCACCACCATTATACACCCAGCATTATAAGATCCTTGGGCCAGATCCTCACCCTCACGAAGCTTACAGGTGAGTATGGGAAGAAAAAGCTTCTTAGTTTCAGACAAGCCCCTCAATGGGAACTGCTCTTATATTTGGACAGAATACGTACATTTACAAGTTCTTCACACACTCTATTGTCTTCCATCTGATCATCAGAAACAACCCTATGAGGCCGCCTGGTTCTTTTATTCTGCAGAAAACCCCCTTAGAAGTCAAGCAACTCGCCAGTCCAGGACATTTGGCTCTGCTTTGCTGCTACACACACATACATGCACACAGTATTTGCTATTGGACCTGGATCTTAACTGACTCAGATCTTAACTGACCAACAGACTAAACTGGACCCCAACCATCTTTGTTCATTCACCGCAATATCATTAGGCAGAGGTTTTCCGTTTATGACTAATACAGGCTACTATTTAAATGAGCTGGGCATGTCCTTGGGCAGTATATCCAAGTCACCTTAAAAAATAACTGAGCTGTTTGAGGGTTGCTCTGCAGAATTTCCTTTTGGTGGTTCGTTGACTGCCTTTTAGCTCCTGATAAGCAATGTTTGGAAGAAAACTAAACTGCATTTTACTCAAGACACCTAGGTCAGATCTATTACAAATCCATAAAAGGCTCTCTCTCTGTCCTTTTTTTCCCAGAATTGTCCACAACACTGGGAAATTTGGTGAAAACTTGGGTTGGTTCTAACAGCTATTCCCATCAACCTGCTTCTTCTATTATAGAGAATGAAAAGTCAGATACTTGTTTCCCCAGACTTCTCTGCGAGGAGGGGTGGTAAGCGAAGTCTGCTGATGCAGGGGGCAACTTTCTAGGATTGTTTTTTTTCTCCCTATAAGAGGAGAGGGGCTTCCCAGGTGGCACATTGGGAAAGAATCCACCTGCCAAGGCAAGAGAGGCAAATTCAATCTGAGTGGGGAAGATCCCCTAGCTAGGAAATGGCAACCAACTCCAGTATTCTTGCCTGTAAAATTCCGTGGACAGAGGAGTTTTGTGGGCTACAGTCTATGGGGTCGTAAAGAGTCTGACACGACTGAGCACGCCCGCACACACGCAGGTACAAATAGATAAGGAGAGGGAAACTGAAGAAAGTTTCCTCTCGGAGTTCTGACCAGCTCGCGGCTTCCTACTTTTGGATGAGGTTATAGTCGGGTAAGGAGATCCAACCAGTCCATTCTAAGGGAGATCGATCCTGGGTGTTCATTGGAAGGACTGATGCTAAAGCTGAAACATGCGACGAGTTGACTCACTGGAAAAGACTGATGCTGGGAAAGGTTGGGGGCGGGAGGAGAAGGGGACGACCGAGAATGAGATGGCTGGATGGCATCACCGACTCTGTGGACATGAGTTTGAGTGAACTCCGGGAGTTGGTGATGGACAGGGAGGCCTGGCGTGCTGTGATTCATGGGGTCGCGGAGAGTCGGACACAACTGAGCGAACTGAACTGAACTGAATAGTGGGGTGAGAGAGCAGGACTCAGGGGTGCAATAACGCGAGCGAGGCTTGTGAAATTCAGTGGTGGCAGCGGGAGTCTTGGGGCCGGACCCGGCCGGGTCTGGAGGACTGTGGGTGATCGCCGGTAGGGGATGAGCGGCGCAGCAGAGCGGATCCGCCCGATTCCCATTCCTCTCCCGGGGTGGCCCTTCTCACGCCCGCGGGCGTGGCCAGCCGGCCTCGGAAAGCCCGACTGTTCGGGCGCGGGGCCGCTCCCTCGGGGCGTGGCCCGTGGAACCTCGGAACGCCGGCGACTCGGGGCGGCGGCTCGCGTCTCCCGGCGCGGGGTTCCTCCCACGCAGCTCCCCATTCAAACGATGCCGAAGGGGCGGCGCGGCAGCCAGAGCCCCACGATGAGCCAGCGACCGGCTGCGCCGCTCTACTTCCCGTCCCTCTACGACCGCGGGGTCTCCTCGTCCCCTCTCAGCGACTTCAACATCTGGAAGAAGCTCTTCGTGCCGCTGAAGGCGGGAGGGGCGCCGGCGGCGGGGGCCCGGTCGCTGCCCCAGGCGGCCTCGGCCCCGGCGCTCCCGCCGCCACCCGGCCTGGGTCCCCCTAGTGAGCGCCCTTGTCCCCCGCCCTGGCCCTCCGGCCTGGCCTCCATCCCCTACGAGCCTCTGCGCTTCTTCTACTCTCCACCGCCCGGGCCTGAGGCAGCGGCCTCCCCGCTGGCTCCCGGCCCCACGACCTCCCGGCTAGCCTCTGCCTCCCACCCCGAGGAGCTGTGCGAGCTGGAGATCCGGATTAAGGAGCTGGAGCTGCTCACCATAACTGGGGACGGCTTCGACTCCCAGCGCTGTGCGTGACCTCGGCGCCTTAGCCTGCCTCGGCTCCCTGCCCCCTGAGCCCCTCACCCGCAGTGTGGCCTTTAGGCTCAGACTCCAGTTCCCAGGAACCCCAGATCTGAAACCAATACCTCCCCCAACTCCGGAATCCAGACACTTCATCCTGGATTTCAACCAATTTCTTCCCTCCACCGTAAATCTGGACCCTTTTGTCCCAAGTTCCAACCTCCCTCCGCCCTGAGCCTTTTTGTTACTTTGAACTCTGAGCTCTAAACTTGGAACTCGGTCCATCACAACCCCCAGGTTGAACTTTAAGCCTCCTGCACAGTAGTACAACCACCCTGGGGGTCCACCCCCAGACAACCCCTGTTTCTAGAGACCAGGCTCAGTGTTTATCTTAACTTGGGGGTCCTCAGTGGAAGGAGGGGAAGTAGGTGAGGGTCGTGTGATCTCTAGCAAGAGGTGTAAGACCTAGAAGGCTGAGGATGCTCACCAAGGGGCTCTGGGATCTTCCAATTCTCAATGCTGGAAGGTCACCTCCTTGTGATGCCCCTGGCTGCCCTCTCACCAGGGTCCTGCCTCTGCCATCTGATCTTAGGTCTGAAGTCTTAGACCAGGGCAGACCAGGTGTGCTGATGTGGGCAGGATTCCTCAAACTGACTGAGTCCTCCCTGTTCTAGAGTGAAGTTGTTAAATCCAGTTTTACTCCCAAAAGGACAAGATTGCACTGTGGAATATTCAGGAGCCGTAGGCTGTTCAACAGACTTTGTGTTTGCCAACACCTGGTCTGGCTAGGGCTAGCACTTGACCACTGGAGGAGGGCAGATGGTTCTAGAAAGACCATCCCCACCACTGTGAAATAAACTACATGTTTAGGTACATGCGGCTATGGGAACGGTCCCCAATTCATCAGGCACTCTCTGATGTTCCCCTTCCCCACTGCCTCAAGAAGAAAACTCGTAGAATACTTGGACTTTCCAAGTCCTAGATTTCTCAACCACATATTTCTCCACTTGGATGTGTTTTGGCTCTTAGGGGTTCCCCCCGCCCCCACCCACCCATCTTGGGTCTGAATAGGTTTGGGACTCATGTGGGGAAGCACACGATTGCTTCCCCAAAGCTAGCTTTGGAAGTGTTAGAAAAAAGCCCTTCTCTCTCCTACATCTAAGTTTGTTTTGGTCTTCTGCAGATAAATTCTTGAAGGCGCTGAAAGATGAAAAGTTACAAGGACTGAAGACCAGGCAGCCTGGAAAGAAGTCGGCCTCTCTCTCCTGAGGAGCTGCCCACCAGAGCCTGGCAGCTGCCTCCTTAGGTGTTAGTGCTTAGATAATGTGTCCCGTCTGTCATTTCAAAGATCGATTATTTTCTGTTCCGTATTTACTGCTGTTCTTGTTGCCCCCAGCACGTACTCCACATACAGTGCCCACTTGCGTGGTAAATGGTCTCTCTCCTGTCTGTGCCGCTGCTGGGGGGGTGCTCTCATAGGGGCTGGAGGCTGCTGC
The DNA here is from genome assembly GCF_049115385.1 of Moschus berezovskii. NCBI lineage: Eukaryota > Metazoa > Chordata > Mammalia > Artiodactyla > Moschidae > Moschus > Moschus berezovskii. The sequence goes on along the minus strand of NC_142473.1, from coordinate 68,617,031 downwards.
CCAGCCAGCCTTCAGGGGCTTCCAAGACCAGGGGAGGAAGGGATCCCCAACACTGTCAAGTCAGGGAGATTGGAAAAAGCCAAGGGCAACATATATTTGGTTTTGTTGTCAGAAAGGCTCTTTGAGGACTGGAACAAGGGGTTAGTTTGGTTTCAAACAGCTTTAGTCCTTGGAAATGTTTTATAATTTTTAAATGCTTTTTGGAGCACAAAACTCTTTGCTAAGCTGATGAAAGGCACGGTCCTTCCTAGATATTCATACAGTCAAATACTTGTGTGCTTATTATGTGTTAGGCACCCTCCTGGGCTCTTGGGATTGGGGGTGGGGACATGACAGCAAATATTGTTAGTAAATCAGAATATGGTATCAGAAGGTGACAGGCGAAGGGGAAAACAAAAAGTAGGAATGAGGATGGTCCGGAGGGTGGGAGGAAAGCAGGGTTTCTTGAAGAGAGAGCATGTAAACAGTGCCGGGCGGAGACTGAGGGCAGTAGCCAGGAGACACCCTAGGGGAGCATTTCAGTGTGAAGGGCAGGTGCAAAGGCTGAAGGTGGGAGCACGCTGGGAGGTTTGAGGGTCAGCAGAGAGCGCAGACGGCTGGGGAGGGAGGAAGGGATGAGTGCAGAGAGGGTCCATTCGCATGGGACCTTACAAACATGATAAGGACCCGGGATTTTACTCTGAGTGGGATGGAAAGTAGAGAGTTTTCAGCTGATGAGTAACAGGTTCTGATCTGTGCTATGTTGAGAACAGAGTAAGGAAGGATGAAGAGAAAACAGGAGGTTGTTGGAATTAATGCGGCTCAGTGAGAAGCAGTGGGGCGGTCTTCCTGCCCTTTCCCCCTCTCCGGGTCCCCTGTTGCCGGGTGCTGCCTCTGTGGCCAGGAGGAGCAAGGCCCCAGTGGCACAAGCACACGAAGGATGACGTAGTTGATAGAACACATCTTCCAGGGACTTCCCTGGTGGTCAGGACTCCATGCTCCCAGTGCAGAGGAGATGGGTTTGATCCCTGGTTGGGGAACTAATATCCTGCATGCCACACAACGCAGCCTAAAAAACAAAACCTAAATCTTTTATTAAGTATAACATTTGGGTGCTTAGCTTCTCGACCCCCTGTGCCTTCACTGTGCCAGCAGCCTAGATCGTAGCTGAAGAATCTGTGAAGTTTGGGCTTCTTTCAGAGGAGAATGGAAAAGAGTAGCTGGTGAGCCAGGCTTCCCTGGTGGCTCAGAGGTAAAGAACCCACCTGCCAATGTAGGGGACATGGGTTTGATTCCTGGGTCAGGAAGATCCCCTGGAGAAGGAAATGGCAACCCACCCCAGTATTCTCACCTCGAGAATCCCATGGACAGAGGAGCTTGGCCGGCTATAGTCCATAGTGTCGCAAAAGAGTTGGATGCAACTTATCTACTAAACAACAGCTGGTAAGCCAGGTATCTTCAAAGATATGTGAAGCAGGAGGGAGAAGCGGAGGGGGTCTGGCAAATAGCATTGATTGGTCAAGAGGAGCTTGAGCATTTGCTCCTGGATTTAGCAACACGATTTCGTATTGGTGATTTTTCAGTTTTGGTTGAGCAAAAGGGGTTGATGCCTGACTGCAGTTGTTTGAGAATGGGAGGAGAGGAATTAGAGACATAAAGCAGATGCCTTTATAGGAAGTTTAGCTTCAGATAGAGCTGGAATAGAAACAATTGGCAGGGCAAGCCAGGTCGAGATGAGTTTAAGAAAGGAGAAATGACCGTGCATTTGTCTGATAGAGAATGACCCCACAGATGGAGAAAAACTGACAAACTAGAAGAGGTCTCTGCCTGACCCACAGCAAGCCAAATGCTGAGACACCAATGTTGCAGCAAAAAGAGGTCTTATTTGCGAGACAGCAGGAGGAGAGGCTGGAAGAACAAGTCATAAGTCTGCCCCCCAAAGGCAAGGTGCTGGGGTATTTATGGGATTACGAATAAAGATGATGCAGGTCAGCTGGAGGCATGGGGAATGTGGGGATGTGATTGGTAAACGATGCAGGAATTGTCCTCCTTTGCAGGCGTAACTCAGCTATGCGCCTCTGCACATTGTGAGCATGGAGGTTTGGGCCCTCTGATGTCAAAAAGTTCCTGAGTGGATCCTGGTGCAGTCCCAGTTAGAGGGTCAGTAGTCCTATCCAATCTTAACCCATTCAGATCGAATTAGCCTCCAAGTTTCTGGGCAGTAACTCAGGCAAATATCTTATTGTTTAGGCTTCATGCTGCTGGGAGGACATGCAAGTCTTAAAACAACCTTGATTAGTGAAGACGGGTGAAATGGATTTAACCTATGGCTTCAGAGAGAGGAGGAATTGCTGAAATGGTGTCCTTGAGTGGATGAGAGGGGTCAGGTCTAGTTTATAGTAGAGGGATTGGCATTGGATGGAAGCAGAGATGGTTTATTCTTAATGTGCTTAGTTGCTCAAGTCAGGTCCGACTGTTTCTGACCCCATAGACTGTAGCCCACCAGGCTCCTCTGTCCATGGGGATTCTCCAGGCAAAAGTACTGGAATGAGTTGTCATGCCCTCCTCCAGGGGATCTTCCCAACCCAGGGATTGAACCCAGGTCACCCACCAGGGAAGCCCTGGGTTTTCAATAGATTGGCTTTGGATGGAAGCAGAGATGGTTTATCCTTAATAGCAGGAGGTTATCACCTGATGATGATAGATGGGGTGGTGGGAGCCCCAGAGGCTACATACACTTGCCCCAGAGTTTGTACAGCGACCACCAGCTTGAGGACACAAATATGCACATCTGTAAGGCCCAGCTGGAGACCATAGGCATGGGTACTGGGAGCCAGACAGAGGCTGACCAGCCACAGAGCTGCTGCCTGACCACGGGGGCATTTCAGCCACTGCTGCCCACAGCCAGGAGTGTGGGCCCAATGTCAGGTCAAAGTCCCCAGGTTCTAAACCTTAGCAATGAATTTCAGTGTTTCCAAAACCCAGTATACGGTGAGCGAAGTCTGAGCAGTCCCCCCAGAATTCACAACTGTGGGAGTTCACAACCCCAGAATTCACAACCCCTGGGAGTCCTCCCACCCTGAGCATTCCAGGTCCTGTCTCCCCTCTCTAGGAGGAAGCTAGATTCCCATTACCCCAGGCTGGTTGATGCAAGAGAAGCTCCCTTGTTCTAGAAAACTTCAGGCTGGCAAGTCCAGTGAGGGGAGCTAGAAACTCTTAGTGAGAGTCAGGAAAACTCAGCAGCAAGCTCAAGGAGGGCAGAGCTGCCCGGGGTGGGGCCATTTCCCATTTCTTCCCCTGAGCCTCCATGGCCCCTCACCCCCATCCATCTAGACTCATAAAACTGGCTACCGATGAAGTGCATACTGGGCACAGAGGGAGGCGGTTGACATGAGCAGACTACTTCTTAGTAGCACCGGGACTCCATGCTTTCACTGCACGGGGCAGGGGTCCAATCCTTGGTCAGGGAACTAAGGTCCAGAAAACCCCGTGGCATGGCAAAAAATAATAATTCTTACTAGCACCTTGTGATATAGGAACCATTCTTGGCATGTTTTACAAATGAGGGGACAGAGACTCTGAAAGGTATGGTGACTTATCCCTCCTCCATCCCTGGGCGCAGGGCTAGGGATGGCAGAGTGAGGATTGGACGTCAGGCCTGTCAAGGTTCTCCCAGGCCTCCCTGCAGCGTAAAAGGGCACAGACGTAGGGGAAGCCCTAGTGAGTCACCAGAAGGAAACGTTAGGTTCAATACCGGGAGGACACAGTTTGGGAGCGGGCTGAGTTGTCTCCCAAGTGAGAATGGAGCTGACAGTCTTATGGTATCACAGTCGAGGTCCCAGGAATGCCCACACCCACCCGTCGCTTGTCCCTTCATCCCATGGCTTTGGTCACAAGTCCTGTTATCAGGATGGTGGAGGAGGCAGGTCCTGTGATTCTCAGTCCATCCTGAACAGAATGGAATGGAAGAGGCTGCATACCAAAGAGAAGGAAGCTTGGCGATTGAAAACAAGATAAGGGTCCAGGTGAAGCAAACACCATATGCATGGAATAACAGATAAATGCAGTGGCATGCTGGAGCCAGCTAGAACAGCTACTGAAAGCCAATGGTTAAATTTTGAGGAATTTTGTAAGCTGGTTGTTAAATACAGCCATTGTTAAAAATTAACTTGTTTCAACTTACAATTAAACAATATTTAAAATGAAGGTAATAAATACTGAAAAAATTCTGCACTCCCTAATTATTTTGTTCCATTTTATAATTACCCATGTTCTTAAAGTTATTTATGGCTCTTGTGTCTGTACAATGGAAACACTGAATAACCGTGTACTAACGTTACATTCGTTCAGAGGAGTGTCAGTTTTGTTTTGAAACTGGCCACAGTGAGTGTTTACACTATGGAAATTGGCAAATGTACAAATCAGGGTGGTTCTTGTCCTCTGTACCCTTTCCAACCTCCATAAAAAGTTGGTTGTTAAACATTTACTGACACACCACCAGTTAAACAGGAAAAATCATTGATAGCTGAGCTAGGAGGAAAGCTGCTTTGGAGCATTCAGAATGGGGCTGAAGGTATGACTGAGGCTCCCTGCTGCTTCTGGCTTGTCTGCCCACTTAGTCACCCACATGGAAGAGGTAGGAAAGAAGAGCCTGGTCATACCTGCTTGTGAAGGCAGGTTTTTTTGGTTTTTTATGTTTTGGCTGCTGGACTTGTAGGATCTTAGTTCCCCTGGACCAGGGATCCAACCTGGGCCCCCTGCAGTGGAAGCATGGTCTCAACCACTGATGATGCAAGGCCCAGGGAATGTCCTGGACCTGAGCCAATCAGGTTGTACTCTCAGGGCATCAGCGTAGAGGGTGAACAGAGGAAACAGCCCGTGGGTGGGGGACTGACGTTCATCCTCTCCAGCGGTGACTTGTTTGAGCTAGATGGAACAGCAAATCTGACAGAGGGTGAAACCTGATATTTGCATCATGACTGCTCCATCAACGGATCGTTAGTCCTGAGAGAAGTAGAGATTTCAAGTGTGATGGGAAAACCTCCCACCCCCTCAACCAAATAACCTGTGCCCTACAGTATGGTCGAAGGATTCAGGCAGGATCCAGTGCCTGCAGGGGCCTGGCTTCTTGGGGATAGGGAGGAAGACAGACGTCATCACTGCGTTAAAGTTTCCCTCTCACTGGAGGTGAAGGCTGTACTGGTGCCTCATGCACACTGGCCTTTTCCTTTCAATGACATCTTGAACCTGTCACCACCCAGATGTGTGACCTTGGGAATGTTACTCAACCTCTCTGAGCCTATCTCGTCATCTGGGAGATGGAGACCTGTTCTCGTGGGTGGGAGAGTCATAATGGCCATAGTCATAGTTTTCCATCCTATTTAGGACTCATCTCTCACTGCTGAGCTTCTAGCCCTGAATCTGCAGGGCTCTACAAAAGTGATGGGGTGAGTATGGCTGGGGGGATATTTGGGGAAGAGGGTGATTCTTTTCTAGTGAGGGCCAACCATGTCTCTCCCAGGTAGCATCTGCCACTTCAGATGAGGTCAAGGACTCGGCCCCTCAGTAGGTGGTGCCCCAAAGAGAGGGCTTCCATCCCGTCCACAGCCAAGCATCAGCACATCCAAGTGCAGTGACCAGAAGCAAAGTGACTAGAGAGGAATCCAGAAAATACATCCATGACACCAAGCTGGAAGATCACATGTTCTAGGGTCTTTTCTTGTTGGTGGGGGAAAGAGGCCACTCAAAGCAGCTCACTTCAATAACAAGAGGGGATGATGGTAGGGCTGGTGGTTACAAACAGTAGAAACTAATGCAAGAAACAAAGGGGGCGAATAGGGCTTTAGGAGGAAAGGAATGTGGCGCTGCCACTGGACACTTGGCTCCAACCACATTTGTTCTCTCCAATCACATTTGTTCCTTGGAGAGCAAATGGGATTGGCTGGTCTGGGTTGCTTGTGTGTTTCTGTCCCTGTTGGGGTGGGGTGGCCAGAGTCCTGAGATTGCCGCCCCACCAGAGGCCCTTGGAACAGAGGAGCATTTTTAGACACATCACATGTCCCCTCACGGGCCTCAGGCCCCTTGGCACCGGGGCCTGGAAGCCACAAGGAGCACAGGCAGCTGCCCGTCTCTCTCCCCCTCACTCCGCACACCCGCACCCCTCCTGCCTTTCAATCCCTGGACTGTCGACTCGGTTCAGGCTCCCCCTAGAGAGCCACATCAGGTTCCCTCTCACAGGACCCCTTTGCTAGTTCCAGTTCCTAAGGGGAGAATGGGAAGGGCTCACCAGCTGGTTTTGGGCTCACGTCACAAGTTAGGGGAGAGGAGAGACAGAGCAGCAAAGGCCCTATAATCAGGTGATATTCTACTGGAGCCTGGGGGAGGATTTCTGCAGAAGCAGGAATAAACGTTAGCTGTTCCAGCCATCATTCCCCAGCGCCCCCAGGATTACTCATCTCATCTCTGTCTGAATGGAGTGCCAATATTCTGTAACTCTGAAAACTGCACATAAATTAAACCTGCACGCCTTTACTGGTTTGTTCACTCACTTATCCATTCAATGGTTCTTTCAGTGAAGCAGGTTCTTCACTTCTCTGAGCCCTTTTCCTCATCTGAAAAACGCACGGTACCTCCCCCTGCCTGGGGCTGCGAATTAACTGAGAGAATGTATAAACTGTTCAGCTCACACACAGCTGATGCTCACCTTCCTAGGGTTTGCCAGGTAAACTTGCATCAAAGTTTCTGGTCATCTGCACAAAATCCTTGTTTATTTCTTGGTGGCGGGGGTAGGGGGGAGGGATCCACTAGATGGCAGCATGGATTTAGACATGGGATGAAATTGCCCCCTTCCCCTCTTAGGTCCAGCGCTGATATTTATCAGCTTGCTTATTATCTAGAAGAAAATGCAATTTGGAAACCCTTAAGGAGGAGGAGAACTGTGGCCATTGCAGACACTCATTGCAAAAATAAACACAGGTGCAACATCAGCCCTTTCCCAGAAGCGGCAGCTGGCAACCTGCTGGAAGTCATGTTTTAGACTCCCACAGGAAAAATCTCTTTCCAGAACCAGTTTTAAGGTGAAAAGTCCAGTTCACATGAATAAAAAAAAAAAAAGCTGAACAGGACCCATTTATGCTTGTTTTCTGTATCGGTCTGCTCAGGTTGCTATAACAAAGCACCACAGACTGGGTGGTTTAAACAACAGACATTTATTTCTTACAGTTTTGGAGGCAGGGAAGCCCAAGTTCAAGGTGCTGGCCAGTTTGGTTCCTGGTGAGAGTTCTCTTCCTGGCTTGCAGTCGGCTGCCTTCTTGTCGTGTCCTTACGTGACGGAGAAAGTGAGGGAGCGAGAGAGCACTCTGCTGTGTTTCCCTCTTGTCGTTATTTAGTCACTAAGTTGTGTCCGACTCTTTGCAACTTCATGGACTGTAGTCCACCAGGCTCCTCCATCCATGGGATTCTCCAGGCAAGAATACTGGAGTGGGGTTGCCAAGCCCTCCTCCAGAGGATCTTACCAACCCAGGGATCAAAGCTGAGTCTCTTGCATTACAGATGGGTTCTTTACCACCGAGCTGCCAGGGAAGCCCCTCTTTCTTCTTATAAGGACATTAATCCCATCACGAAGGCCCTGCGCTCGTGACCTCAGTCAGTTCAGTCGCTCAGTCGTGTCCGACTCTTTGCAACCCCAAGGACTGCAGCTCGCCAGGACTCCCTGTCCATCACCAACTCCTGGAGTTTATTCAAACTCGTGTCCATTGGGTTGGTGATGCCATCCAACCATCATCTAAGCCTAATTACCTCCGAAGGCTCCATCTCCAAACACCAACACATTGGGGATTAATGTTTCAACGTATGAGGGAGGGGAAAACATGACGCATTTTAATCCACTGCAGATCAGTGTTGTCTAACAGAACTTTCTGCAGGGACAGAAATATTCTATATCTGTGCTGCTTAATATGGAGCCATTAGTCACATGTGGCTGTTGAGACTTGACATGTGGCTTGAGGAACTGAATTTAAAATTTTATTTTTAGTTATTTAAATTTCAGTTTAAATAGCCACATAGGGTTAGTGGCTACCGTAATAGACAGCTCAGGACTAAATAGAGGGAGATATATATATATTTTTTTATTTTTTTTTCCTCTCCTTGGAGAAGGAAATGGCAACCCACTCCAGTATTCTTACCTGGAGAATCCTATGGACAAAGGAGCCTGGTGGACTACAGTCCATGAGATCTCAAAGTCAGACACGACTGAGCTGCTGCTGCTGCTGCTGCTGCTAAGTCACTTCAGTCGTGTCAGACTCTGTACAACCCCATAGACGGCAGCCCACCAGGCTCCACTGTCTCTGGGATTCTCCAGGCATTTGATTGTGTTACATTTGGAAAGAGGGAAATTTGGGGTTTAATGTAGGCTTGGTTTCCAAAGTTAACTGATATGGGAGCAGGTAAAAATGGTATCTCTTTATAAACCAGTGCAGTGAAAGCACTGCCCATGGTGACACAGTGGGTCAGCTGGCCCACCTGCTCCCTCCAAGTAGCAGCTCCTTCCTGTGTAAGCCTCCAGGAACTAGGTTCCCTTTCTATACCTCCTGGGGGTGATTTGGGAAGAGTCACAGGTCCATCAGGATAGGCTTGCTAGTCCAAGGTGCTTCGTGTGTCTTTGTGTGCATGCACATATATGTTCATGATCGGGCCTCTTACAGAATAAGGTTGTGAATCTTTACATGGGCAAAAGGGGTGGTTTCCTAGTCCGAATTGTTCACTGCACCCTTCCTGATCTATCCCAAAGAAACAGTTTATTACAGGTGTGTTTCAAGAACTGATGTCATTTTATAGTTTGTTTTAGGAACACAGCAAAGATGCTCTGATGCGACCAGTACTATCAAAGGACAAGGTGTTTTGGGGTGTGGTACAAGAAAGACCACTGGGGTTTAGTGACACTCTTGGAATTTCTCCCGAGCCTTGCCACACTCACTGCTATCAGCTATCAAGTGCCTGTTAGCAAGCAGTTTCTTTGTGCTGGGTCCTGGGTTTAGCACCCTATTTCTAGCCACTAATTAGTATGTACAAACTGAACCCGCGAGGAACTTGCCCTCACCCCCATTTACAGGGACACCAAGAAGTGTACAGCTAGGGTGTGGGCAAGCTGCTCCAAGGCCCAAACACTTAAACCCTAGCTCATTTTTTGTTGACTGATTTCATTCTATTTCATTTTCCCTGTTCCCCTCCAGCCCACCTTAGCCAGCTGCTATGGAGAATGTTTGTGCGAGCAAATGTCATAACCGCCAAGAGTCTGGACTCCAACATAACGACAGGCACGTTTTCTTCTGAGTTCAGCCTAGACGAACTTTACTTTAGCAGTGCTGTGCCTGAGCAGTTACACGGGTAGTCTCATGGAGTTTTCCCAAATCAAATCTCATTTTCCACTGGCCTACTGTATAATTCTGGTAATGAGTTCCACATCAGTCTTGTAGAGGTGATTATCTTTGCTGCCAACTTTTTAAATGCACCAAGTCCAGGTGTTTTTCTTTTTCTTCTTTTGGCCTTGCTGCACAAGTATGTGGGATCTTAGTTCCCCGACCAGAGATTAAACCCACATCCCCTGCATTGGCAGGGTGGAGTCTTAACCATTGGACCACCAGGGAAGTGCCAAGCTCAGGTGTTTTGGAAAGAGTTGTGTGCTGCAATGAGGGTGTATGCCCTGGGTGGGTTGAATATTTTGGGTGCTCGGAAAGATGACTCCCAGAAGTGATGGGACCATGGAATCTGTAGGAGATCTCCAGCCAGCTCCAACTAGTCTCACCTCAGCCAGGTGATGAAGGCCTTCCCTGTCACAGCACCAGTCCCCTCTCCCTAGGTGTCCTGAGCTCAGCCTCTGTTTGGGGGCCTTATGGGTGTCCTGAGCTGTTGAAAAGGGATGCTGTCTATAATGGGGGGCCAGAAGGGGCTGAGCATAACAGTCACTCCTGGTGGATCAATAGGTGATGCTTCGGCTCCGGCAAGATAGTGAGTTCCTCAATGCTAGAAGTATTCAAGCAGAGATTAATCAATAACAATAACCTTGCAGTTGTCAACTGCGTGTTCTCTCTTTCCAGCTCTACAGTCATTTCACTGACTAGATCTTAGCTTCATTTCACAGAGAAGGCTCAGAGAGGGGACATGACTTGCCCAATGTAACACAGCTAGAATGTGGTGAAGATGGGGTTCAAATCTAGGTCGGGATGACCCCAAATCCTAACATGGGCAGCCCTTTAAAATGTGATAACAGTGGTCTTAACAGACATTCAGAGCTAGAGTAAAACATTTCAGACTCCAAACTGAAAATATCTTGGTGTCCTCTCACCCCATACGTAAATTAAAATCAAGGAAAGTCCTCCACTCGCACCCAGTGGTGACTGCATTGCTTTTTACTCCTAAATATTAAAGTACATTTAAAACTCTCCATGTGCATCCCATCCATTCCCTGTTCCCTCATTCTGAGTACCTGCCTTGCCGAAGCCCTACTTCTGCTTATCTTTGACCAGGTAAACCTATGTAGTATCCACAGGGCATGAGGTTTTTTTCTGTGTTGATTCCAGGGTGGAAAGCTGGATAATTTTCCCACTAATTTGTCTTCCAAAAAGAGTCTGCTGCTGCTGCTAAGTCATTTCAGTCGTGTCCGACTCTGTGTGACCCCATAGATGGCAGCCCACCAGGCTCCCCCGTCCCTGGGATTCTCCAGGCAAGAACACTGGAGTGGGTTGCCATTTCCTTCTCCAGTGTGTGAAAGTGAAAAGTGAAAGTGAAGTCGCTCAGTCGTGTCTGACTCGTAGCAACCCCGTGGACTGCAGCCTACCAGGCTCCTCCGTCCATGGGATATTCTAGGCAAGAGTACTGGAGTGGCTTGCCATTGCCTTCTCCGAGGATCCTATAATTTCAAAACCAGTAAGATAACATCAGTGATCACATGATGATTTCCAATATTATGAGAATTTATAAATACGTGTTAAAATCTTTTCCTTATAGGTCATGGAGAAAGAACTGCTAAATAAGAGAAGGGACAGAATGTGAACATGAGTATCCACTAACACCTTGGAAAGAAAATTATCAGTAAGACAATGTGCTTTATTTCATATGTAACTTGTCCAGGAGAAAGCATAATTTCAACCAAGCAAAACAGGCTAATGCAGCAAAGAAATGGTATCACAAAGAAAGAAAAAAAAAACAAACCCAGCTCTACCTGGTTTGCCTGTTTAGATTTGCTCCATAGAGCAAATTTTATTCAGAGGCTGAATAAAAACCAAAACCCATTCATTAACAAGCCAGCACATCCTGAATGGCAGTTTATTGATACGAACAACGCACAGTGAGAGTGTTCAGTGGACTGTGGCTTCATTCGTAAAGTATACGGTTCTTAAAATTTTCATTTGATGGCATAGTAGACTCCCTAAATTGGCTGTTCCTTTCCTTACAGTTTGGGCTCCTGATTTCATTTGGTGGTGACAGCTCTGAAATTTGGTTGTAATGCTTATTGATTCTTGGCAGTTGGCAATTTGTTCTCTATCCCCAGAGGGATATTGTGGGCACCTTACTAATCAGTTAAAGATCTTTGGGAAGGAGAGTTGTGTGTAGCATAATCAGAAGCTGCAATTGCAGAGTCTGTCATTTTCTAAACCTAAACGTTTCCAGGAAGAAGGGGACTTTGGTTTTCATTCAGCTGGCTCTGATGTGGTAGGAAAAGCACAGAATGAATAGCGTGTCCTTCATATGTTGGGCCCTGTGTCTCAAGGATCAGTCCCCCTTGACCGTGAACTCTGAGGGCAGGTGCTGTGTCCTACCGACTCCTGGTCCCTATCAGTGTCTGATGCGTAGTTAGTATTCAGGAAAGGTTGCTCAGCCAATGAAGGGCTGAATGGACAGCTATGTGGAAGCTTTGATCAATGCTTCCTATATAGTTCCAATTAAATGAAAGATTAACCATCAACAGACACACACAACCCTGGCAGGGAGACAGCCCCACGCAGCCCTTCTCCAAGCCTCATGTCTGCTTAAGTCATGGCTCTAGCTTCTGGTCTTGATCTTTCGTTCTCTTTTACCTGGACCTATTCGAAGAATCGGTTCCTAGGACACTAAAGGCTTGCCTGGGACCTTCTAAACTTGGAGATAAAAACTTAAATTACAGAGAAGCAGACTTTTAGTACCCCAAACACCTGAATATTGATACACGAGGCAACGAGGGCAATTAGGCAACACTTTGTTTTCACAGTCTTTAGACTATCCAGACCCTGAGTCTAGATAGGCTTTCATATCTAGACTCTAAATTATCCCTGGTCTCCAGGCTACTTCTTACCCAGTATTCTGCTTTCTTAGATCTTTGTTTTGCATACAGCCTATCATGGCCTATGAGTCTTGACCATTTGGTTTCAACACCTGCGGCTAACAGACTCTGTTTCTTGGTATTAATATTTCCTAGAGAATCTGGTTGATCTAGTCCTAAGTGCTGAGTCACATTTTTTTGATGGGTGGTCAACCTATGAATTGGTGGCTCCTGGGGCAGATGTGTCTCCTGTCCAATCAGCTTAGATCAGAGGGCAAAGCATGGAGTATAACACACAGCCTCTGTTTAGATCTGAACATACGGCTGGAATCATGATTGCTGCGACTAGCAATGGGGGTAGGGCAGCAGAGAAGAAGTAGGTGGTCTTGGGAGTCTGTGTCCCATACTAACATCATCCCTGGACTCATTGGGAGCACTGGATAGAACTTCTTTATGCTCTGAGAAGGGAATGTGAGCAGACACTGGCTTACTCTGCCCCTGGACACCATCTGTTCCCATGATACAGTCATTGGGATCACTGACCTTTGATGTTACAGTTATAATTATTCTGGGCACCACAAACTGCACCCAGATAGAGGACAAACATAGTCAGTGTTGTGTGAGTTCTGACTGTTCCACTGACTGGCTGTTTCCATTTCTTCTCTCCCTCTCCTCGGGTCTCTCTATTCCCTGAGACACAGCAATATTGAAATTAGGACAATGAATAATGCTATGATAGTCTCCAACTGCTCAAGTGAAAGAAAGAGTTCAGCATCTCTCACCTTAAATCAAAAGTCAGAAATGATTAGGCTTAGTGAGAGGAAAGATTCTGATGCTGGGAAAGATTGAAGGCAGAAGGAGAAGGGGACGACAGAGGATGAGATGGTTGGATGGCATCGCTGACTTAATGGACACGAGTTTGAGCAAACTCTGGGAGATGGTAAAGGAGAGGGAAGCCTGGCGTGCTATAGTCCACGGGATCACAAAGAGTTGAACGTGACTTAGCGATGGAACATCAACAGTGAGAGGAAGGCATGTCGGTAGCTGAGACAGGCCAAAAGCTAGGCCTCCTGAAGCAGTTAGCCAAGCTGTGAATGCAAAGAAAAAGTTCTTGAAGGAAATTAAAAGTGCTACTCCAGTGAAAACACAAATGAGTAGAAGGTGAAGCAGCCTTTTTGCTGATCTGGTAAAAGTTTTAATAGTCTAAAGGTTCAACCAGCCACAACATTCCCTTAATCAAGGCCCAACCCAGAGCAAGGCCCTAACTCTCTTCAATTTCCCGAAGGGCAAGAGCTGAGGAAGCTGCAGAAGACAAGTTTGAAGCCAGCAGAGTTGGTCCATGAGGTTTAAGGAAAGAAGCCGTTTCCAAACCATACAAGTGCAAGGTGAAGCAGCAAGTGCTAATATAGAAGCTGCAGTAAGTTATCCAGTAGATCCACCTGAGATGGTTAACAGAGGTGGCTGCACTAAACAACAGATTGTTAATGTAGATGCATGTTGGAGGACAAAGGGAATAGAAAGTGCCCACCTAACTGAGAAGATCTTGAGACTGAAAAATTAGGCAGGAAGCTCCATAAAATCAGTGGATCAGTTTATTATACGGTATCTTCCAGGGTGGGATCAGGTAGACAACAATTTGGAAACATTCCACACTGCTGAGGAGCCACTGGCACAATTTTATAGTTAACCTTGAATATAGAGATATGTGCTGAGAAATAGGATGTGCATTCCTCAAGATTTATGGTAGGTAACTAGTCTGCAATACTTTGGCCACCTCATGCGACGAGTTGACTCACTGGAAAAGAGTCTGATGCTGGGAAAGGTTGGGGGCGGGAGGAGAAGGGGACGACGGAGAATGAGATGGCTGGATGGCATCACCGACTCTGTGGACATGAGTTTGAGTGTACTCCGGGAGTTGGTGATGGACAGGGAGGCCTGAAGTGCTGTGATTCATGGGGTCGCGGAGAGTCAGACACGACTGAGCAACTGAACTGAACTGAACTAGTCTCATGGGGCTTCCCAGGTGGCACTAGTAGTAAAGAACCCACCTGCCAATGCAGGAGATACAAGCGATGCAGTTTCGATCCCTGGACTGGGAAGATCCCCTGGAGGAGGGCATGGCAATCCACTCCAGTATTCTTTCCTGGAGGATCCCTTGGGCAGAGGAGCCTGGTGGGCTATGGTCTATAGGGTCTCAAAGAGTCAGACACAACTGAAGCAATTTAGCAACTAGTCTCATGGGCACCAGGAATACATCAGGGAAGGACCAGAGAGCATTGAGGCAAACCGGTCCTGATGATTCTTAAACAATATCTATGAACTACAAAGCCTTTGACGACAGAGGAGTGATTTACTGCACAGCACAGTCCTGGGTAAGGTCAGCAAAGTGCAGTGCAAGTTGCTCAGTTGTGTCCGACTCTTTGCGACCCCATGGACTGAATTCTCCAGGCCAGAATACTGGACTGGGTAGTTTTTCCCTTCTCCAGGGGATCTTCCCAACCCAGGGATCAAACCCAGGTCTCCTGCATTGTAGGCAGATTCTTTACCAGATGAGCCACAAGGCCAGCATAAAGGACAGGAGAAACTCTTCAGTGTCCAAATGGCGTCAGTTATGCTAACAGTCAAGCAACAAAACAGTCTTAGAAGGGGATGTCATCCAGGACTTTTATAGCCAGAGAGAGGAATCAATGCCTGGTTTTGAAGCTTTAAAGGACAGGCTGACTCTCTTATTAGGGGCTAATGCAACTGGTAACTTAAAGTTGAAACTAATGCTCATTCCCCAAACCCCAGGGCCCTTAAGAATTATGCTAACTCTAACTTGCCTGTGCTCTATAAATGGAAATAACAAAGCCTGGATGACAGCACATCTGTTGACAACATGATTTAATGAATATTTGAAGCCCACCATTGAGATTACTGCTCAAACAAACAAACAACAAAAAGATTAAAAAACAAAATATTGCTCATTGACAATGCACCTGGTCAACCAACAGCTCTGATAGGGATATACAGTGAGATTCACACTGTTTTCATGCCTGCTAACACATCCATTCTGCAGCCTGTGGATCAAGGAGTAATTCTGGCTTTAAGTCTTATTATTTTATGAAATATATTTTGTAAATTTCATAGATAGTGATTCCTCTGATGGACCTGGGCAAAGTCAACTGAAAATGTTCTGGAAAGGATTCACTATTCAAGAGGCCATTAAGAACACTCGTGATTTATGGGAAAAGGTAAAAATATCAACATTAATAGGAATTCAGATGTTGATTCCAGTTCTCAGGGATGATGTTAGTGGGGGAAGTACTTGCAGATGTGATGGAAAGAGCAAGAGAACTAGAATTAGACATGGAACCTGAAGATGTGACTGAACTGCTGCCATCTTATGATAAAACTGTAATGGGTCAGGAGTTGCTTCTTATGGATGAGCAAAGAAAGTGGTTTCTTGACATGGAACCTACTCCTGGTGAAGGCGCTATGAAGGCTGGTGAAAAGACAACAAAGGATTTAGAACATGACATAAATTTAGGTGACAAAGCAGCAGCAGGGTTTTGAGAGGATTGATTCCAATTTTGAAAGAAGTTCTAATGTGGTTAAGATGCTATCAAACAGCACTGCAGTCACAGAGAAATGATTCATGAAAAGAAGAGTCGGTCTGGCAAATGACACTTGTCTTATTTTAAGAAGTTGCCACAGCCATGCCAGGCTTCAGCAACCACCACCCTGATCAGTCAACACTGATCCACTCACCCATCAACACTGAAGCAAGATTCTCCACCAGCAGAAAGATCATGACTTGCTGGAGGCTCAGGTGATGGTTAGCATTTTTTAAGCAATAAAGTATTTTTAAATTAAGATATGTATTTTTTTAGAGATAATGCTATTGCACATTTAATAGACTACAGTGTAAATATAACCTTTATATGCACCAGGAACCCCAAAATGAATGGACTCACTTTATTATGTTATTTGCTTAATTGTGGCAGTCTGGAACCAGGATCACAATATTTCTGAGGTCTGCCTATATTTGCTCAGTCACTCCCCATATCTGACCAAGTATAAATGGGTTTCTAGTCTTTGCAAATGCCCTTGACTAGAGTATCTTCCAGATTGGACTAAATGGCCACATTTAATTTCTAACACTTGGACCCAAGTCAGTCACTGCTCTAAGCTAAATTCCTATCTTTCCCTAAGTGTATTTGGCTGTATTTTGTTAGAAAAGTCCAAACTACTTTCTGATGTTTAACAGAAGGAGTGAATTATATTTAAATTCTGTTCTCAGACTTTAAAATGTTATTTTATTCATTAAACAATGAATGCCTACATGTTATGTACAAAAAAGAAGCCTATTTATTGGTAATCAGGATTTAAATCTTTTGATATATTTTGTTAGTTCCTGCCTGTTAGAGAAGCATTTTAGTCAGGTATTTAAATTTTTCTCCTCCTCCATCTGTACTCTGAGGGTTTTTTTTCCTTTTTTTAAAAATCACGAATCCAACAATATCCTATCCATTCTTCCATCAAGAACACCCAGAAATTATACATGCCCTTCTGCTAAATTCTTAAATTAACCAATGCACAGTATAACTTCTGGCACCAGAGAACTGATTCCTACATGATCCACCCTATCTTCGTCATTAGTCAAATCAGGCTGCCTGTTCGGATCCATGGCACTAAGAGAAGAATACACCCCTAAAGTCTTCAACAGCAGTGGAGAACCCCATTTCCTTGCACTCTCTAGAAAAGCCAAAATGCTTTTCTTTTCATGAACTCAGAAAACTCACATGAAACTAGTTCCAAAAAATGTTTATTATGCCACAAATGCATTGTCCTCTATACACTGTATTCAATCATCTTTTTCCTTTGCAAGAATGTAGGGAGTCCCTCATATAAGCCTTGTCTACTTTTTAAACTTCCTAGCACAGTTCAAGAAACGCATCACAGATAAGCGTTCAGGCAGCATGGTGAAATGGAAAGCAAGCCCAATCTCGAGTAAGTGGGCTTGGGCTGAAGGCCTTGGGCAGGTCACTCCACTTCTCCGAACGTTGGCTTCCTTCTCGGAGGTCACCAAAGGTCCTCTGGTTCTTCAGGGTTTCTTCAACTGTCTGGAGGGTCATGAGGAACACAGAGTCTCTGGGCTCTTGTGGCACTTCTGAACACCTGCCTTGTCTCAGGTCCAGCCATCCAGGTATCTATCATCTCCTGACGGTCAGGAGACTCTTCAGAAAAGGGACCCCCATCTTAGTCACAGGACATCAAATAATGGCGGCCATCTTTACATTGGTGGGACAACATAGACACACGGATTTCTTCTCAACTTAAGGTTTCCCTCCCATATACTGCTCTTAAACCTGTGTGGAGTCTAGTTTAAGGGAGTGTCTGACGTAGCATGCTATATTTGTAGTCATCTCCACTGACTGACTCAGTATCTCATGGGACTCTGCACAGCTCGCCATGATTTTTCAGCATCCTCTTAGCCAACTGGAGCCAGACCACTGCACACTGTGGGCTCCTCCTCTGAGAGTCACTGGGACATCCAAAGTGTAGACGCTGTCTTGGAAGCATGTGTATATATTTAAATTACACTAAGGTCTTGAAACTTCATTTTCACATACAGAATTTCCAAGCATTTACCAAGTAGACAAAGTACTGGGTTGATATCATTGCACTGATGAGATAGTAATATCATTGATAAGGCGGGACAATGTAGCTGACTTTATCAGACTCATACCGTTTGCATGAAAAGGCTGAGTTTCTTTGGCTCTTTGTTCATTCAAGTGCACTGAATACCTATTTGGATAGACTTAGGCATTGTGTTAATCTGTCAATAAAATCTTGCACTGTCCACAGTGTTTGCAAACTGATTTAGGTTTTGGGTTACAACAACTGGCCATTGGTAGAAATATACCATATATACACATGGAAATTACAAAAATACATTTTATTTATAGCTGATTTTTTTTTAAGTAACAAAAAACTAACACTATGAAAGATCAACCAGCATACCAAAAGGACGCTACCTAATATCATCCGAACAAGAGACTGGTTTGGGGGATCCATGACACATCATCTCCAGAACATTGCAGAAAGGGCAATTTGCCATTGAGAAATAAAAACAGCTTCTTTGAAAAGTCTGTGCTTTGACAGTTTGATTCTCTCACTCTAATCAGTTCCATTCCTACTCTTCTCTCAGTTTGAAAATTTCCACCTTCTTCTCTCAATAAAGACCAAAGAAACTCATGAGGAGAATGGAAAGATGGACTCAGAGGAGATGAATACAAGCTGAAGCTAGATGGATCATGGGTGAAGGCGGGAAAGGACCTCACTCCCCAACAGACACCATGAAAGCCCTTGACATTGAGCATAGCTCCCAAAGTTGGTGATGGAACCAGGGTGTCCCTTCCCCTGGGCTACCCAAAGTCAGCATTGACAGTCAGCAGCTGGTGCCTCAGGGCTGCAAGGCAATGTCCACCCAGAGCTCTAGAGGCTGACCTACCATGCCAGGAAGCCTAACTTACAACATCATGGTCACAAGGTCAGAAGCCCGCCATTGCAGGAAATGTCCTCCCATGTCTATTAACTATGGGGACAAGTATGGGAGGGGACTGGATAACTCCATACACCTTTAAAAATGTTATTTACATTTGAACGTAAATCAACAGATTTTCTACATTCAGAAGCTTCTATAAACAGAGGCTGCAGCCTGGGGAGACTGGGTTCACTATTCCTGCTTCCAATAGCCATCGATGACTATTTCCTTTTGTATCACTGGGCAGCACATGCTGGACATCATTGTTGAAGAGACAGAGATTTCCTTGTAAAAGTCGATGTATCTACTGTCCCCCCAAAAAGAGAGAAGCTCTGTTCTCAGGCTACCTTCACTGCAGGGCAAAGAAAACCCATTTTTCTTTTGTAGGATCTTAAAAGCTCTTAGCACCGATGCTCTTCCAGCTAGAGCCCAACTTGCAGAATTCCAACACGACAACACCTTTTCAAAGAACCTGTCAACACGAATCCACCATTCCCTCTTATCTTCTCTCTTTCTTGGCCTTTGTTGAATTAATTGGGGGCGGGGGGAGAGTCAGGACTATGTATAGGTGCAGTCACTGACAGTCCTGATTTTCATCCAATTTATTTGACTTTGAATATGAACCTTTAAAAGAAAAGGACTCAAGTTTCTTGGCTGGAGTCAGTGTCTCCCTTGGAGACTGGAGGTGACTGGATAATTACAGTTCTGGCTGAATGAAAGAACAGTCTGGGGCTTCATCACACGCCTGCATTGCCTTTAACACAGAAACAGAGGTAACATGCAGAGGTCACTGAAGATAGAGTTGTGCTCTCCCCCTTCTGGTGACCTGTTAAAATGTGGTATCGGACAGGAATCTGAAGATTAGTGAGCGCCTCCTCTCTCGTGACTAAGGCTCCATAGGGGAGGGAATACACCCACAGCTCAAACAGTTAATGTAACAGAGTATCAAACATATGGTCCCACATGCCGACTTGTTGACATACAATCAGTTGACTAGGCCAAGCATCCCATTGTTCAAGAGTTTCCTGTTCCCCAGAAGCCCCTCCGTTCACCTTTTTAGAAACTGAGGGTGAGAAAGACTCCCACATCATCTCATGTCTCCAGTCCCACCACGCCTGGAAAAACCCAAAGCCTGCTTCCTCAGAGTCTGGAAGTCTCAAGGGGTGAAGGCATTAGACCTGGAACTCGAACATGTCTGTCTGTTTCTTGGCAAGCTTGGCCACTTCTTCCCGGATGGCTTTCACCAGGGCTGCCGTGGAAATGTTGGTGAGGGGGGTGTCGGATGGGTCGTTGTCCGCCAGGCTCTGCTGCGAGGCTGCTGTGGAGGGCACCGGGGCCTGCTCCAAGCTGGGGTGCAGCCCGGCTGGCTGGCTGTATTGACGAGGGAGCCTGGAAGGCGAGTTCTGCTGATACCGGGATCGGGGGTAAGCCTCGATGTACCCCGGGAGGGGGACCTGCAGAGCATGTTGGGAGAGAAGACAGGGCCAGGTATCAGGAATGGGCTCAAGTCATAGGATACACTAGATACCAAAGGAGCGAAGGGGTTGAGGACAAGGAAAGAGATTTAGAAGAAAATGAAGGCAACTCGCCATTGTGCAGATATAAGCGCTAGGTGGCTTGGACTCACTGGTTCTGCTGGTTGAATGAATTAAATAGGCATTTTACACTTTGTGCAAACAGTGGGCACATACCTAGTCTACATCAGAATCTACCTGGCTACCTTTTTAACATAAGCACCATCTAGGCAGAGAAGTGTTGTTCTTTAAGGACCTCAAAGGACTCAGGGATTTATTACTGACAACAACAGTTAACGCTGAATGAGCCCTATGCTAAGGGCTTTCCAATCATGATCTCATTTAATTCTCAAAGCAATTGTCCTAGGAGGTAGGTATTGTTGCCCTTATTTTACAGAAGAGGAAACAAAAACAGTGTCTCAGTCAAAGCTGCCACAGCTAACAAGCCACAGAGACAGGCTGGTTTCAGGGCTGGGAGTTAATCACCGAACTATCATGTCATGCAGCTGGAATATGATCTTGGCTTCTTGAAAAAAATTTTCTTTTCATTAAAAGTGGAAGATAGTTCTATGCCAATAATATGGACACTTCTAGAAATGTGGACAGGACAATGATTTAGAATTCAGGATTGACTGGCCCACAGAAACAGGGCCACACGTGGGGAAGCTGTTCCAGGGTAATCCACAAAAGACCTTTATATCCCATAATGCTAGTTGCATCACTGTGAGGTAAATGCCCATGGGTCACGTAGGCCCTGGGGTGCTGCAGGGGATGGGACACACGTGGGCAGCAAGGCAGCTTTCCAGGAGAAGCATCTTAGCTGAGTCTGGAGAGGAGATGGCCACGATGGAGAGGCTGTTTTGCAGAAGACAAGGTGGACGGGGCATTCCAGGCAGAGGGAGAGCCATGCAGAGGCCTGGCAATACACGGAGGACGGTGTCCCCAGGGCGGTTCAGTAAGGTGGTCTAACCACAGAGGGTGTGTGCGGTGTGGGAGGAGCTCAGGAAGAAGGGTGAGAAGGACCAGATCAGAAAGCCGCTGAACACCAAGCTACGGAGTTACATTTTCTGTGGCCCCCTTCTGAGGAATTCACCATGTTCCTATTCTTTACAGAGATGCGTGTGTGGGAGCTGGTGAGGATGGAGTGGAATGAGGTTGGGTGATGATTCAGAAATTCCAGATGGGCGAACAGGTAGTAAGAAAGCAGACCCCTCTTAGTCCCTGTCAGAGGTTCTGATGACCCTCCTGAGAAGGCCGGCCACCAGGGGTGTCAGGCAGAGGAAAGGTCTGTACTGTAGGAAGGAACACTCTGTAGGAGGTGGACCCACTTGAGGTAGAGAGGAGACAGGATCTGAGGCTACCTCAATGGGCCAGGTGAGAACCAGGGAAGACCCGAATAAGGAAAGAAGTGATGGGATGTCCCAAAGTTTGGCGCTTTAATTTCCCTACAAGACCTGGCAAAGAAAGACAAAGTTGCAAATACATTGCACTTGCATCTTAGAGGAAAACTGGAGTCAGACTGGGGACACACTGGTGATTAACTGGGGGGAAGAGAGTGCCAAGGCCGGGACACAGGATTTGCCTGTCAGGTCTCAGCTTACACTCCTTTTCTTCTGAGAGACCTTCCCCAGCCCTATATTAGTCAAGGACTCCCTGTGGATTCCTTCCGCGCACTTAGTCTGGCATAACTAGTCATCACTTGTGACGTCATCACTCATCTTGGGCATTGACTTGTGAAGGCACAGCTGTGTCTCCCCTGCTTATCACTGTGCATCAGTGCTGAACTGTGCACGGTACACAGAAGGGAATGTCTTAGAACCCAGGGTTCTGAGCAGCATAATTGGAAAATCACTGAAGGATAGGCATCTGGTGCCCTATGTTTGTGAAAGAAGCTGCCATGTCCCCTTTCCCTGGATTTCAACTTCACCTGGAGCTGAGGGTCAGTGTCCAACCATTGAGACCTCCCAGCTCTGCAGCATTAGCTGACTTGGTGCTGGCGGCTGGGACAGGCCGGGGCCACCGGACTCCACTGGTTCAGTTCAGTTTAGTCGCTCACTCACGTCCGACTCTTTGCAACCCCATGGACTGCAGCACGCCTGGCCTCCCTGTCCATCACCAACTCCCAGAGCTTACTCAAACTCATCTCCATTGAGTTGGTGATGCCATCCAGCCATCTCATCCTCTGTCATCCCCTTCTCCTCCCGCCTTCAATCTTTCCCAGCATCAGGGTCTTTTCAAATGAGTCAGTTTTTTGCTTCAGGTGGCCAAAGTATTGGAGTTTCACCTTCAAAATCAGTCCTTCCAATGAACACCCAGGACTGATCTCCTTTAGGATGGACTGGTTGGATCTCCTTGCAGTCCAAGGGACTCTCAAGATTCTTCTCCAACACAACAGTTCAAAAGCATCAATTCTTCAGTGCTCAGCTTTCTTTATAGTCCAACTCTTACATCCATACATGACTACTGGGAAAACCATAGCTTTGACTAGACAGACCTTTGTTGGTAAGGTACTGTCTCTGCTTTTTAATATGCTGTCTAGGTTGGTCATAACTTTTCTTCCAAAGAGCAAGCATCTTTTAATTTCATGGCTGCAGTCACCATCTGCAGTGATTTTGGAGCCCAAAAAAATTGTCACTTTTTCCACTGCTTCCTCATCTATTTGCCATGAAATGATGGGACCAGATGACATGATCTTAGTTTTCTGAATGTTGAGCTTTAAGTCAACTTTTTCACTCTCCTCTTTCACCTTCATCAAGAGAGTCTTTAGTTCTTTGCTTTCTGCTGTAAGGGTGGTGTCATCTGCATATCTGAGGTTATTGATATTTCTCCCAGCAAGCCTGAGTCCAGCTTGTGCTTCATCCAGCCTGGCATTTCACATGATGTACTCTGCATATAAGTTAAATAAGCAGAGTGACAATATACAACCTTGATGTACTCCTTTCCCGATTTGGAACCAGTCTGTTGTTCCATGTTCAGTTCTAACTGTTGCTGCTTGACCTGCATACAGATTTCTCAGACAGCAGGTCAGGTGGCCTGGGAATCCCATCTCTTTAAGAATTTTCCACAATTAACTGTGATCCACACAGTCAAAGGCTTGGTGTAGTCAATAAAGCAGAAGTAGATGTTTTTCTGGAACTCGCTTGCTTTTTCGATGATCCAGCAGATGTTGGCAATTTGATCTCTGGTTCCTCTGCCTTTTCTAAATACAACTTGAACATCTGTAAGTTCACAGTTCACGTACTGTTCAAGCCTGGCTTGAAGAATTTTGAGCATTACTTTGCTAGCATGTGAGATGAGTGCAATTGTGTGGTAGTCTGAGCATTCTTTGGCATTGCCTTTCTTTGGGATTGGAATGAAAATCCAATCAGGACTTTTCCAGTCCTGTGGCCACTGCTGAGTTTTCCAGATTTGCTGGCATATTGAGTGTAGCACTTTCACAGCATCATCTTTTAGGATTTGAAATAGCTCAACTGGAATTCCATCACCTCCACTAGCTTTGTTCGTAGTGATGCTTCACAGGGCCCACTTGACTTTGCACTCCAGGATGTTTGGTTCTAGGTGAGTGATCACACCATTGTGGTGATCTGGGTCATGAAGATCTTTTTTGTATAGTTCTTCTGTGTATTCTTGCCACCTCTGCCACCTCTTCTTAATATCTTCTGCTTCTGTTAGGTCCATACCATTTCTATCCTTTATTGTGCCCATCTTTGCATGAAGTGTTCCTTTCAGAAGTGCAGAAGATGAGGAAATGACATACTCTTCCAAGTGGGACCCACCACACCTTGTGGACCAAAATCCAGGACTGGTAAACATCACTCCTTGCCTAGCCAGTGCCCATGGGAAGCATCCCCTATAGACGACAGCAGTTTCCTGCTAAGCCTGGTAACTCCTTCCCAATCCCTCTCCATCTAGCACCAAGAATGAAACCTGTTTATCAGGTTCAGGTCCAAGTGTTATGCAAGCT
The DNA here is from genome assembly GCF_049115385.1 of Moschus berezovskii. Lineage (NCBI taxonomy): Eukaryota > Metazoa > Chordata > Mammalia > Artiodactyla > Moschidae > Moschus > Moschus berezovskii. Next base: position 68,592,750 of record NC_142473.1, on the reverse strand, counting down.
AGCTCCTTACACCTGGATACCTGGAATCAGGAAGGCCAGACATCCAAATGATGCATGTGTGCATGCATGCAAAGTCACTTCAGTCCTGTCCGACTCCGTGTGACCCTTATGGACTGCAGCCCGCCAGGCTCCTCTGTCCATGGGATTCTACAGGCAAGAATACTGGAGTGGGTTGCCATGCCCTCCTCTAGGGGATCTTCCCAACCCAGGGATAGAACCCACATCTCTAAAACCTCCTGCACTGGCAGCCGGGTTCTTTACCACTAGCACCAGCTGATGGTAGGCACTTTTTTCTTCTCACATGGATGTAGTTGTTGTTCAGTTGCTAAGACACGTTGGACTCTTTGCGACCCCATGGACTACAGCACACCAGGCTTCCCTGTCCTTCACTATCTCCTGGAGTTTGCTCAGACTCATGCCCATTGAGGTGGTGATGCCAGAGGGTGGACATTTTGTCCAATAGAATATCTTTCTCAAGCTGACAACTGGTCCCTCTGAACCTCCTGTGCTGTCTTTCAAGTGCGATAAAGCACCTGACCTCCCAGCTTGGGCCCTCGCTACTGTGTTCCTCGCAAGGGGCCATACCTGCTTACCTGCAGATGGTAAGTGGGCTCCATGAAAGACCCATCAAGGCTGTAGCAATCATTTTTCTCTTAAAAACAGCTAATAGGAAACTAGCTCTCCCTCACACTGGGGATGGGGGTGGGGGAGTGCGGTGATCAAGTCATCCTGTCCAGAAGATTAGGTTTTGATTTGCTGGGTTCCCTTTCCTTCATCTTTAAGGCAACATGAACCCAGAGGCATCTGAGTTATGTCGCCATAAGCCTGGCTAAGTGTTATTAGTAAGTATCTTGAAGGCAAGGGCCAAGGTGTTGTAAATACCTCTGCTGATTCCTGCCAAGCACCCAGCGCATCCTGCACACAGTGGGTGAGCTGACAAAGCTGCAGGTTTACTACCTAATTAGCATAAGTTAAGTATCATCTACTTTCTGAAAAGTACACATTATGTTTAGATTGCAAGTGAAATTATGGAGTCAACTAAAATCTGAACTGATCAACGCACACCCTGTGATTTCAGCTGTTTAGAAGAGCTGAGCTTGACAAAAGAAGCAAAAAAGGCCCACTAACAACCAGAACACAGGCCAAACACTCCCACACTAAGATGTGTAGACTTATCAGTAGGGAATGCCTCTAGTTACTCTCTTAGAGCTTATTTACTCCAACTCTACAAACAACTCTAATGAGCTCAGAAGTGCCTCATCTGCACATAGTAGTACATTAGGAAAAGCATATTTAAGGGCGCGTATATCTGAAAGTGGGGACATTGGCAGCAATAGGAGTGAGCTGGGAGCAAGGTCAGAGAAAGAAAAACCACACTAAGCCTTGTAATTCCAAACAGCACAGTTTGGAGATATTTGACATAGGAGAAGTAATTCTGCAAACCATCAGAGCCCATCTTACAGAGGTCATTTTAGTACAGTGAAGCATAACAATGATGTTGAATCATTTGTTAAAGGCAAATTAAATTATGTTTTTCTTCTAAAGAAGGGGAGAAGGATGTAATTCATTCCAGAATTTTAAAATTCAAGATAGCACATTTTTTAAAGATATTTTGGCAATTAAAGGGATGAGCTTTTTTTAAAGATAGCTTTTTTAATATACAATTCTATTTATTTATGGCAGTGCTGGGTCATCATTGCTGTGTGGGCTTTTTTCTAGTTGCAGAGAGCGGGAGCTACTCTCTCTTGGCACTGCGCAGGCCTCTCATTGGGGTGGCTTCTCTTGTTGCGAAGCACAGGCTCTAGAGCACAGGCTCAATAGTTGTGGCGTGTGGGCTTAGTTGTTCTGTGGCATGTGGGATTTTCCCGAATCAGGGATCGGGAGACACAATGCATGTGTCTCCTGCAATGGCAGGTGGATTCTTTACCAATAAGCCACCAGGGTAGCTCAGGGATAAGCTTTGATCATCAGGAAAAATTAATAAATATGTAGGATAGTTTTGCCCTGACGATGTTTAAATGTGGCATCACTACAATAAGAGCAGACACCAATGCTGGGGTTGAACTGAACCTGTAGGGGTAGACAGAATGGACCCTAGGGGTCTGGGCAGAGAGAAAAGTTGACACAGGCCTTGGGTGTCAATGTGTATTGACAAACACTGAAACAAACCCTAAAATGAATACAGCACCACAGGCCTTCAGAAGACAGCCTGCCTTTCTTATCCATGATGGATGGTCTCACACAGGGACTGGAGCAACCCACTCTAGGGGCCATCACTGTGCTATTTTTGTTTGCTTGCTTTTTGTTTTTCATTCAGCAGTGCTTTAACAGGTGGCCGAAAGGCAGGTTTGGGTGTGCATATTCAGGTTCAGCTGGTTGCTGCCCCTCTTTGGTCTAGGCTGGGCCAAGTCGACTGTGCCATAAACTCCTACTTGTATAAGGAAGAAACCAGGGCACTGCGACAAGACAGTCTTCAGCTGCAGACATGCAGAAAGTTTTCAGATCTACATGCAAAGTAGTTCTGTCCTGGGTTTCTAATGCTTCTTTTTCTGGTATTGCATCTAAAATTCTTATAGGATTTTAAAGTTGAAAGGCACAAACTCGGTAAAGGCTTTGGAGTTGGGAAGATGCAGGTCTGGATGCTGGATACATCATAGGAACAACAATAATATCTACATGATGGGTCTTGTGTAGATTAAGACAACATAAATAGAACATCTAACATGGTGTCTGGCACAGAGAAAATACTCAAAAATTGACAGTTAATATAAAAATGTATTTGATTAAGGGTGCCCTCCAGGAAGAGGTGGAATCTGACTGAAAGTGGTTCCCAGACATCTCTGTCAAAGGAAATCACCACCACCACCACCACCAGCCCCCCAACCCCAGTCCCCTCCACCTGCCACTGTCTCTTCTAAAGGCTAACTTTCGACAGCTGGCTGGTGAGAGGGGGCCTGAGACGACACAACACTCAGTCTTAGCCTCACATTCATTTTCTCCCTGAAGTGTGTCAAGCAGGGAAAGTTGTGAGGGAATCAGCGAGGGTCTCACCGAATCAGCCCACTGGCTGGGGAGCTCGTTCTCTCCGGCGTAGGACATCCAGGCCTGGTTCCTATAGGACGAGGGGGGTGTCGGGATGAAGTAGCCGGTGAAACCAGGTCTGTTGGCAGCTGGGATGGCAAACACTGCTGGCACCGTATTACCTGGCATGGAGGAGACGGATGGGTGAGATTAAGCCAGCGCCTTGCCCACTGGGCTGACATCTGCACAAGCTCAGGGAAGCTAGGAAATAGGAGTATTCTGGCATTGGGGAAGGAGCTACTGGGTGGCGGAGGGCAACAGATCTCCACCTGCAGCCTCAGCCCCCGCTCACCTGCCCAGACAGTAGTAGAATCACCTGCTGAGACTCGGACCTGGCTTTCTAGAGAAGCGATGGCTCAACTCCCCTTGCTGAGCCCTCACCAACTCCCCCATCCCCATCCCACACCCCTGATCTGCTGGCAAGAGGAAATGACACCTTGGTGCCAGGGGTTTTCCTCCCAGAAGGATGGGTGTTCTTAAAGAGCCAAGAAGAGGAACCAAAAGGAATGGGTTTCATTGGTGGAATTTCTGGACACACTATGCTTCAATAAGTGTTGACAACTGGGTGTTTTAGCCTAAAACGAATGGTTTGATTAAAAGAAAAAACCCATTAGGGCATGTCCAAACCTCCATGGTCATTGTTTGTAATAGCGAAACACTGAAAACAACCAGTATGTCCCTCTTTAGGGGACAGGATAAACTGTGGCGTATCACATAATGGAATACCACATGGCAGTGTAAACAAATGAACTAGATCAATATGAGTGTAGCAACCTGGAGAACCCTTGCTAACAACGTTTAATCAAGAAAATAGTGCAACAGGAAAGGTATAGCTTGACATCACTTATGTACATTTAAAATATAGTGTAAGTAAGTGTTAGTCACTCAGTCGTGCCCTTGTAGCTTATTGGGTAAAGAATCTGCCTGCAGTGCAGGAAACCCGGGTTTGATCCCTGGGTTGGGAAGATCCCCTGGAGAAGGAAATGGCAACCCATTCCAGTATCCTTGCCTGGAAAATCTCATGGACAGAGGACGGAGGAACCTGGTGGGCTGCAGTCCATTGGGTCACATTTAAAATATATACAGCATTAATACAGTATTTTGTTGTAACATAGTGAAACGTTAACACCTAGGACTTAAGGACTACAATTACCTCTGGGGAGAAGGGGAATGAGTTGGGGGTAGACAGTTGTATCTGGAATGCTTTTTTTTTTTAAAGGTCTGAGGTCTGGAAAGATGTTAACATCCATCCTAACTGTAATAAATCTTAGTGTTTTGTCAGATTTCAGATATTGTAAACAAAAGCAGTAGCTCTTCCAGCCAGGGCTACAGGAGATCCAGAAATGCAGTCGCTTTGATCCCTGAGCCTGGCGGACAGGAGATGGGGGAGGCAAAGAACAGAGGTAGAGGGGGTGATGCTGGGGCAGGGCGCGGGCTTCTTCCAGGCTTTTCTCCTCTAGCCCACCTGAGTAATTTAAAGCCGACTGATCCAGCTGCGCCACGGACACGGGGCCTCGGGACACCTGCGCGAAGGAGGCGCTGTCGTGCAGCTGGGCGGGCTCGGGCCCCGCGGACTCGGCCATCCTAGTCTTGCTGCCGACGTCCGAAGTGGACCTAGGCGGGGAGAGAGGCCGCCTTAGCCGCCTGCCGGGCCCGCGGCCCGCAGGGTGAGGCGGGGCTCCCGGGGCAGGCCACCGCCGGGGCAGGGGGGGAGCGCCTCGGCCTCCGGGCGACAGGGCTGCTGGGCCCTCGGGCCTGAGCTTGCAGCCCCCGGGCCCCCAAAGACAAAGGCGGCCTACACGCCCAGACCCGGAGCAGCCGTCGCGGTGGCCCGAGCTGGAGTCATTTCAGGCATTCAAGGCCCGCGCTCCCCTGTGGGTGACTCCTGTTTCTTGGGAGGAGAACACTTCATCTCCACAGAAACGTGAGCCAAGCAATTAGCACTGGGTCTTAGCTGGGGACGGTCAACCCGGCCGGCGATGACATCACCGGCAGCCAATGGAAAGGCTTCGTCTGGAGAGCCGCTGGAAGCAAGAAGCCCCAGGCTCCGGCAGCTCCGGCTGGGGTCTGCTCTCTGGAGCAGAAGCCTAGCGCTTGCTGAGTGTTATGAACGCGAGAACACGTTTTTGTTCCACAGGTAAGCAGAGAATCTGGCCCACTTAACACCCATTTCCACTTAGTGCTCAGAAAGCCAGGTAATAAGAGGGAGCTGGGGTGGGGACACCAGCCTCTCCCCCGAGTATAAAGGGTGCTTTAGCCAGCCTCTGTCTTCTGTTTGGCAGAGGCTCTCCGGCTTTCCTAAAATTCAGCTGGAAGGAGGCAAAGACAGCCACAGAGGGCGGCGGGCTGCCAGCCCACAGGGCCACCTTCTGCGCAAGGACGCAAGGGAGAAGGACAGGAGGCAGGGGTGTGAGTCCTAACTACCTCCTCTCTCTCAGCCCCAGTTTCCTTAAAGGGGAGGGTGACTCCATCTCAAAGGTTCCTCTCTGGTCCAACCCTCTGGGTTCCTATGGAGGGAGTGACCTCCTGATACTTGGCGAGGATGACAAATGGTGCAGAAGGATATGAAAGGAGAAATAAGAAGTAGGTGCAGGCCCTCAGCAAATGTAGCATGACTCACTGATGACAAGCTCCTCCAATTCAGAACCCTCAGGAGTAACTGCTCCCCAGGGAGGGTCAGACACAGGCTATGAGGATGAAACGCCACGGGAGGCGGGTGGCGGGGGACCAGGACTCTTTCTCCTTTTCTCACTCCCACAGCTCTGGCTTCTCACGTGCTGTTTCTCGGCATCAGCTACTCCTTTGGAAAACCATCCTGGGAAAATCCCTGGATTCTGCTCCGCATACGTGGCCACCTTTGAGGACTCCCAGAGCCTCTGAGATCATTGAGGCCTTTGCTTTCATTTGATAGATAAGGAAAGAGGAGCCAGACAGGTGAGACATCGTGCCTGGGGTTACACAGCAGGCTACAGGCCGGTAAGGTGGAACCCTGGTCTGCTGTTCCCACCCCCCAACTCTGAGCTTGACTGGGGCCAAAGGGTGATGCCTACACACAGTTCAGCATCCTAAACTGCTGGACATGAACGGAGGGTTGTTTCTGAGGAAAACTCATTTCTTTTCACCATTTTCACAAAGTTCAGACCTGTGGCCTACATAGAGCGTGATGAGTATTTTGGGAAAGGCCAGGGCAGTAGGAAGGCCAGGGCAGTGGCCCCCATGGACCCCAAGGCACAGTATCTCTCCCAGCCCTGGATATATTGACTATTCCAATCTCCCCCAGTGCTCTTGGCTGTTGTTTCCCGTCTATATTTAAGGCATGTGCTTTTTATAGTATTACAGAGCAAAGAGAATGCTGAATATATGCTTCCCAGCTGACCTGTCCAAGTTCATATACTTTCAGCCTCCCCATCTTGGAAGGCAAGAGTTAGGGCAGGAGCCCAGACACACCGCTCCCCAGTGGCTCTTGGACACCACCCCTCAGTAAAAAGGGGTCTTCTGACGCACACACCCTCAGGAGGTGCCCAGACTTGAGACAGCTGTTGTGATGGCCCAAACTGGAATAATTTTTAGATGCTCAATGTCAAGGCATGAGGTTTTCAGGGTCTGGGGCAGTTGACCTTGGGTTTTTTCAATTGTGGGTTCTACAGGACTTTCCATTTTCAATGGTAAGCAAGTAGGCCAACCCTCTGTGGCCTCCACTTCTTTCATGGCATTCAAGGTACCCTGGTCACATGGTGATGCACCCCCCCGAGAGGGGCAGGGCATGAAGGAAATATGTCAGGCCAGGGCTCATAGGACCAAACCCTCTGTAAATATCCCAAACACGGCAAAGAAAGGAATGTGTTACCGCCTGAGAGAAGCGACAGCCACAGGGCCCGTCCGCGGAGGCACAGGTGGAGGGGGAGAGCCCATGACCATTTCAGGAAGCTGGGAAAACCTGTAGGCCTGCGAGAGAGAGGAGCAAGCAGGGAGACACGTGTTAATATCTGGTGCTCATCAACACACAGGTTCTTCTTACTTAAAAGGGAAGCAGACTTCCAAGGGTTAGACTTTCCTTCTTTCCTCAAACGTCCCCCTTCCATCACCCTGAACATGTTCCCAGTCCCTCTTCTGTCTCATCTACCCCACTCTTCCTGTTGGTGGGCCCTTGCAGTCACAGAGTCCTTCAGCTGGTCTTAGAATCCGCCAAGCTGTTTCCCGCCTTGGGCTTCCCCAGGAATGTTTCTCTCCTGGCTCTTCCCATGGCTCCTTTCTTCATCCAGCCCCATATCCCCTTGGAGCTCCATATTCTGTTTTATTTTTTTATCATAGCAGTTGTCACTCTGGTATTATATCATTGCTTATTTATTATTTAACAAGACTGTAATGAGGGCAAGGGATTTGTTGTCAGCTGTATCTTCACGCCTGGAACAGTGCCTGTTATATCCTGGATGGGCAATAAATATTAGATAAAGAATGAATCATTGATTGTGCTTGTTTTCTTACTCATGGAAAGCAGGTTTCGTGGGGGTAAGCAATGGATTTGGAGTCAGGAAGTATGGGTGGCTGCTACTGCTGCTGCTGCTAAGTCGCTTCAGTCGTGTCCGACTCTGTGCAACCCCATAGATGGCAGCCCACCAGGCTTTGCCGTCCCTGGGATTCTCCAGGCAAGAACACTGGAGTGGGTTGCCATTTCCTTCTCCAATGCATGAAAGTGAAAAGTGAAAGTGAAGTCGCTCAGTCGTGTCTGACTCTGTGCGACCCCACGGATGGCAGCCCACCAGGCTCCTCCATCCATGGGATTTTCCAGGCAAGAGTACTGGAGTGGGTTGCCATTGCCAAGTATGGGTGGAGGTTTGCTAATAGACTTTCTGTCCCTAAACAAGTCAGATGACTTCTCTGGCCCTCAGTGTCTTCTGCTGAGATGGAGACAAGGATGCTTTGCTCAGAGGGGTGGATGCAAAGAAGATCAGGCCAGGCAGTGTACGTGTAAGTGTTTTATGATCCATAAAGCACTATTTAAAGATAAGGGTTCAAAACTGTCAAGTGAAGATTGTAATCAACTCGGGAGAGGAGAAAAGAAAAATGGTCAGAGATAGGACCAGCAAGCCAGACCACAGCCTCTGAGCAGGAGAAAATCTCGGAATGCTCTCTGCAAAGACAAAGTGTGGCTTGTGCTGCTTATTCATTTTTTTCTATAGGTATCATGTCCTGCCATATCTCTTAAGGAACAAGATGATAGGGCTTTAAACCTGAAGGTATCCAGACAAAAGGTAGCAGGAGAGAGAATCCATAAACAGGATTCTTTAAAATGAATGAGGGCTTTTCCCTCCAGCATTATGGGCATCCCACATGGCACAGTGGTGAAGAATTCACCTGCCAATGCAGGAGATGAAAGAGATGTGAGTTCGACTCCTGGAGTAGGAAATGGCAACCTGCTCCAGTATTCATGTCTAGAGAATCCCATGGACAGAGGAGCCTAGGGGGTCACAAAGAGTCAAACATGACTGAGCGACTGAGCACACACACATTATGGCAGACTACCTACTCATAAGGGCCAACCCACTAAATAAGTAGATCCTAGGTAAAACATGGCTTTTAATGCATGCTGGAGTTGCAAGATGTAAGGAGATCTTAAGGATTCCCACCCACTATCCACCCTTTCCCTTCCACATCATAGCAAACTAAAAACTGTGAGCTGAAATCAGAGGCGGAAACAATGAGTAGTAAACAAATACGAAAGGTGAGATTGCCTGGAAAACAAATGCCATATTGGCAATCAATTAAGAGATCAAGCCTTGGATAGGGCAAGGTGAGGCAGGTAAAACCGGGACCCTTACAGCCAACCTAGGCTCTCCTTTGGATTCAGTCATTCACGCTCTGTGGACATGTCAGTCCCTCTGCGCCTTATTTTTGTATTACTTATTTTCCTTGTGAAATAAGCCACTGAAATACTTCGTGGATTTCCACAAAAAAACATTTCTTTAGCCATGAAACCATTCTGACACAGCCCGAATACATAACCAAATCAAAGCGGAACTGCTCTGAAGTTGAGGGTAGGGATGCCCTGGTGAGTCTGACCCTTTGCTTACCTGCACGATGGCACCTGGGGACTCCCTGAACCCTATGGTTTTGCAGAGTTTGAAAATCATTGTCCTTCCTGCTTGGCATTCCACTATTATCAACAAACCAACAAGTAAGGACATGCCTTTCCCCAAACAGAGAAAGAGGTGTCTAGCCCCTCATCTCTCTTCTGGCTTCTCCTGTTATCAGGAGAGGAGACAGACAACTTATTTTTATCCTTGGTTCTGGAAGGTATACTCTGTAGTCAACAGTTTTCCAGCCAAGAAAATGCATTCAGTGTTTCTGTCTTGTAACAGTTAACCAAAGAATTGATTAAAAGTTCTGAATTTTTGACAAGTACCAAGGGAATTTCCTTCTTTGGATGATTTTTTCCAGGTACAAAGCAAGCCTGCAAAGGAGAGCAAGGTCTCCTTTGGTCTGTACCCTTGGCGCTCCTGGGCAGCTACAGGGTCACATGAAAAGCAGAAAGGTCACCTGTGCCCTGGGCTGAGGATTCCCCCCAGCAGTGTCTTCCTCCCTTCCCCTGTGCAGTTCCCCCATGGGTCCAAGTCCTCCTGGATTTGCATTCTGGCTCCTTTTCCATTACTCCCTAACCTAACTCCCTGCCAGCTGCCTTGTGACTCAGATCTCACTGGAAGCTATTGTTCAAAACTGTTACCTTGTTCCAGGTTTCTAGTTCCGTGACAGTGGGCGTGAGGGCCCCAGTCTGGCACCCAAGGACACCATCTATTGGGATCCCTGTCCTCTGGCTAGTAAGGAGATCAGACACTCAGAACTGAAGGCAGGCTTTATAAATAGCTCTCAGGTCCTCCCGGGTGGAAGAAGCCTGGATGTAACAAGAAGAGGCCACTCTTTGAGCTCAGAAGTTTGGTTGTAAAAGTAGAAGGGACGGTGACCACAGTCTGCTCAGGTTCCTGGTCCCGATGTCCTTGGGCAGGGGGTGAGGGGGTGAGTCAGGGCCATTCTTTCTAGCAAACCCAGTGGAGAACGAGCTCAGGTGAGACTCCCTGTGTGCTGGACTCTCCTTGTGCACGTGCATCCATCCAGAGGGGAGATCTGGTCAAGATCGACCTTAGCAGGGGGTAGCACTAGAGCGGTGAGGTCAAAGGGGGCAGCCTGCAGTTGGAGGAACAGATCAGGGTCTCAGGCTTTGCACTGGTGGGAGAGTGAGGACTCACAGGCCAAAGCCACCTACTCTAGTTGGAGACCACTGTCCAGGGCCAGCCAGTCAGCCCCAGACCAGAGCGGATATGCCAGTTTTTCCATTCCTGCTGACAATGCTGGCTTCCACTGCATGGCGCCCCTTCCACCGCACTGCAAATACTGCTCAGCGCAGCCTGTGTCTCCCTAAGGCCCATGCAGCTATAAATAACTTTACACCCTATTGCACGAAGTAGAATCTTCCAGAGGATAGTTCTTATTTAGTTGAAAACTGAGGGCGTGGTAACTGAAGACAGTTACCTTGGTGAAAATGCAGTGTTGATCTTGATCTCTCAGCTTACCAGGAGTTACTGAGAGCAACACGAGGCTCTCAAGGCCCTGGGACTCATAGAAGGTTCGAGCTGGAAAGAGCAGGAGACACCAAGACCTCACTCCTTACCTTAACACAGAGGGAAAGGAAACCCAGAGAAGTGAACTGACTTGCCCAGAATCACACAGCCAGTTTAAGGGCACTGTCTCAAAATTCTGAGCCGAGGGCGTGGTGCAGAGCGTGTGGGTTTGGAGTCAGACAAAACTGGAATTGAAACCTGGCTTGACCTTTACCCAGTGCTTGACCTCAAGTAACTTACCTCTCTGCACCTGTTTTCTCATTAGGTAATTAAAAGACGCTTACTCCTTGGAAGGAAAGTTATGACCAACCTAGATAGTATGTTAAAAAGAAGAGACGTTACTTTGCCAACAAAGGTCCATCTAGTCAAGGCAATGGTTTTTCCAGTGGTCATGTATGGATGTGAGAGTTGGAATGTAAAGAAAGCTGATCGCCAAAGAATTGATGCTTTTGAACTGTGGTGCTGGAGAAGACTCTTGAGAGTTCCTTGGACTGCAAGGAGATCCAACCAGTCCATTCTAAAGGAGATCAATCCTGGGTGTTCATTGGAAGGACTGATGCTAAAGCTGAAACTGCAATACTTTGGCCAACTCATGCGACGAGTTGACTCACTGGAAAAGACTCTGATGCTGGGAAAGGTTGGGGGCGGGAGGAGAAGGGGACGACAGAGGATGAGATGGCTAGATGGCATCACCGACTCGATGGACATGAGTTTGAGTGAACTCCGGGAGTTGGTGATGGACAGGGAGGCCTGGCTTGTTGTGATTCATGGGGTCACAAAGAGTCGGACATGACTGAGCGACTGAACTGAACTGAAGTGAATGAAAGTAACGGGATCATACCCCCATTTCAAAGGCTGTTTAAAAGACTCATTTTATACGTTGATGTGATGTCTAGCACAGTAAATGGGTACTCAGTAAATGATACGCTCTTCCTTCTGAGACAAGATGATATTTTGATACAGTAATTGTAGTAACCAAGACCTTGCCACCACAGTTCCTTGAATCCAGGGCCCTTCCCCTGCCCCAAGAACATCTTGCCTTCCTGTCCCAGGGAACGAAGTCCACTATCACTAAAGATGGCCCAAGAACCAACTCTTCCTGGCATTTCATAAGCTAAAGCTATTAAAATGCAAGAGTTTAGGATTTTGAATATCAAAAACCTAAGCCCTTAAAGCACTCAAAGCTGATGCCAAAACGAGCTTTGAAAGAAGTGAGGTACCTTTAGAGCAGCGGTCCCTAAGCTTTTTGACACCCCGGACCTGCTTCATGGGATACAATGCTTACATGGAACTGGGGAGGGGGGTGGTTTCAGGATGATTGAAGCATATTACATTTATTGGGCACTATATTTCTATTATTATTACATCAGCCCCACCTCAGATCATAAGGCATTAGATCCTGGAGGTTGGCAATCCCTGGTTTAGACCACTCTGCCCCTGTATTAGGCAAAGACCCTTAAGAAAAGAAGAGCAGAGCTTAGATGCTAATGAGTCTGGAGAAGGGGCTCTGTGTCCCATCTCAGTCTGGGAGAAGAAGGGATGGAGAGGTAGAGGAGAGAATAAATAGAAGGAAGATGCTAGAGAGGGGAGAGGGGCAAGGGTGTGTGTGTGTGTGTGTATAAATAAAAAGAAGATGCTAGAGGGGAGAGGGGCAAGGGGGTGTGTGTGTGTGTGTGTGTATAAATAAAAAGAAGATGCTAGAGAGGGGAGAGGGGCAAGGGTGTGTGTGTGTGTGTGTGTGTGTGTGTATAAATAAAAAGAAGATGCTAGAGAGGGGAGAGGGGCAAGGATGTGTGTGTGTGTGTGTGTATAAATAAAAAGAAGATGCTAGAGAGGGGAGAGGGGCAAGGGTGTGTGTGTGTGTGTGTGTATAAATAAAAAGATGCTAGAGAGGGGAGAGGGGCAAGGGTGTGTGTGTGTGTGTGTGTGTGTGTATAAATAAAAAGAAGATGCTAGAGAGGGGAGAGGGGCAAGGGTGTGTGTGTGTGTGTGTGTATAAATAAAAAGAAGATGCTAGAGAGGGGAGAGGGGCAAGGGTGTGTGTGTGTGTGTCTGTGTGTGTGTGTGTGTATAAATAAAAAGAAGATGCTAGAGAGGGGAGAGGGGCAAGGGTGTGTGTGTGTGTGTGTGTGTATAAATAAAAAGAAGATGCTAGAGGGGGAGAGGGGCAAGGGTGTGTGTGTGTGTGTGTGTGTGTGTATAAATAAAAAGAAGATGCTAGAGAGGGGAGAGGGGCAAGGGTGTGTGTGTGTGTGTGTGTATAAATAAAAAGAAGATGCTAGAGAGGGGAGAGGGGCAAGGGTGTGTGTGTGTGTGTGTATAAATAAAAAGAAGATGCTAGAGAGGGGAGAGGGGCAAGGGTGTGTGTGTGTGTGTGTGTGTGTGTGTGTGTGTGTAAAAGACAGAGGGAGAGAGAGGAGAGGCAGAAGGGAGAGAGAAGTCCGGAGAGAGCTTGTAAGCAGGAGGACCAGGAAACAGCTGTGCTGTGTGTGTGTGTGTGTGTGTGTGTTTGTGTCTTGTAAGCAGGAGGACCAGGAAACAGCTGTGCTCTCCCCAGACTAACACCTGCAGCCCAAGCAGAAAGGAGCACTTCTCAGAGGTGCCACCCAGAGAAGTTAGATGAGAATAAAATGAGACCAAGCACTGAAGCTTTCTTCACACTCTGACCATGCTTTGCACCATGGAGGCACCCACCCCTACTACACACACACACACACACACACACACACTAAGCTTAATCAGAGATGGGGAGGGAGGCCCTGGACACACACACACACACACACACACACACACACACACTAAGCTTAATCAGAGATGGGGAGGGAGGCCCTGGACACACACACACACACACACACACACACACACACACACTAAGCTTAATCAGAGATGGGGAGGGAGGCCCTGGACACACACACACACACACACACACACTAAGCTTAATCAGAGATGGGGAGGGAGGCCCTGGACTGAGACTGAGCTTCTGGCACTAGAACAACATTACAGAGAAACAGTTACCTGTCTTGCTCACCTGAGTTTGTGAGCTGAGCTACATATTCCTCCCCTCCCTCCCTCTCTCCCTTTCTACGCAGCATCCCTGTACAAAATGTGATTTTTACTCACTTGAATGATTTCTCGAAGCCTGAGGGGATATGCATTTGCCAGACACTGGGCACGCTGTTGGTTTTCAAGGGGGATTCCTTGGGGCAGTCCATAGGCAAAGATCTCCAACCCAGGATGTCCCAGGTAATAAAGAGTGACCTACCTTCACAGACTCTGGGAGTTGCAACACCCCATTGTTGGCAGCTAGCATAACTGACTCCATCTTGGGCCTGTTCAGTTCCTCCTGTCCTTCCATTGACCCTACCTAGGACTGTACCGCATGGTAAATCACTTCTGTGCTGTCAAGGGCTTTGTAGTTAATAGATATTATCTAATGATCACTAGGTTCCAGGTGGCCTCTATGCTCTGCTACTCTCCAGTGATAAAGGCTTTCATGATGTAGTCCCTGCACCCATAAGACTAATTACCCATCATAAATCTTGACTTAGGGATGCACTCCTTGACTCCTTGTCTCCCAAACCCTAGGTTAATTATAAAACTGTCCCATCAGCCCCTCTGCAGTGTTGAGCGCAGCTGCTAATGCTTCTGGATCGCCCCCTGCCCCATCCTACCATGGACGTAAGTTACCCTATAATACTGATCCATTGATTACATGGAACTGCCTCATTTTCGGTCTCCAGATACCTCCTCGGTTTGCTAGGTTCCCTCCATCCTTGAAAACCATTCAGCACTGCCTAGGGTAGACCTCTTCTGTTGTTCCAACTTCACCAAACTGCCAATGACTTTTATGCAAGAACTAACATTGAACCCCTCCCCTGCTACTTCCTGCCCCACCAAGCCTGGCTGGATGGGAGCTCAAAATAGATTCAAATTAGTTTTGGAGAAACACAAGAAATGTTTAACATTTTTTGAACCCAAGTGCTGTGGATGTAAATTCCTGCCTGATATGCCTGGTTATCTCATCATTAAGAAAGTTTAAGAAGGGGTCTTTTGTTTTATTTTTGAGGGGAGAGGAGGAAAACAGGCTATAAGCTTCTCGATTCTATCTTAATAGAGATGTCTCTCTTACAAGGGCTATGATAGGAATGAACAAAACCCCATCCAACTGGGTAGGCTTCCTTATAAGAAGAGCACACTCTGAAGTTTAGATCTGAGTTCTCATCAGAGCCTGGGACAACGTTCTGGCTTACGTGGCCAGAGGGTGGAAAGAACATGGGCTTAGAAGTTAGAGAGCCCTGGGTTCCAACCCCAGTTCTGTCCTGTGTCACCTTGGGCAAGTTTCTGTACTTCTCCAGGTCTCAGTTTCCCAGGAAGTACATGGGGGATAGTAATGGTGACTTCATGGGGTGGTGGTTAGATCAGAAGAGACAATGTGCGTGTATGCTAAGCTGTGTCTGACTCTGTGTGACCTCACAGACTGTAGCCCACCAGACTCCTCTGTTCCTGGGATTCTCCAGGCAAGGATTCTAGAATGGTTGGCATGCCCTCCTCCAGAGGATCTTCCAAACCCAGGGACTGAACCTGCGTCTCCTGTGTCTCCTACAATGCAGGCGGATTCTTTACCACTAGTAACACCTGGGAAGCCCTAGAAGAGACACGAGCACTTAGCCTAATATCCTATTCAGTGGGAGCTCCACAGATAGCAGCTGTTGTTATTATCACTGTTAGTTACATTTGTAAGGCCTCTAGCGGGGAAGATGTTTTCACCCTGCTGCCTTTCTTGAAGGGCTTCCTGGGTAGCTTAGTAGTAAACAATCTGCCTGCAGATGTAGGTGACACAGGAGATGAGGGTTCGATTCCTGGGTCAGGAAGATCCCTGGAGAAGAAAATAGAAACTCCAGTATTCTTGTCTGGAAAATTCCATGGAGAGAGGAGTCTGGTGGGCTACAGTCAATGGGGTCACAAAGAGTCGGACACAACTGAGCATGCACACATATCTTTCTCGGTATCCCCTACTCTGACACCAACAGGAAGGCTATAGGATGTGTTCATTCTACTTGGCAGAGACCCATTATGGCCGCTAGAAAAATTGGATTGGTCATTAGGTGTCAAGTCCAATTTCTTCACAGATTCAAGGGGTAAAATATGATCAAGAGTCTCCTGAACTGAGGTGCAGGAATCCCCAGCTGCCAGCAATAACCTTTTCCATGATATAAATGCCATCAGCCTGGCCGAATGCATTTAGAACCAGCAACTTCCAATTATCCTCCAGTAGAGCTTGGAGCACTTCCTTTTTGGAAGCTGAAAAGTAATCATAGTTATCATTCTAAATTGCCACCTTGCCCATTGATTTCCACATTATCATAGCACAAGAGGGCTTGGCAAGAACGTGGGTTAAGAATTATCATTGCTACTGTGTATTGTTAGCCATTTCTCTTTTCATTAAAATAAGGACCTCATGTGTTGTTGGCAAAAGGAAGCCTTAACAATGAAAAAACTGCCTTTGATATTCAGTTTGACGGATCATCTCTCTGCTGTGTTATTTCTCAGTCCACTTCCCTTCTTTGGTGGCTTCATTTTTTCAAAGTATATAATGCTAACGTTTCTGCCTTTCTTGGCACAACTGCCAATCCTGAATTACAGCAAACAGAACCATCTAAACTTTCATATTCCCACAATGACATTTTTAGATGGTTTTGTTAAATTGAGGCATATGGATGTGGGTTGTGGCATCTTCTGGCCTGTCATTGGAAGACTCATCCCAGTTTAAGTTTTTCTCTCTGAGATCCAAATCTGTTCACAGATCCCCAGAATCTGGCCTCCAGCTAGTGGGGCCCAGTCATTCCTGAGAATCATTTTTAAACAGAAGTGAGGCTTCCCTGAGCACCCAGAGCCTGCTCTTAAAAAGAGTATAACGGAGTAGAAGAAAAAGATGTCATCTCAGAAGTGTCAGGAAAAGGGAGATAAGCAGTGGAACCCAGTGGCAAAAAGAGAATATTTTTATAATAATGGCTACATTTATCCAGTAATTCCATGTACCAGGCTCCATACGAAGCACTCTGATTAAAATCCACTAACACCTGTTGGGTGCTAAGTGCCAGGACCGTGCTGAGCATTTTACATGAATTATCATCCTTTCCCCACTGCAGCTCTCTTTTCATCACCATTCTATGGCTAAAGAGACAGGAAGCTCAGAGTTACGGTCACCGGGTAAGGTCATGCAGTTGGTGAGTGCCACTCCACTCTGGGTAGAGGGAGAATTTGGGGATATGGTCAATGTCTGGAATGAGAAAGGATGAGTCAGTGAAACTGAAGTCAGTGTGGATCAGTGTAACAATGGGTACAAGTAGCCCTCCCCCAAAGAACAGCCACTTTATGTGGTAAGATTAGAGTGTTTTCAACATCTCAGTGAGCAAATCCCTTCTTTCCCCATAAAGAAGAGTACCAATTTAATGGGCAATTAGTTAAGAAAACTGTAATTGTGGAAACTGTAATACAACTGTCATGGGAAAGTATTTTAAAGTACCTGATTTGCAAGGCTCAGTGAGCATTTTTCTAACTCTTTCTGAAAAAAAGGGTATGTGGATTCTCATCTGATGGGAGCATGGCCAGTGGTGGCCCCAGAGTTGCTGGCACTCTTCTGAAAGTCAGTGCTTCTTGAACAGATCCAGCAAAGTTCCTGGATGGCAGAGGCAAACTCCTATTCCTGAGATCTGGGCATTGACTAAACTCTTCTATTTAACTTAAACATTGTATTATGGGGACTTCCCTGGTGGTCCAGTGGCTAAGAGTTTACACTCCCAAAGCAGGGGGCCCAGTTTCGATGTCTGGTTGGGGAACTAGATCCTGTATGCTGCAACAAAGACTCAGCACAGCCAAATAAATAGTGAATATTAAAATAAAATCCTTAAAACATTAAGAATTTTTCACTGTATTCCACCTATATCTCAGAAAAATGGGATGCAAAAAAGATGTCCCACCTTCACCTTATTTCCTTTACTGACTTTGCTGTCTCAGTTTGCATATCACAGGCTAAGAAAAATGACTCTAATCAACCAGTTTTCCTTCTGATAATGTCGTACTTTCCCTAAATTGGATTTTACTTAATGAAAGACCATAAGGTGAAGTCACTCAGTCATGTCCAATTCTGCAACCCCATAGACTGTGGCCTGCCAGGCTCCTCCATCCATGGGATTTTCCAGGCAAGAACACTGGAGTGGGTTGCCATTTCCTTCTCCAGGGGATCTTCCCAACCCAGGGATCAAACCCAGGTCTCCCTCACCGCAGGCAGACTCTTTACCATCTGAGCAACCAGGGAAGCCCAAAGTGAAAGTCGCTCAGTTGTGTCTGACTCTTTGCAACCCAATGGACCATACAGTCCATGGAATTCTTCAGGCCAGAATACTAGAGTGGGTAGCCTTTCCCTTCTCTAGGGGATCTTCCCAACCTAGGGATCACACCCAGGTTTCCCGCATTGCAGATGGATTTAAAGACAAACTCCTGCAGTGATGATGACCTCATCCAAGTACAGGTGTTCCTGCCCCAAAGGCTCAGTTTGAAATAAACTTTGGTCTCTCCTGATAAGAGTTTTATCAACCAGGAAAGGCTGGGCCAGAGACTGACATTCAAAGAGAAAGACTGAGGGGATTAGGAATAGTGTTAAGAGAAGACATCTCAGGGACCTGGTGAAGGAGGGAATCTGGAACAAAGAACAATAAGGAAGAACACAGCAGTGTGTAGATTAGATAGTTACATAGTAGAACAACAATTTATTAAGTGGTAAAATGGACTGGAATGGGTGAATTTAACTCAGATGACCATTATATCTACTACTGTGGTCACGAAGCCCTTAGAAGAAATGGAGTAGCCATCATGGTCAACAAAAGAGTTTGAAATGCAGTATGTGGATGCAATCTCAAAAAATGACAGAATGATCTCTGTTCATTTCCAAGGCAAACCATTCAATAATCACAGTAATCCAAGCCTACGCCCCAACCAGTAATGCTGAAGAAGCTGAAGTTGAATGGTTCTATGAAGGCCTACAAGACCTTATAGAAAGTGAAAGTGAAGTCACTCAGTCGTGTCCGACTAGTAGCGACCCCATGGACTGCAGCCCACCAGGCTCCTCTGTCCATGCGATTTTCTAGGCAAAAGTACTGGAGTGGCTTGTAGAACTAACACCCAAAAAAGATATCCTTTTATTATAGGGGACTGGAATGCAAAAGTAGGAAGTCAAGAAACACCTGATGTAACAGGCAAATTTGGCCTTGGAAAACAGAATGAAGCAGGGCAAAGGCTAATAGAGTTTTGCCAAGAGAACGCACTGGTCATAGCAAACACCTTCTTCCAACAACACAAGAGAAGACTCTACACATGGACATCACCAGATGGTCAACACCGAAATCAGATTGATTATATTCTTTGCAGCCAAAGATGGAGAAGCTGTATACAGTTAACAAAAACAAGACCGGGAGCTGACTGTGGCTCAAATCATGAACTCCTTATTGCCAAATTCAGACTTAAATTGAAGAAAGTAGGGAAAACCACTAGGTCATTCAGATATGACCTAAATCAAATCCATTATGATTATATAGTGGAAGTGAGAAATAGATTTAAGGGACTAGATCTGATAGACAGAGTGACTGATGAACTCAGGATGGAGGTTCGTGACATTGTACAGGAGACAGGGATCAAGACCATCCCCATGGAAAAGAAATGTAAAAAGGCAAAACGGCTGTCTGGGGAGGCCTTACAAATAGCTGTGAAAAGAAGGGAAGCAAAAAGCAAAGGAGAAAAGGAAAGAGATAAGCATTTGAATGCAGAGTTCCAAAGAACAGCAAGAAGAGATAAGAAAGCCTTCCTCAGTGATCAATGCAATGAAATAGAGGAAAACAACAGAATAGGAAAGACTAGAGATCTCTTCGAGAAAATTAGAGATACCAAAGGAACATTTCATGCACAGATGGGCTCAATAAAGGACAGAAATGGTATGGACCTAACAGAAGCAGAAGATATTAAGAAGAGGTGGCAAGAATACAGAGAAGAACTGTACAAAAAAGATCTTCACGACCTAGATAACCACGATGGTGTGATCACTCACCTAGAGCCAGACATCCTGGAATGTGAAGTCAAGTGGGCCTTAGAAAGCATCACTATGAACAAAGCTAGTGAAGGTGATGGAATTCCAGTTGAGCTATTTCAAATTCTGAAAGATGATGTTGTGAAAGTGCTGCACTCAATATGCCAGCAAATTTGGAAAACTCTCGGTGACCACAGGACTGGAAAAGGTCAGTTTTCATTCCAATCCCAAAGAAAGGCAATGCCAAAGAATGCTCAAACTACCGCACAACTGTGCTCATCTCACACGCTAGTAAAGTCATACTCAAAATTCTCCAAGCCAGGCTTCAACAATACATGAACCGTGAAATTCCAGATGTTCAAGCTGGTTTTAGAAAAGGCAGAGGCACCAGAGATCAAATTGCCAACATCCGCTGGATCATGGAGAAAGCAAGAGAGTTCCAGAAAAACATCTATTTCTGCTTCATTGACTATGCCAAAGCCTTTGACTGTGTGGATCACAATAAGCTGTGGAAAATTCTGAAACAGATAGGAATACCAGACCACCTGACCTGCCTCTTGAGAAACCTGTATGCAGGTCAGGAAGTAACAGTTTGAACTGGACATGGAACAATAGACGGGTTTCAAATAGGAAAAGGAGTACGTTAAGGCTGTATATTGTCACCCTACTTATTTAACTTATATGCAGAGTACATCATGAGAAACGCTGGGCTGGAAGAAGCACAAGCTGGAATCAAGATTGCCAGGAGAAATATCAATAACCTCAGATATGCAGATGACACCACCCTTATGGCAGAAAGTGAAGAAAAACTAAAGGGCCTCTTGAGGAAAGTGAAAGAGGAGAGTGAAAAAGTTGGCTTGAAGCTCAACATTCAGAAAACTAAGATCATGGCATCCGGTCCCATCACTTCATGGGAAATGGATGAAACAGCGGAAACAGTGTCAGACTTTATTTTTCTGGGCTCCAAAATCACTGTAGGTGGTGACTGCAGCCATGAAATTAAAAGATGCTTACTCCTTGGAAGGAAAGTTATGACCAACCTAGATAGCATATTAAAAAGCAGAGACATTACTTTGCCAACAAAGGTCCATCTAGTCAAGGCTATAGTTTTTCCAGTGGTCATGTATGGATGTGAGAGTTGGACTATAAAGAAAGCTGAGTGCCGAAGAATTCATGCTTTTGAACTGTGGTGTTGGAGAGGACTCTTAAGAGTCTCTTGGACTTCAAGGAGATCCAACCAGTCCATTCTAAAGGAGATCAGTCCTGGGTGTTCATTGGAAGGACTGATTTTGAAGATGAAACTCCAATACTTTAGCCACTCATGTGAAGGGTTGACTCATTGGAAAAGACTCTGATGCTGGGAGGGATTGGGGGCAGGAGAAGAAGGGGACAACAGAGGATGAGATGGCTGGATGGCACCACCCACTTGATGGACATGAGGTTGAGTGAACTCCGGGAGTTGGTGGTGGACAGGGAGGCCTGGCATGCTGCGATTCATGAGGTTGCAAAGAGTCGGACATTACTGAGCGACTGAACTGAACTAACTGTAGTGGTGATGTTGGAGGCTGGTGGTTGAAGTTATCAAAAGGCTCCACAAGCTCATAATTGTCCCAAATAGTCTACTGGAAAATGAAAGAAATAATACAATGGAGAGACAATATAACAGCAGAAGGCAGGTTAAGAACATGGGCTTTGTCACCAGATGGCCTGACTTTGGGTCCTGGCTCTGCCCCTTCCTGGCTGTGTGACTTGAACAAGCTGTGAAACCTCAGTTTCAACATCTGTAAAATAGGGATAAAACTAGTAACTGTCTCAGAGGCATATAGTAAGAACTAAATAAATGAGTTACCATACATATGACACTTAGATTACTGCCTAGTAACAGTGAAGCACTCTATAAATGTTAGCTTTTATTACTGTTGGTGTTCACTCGAGAAGTTGTATCCAACTCTGCAATTCCATGGACTATAGCATGCCAGGCTTCCCTGTCCTTCACTACTAGTTCCTGAAATTTGCTCAGATTCATGTTCATCGAGTCGGTGATGCCATCCAATCTCATCCTCTGTTGCCCTCTTCTCTTTCTGCCTTTAATCTTTCCCAGTTATCAGGGTCTTTTCTAATGAGTTGGCTCTTCACATCAGGTGGCCAAAATACTGGAGCTTCAGCTTCAGCAACAGTCCTTCAAATGAATAATCAGGATTGATTTCCTTTAGGATTGACTGGTTTGATCTTCTTGCAGTCCAAGAGACTCTCAAGAGTCTTCTCCAACACCACAATTTGAAAGCACCAATTCTTTGGTGCTCAGCCTTCTTTATGGTCCAACTCACATCCACACATGACTACTGGAAAAACCATAGCTTTGACTATATGGACCTTTGTTGACAACGTGCCTTCTCTAGCTTTTATTAGATAATTACATCACAATGACAATTTATAATGCTCTAGTAATGAGTTACTTGGAGATAGGGCATGAAATATTACAAGGGTAGAATCTGTACATTACAAAAAGCATTGTCTATTATGGTCTGTGGCTTATAAAACTGTGTCTTTTTTAAAAGATTATCTGTAGATGCTATGGTGATGAACCAATTAAATGCAAACTAATTAAAATGGTTGCTTAAATCATGGAAACCTTTAGTCACTGGGTACTTTCTCAGATACTGAAATACAGTTACTAGTTAATGAGATGATCATGACAAACCTTTATGGCGTTTACTGGATGCCTGGCATCCATCTAGTACCTCATGTTAATCTTTACAACCACCTTAGGAAGTTGGTTATTTTTCTTATATGTTTATTTCACCTGCAGAAAATCTAAGTAACATCCCCAAGTCACAAAGCTGCTGAATACTGGAACTGGAATTCAAAGTCAAACCACCCACCTCCAGAGCCTCTGCTCAGAACCACAGGCTCCATGGCCCCCTGACATGGGGCCTTGCCCTGCGTTTTGACATTTAAATGAGGTCCTTGCCCTTGGGGTTGTAGAAAACCATCAGTGCACAGAGAATGAGGTCTGGCCTTCACAGGAGGGATAGAAAAGGAAATTCATTCAAAAACGTGCTTCAGTTGGTCAGGGCTTCCTGTGCGCCTGTGCCCATAGGACTGAAAGGCTTAGGTTTGGATCAGGGATGGAGGACGGGATGAGAACACAGCAAAGGTCGTCTCCAAATCCCAAGGTGGCTCATCACAAAAGTCCCCACCCTGAGACCCCTGTGGGCACACTCTAGGACAGGCAGATCTGATGATGACAGGCAGATGGGAGGGACGTCGCACTTACTGGCCGGGGCAGACTGTACTGGTACATTTCTGGGCGGTAGGTCGGCACCCACTGCACCCCAGCCCTGGGCCGTGTCATGGTCCCCGGAGCGCTGGTCACCACCTCGGAGTAGGGCAGGTGCTGGGCGGAGCCGTAGGCCTCCGGGTGCCGGCCCTGGCCCGCGTGGCCCGCCGACGCCAGGCTGAAGGCCTCCTCCAGCAGCATGTGCATCTGCTGCCGGACCTCGTCGATGGAGGGCTGCGAGCTCAGCGTGGACGTTTCCGAGTGGCCTTTCACCTGCCGTGACCGGCCGTAGCCCCGGGGCTCATTCACTCTGTCGATGTTGGTTTCCTCTATGATCTCAGGCTCCGTCTGTGGGACCAAACAAACGCCCAGCGATTTGTTAATGAACTTTCCTTCTATTAGTGTTGTCTGTAACTTACTCTAAAACGTTCCATTTGGACAAGTGATATTAGGCATTTGTGCTAATTTATGTTATACCATAGGTGCCCTCTCCTGGAATTCACACTACAGGGCTATTCAGCCAGTATTGTATCGATGAGGCCATGCTCCAACTATCTATGTGAAATGAACCTCAGTTATTGGAGCATAAGGAATGAACCAGGCTTTGCTAATTAGCATAATGAGGATGAGAAGTGGCTTCTCACTGATGACATTAACAGCATCCTTTAAATCAGGGGCCCCCAAACTTCAGGATCTAATGCCTGATGATCTGAGGTGGAGCTGATGTAATAATAATAGAAATAAAGTGCACAATAAATGTAATGCGCTTGAATCATCCTCCTGAAACCACTCCCCCAGCCACAGCCCCAGTCCATGGAAAAATTATCTTCCACAAAATCTGTCCCTGGTGCCAGAAAAGGTGAGGACTGCTGCTCTAAAACCTTTCACTGACATTCTTTACCCTTATGCCTTTTAGGTAAAGGAATCCAGAACACCTTGTAGCCCACACCCAAGGGTTGGTGTTCTAGACCATAGACTAACTCTCAAAATGGTCCTGTGCCCAGGGATTGAGCAAACTGCTGGTTGCCTGATGCCATTTATCAGAGAGAGTAACAAAATCAGATCTCAAAGTGTGGAGCCCTTATAAGCTCTAGGGTCAGGGCCCAGCAATCAGTGCCTTAACAAGCCCTCCAGGAGATTTGGATGGTTCCTCAAGTTTGAGACCCACTGCTCCAGAATGTTCATCTGCCTTCTTGCAGTGAACCTTCCACTCCGGAAGCAGTTGCAGTACCCAAATGGGCAGAGAGTTGGGACTTGATCAGCTTCCAGAGCAGGCTGCCTGCCCTATCTTATGTTTGCCAGCCTATGAATGCTTATTTAATAAGTCTGCACATGTGGCAGGTTTTGCTCTGAGATTTGTTTTTGTAATAAGATGATGGTGGGACTGTGGAGACTAGTTAATCCACATCCACTTCAAC
Organism: Moschus berezovskii; assembly: GCF_049115385.1. Classification (NCBI taxonomy): domain Eukaryota; kingdom Metazoa; phylum Chordata; class Mammalia; order Artiodactyla; family Moschidae; genus Moschus; species Moschus berezovskii. The sequence goes on along the minus strand of NC_142473.1, from coordinate 68,568,279 downwards.
TATGCCCATGGCTACTGCTATCTGCTAAAAGAACCTGAGAGTTCTGTGTGAATAAACTAGCATAGATTAGTTTGCCACCCTGCCCTCCATCCACGACACAACTGTCACCTTAGGAAAATTAGAAAATACAGATAAGCAAGTGGAACAGGGCAGACAAGCCTCAGGGCAAAACCAAGAGATGAGGAACTGCTAAGGCCACACCACCAAGTTGTTGTGCTCAGGGCAAATGCTGCCACAATGACCAGGCCTAAAAGGCAAGCCGAGAAGATAAAAGACAGCTCAGGAAAGATGTTCCAACCAGAACAGCTACTTAACTTTTTGATGTTTTGGTTTCCTCATCTGTAAAATGAGGATAATAAGACCTTCCTCAAAGGGTTTTATAAGGATTGAATAAGATGACTGAGGTAAAGAGTTTAGAACAGTAGCACATGCTAAAAATACAATAATGATAGCTTTTATCATCATCATAATTGTCATTATTCCTTTAATTCATTCAACCACATGTTCTTTATCACAAACAGAGCACTCAGATGGGCTTCCCAGTGGCACTTCCGGGTGGTAAAGAACCTGCCTGCCAACGCATGAGACCTAAGAGACGTGGGTTCTATCCCTGGGTCTTGAAGATTCTGGAGGAGGGCATGGCAACCCCCTCCAATATTCTTGCCTGGAGAATCCCATGGACAGAGGAGCCTGGCAGGCTACAGTCAATGGAGTCGCGAAGAGTCAGACGTGACCGAGCGACTAAGCACACATGCGCAGAGCACTCGGATACAGAATATGCGCGTTAAGAAAATGTCATCAGGGAACCCATTCATTAAGGGAGGCCTTCCCTCCTTAAAATCTAGATGTGGAAGGTCAGAACTACATTATTTTTCATGTTTTAAAATTTTATTTACTTTTCTTTAGTACTACTACACACACATTAGAGAAGAAATTTTAAAAGTACAGAACGCATGAAAAAGAAATTAGACATCTCCTGTAACCTTATCACACAAAATTAGGGTTTGTATAGTTCAAGATCAAAAGACAAGATTCTCTGCCAACTTGCAAGTCTAGATTTATCAACACATTCACAAACAGTGAATAATTCAGGACACTTTTTATATCAACACAAGCAAGGATAGATTTATGGAGTAGAGTGCAAAATTACCTCTGTGATAACAAACAAGAACTCAAAGACATTTCATGCCTGGGTGTATGCCCCCAGATCCTGGGCTGGAGATGCACCGGGGCTCTTATGCTGGGGGGTTCTTTAGGGAAAGGTTTGAGACCACCCTCGGGGAAATATGCTCCCTGAAGACCCCAGGGATACCTTCTAGGGTAATGAAAACAACCTCTTTTTTTTGTCGTTGTTAACTTTTTTTGTATATACCTAGAGCCTATTACCGGAGAAGGCAATGGCAAGCCACTCCAGTACTATCGCCTAGAAAATCCCATGGATGGAGGAGCCTGGTAGGCTGTAGTCCATGGGGTCGCTAAGGGTCGGACACAACTGAGCGACTTCACTTTCACTTTTTACTTTCACACATTGGAGAAGGAAATGGCAACCCACTCCAGTGTTCTTGCCTGGAGAATCCCAGGGATGGGGGAGCCTGGTGGGCTTCCGTCTATGGGGTCACACACGACTGAAGTGACTTAGCAGCAGCAGCAGCAGCAGAGCCTGTTACACAGACTGAAGTAAGACTGAAAGCAACTTCTGAACAACATTTTCATACAACGCTTAGAACATTCTGAATGGAACTCCAAAGCCTGAGGGACTTGAGGAGACCATTTCATTGAAGCCCTATTTTATGGCTGAGGAGCTGGAGGCCATAGCAATTAAGTGACTGACCCAATGTCCACCAGAGCGGGCAGTGGCAGAGTCTTGCTCTCCCAGCTCCAGTCCCAGGCACATCGTGCTGCACTCCACTGCCTCTCACAGCTCCCTGTCAGTACTGGTTGCCACCCACATGCTGCCCTTCCCCCTGACACCTCCAGTCTCCCTGATAAATAATGGATGCCTAGGGCTACACTGTTCCCAGGTGGAAGATGAATAGCGCTGAGGGAAGCTATGAATCTCCCCTCCCATCAGCTGTGCTGTGCGTTTCCAGTCATACTGGTGGGTCTCTTATTATGTGAATTTATAGTTGTGCCTTCAGCAGGGCCAAAACAGCTTCTTAGCAACAACTTCCTACTCTCCCGTTTTCCTAGGATCCCTGGGGTGGGGCTGTACTGAATTGGGGAGGAGGTTCTCTGAGCAAGGCTTGGGGAAGACATTATCTTTGCCAGGGAGGTGGAGATACATTCTGTAGAATCCCATGGCATCTACCCCATAACACCCCAATGGAAATCAATCTACCCCATAACACCCCAATGGAAATCAACCTCTGCTCACCCCGCTCGAATTTTCATCTTGTGTGGGGGGGGTCCCTTTGATTGGAGGGACCAGAGTCATAACCCAAGTATGACCTCAACAGGTTTTCACTAAAGAAGTCCTGTATTCCCACTGTTCTCACTTGGTTGCTTAATCTCCTGATGTCTATAGAATAGGAACAAGGCGAGCTCTCATTATTTCCTGGGATTTCCCATTTTCACATTTGATTTGCTTCTTTAATCTCAAGCAAGTCTGAATGCTCTCTGAGACCATTTTACTCATCTCTCGCGAGCTGAGAACAAGGCACTTGGTATTCAATAAAGCTTTATGAAACTGAACCAAAATTTAAAAATCTGTTTAATTAACCACGGAGTATTAATAGAATTTAAAGTTAAGGTAAAGGGCCATGTTCCCCAACAAATTTCCTCCAACACTGCAGGACCACGTATAAGGTACACGAACTCCCTACACCTCAGGGTCCTCACCTGAAAAATGGGAGCACTAACCATCGTCTAGGATGTCCCTTCTGGTTCTTACCTTGAGTCAGATTTAGGTTGATTTCTTGGACTCTGTCTGCTCTAATAGAATCCACATTCCTCCTACAATCATGGTTCTTGGGAGAATCTGATGTCCACTCGTAAGGGCAATCCCTCCTCCCTCTGTATCACCTCCCTCCCTACCTCAAAATATATGAGAAGTGATAACTTTTTTCTTTTACTTAACAGATAATCATTGATTTCAACCCCATGATCAGCTTTGGGTTGTGAGTTGCACATGTAATTAATAAGATAGTGTCATAGTCCTCAAGGAGCTCCCAGATTACAGAAGGAGACAAGTGACACAATAATAATAATAACAGCTAATGTTTACTGACAGCTTGTGTGCCAGACACTGTTCTAAGTGCTTTATATAAATCTTACAATAATCTATGAGGCAACAGCTATAGCTATTCTTATTTTATAGTTGAAAACATTATTGAGGCATTGACAGATCAAATATCTTGCCCATAATTAGTGGAGCTGCATTTTGAACCCAGAAAGTCTGATTCCAGCACCCAAGCTCTCACCCACCACATATACAAACAGATCCAATACCGTTGTCACAGATGTAGGCTCTTACAGAGGGACAGGCATCTGTGACCAGGAAGACAGACTACAAAGTAATACTTGAGATAATCTACCTCATCAGATTGGGCTTCCCAGGTGGCACTAGTGGTAAAGAACCCGTCTGCCAGTGCAGGAGACATAAGAGATGCAGATTCAATCCCTGGGTTGAAGATCCGCTGGAGGAGGGCACGGCAACCTACTCTAATATTCTTGCCTGGAGAATCCCATGGACAGAGGAGCCTGGTGGATTACAGTCCATAGGGTCACACAGAGTCAGACAGGACTGAAGCGACTTAACATGCACACACACCTCATTGATTACTATAAGGATGTAAAACATCGATATGCAAATATCAAGTGTTTGGAAGACTGTCTGGCACATAAGCAGACACTTTCATATTATCTGTCTCCTCCCACAAACTGGGGGCTCCATTAGGGCTGGGTCAGTGTCTTACTGCTATATCCACAGCCCCCAATTCAGAACTTAGCCCAAAGCTGAAACCAGTAATTGCCTCTTAAGGAAAAGAAGTGAACAGAGCAGGTGCTCGGAGTTCCTTGCGGACCTGAGATGTGCCGGTCCTGTGCTCGGTTTTCCATTTGTGGTCCCTCACCCTCCCCGAGGACCATGTGGTTGTCCCCAGTTTCCAGGTAAGACATGTGTGTCAACTGGTTTAACCTGCTCCAAGTCCTTCTCCCTAACTTGCACATTTTTGAAAATACCTTTGGCTTTTATTTGACAGAAAGGGGTGACAGGCACAAAGACAGATCTCAGTGTTGGCTGATGGTTGGCTTGGATACAAATGTCAGTGGCGTATCTGGGACAGAGAATATATTTTTAAACCTCCTTAACTTAGGGTTTACCATACTTACTTTTCCAACCTTATAATTCTGAGAAGCACTGGGGAACTTTTTTTCCAAACGATTTTAATAAATCAATCAAGATATACTTCAATAAAAATTCTAAGAATTTAATCAGGGAATGTCTGTTCATGGTAGAAAATTAGAAAACATAGATAAGCAAAAGGAAGGAAATTAAAATCCACTCTAATCCTATCACCAGAAATAACGAAATGTTAACACTGTGACCTTCGTGCATGTCCTTCCAGCTGTTTTCTATGCATGTGAAATAGAATGAAGGTTATGAATGCTGGCATAATACCAACACCCTCCCAGTTGCTCACCCACCCCACCCATCACCCTCCTCCGGTGAGCTACAAAGAATCCTGGCTTGGACCATCTCAGTTTCTCCCCTCCTCTTCTTCCAAGGAGAGCCCACCACTTGCCACAAGATTCTCTGGCTTTTGTGATGGAGAATAGAAAGCACGGGAGGGCACTGAGGCAGAAGGGGAGAGGGCTGCAGGGTTGTCTTAGTGGGATTTCGGGTAGAGATGCAAAAGCAGCTACGTAGCACGTGAATGGGAAAGGAATCACGGATATTGAAAAAGTATTACTGGACACGATAGGATAGCCTTCAGGTACAGAAGCAGAAGTAGGGCTTTCCTGGTGACTCACGCGATAAAGAATCTGCCTGCAATGCAGGAGACTCGAGTGCAGTCCCTGGGTCAGGAAGATCCCCTGGAGAAGGGAATGGCTACCCATTTCAGTATTCTTGCCTGGAAAATTTCATGGACAGTGGAGCCTGGCAGACTGCAGTATATGGGTTGCAAAGCGTCAGACACAACTGAGAAACTAACACTTTTCATTTCCTTTCATAACTATTTAAAATTTACTTTTGCTGATATAATTCTTTTGACTTAGATACACTCTCAGACTAAGCCATCTGGGTCATGATTTTAAAAACAGTATAATCACACACATATATATTTTGTAAATGTATATAAATTAAATGTCCCATTTAAGAAAAATCCTCCTACACATATGAATATATGGATTTATGTATATTAAAATAGAAGTATATATATTTTGAAATCTTTTTATACAACATTGCAAATAAATATCTGTCAATAAAAATATGATATTTATAGGGAATAACTTTAAAAGATTTCACTGCATTCTGCTATATGTACTTTTCAACCTATATGTAACTATCCACTCTTTTATGTAGTTTCCCAACAAAAGTGAAATCTGTTTATTGTGGTTAAAATTCTGCATATAACCATGCATTTAGCTTCATGTTAAATTCTTGGAAGTAGAATTACTGAGTCAGAAAAAACGTACATATTTAAGATTTTGGATACTTATGGTATATAAGTGAGATAGGCTGAGATCCAGGACTTTTTGTTGTAGTGTCTGCACCTGGACAAACATCTCCTCCAGCAACAAAATACAAAGAAACTAAATATAAGGGACTAAAAATAACTGTAAATATGTGCTGTTGGGCCAAATGATGAACAATAAGATACAAGAAGGCCACAAACCAACTGCCACTTGTGAAGTGCCAGGAGCAAAAGCAGAGCACTGCGCATGATCCCTGCACTCAGGCACCACCAAGGGGTGGGCAGACCACCTAAGCTACCTCTCCTGCCCATCCCTCCAGATCCGCCCTCCCCCTCACCCCACTAAAGGAACCAGCTCACCCCCCAACCTTGGGAACAAGCAAGGGCACCTGTTTCTGATGTTCCCTCCCTTGCTTGAGCTCCTCCTCTGGCCTCTTATCAATTTCTATCAAGTAAAGATCCCCAGGACTTCTACGTTGGTAACCTATGTATCCTCAGCAGCAAAGGCTACAGATATTTAGAAGAAATTAAGGCCATTTCTTTTCCACCCTTGGACACACAGGCCCCTCGGATTGAGTTTTATGGTGCCGACCAGATGGAGCAAGCATATGCAATCTTTCAACGTTAAAAGAACACACCCATACCACACATCTAGGAAGGCCCACACAGTGGCTAACTATTTACGTGACTTCAGCTTCTCTTTGAAATACCACAGGAACAAACTTGAAGGAAACTATACGAGCCCCAGATATCTTCTTTCTGGAAAATATTCCATCATATTGCTTGGTCTTGGAACATATTCTGTAGCCATAAGACTTCATCAAAATTTAAAAAATAGTTTGTTTTTTTTTAAATCAGACAAGCAATGAAAAGACAAGCCACCAGCCAGGAGAAATATTACCATTTGTATCCAGACTATATAAGTATTTCCTATAAATAAATAACAAAATGACAAAATACCTAATTTAAAAATTAGACAAAAGGCTTAAATTGACACGTTAATAAAAGAAGGTACATAGATGTCCAATAAATGCATAAAAAGGTGCTCAATATCATGAGTAATTAGGGAAATTATATCATTTCACATTAGCTGGAATGGCTAAAATTAAAAAGATTAATCACAAATGTTGCTGAGGTTGAGGAGTAGAGCTAGAACTGTCACAGCGCTGGCAGGAGAGTAAACAGCACACACAGTTTGTAAACCTGTTTGTAGTTTTAAAAAGTTTTAAAAATGTATGTTGTCATATGTGAAACGAATCACCAGTTCAGGGTCGATGCATGTTACAGGATGCTCGGGGCTGGTGTGCGGGGATGACCCAGAGGGAGGATAAAGGGAGGAGGGAGGTGGGAGGGGGGTTCAGGAGGGGGAACTCATGTACACCCGGGGCGGATTCATGTCAATGTATGGCAAAACCAACCAATATAATATTGTAAAATAATTAGCCTCCAATAAAAAATAAATTAATTAATTAAAAAGTAAAAAGTTAAACATACACCTACACTAGGACCCAGAAATTCCAGTACCACTATATTTATCCAAGATAAATAAAAACATAGCCTTAGTCTGTTCAGGCTGCTAGAATAAAATAACACAGCTGGATGGCTCATAAACATTAGAAATCGATTTTCTTACAGTCCTGGAGGCTGGAATTCCAAGGTGGGCAGTGTGGTTGGGTGGGGGTCTTCTCCCAGGAAGCACATTCCTAACTGTATCCTCACGTAGAGGAAGGGGCAAGGTGGTCTGGGGGAATCTCTTTTATAGGAGCCCTAATCCCATTTATGGATTCCATACTCAATCCTGATAGCCCCCCCAACCCCCTAATACCAACACACTGGAGATTAGACTCTCACAGTTGGAATTTTAGGGGGATACACACATTTAGACTGTAGCACATATGTTCACAAAACATGTATGTGAAAATGTTTATAGCAATTTTTCTCTAGTAGCTCCAAACTGGAAACAACCCTAATGTCCAACAATAGGATGATGGATAAATAAATAGTGGTATGTTCATACAATGGAATAGTACTCAGTAACAACAAAAAGTAAACTACTGAATACCAGACCACCTGACCTGCCTTGTGAGAAACCTGTATGCAGGTCAGGAAGCAACAATTAGAACTAGACATGGAACAACAGACTGATTCCAAATAGGAAAAGGAGTACGTCAAGGTTGTATATTTATACTGTGCTTATTTAACTTATATGAAAAGTACGTCATGAAAAACGCTGGGCTGGAGGAAGCACAGCTGGAATCGAGATTACCAGGAGAAATATCAATAACCTCAGATATGCAGATGACACCACCCTTAAGGCAGAAAGTGAAGAACTAAAGAGCCTCTTGATGAAAGTGAAAGAGGAGAGTGAAAAAGTTGGCTTAAGGCTTAACATTCAGAAAACTAAGATCATGGCATCTGGTCCCATCACTTCATGGCCAATAGATGGGGAAACAGTGGCTGACTTTTTCTGGGCTCCAAAATGACTGCAGATGGTAATTGCAGCCATGAAATTAAAAGACGCTTACTCCTTGGAAGGAAAGTTAAGACCAACCTAGACAGCATATTAAAAAGCAGAGACATTACTTTATCAACAAAGGTCCGTCTAGTCAAGGCTATGGTTTTTCCAGTAGTCATGTATGATGTGAGTTGGACTATAAAGAAAGCTGAGTGCCGAAGAATTGATGCTTTCTAACTGTGCTGTTGGAGAAAACTCTTGAGAGTCCCTTGGACTGCAAGGAGATCCAACCTGTCCATCCTAAAGGAGATCAGTCCTGGGTGTTCATTGGAAGGACTGATGTTGAAGCTGAAACTCCAATACTCCGGCCACCTGATGAAAAAAGATGACTCATTTGAAAAGACCCTGATGCTGGGAAAGATTGAGGGCAGGAGGAGAAGGGGACGACAGAGGATGAGATGGTTGGATGGCATCACCGACTCAATGGACACGAGTTTGGGTGAACTCTGGGAGTTGGTGATGGACAGGGAGGCCTGGCATGCTGCGGTTCATGGGGTCGCAAAGAGTCGGACATGACTGAGTGACTGAACTGAACTGATATGTGCAAAAACATTGATAGATTTTGAGCAAGAGAAATCACACACCAAAGAGTACATACTGAATAATTCCATTTACATGAAGTTCAAGAACAGGTAAAACTATAATAGTAGATATCAGGAAACTGGTTCTCATTTTGGGGGTGGTAAAGATTGGCTGAAAGGAGAAATGAATCAACTTTCTGGAGGTGATGAAAATGCTGTTTATTTCGACTAAACTGGTGATTAAAAAGGTAGTATGGAACCACTTCTACCCTCTTGTCTTTCTCCCCCATGACCGGCTGCCCTCCGTAGAGCACTGGAAATTCAATCATTGAGCAAGTCACATTTACCGAGTTATAACCACTGGTGACCCTGTGTTTGGCAAAATGTGATCTTAGAGGTCATCTTCAAAAGTGTGACCTCTTTGTCTTCAGGGCAAAGGAGGAAGGTCTCAGTTACCCCTTACAAAGCCCTTCTCTAGCCCTCTAAGGAATCCAATCCTCTCTTTAGTGAGTACAATTCTGATCACCAATGTGTGTTTTTTCCCCACACATCCAATTCTTGACACCAGCTGGGTATCCCACAGTTCAACTCAATTCAGACACTACCCAGAGAAAGCATCAGATTCCACAGGTTAAGTGCTCAGTCCCACCAGACTGGCCTCTATCCCCACCGCCCCCCACCTCAGATGCCAGTCCCAAGGCCAGGTTGTCACTAGTGCTTCTGACCAATGGGCTCGATAGAGATCAGAGGTTCCAGCAACCTCCTCTTTAGGTTCAATTAACTTCCTGGAGCAGCTCAGAAAGCTCAGAGAAACATTTTACTTACTAGATTGCTGGCCCAACACTAAAAGACATAAATCAAGAACAACCAGATGGAAAAGATGCATAAGGCAAAGGGGGAAGGGCAGGGAGTTTCCATACCGTCTGAGGGTGCTGCTCTCCGAGAGTCGCCACCTGTTCACCAACCTAGAAGCTCTCCGAACCCACTTCTTTTAGGTTTTTATGGAGTCTCCTTTGCTTAGGCATGATTGATTAAATCACTGGCCATTGGCCATGGAACTCAACCTCCAGTTCATTTCCCCTCCCTGGCAGTGGGCATGAGATTGGAAATCACATATTGGGCTCCACAGGCAACCAGCCGCCATCCTTAGGTACTTTCTAGGTTACCTCTTTAACATGAAGAACATTTAATGCTCCTATCACTCAGGAAATCCCATGGGGTTTTGGAGCTAGCTCTGGGCCAGTAGCAGGGACAAAGACTAAATAATGTCTTTCTTTTTCTTTTGGCTGTGCCAGGTTTCAGCTGTGGCATATGGGATCTAGTTCCCTGACCAGGGATGGAACTCCAGGCTCCCTGCACTGGGAGCATGGACTCTTAATCCCTGGACCACCAGGGAAGTCCCCAAATGATATATTTCTTATTATAAATGTGTGTGAGAAAATTCACAGCAGGCCTGAAGTGTCTAAAGTGTTAGAATGGAAAAGAAACAGAAAAAAGAACATTCTTCTCTCCTTCATGGACTATTAGAAATAGCAACAACAGCTACTATTCACTGTGCATCTTCTATGTGTTTTATGAGCATAATGTATTTAATCCTCATGTTCGTGCGTACTAGGTTGCTTTAGTTGTGTCCAACTCTTTGCACCCCGTGAACTGTAGCTGTCCATGGGGACTCTCCAAGCAGGAATACTGGAGTGGGTTACAATGCCCAAGCAGGAATACTGGAGTGGGTTACCATGCCCTCCTCTAGGAGATCTCCCTGACCCAGGGATCGAACCCACATCTCTTATGTCTCCTGCATTGGCAGGGGGGTTCTTTACCACTAGTGCCACCTGGGAAGCCCCTATTCCTCACAACAACCCTATAAGGCAGGTACAACTTGTATGCCCATTTTCCAGTTTGAGAAACTACAGTAGGTAATGAAGTAATTAGCCTAGCTTCACACTGCCAGTGTTCAACCGAGCTGGACCATGAACCAAGCCTAGCTCCAGAGGCCATGAGCATAACCATTACACAGTACTGTCTGTGATCGCTGAGAACAGTACATGAGCCAGAGTCATGCATTAGTGACAAATACCTACTAAAAAGGGACGAACCTGAAAGGAAACACACAAGAATGGCTTTCTGTCACAGGAAGCTATTTTGCTTTTGCTCTTAAGGTGAGTCACTACCTGCTTTTTCTTATCTTCTTAGCTTAGTTGACCCTGCAGGCAACAAGGCCTAACCTCGAGAGCCGACACTTTTCTGTAACAAAACAGGCTCTCCCCACTGCCAACTCAAATCTGCTTTTCCCCCTCCTGCCTCTTGAAAAAGCCAGACAGATTCACAAAATCTCTCTTGGTCATTCTATCTGCTTCCAAGATACAACCTTCAACAGTAGTCAGGCCTCCCCAAGCCCATGGGAAGAAGCAGTCATGGGCTCATCGCCTTGCCAATCTTTCCCTTTATGGGTGGTCAACCAAAGGTGTGTTTGTCCCACAGCTGAGACTGGAGGGACAAGTGACATGGACGATTCTCCTGGTTTTACTCCTTAAAAGGCCCAACAGTCAATATTCCTCAAGGAGCAAGTACTGGGGTGGCCTCAGCATCATCCACTCCTCTTCCTGGGTCTCAGGAAGGGTCTCTGGGGTGGGGGTGGGGGACTAAGCCTGTCCCAGCTCTGCTGGTGACGTCTGCCTGGGTTAAATCAATCAGTGGGACCCCATCCCCCCGCCCCAGTGATACAGGGGTAGAGTGGGCATTGGACCCACTGTGGCTCGGTTAGAGTAAAAAACCCATAAACTTTCAATCCACGGCTGGGAAAGAGATAGTCTCTCTTGGGTTGGCCAACACAGTGTGTAGACACAAGGCTCAAGGCTGCTGCAGCCATTACCAGTGGAGAGAACCAACCTGTGTTTGAAGCCAACACATGACGGGGCAGCACTGCATAATCAGAGATGAGGAACAGGAGCACCAGTCAGACCAGGCCTGGATTTATTCTACCCGGTACATGCATGTGTGCAGACAGTCTGAGTTGGGTTGGGCTTTCTGTTATTTTAGCCAAAGCATCCTAACTGATAACCACCATTTAGACTGAACTTCAAACAGTAACATGCATTTGTCTACGGTGTTGATAAGCCAGTCAAATCAACTGTCTATATGGCTCTGAGCTAAATCTGCCCCATATTTTCAAGTCTCAGCTCCAGAGTCACTTCTGGTTGACACTTGTTTGTTCGTTTGCTCAACAGAGACACCGCATCTGATATGTGCTGGTTCGGATTCTGAGTGCTGAGGCTTCCAGGATGAATAAAACATGATTTCTGTCCTTGAGGAGGGTGGGGGTTGGGGAGTAATACAAGTAAATGCAGTTGGGACGAACAGGAATAAGGAATCTGATGAAGTGAGTCCCAGGTACTAAGTCAGACTCCAGATGCGGGGTCGAGGAAAAGATTCTCAAGGAGGCACTTAACCGAGTTCTGAAAGCACTGCCTGAATAGGCAGTTTGGTTTTTTTTGGAAGATTTTTTTTTCTTGATGTGGACCAATTTCAGTCTTTTTAGAACTTGTTACAATACTGCTTCTGTCTTAGGTTTTTGTGAGATCCTAGCTTCCTGATCAGGGATGGAACCCACACCCCCTGCATTGGAAGGCAAAGTCTTAACCAGGGAAGTCCCAAGGATAGGCAGTTCTTAACTGGGAGCAGGCGTGCCCCCAAGGGACACTTGGCAGTGTCTGGAGGCATTTTTGGGCTGTCACAAGTGGGAGGGGCTATTGGCAGCTGGTGGGTAGAGGCCAGACATGCTGCTGACCATCTTACAAGCACAGGGCAGCCCTCCCTCCACACAAAGAATTATGCAGCCCCCAGATCAACAGTGCCAAGGTTGAGCAACTTAAGGCAGAGGGAACGGATGTTCTGAGCAGAGAGAGAAGCATGTGCAAAGATGTGCAGATGTGAAAACACAGGGCAAGTCTGGGGAGGCAGGGAGGGCTGGAGCCAACAGGTAGTTACGGAGCGGTGAGCATCAGCCGGAAGGGCATGTCGGGGCCAGCCGGGGCATCTGAGCCCTGAGTCGGAAGCTTAGGGTTTCAGTCTTTTTTTTTAAATTAATTAATTTATTTTAATTGGAGGCTAATTACTTTACAATATTGTAGTGGTTTTTGCCATACACTGACATGAATCAGCCACGGGTGTACATGTGTTCCCCATTCTGAACCCCCCTCCTCCCTCCCTCCCTATAGGGTTTGAATCTTGTTCCCAAGTCCCGAGGAGTTGTGCTGTGCTGTGCTTAGTTGCTCAGTCATGTCCCACTCATTGTAACCCCGTGGACTATAGCCCACCAGACTCCTCTGTCCATGGGCATCTCCAGGCAAGAAAACGAGTGGGTTGCCATGCCTTTCTCCAAGGGATCTTCACAACTCAGAGATCGAACCCAGGGCCCCTGCATTGCAGGCAGATTTTTTTAACCATCTGAGCCACCAGGGAAGCCCACAAATACTGGAGTGGGTAGCCTATCCCTCCTCCAGGGGATTTTCTCGACCCAGGAATCAAACCGAAGTCTCCTGCATGGCAGATGGATTCTATACCAGTTGAGCTTCCTCAGGGAAGCCCCTCTGAGGAGCTACTGAAGGATTTTAAACAAGGGCATGCATTTTATAAGGACTCCTCTGGCAGCTGTGAGTGGGACAGACAGGAACAGACTTTCAGGACTTCCTGTTCCCATCCGAGTTCACTACCCCAACATGTTGCATATATCTCTACATGTTCCCTCCACTAGCCTCCAAAAGCAGCCTGGGGCAAGCACTAGTTAATCCACCTTTCTCTTCTCCATAGAGCCTCACACAGGTAGTACAGTGGAATCACATGTGGGGCTCAGATGCTAACACCAGCAGAGAAGGTAAAGATCATGTAGTTAAACCTTTGAAAATCCATCATCATCCACATAGTATACATGCATGGCCTATGTGTACAATCTTACAGAAATAAGAAATAGGTCACCTATAATGCACAACATGAACAGAATATAGGCAAGAGCTAACTTTTTTTTGCAATATTTATATTTTTTTCCCTTTGTCTTTCAGAGACTATATTGTGGAATTGGCAGATGTTAAACGCACATATGATGCAATGGATCCAGGGCGCTTGAGAAATGTTTGCTGGAAGAAATGAAGGGGTAGCAAGTACCGACGTGAGGTTCTCATTTGTCCTCTGGCTTCTGGATCCTACAGGGATTCAAGGGCCCCCTGTGGGCCAAGGACCAGAGTTCAGAGGAGCCAGCATGGGGTGGATGGTGCTGTGCTTCTCCAGACTCGAGGGTTTCTTCTTGAGCAGATGGGCGCATCTCCAGCCCTTGGCTGTCACCTGGGTATTACCCTTGCTCTCCCCTGGCATTAGAGAAAACAGGCAGTGCCAACTCTCTCACTAGGAACTGTCCTTGGCTAAAGTGAAATGCGTTACCCAAGGACACACAAGGACTGATCAGTACTAGAGGACCAGAACCCAGATGCTTCTTGAATACTCGACACAACTCTTTAGGGTCACATGAGTTACAGCGCTCCCTGTGGGGAGGTCTTGTAGTTCCTATACCACATCCCGACCTTTAACTCTGTCCAATCCTGCTTCCATCCCTTCCCTCAAGGTGTCCACACCAAGAGTGTACTGGGTGCACTGACCTGCAGTAAGCAGCTGCCAGTGCAGGAGACATTAAGAGACACGGGTTCGATCTCTGGCTTGGGAAGATCCCCTGGAGGAGGACATGGCAGCCCCCTCTAGTATTCTCCAGTATTCTCCAGTCCCTGGAGAATCCCATGGACAGAGAAGCCTCACAAGCTATAGTCCCTAGGGTCACAAAGAGTCAGACGTGACTTAGCACTCATGCACACACTGGTCAAGAGGCTAAGAGGTCTCAGAGCCCAGGAGAGGCAGGATGGGAAGGTGGTACCAAGAGCAGAAGCAGGCAGCATCCAGAGCACAGGAGACCAGAGAGAATCGGCGGGCAGATGGCACCTGAGTGTCTCCTGCCCACTGGGAACCCAGTGGCATGGGAAGGAGCCCAGCAGGGGAGGCCTGGCTCCGAGCGGGGTCACTAGGCCATCCTGAAACCTGACCTGCCACCCCCCAAACCTGCAAACAAGAAACCATCTCCTGTTCCCCACGTGCCAAGAGGCCTCCATCTCTGTAGGTTAACAAGTCTCTTTGTGGACAGCCACCAGCCTGAAGAGGTCTAGATGACACGGAAAGGCTCCCTTCACCACCAAACACCTCCCCCTTCACCACCAAACACCTCCCTCTCCCTCAGTCTCAACCAGGGAGCCTGATTTCCCATTGTCAGATATTTCCCTGGGATTAAAGGACTCTGTTAAAACACAACATCCTACACAGTAACATGAGATAACATATCAAGCCAGGGTTAACAACAGCTTAAACTAGTCAGCAAAGGCAAGGGAAAGAAATGAAAGGCTGAGATGGGAGACCTATGTAAGCCAGTTCTAGGTGGGATGCTTAGGAGGTGATGGAGGTGGGGGCAGGGCCGACACGGAGCACGTGGTTCAGAGGGCAACAGCAGGGGGCTTCTGGTAAAGGACAAAACCCCCCAATCCAACCATTCGTTCTCCAATGAAACCAGTAGTTGGTCATACCCCTCACTGGGCACATCATGTGGTACCAGGGCATCCTTGTGCTTTATCTTGGTCTCTGACTCTCATACCACAATCCTAAGAGCAGGAGAGCCTCCCATTAACAACAGGATTTACAGGTTTACTGAGAAGGCCCCAGACTCCCTCTAAGCTATCTCAGGCAGTCAGGGGCCTTCTAGATCACATTTCATTCCGCTCCAAATGGAAGCCATCAAAACAACTGCGTCAGGTCCTTAATTGCAGCATGCAGGATCTTTTCATTGCAGTGCATGGATTCTCTAGCTGTGGCACGTGGCTTAGCTGCTCCGCAACACATGGGATCTCAGTTCCCTGACCAGGGATTGAACCCATGTGCCCTGCATTGCAAGGCAGATTCTTAACCACTGAACCACAAGGGAAATCCCTGAAATAGTTACTTTTATTTTGAAATATTAAGCTGACGTTATCTTTTCTACCCACTTATGCACTGCGAAGAATTCAATTCATGTCAAAGTTAGTCTAAAGATACGGTCTGGCCTCATTAGGACTGATCCGTTGTGGACATCTTTTTAAAATCCTTCCTTCTTCTAAAAGGGATACATCCTCCTGGAAACTTACTACTCAAGTGAGCCCCAGTAACTGCCAGGAGTGTACAGCACGTCTTAGCTGTTAGGGTGGCAAAGTGGTTGAGAATCATTGCTGTAAAACACGGGGGTTCCCAACCCCCTTGTAGCTAAGTCTCTTCTGCATGTTCTCACTCCTCCTGCTCAGTGCAAAAAGTTCTGAAACGATCCAGGCGGCCGTCAGTCCCAGGGCTGAGGTTTGCCTGTGATGAGTGTGTTTGTTGGCTTGCTCATTTATTCCTTTATTTTTACATGCAGGCATTTCCTTTGGGACTCTAATGCAAGCAACCTTAGAAAAATTCACACTTAAATCAATCTCACAGTGCTTTTGTTTCTACCATGTTAAGGAGCGGGTCCTTCTGGCGTTCACTCATCTGGCAGAAAAGACTTGGAAATGTTGGCCTGACTTTAAGATGCCCAGGCCCAGTAGGATGCATGACATGCTTCCAACTGAATGACCTGTTCACTGCTGAGCTACTGGGTTCTTTTGCCAGGAGTGCTTTGGCACTTTTGGAAAATCAAGAGTCAGAAAATTAATGCATGTATTGTTTAAAACTATGACTCTTCTTTTTCTACTTTATCTGCAGGTCCACCTTTTGCTTGTGTGAGTTCACCATGTGAGACCTGACATCTTAGAGAGATCAGAAATACAGGGCATATGTTATGTAAAGACAGATATACAGTATGGTAGGGGCACATGGAAGCTGTATTAAGGGGTAGTTAAGGGGACAGGAGAAGGCCCTGGCAAGCCACTCCAGTACTCTTGCCTAGAAAATCCCATGGGTGGAGGAGCCTGGTAGGCTGCAGTCCGTGGGGTCGCTAAGGGTCGGACACGACTGAGCGAGTTCACTTCCACTTTTCACTTTCACACATTGGAGAAGGAAATGGCAACCCACTCCAGTGTTCTTGCCTGGAGAATCCCAGGGACAGGGGAGCCTGGTGGGCTTCCGTCTATGGGGTCGCACAGAGTCGGACACGACTGAAGTGACTTAGCAAGGGGACAGGATCTGGAGATGGGTAAGCATATTATGTAACTGCCCAGAGCCTCAGTTTCCCATCTGTACAATGGGCATAATGAGAATAACTACTTGTCTGGTGACAGCAAATACAATTACATTATACATGTAAAAAGACTAGAATAGGGCCTGGTCTAGTGTGGGCAGTCAGAAAATGATAGCAAATACCTCTCATGTAATTAAAAGGTTCAGGAGGCAATAAAGGAAACAATTTCATTCTTAGCATCAACAGTCTAAATTCTTCAAACTGTTCCCCAGATGATCATCATCTCTTAAGGAAACCTGTATTTGCACATGTTTTTGTGATCACACTCACTTTTCAAAGAAACATATATCTTTAAAAAATCTATTGAAATGAAGTGGGCTTCCCTTAATCTGTAATTGGAATATTTATACATGACTGTGAGAGGTAAGCAACCTTCTTTTTAAAAATTCCTCTTCTCCTACTGTTCTAATGCAACATTCCAAAAGTATCCAGTGAATACTATAAGTCCTGGCACAGTGGCGAAAAAACCTGCAGTGTTCTCTTTTCAAGACTAACAGTGTTCTGGCCTATTTCCTCAAACTGTGAAAATGTCTATGTCTAGAACCTCATAAGAAATCTATTAATACAAGTCTTGGAAAAAACTAAGAATGCTGTCACATATCAGCAGAATATTCCTGAGCAGAAGAAAAAGTTTCCCAAACTACAAGCAGCCAGGAAGAATACTCACTGTCGGTAGGGAGAGATTAAACGGAAATTTCAATGCCCTACACAGGCTGATTATCAAATTGATGACCAAGCTTAGCATAAGAAACATTTGTATGAGGAGAAAATTTAACAATTGAATACTTTAATCTGGAGGAGAAAAAAAAGAGATTTGCCCAAAGCATCTGGAATTTTACCAAATTAAACCACCTAACTCTTAGTTATGAAAAAGAAATAAAAGATAAGGGTATCACCACCAACACAGATACCAAGTTTAAATGTCAGGAAGGATATTAGAAATTCAAATTAGGTATAGTATCTCTGTTTTAATTGGACCAATTAAAAATCCCACTTTAAGCTTTGTGGCAAAGAATGACCAATTCCGAGGGGGAGAAACCTTCTTGCCTTCAAATTAGCACCGTATGTTTTAAGAAAGCAAGTGTAATTTTCAAATTACAACCCCACAATTAAAAGTTTATCTGGATATATTTGAATCATATCTCTTGTTACAGAAAATTTTGTATTTGTAATTAGAGAAATTGTATTTTAGAAGAAAAGGAAAGAAACATTTTCATAAAACCTAAGAGTATATTCAAGACCATTTGAATCTTGGGACACAATAAAGCACTATTGAACATCTTAGCATAGCATCTTTCACGTGAACTCATGACAGCAACTACACATGACGGGATGCAAGCAGTTTGATAGGAGGCACCAAACTGATAAGTCATCACCTGGGGAATTTGATGGGATTAGAAACATTTTTGCAGCCTGGAGCACCCCTGCACATAAGCATGTGCTTCATCACGTGAAATCACCAAATCACTCTGTGGGAAATCTCATTGTTTCCATGGCATATTGAGGAGTTACGAAATCAGGAACAAATCCAGCTTCTCAACAGTGCTCTGGATTAAAAGACGCCTATGTTCAAATGAATTCTAACCCACGGCCATGGTTCCTACTGAGTTTCTAAGAACAAAGGGGAAAAAATTAAGGACATTTAGCATTGCTGTTGACTTTAAGGTCAATAAAGTACTATTCATAAAATGGTTGAATTTAGACCTTGAGATTCTTTGAGCAATAATTTGTTACTCTGATACATTCCAATTAGTCTTACTTCGCAAAAGAGGAAATAAGGAATAATAAAATAGAAAACATTTTAGTGTATTTTTAAATTCCACTAATGTACAATAAACTGAAACATGACAGAATGCTCTATCCCCTTTGCATTCAGGAAAAAGCAAAGCTTGCATTCACCTCTGCCCACCAGGCACTTACATCGTATCCACTGTTACGAATCCCACGCCGGGGTCGCTCCCGAGTTACCAGAAGGTCCATTTCTGTTTCCCCAGGACTCGGGCTGTTCAGAGATTGCCGGCTCCGGTAGACAGAGTTCTTCATCTGTTGCCTGAAGAAAATTCAACAACTGTTATGATGCAGCAAATACCCTGACAGATGGAATTCTCCACTGATCCAAACTACAGGCAACCAATGAAGGCTTTGGATTTGCCTCGCGAATCTCAGAATTGATGGTATTTGTTCCCTGGCCATGAGGAACTGTAGAAAGAGTGGAATAAAGATTTTTTCTCCCCGGATGCTGTAACCATTTGGCTGAATTGTAACTGCCCTTTCGTATGGAAACTAGGTAACTCTAATCAATTGCATCACTGCAACCTCATCTAAAATTCTGCTGACGGCAAGGCCAGGGACTCTCCCTTGACCTTCTAGGACAGTGAACGCTGGAAGAACAAACTTGATTTTGTTGGCTTTGTTGACTTAGCAGCCTCCTGGTCCTTTTCACCTTTCTAATTTCACATGCAGGATTCCACGATGTGTCAACAAACACTGTGGATAATAAGCTTCTTAAAGACGAATGACGATAGATTTTCTTTTCTACCTTTATCACAGTGAATTCCCTTCTGGGCTAAGGAGCCATAAACCGAAAGGCAATTTGGGGCCCATGCATCCATCCATCCATTACTGAGTGGCTAAAATGTACCAGGTAGGGTGGAAGAGGATGAGGATCCACAATGAGACAGACACAGCCCTGCTTTGCAGAACTTACATTCTAAAGAGGCAGACAGACAGTGTGCCTGGTAATTCCCAAAGTAATAAGGGTGACAGTCACTAGGATGTGGGGTGACTTTAGATAGGATGGTCAGGGAAGGCCTCTCTAGAGAGGTGACGTTTCGGTAGACACCTGAACAGAGCCAGCCACGTACCAACCTGGACACAGAGCATTTCAGGCCTAGGAAGTTCACTTCAATTAATTTCAAAGTTAGTTTACAGTTACGGTCTAGCCTCATTAGGACTGATCAGTTTTGGACATCTTTTTAAAATCATGCCTTCTTTTAAAAGGCGTGCCTCCTTCTGAAAATTACTACTCAAGTGAGCCCCAGTAACTGCCAGGAGCATGCAGCCCCTCATAGCTGTTAGGGTGGCAAAGTGGTTGAGAATTATGGCTGCAAAACACAGGGAGGGAGATAGGAGGGAAGTTCAAGAGAGAGGGGACATATGTACACCTATGGCTAATTCATGCTGATATTTGGCAGAAAACAACCAAATTCTGTAAAGCAATTATCCTTCAATTAAAAAATTAATTAATTAAAAAACACACACAGAGGGATACCCAAACCCCTTGTAGCTAAGAGTCTCTTCCGCATGCCCTTACTCCTGCTCAGTGTAAAAGTTCTGGAACAATCCAGGCTTCCATCAGTACCAGTGCCATCATTTGCCCATGATGAGTGTGCTTGTTGGCTTGTTTATTTATTCCTTTATTTTTACATGCAGGCATTTTCTAGTGCCCTGACCAGGGGTTGAGGTTCACATGTTCAGAGGCTTCACCCAGCTCACCCTAGGAAATGCATACTTTTGTCAACTGTTTTGCTTCTACTTGTCCTTAGAGGAATCTTTTTTAGGAGGGGGAAAGAACCAGTAACAGCGAGGGCTGTGGCTGTTCTTTTCTTTTTGCACAGGAGGCAACTCAGGAGTGATGACTTTTTTGTAGGGTTTTATTCTGCAAAATCAGCATGGTTTATCCCATATGATCTTGCAGGGCTTATCCCACAAAAATAGGATAAAATCACTGGTTACTTCCCTCTCATCCAACAGTAAGTTTTTCTCTGTAAATTATTTGCATTTCAGAGCGTCCGCCTTCAGAGAACTCCCGTATTTTGTGTCTTGGTTCTAAGATTCTATCCATTCATGGGTTCAAGGTACAGAGGCTGAGTTACTGTCAGTGACTATGGAAGAAGCCTGGGAGGTAAAGATACTTTTTCATGACCCCATACCCAGTAATTCAGAGCATGGCATTCACTCACTGCTAGTCTAGAACAGACATCAGAACCCCAGGGGCAAGACCCTACCCTTGCAATTAACCTAGGGAATAAAACTTACACTATTAGACTGACTCCCTCACCAAGAGGAGCTTACACCTGCTTAGAGAGCCTCTGTGGTCTTTGCTCATCTGGCACCAAGACAACCCTCTTCAGTTAAGGGCACTAGGATGGCCAGGTTTTCTCCAGGGACAGGCATGTGACACAGGCCGGACAATCATAACATCACAACCCCGTGGCCATAAGAACCGGTCAGAGAGTGGGCACATGAGTTGGTCAAGTGCGACTAAGTCTCAAGGCTTTTGCTACGGCAGTCAGGAAAGAGGCATTCTCTTGGCACTGAGGTTTTTAAGAAGATAGGATATAAGCCTAGAGTTGCTGGCAACCAGTTTGCCACTATGAGGTAAGAGCCTGCCTGAAAAGGAGCCAGCAAAAAATGAAGAAACAAGATAAACATGGAAGTCATCATATTACCTCTTGGATCTAGCCAGGCTTGAAGCCTTGGCCTGTTCAGTGGTAAAATTTCCCCTTTATTGAGCCAATTTGTGTTTGTTTTCCATTATTTGCAACCAAAAGAATCTTGACTAATATAGGAGCTTACCACCTAATGTTATAAACTGTGCTCTATAGTTATCTGCAAAGAGAGGCGTCCAGAAGCACAATCTTCTGAAACAGAATCTGTTCTGAGTGACTCATACTTTAAGGAAGACCCCAAAGAATTCTTTCCCTTGACCCAATTACAAATCATTCTTTGAAAAAGCAGACTCCATAACTGTCCTGAGATTGCCAATTAACCCATTTAGAAAAGATTTACTAATAATGGTGGTGGAGGAGTAAATACTAGGATTAGCAGTTGACATTTAAGTAGGTTATTTTGGAAGTATTAGAAATACAATAGTGAGATTGTATAAGCCCTTTCGAGAACCTTGAACGTGGGTGCACCCTTAGACACTGGCATACCCTCCAGTCTCCTTTTCCATCAAAGACAATGTTCCATTATATACAGCTTAAAGGCTGTTGTTTAACATGAATCTCAAATAATCAGGCTACCAATGTGTGCCTGCAACTACTTTGAAATAAACTGGGCTTTTGGGTAGATAAATTGCTTATTTAAATAAAATAGAGTTCCATTAGGTATATCATTTCCTATTGGTATTTTCCTATATTCTTTAAAAGTTAACAAATTTTAAAACTTGCAAAATTGAGGTATAAGTTTTTTAACCTCTGAAAATATTGCTGGGAGGAGGATGATGGATTTCAATTGGATTTTTTAGGAGGTTGGGATCAACCTCTATAGTTTAAGAAAGTAGTTCCTGAACACTGTGTTCTGTGGAGCCCTGCTGCTGCTGCTGCTAAGTCGCTTCAGTCGTGTCCGACTCTGTGCAACCCCATAGACGGCAGCCCACCAGGCCCCCCATCCCTGGGATTCTCCAGGCCAGAACACTGGAGTGGGTTGCCATTTCCTTCTCCAAGGCATGAAAGTGAAAAGTGAAAGTGAAGTCGCTCAGTCATGTCCAACTCTCAGCGACCCCATGGACTGCAGCCTACCAGGCTCCTCCGTCCATGGGATTTTCCAGGCAACAACACTGGAGTGGGGTGCCATTGCCTTCTCTGTCTGTGGAGCCCTAGGGTTCCATAAAGATGGACTAGAAGGAGGAGGAGGAAGAGGAGGGGAAGGGGAAGAGGAGAGGGAGGAGGTCCTGCTTCTACCAGAGCAACTCTGTCTTTACAGGCTGTTGCCTTAGGTTGGGTTCCCCCAGAAGCAAGCTCTGTGATGATCTGAGTAGAAGTGGTTTATTTGGGAGAGGGTTCCAGGAAGCACAAGTTGAGAAGTGGGAAAATGAGAGAGGGAAGGGGGCTAATAAAGAATACAGTCTAGAGCAGATCAATGTCTTAGGCATCTGGGGCTCAAACTTACTGGAGAAGTGTGGGAGACCATTATTTTTCAATGTAGGTTTCATTGTTATTCAGATATGATAAACCTAACAGATCGGGGGATGACTGCCATTGAAGAGACGGCTTGTGTACTCACAGATCCCAAGAGGAAGGGGCATACCGCACTACGGATGGCCACACGGGAAGCACCAGGGTCAGTCACAAGGCAGGGGGCGTGCAGGGAGAATGTGGGCAAGAGCCTTTATTGTGGCTTTCATGGGAAATAACTGGAAAGGGGTGATCTGGACAGGGAGATTAGGGGCCAGAGTGCCAGAGCTCCTGTGTGCAGGAGGCAGCTGGGGTCTGAGTTCTAGCTTGTTTGGTTTGTGTGTGGGACAGCCACACTTGCACTTGAGAATTACTGTCCCTAGGAATTGGTGACCCAGCCCAGGGAGGGGCAGTTTCTCCAGGGGCCAGACCCCAGATGTCAAATCATCAAATAGAGAAACCAGAAAATGTGGTTATTACAACAGCGTAGAGTTCTCTTGCCAGGGGTATTTATCTATCAGTTCCCATCTGTCATGGACTGCAGCTGCTCCAGAGCACATTAACTACCTAACACTTCCGGGTGGTGAGCTCATGTCAGAGTCACGGATGTTTCTGTGAGAAGGATGCTGCTGGCCTATAGGGGGGCTGCAGGGACAAATAGGGGGCCTCTGATACACCCGCCTCAGTTATATTATGTACTCCGTATCTCTGAAGAGTTTATAACATAAAAATGGGGGTGTGCTCTGACTTAAAAAAAGCTGTGAAAACTCTTTGAAAGGGTATCAGGATGAGTCAACATTTGGACTCTAAATTTTGATTTGATTTATTTAGCTCTCAGGGTAAGATTCTGGTTATTGACGCCATCTCTGACCTAGAGAATGGGTTCCTTACTCGTGCCTTACAGGGGCTGGTCACTGAGAGCAGAACCTCTAGAGAGTTGAACTGTGAATGGTAACTAACAGGTATGCCTCACCTGATAACAGGTAACATACAACGGGCAACAGCAGACAGTGCCTGGAGTCAACAGCAGAGTGTGACAAGAATAGTGCCTGAGGGACTTCCCTGGTGGTCCAGTGGCTATGACTCTGTGCTCCCAATTCAGGGGGCCTGGGTTCGATTCCTGGTAAGGGAACTAGATCCCACATGCGCAACTAAGCGTTTGCATGTGGCACTAAAGATCCCTCATGTGGCAACTAAGACCCAGTATAAGCAAATAGATATCTTTTAAAAAGAAGAATAGTGTCCAAGAGCTTACTAAGTCTCTTTCTCTATATTAATCTTTCTCTTCTCATCCCCATCTCTTGCTGATCTCATCTCCCTTTCTATCCCCAACCCACCTGATTTCTGGTTATCTCTAATTTTCCCTTAACTGAACAAATTTTTTAAATTAAATCCTTTCTTCAACAGACATTTACTAAGAATTGCCTGTATACTCCCAGCATCAGCAGGCTAGCAAAAGGCCTTAGGAAACTGGCCTGACTTTTTGTTAGGTGGTGGAGATGCACCTCTCCAGAAAAATATTTTGTTCATTCTCCTTATAAAATGTCTTCATTGAAAATTGCATTTAACTCTCAAAAATTGCCAAACTAAGTTTCACATGCTTGTACATGATTTTTGATTCATTTTCCAAAGTCAGCAGGAAACCCAGGAAAAAATAAATCCCCACTCCAGTCTATAAAAGACCCCTGAAGTAAAAAGTCCCAAAGTGTGAAGTAAAAGCCAAAGACACCCCCAGCCTCCCAATAAAATCCACAGATGTCCTTCCCTTTTTTCTACAGTTATCAACATGGGGGTACGTGCACTGTGATCCCATCGCAGTGTGATTTTACACCGACAGCTTGTCGTCCCCACCAAACCTAATAAGAAGCCTGGAAAATGAAGCCCTGGCTTAGAATTCCTTCTTTTCATTATTAAAAATAAATCATGCAGATTCCATTCATAAAATTTAGTTCCCACTCCCAGCTTGACTATGTGGCTTCCATCTAAGCCCATCACATAGTCATTTTGGCTTTTAATAAATACCCACTCAGTCCAGGAACCATCCTGTCCTTCCCAGGGACCTCTCTAGAGGCTGTGTCTGTGAAGGCTATGGTGTGGGTTGGAGCACTGGCAGCTCTGAGTCAAGGGGCAGCTGCCAAGGAGAACGTGTATTTGGAAGAGTTGGTGTCAAGTCATGAAAATGCTTCTGGTTGTGCCTCAGAGGGGAAGGCAAAGAAGAGAAGTGGGCCTATTGAGCTTTGTTGACATTTACCCTCTTCCCCTCAGATGGTAAAGAAACTGCCTGCAATATAGATCGGGGTTGAATCTCTGGGTCAGCAGATCCCCCTGGAAAAGGGAATGGCAACCCACTCCAGTGTTCTTGCCTGGAGAATTCCATGGACAGAGGAGCCTGGCAGGCTACAGTTCATAGAATTAGACCTGACTGAGTGATTAACACACACACACCCTATTCCTAGTAGGTGAAGCCATTCCCTGCTGAGTTAGGAGCAAAGTTTAGAGGGTTGCCAATTTCAACCACCAGGCCTACCCCTCCCTTGCTAGGGCGGGCCTGCCTTTTAGGCTGAGTATATCACACATTTCAAACACCCATCGCACTTGTGAGCAAGAAACTCTTGGGCTCGTCTTTCTCTCCCATTAGGCCTTAAGTTCCATAAAAGCAGAGACTGGGGTGTTTGGCCCACCATAAAATATTGAATGAATGAACACACGACCATGACAGTATTCAGCATCATGCCTGGTGCCAATACAGAGCAGGAGACAATAAATGTCAAATGGACAAGTCTGTGAATTAAAGACAGGAAACCAGTGGAGATTGGAGTAGCCGTGCAGTAAATATTGATTGAAGCTGAATAAAAAGGTGAGGCACGGATTCTGTTTTTCTTATGCAAGAGACACTAAAATCATTGATGAATACACTGTCCCTTGATCTGGAAGCTGCATAACCAGGTGGGTGATAATTATATGTGAACCCAGCTCTGAAACAGCTACAGGTTTGAAAACATCATTAAAAGCTAAGGGACAATTACAGTTGTTGGCATAAGTGTTGTTTTTCAGTGGTTTTAATTTTATTCTCTTCCAGACTCATTGTGGAACTCCTGCTTGTACAGACCAGTGCAGCCCAGACCAGCAGCCTGCAAAGATGACAGTCCTCAGGTGACAAAGAGAACCAGAGACCTGGACAGTACTGCCCAAGGCACCCCCTGCCCGCATCCCACCAATGGTACAGCGACCCCTGGAGAATCCCTTAGGAACTGCACCTGTTTTTAGCCTCGGTGAATGGGGCACACAGTTCTGCGTCTGGATCCAAGACGTGCTCAATTTCCTTTGGTGCTTTTTCATACATTTTCTTCCTTTCCGTCTGAGCCTTGCTGGCCTCCAGCGGGGGGAAGTCGTAGTAACCCTTCCTCTTGGCTTTGAGGCGCAGCTTGTTCCGATAGTGTTCAATGTCTGACTTCTGCTTCAGGGCTTTGTTCACCTGGGGAGAGAAACAGTCTCATCATGCGTGGTGCCCAAATACACAGCAGGTGACGACTGTCAAGTGAATAAACAAGTCTATGGCCATTTAGCTGATGTCCAGCTGGATAAGACCACCAGTTCTTAAAGGGCTAGAGCTGGGATGAATGGGATGGGAAAGAAGAGTAGACATCCTGCTTGCAAGGTCTCCCAGCTCTATCAAGCTGCACTCAAAAGCTTATTTCTCTCAGTCTATAGCTTTGTTGTTGTTGTTTAGTTGTTCAAGCATGTCTGCTCTTTTGCAATCCAATAGACTATAGCCCACCAGGCTCCTCTGTCCATGGGATTTTCTGGGAAAGATTACTGGAGTGGGTTACCATTTCTTCCTCCAGGGGATCTTCCAACCCAGGGATCGAACCCATGTCTCCCCGTCTCCTGCATTGCAGGCGCATTCTTTACTGCTAGGTAATTTTGAAGCCTTGCATGGCCATTATTGCCAACTGGTTCCTGCTCACCTGTCAAAGATACAAATGGATGACTGGACTAAATAAATTAACAAATGATAGGAAGATGTTGTGCCCACAAACAGAGCAGAATGAAACCTGCCTGATACTTACTGAACAATATGGAGAACCATTGGAGCTGTTTGCAGTCAGACTTGACTACATCTGTATAATCATGTATAAAGTAGAGAGCATTTTCATAGCTAAGATTTCAAGGAACAATCATGGAAAGGCTGGTAAATGTGGGGATGATGTCCACCTGGCAGATGAGGAAACTAAGAGTCAAAAAAGTTAAGTTAGTAAAGCGAAGAGCTGGGACCCCTAGTGAACTAAGAGCTCCTCTTACAGATTCTGTGCTGTGCCATCACTGTGATGACTTACATGCGTGATGTCTTCTTAACCTTCATGACAACCCATAATCAGAGGTGGGGTCAGGGTTTGACCTTGGATGATCTGTGTCAGAGTTCAGAGTCTGCACATTTAGTTGCTAAATCCTGCCCCTCAGGATGAGAAGACAAAGAAGTACAGAGGGTCCAGGGTCTAAGCCCCTGGACTGCAGATTCTGCCCAAGGAGTGGCTGGGGGCTGGGGTTGGTGCGGGCTTGACAGAATTAGGGCTTTCCATTTGGAAGATGCTCAAGGCAATGGTCAATCGGCACAGCATTGGAGCTGCATGCAGAGCTGGCAAAAATCCAGAGGCCCAGACCTGCTGAATCAGAATCTTCAAGAGTGAGGCTTGGGCATCTGTAGTTTTCAAAAGTCCCAGAGCTGACTCTGGTCCCGTACCTGGGTGAGAAATCTCTGGCACTGATCAGTGGTTTTCAAATTATATTCCGTGGATTCGATGAAGATCAGTAGAAAATCTGAGAGTTAGGAGTTTTGCCCTCCAAAAGCCAATACACAGCTCTTTTCATATTGCTTTAGCAAGTCTAGGGACCTGGGCTAGGAACAGTTGCCCGAGGGCTCCAGTGGGGTCCTCAGGAGTCAGGGAAGTGCAGGGGCAGCAGGAAGACGGGGCTGAGCTGCTGGTCCTCATTCCCGCCGCCCACGCTCCCGTCTGCTGTCTGTGTTGGACTCCTACAAAACAGTGTGTTTGAAGAAAGGATTAGGGGGTGAGAGAAGACTTAAGGTCCAGCGGTCTCAGAAACTTGAGGTTGGATCCCCAGGTCAGGCTCCGCTGAGCTTCTGAAGACGCGTGAGAAATACAGAGGTGGTGAGGACAGGGAGGACAGGAGGAACTGCCTGGAGGCCCCGGGGACACGGCAGAGGAGATTCCTTACTGATGCAGCCAATGCCAAGGGGGAAAGCGTGGGGTGGGGGGGGGTACAGCTGTCTCACCCCTTTTGTGTCCTTCCTGGACCTGAAAGTCCCCCAGGTAGCAGGGTTCAAAGTCTGGAATTCTGGGCTTCCAGCCATCGGACCCATGAACCGCTGATTCACTGTCCACACTGCTGACAATATTTTAGATTAAGCTCTTTTTCTTCTTAAGTCTCTTCTATTTGGATAATGAACTTAAAATCTACTAGGACATCAGGACTCCGAAAACTAAGGCTGGTAGTACTACCTTCTGCAGAGGGAACTGCTTGCTCCCCTCTGTCCTGTGGGTCCCCCCACTGCCACAGGGAAGCATGGGAGCAGGGTCCCCTCTTGAGCCAAACTTAAGTAAGTTTGCCAGCAACACAAGGGAAGAATCTCCTTTTAAAGTCAATCTCTGTCTCTCACTCATTCCCAACTCTTCACGAAACATTTACCAGAGTTCACTGGGTTTATATGCAAACCAGGATAATTCTGTTGCTTTCAGTCATTTACATTTTAATGATGGCACGGCATAAAGCTGGGGCTAAGGGTATAGTTTCTGGAACCAGACCAACTGCCTGGGTTTAAATCCCAGCTCTGTCTTTCCCTAGCTGTGTGACCTTGGGCACATTACTTAACTTCTCTGTGCCTCAGATTCTTTTGCTGTAAGAGGGAGATAATCCTACTGCTGTCACGGAGCTGTTGTGACGACTGCAGGAGTTCACATGCACGGCAAGCTTACAATATGGCCAGGCACTGAGACCAACTCTAAAACAGGCTATCTATTTTACATATGGGAATGAATATGTTTCCACAGTACTCGCTCCATTCATCTTGAAGATTTTTGTATGAAGAACAGAATGCAAAAAAAATTTCATTACATCTTTTGTATATTGAAAAAAAATAAATCTTATTACCATTAATGTGGCTTGTGCAGGGTTCATTTTCATCAAAGACTAAGGGAAAGGGAGTCTGACAGAGACAGGGGAAGGGAAATGAGTAGCTTTGGGAGCACAGAGCACTAAGGTGAGTAGGCTTGGGTGGGGTGGGGCAGTGGTGGGGGCTTTGGGCTGAATAGCACGGGTGCGGCACTTTGGGGGTTGGGGGTTCAGGGGAGGGGCAGGACGAAGAAAGGAAGGCAGACAGGCCACATCTACACAGCTGTCTTAGAATGTCCCTGTTCCTTCTTGCCCATGGGAGTTACTCTGGTTGTTTTTTCTGGCTCTTGTTTCAAGAAGGAGAGAGGAAGGGGCAATCCAGCTGCAAGAAGTAGCTGTGACAATACAAACCAACACCTGGGAGCTTTGAGGGTTAGACACAGCACTGGCTGTGTTTGATCTACAAGTAGTGGTGAGAGCGCGGTGCTTTAGGAAAACCCGTCCATGCAGCGAGCCCAGCAGCCAGGAGCAGATATATATAACCTGAGCACCTATATATATCCCATCCTCTAGGATAAACTCTCAAATGCCCAGGACATGGTTCAGTGTGCAAGCAGAGATTCCAGTCCTGACACTTTGCACTGCTAGGTGATTCTAGCAATGTACTCATCCAGGGGTAAGATACGTGTCTACCGATGTACAAAGCCAGGGGTTCGCCAACATAAGGCTACATGTTATGTAGATGCTTTACTTTTATAAGGTTTGAAGAAGCAAACTGAGGGGTATATTTTTTCTAACTCTTGCAAAGATCTCCCCAACCTGGGTCCTGATGGTATCTTTAGGCTGGCAGCATCTCACAAGTCTTTAATAGTTCCCTCATTCCACTTGCCACTGAGAAAACCAGCAAAGAGAAGACGCTAGCATGACATCCTCTGAGCCAGGAATCCATTTCTGGAATCTCTCCTAAGATGACATTCCAAGAGAATTTCAAAGTCAGAGATGAAAGTTAACGTCGTCAGTAATCAGACATATCAGTATCAGGTACTTCTTGATTCCAGGCCCACAAAGGGGCACATCATTCCCATGGATATGTGACAAACTCATAACCTCAATCCAATCATAAGAAAACACCAGACAAATCCAAACTGAGGGACATTAGACACAGTAACTGGCCAGTACGCTTCAAAAGAATAATAGTCATGAAGAACAAAATGGTCACAAAGGATGGAGGAACTCTCCCAAACTTGAACTACCCCAAACTGGTTTGGGAGGAGACTCAAGGGACAATTAAATGCCACATGGGATCCTGGATTGGATTACAGAACGGAGAAAGGACACGAGAGTTAAACCGGTGAATTTCAAATGAGGTCTGCACATTATTCAACAGTTCAGTTCAGTCACTCAGTCGTGTCCGACTCTCCACGACACCATGAATCACAGCATGCCAGGCCTCCCTGTCCATCACCAACCCCCGGAGTTCACTCAAACTCATGTCCACAGAGTCGGTGATGCCATCCCGCCATCTCATTCTCCGTCGTCCCCTTCTCCTCCCGCCCCCAACCCTTCCCAGCATCAGAGTCTTTTCCAGTGAGTCAACTCGTCGCATGAGGTGGCCAAAGTATTGCAGTTTCAGCTTTAGCATTAGTCCCTCCAATGAACACCCAGGATCGATCTCCCTTAGAATGGACTGGTTGGATCTCCTTGCGGTACAAGGGACTCTCAAGAGTCTTCTCCAATACCACAGTTCAAAAGCATCGATTCTTTGGCGATCAGCCTTCTTCACAGTCCAACTCTCACATCCATACATGACCACGGGAAAAACCATAGCCTTGACTAGACGGACCTTTGTTGGCAAAGTAATGTCTTTGCTTTTTAATATATTATCAAGGTTGATCATAACTTTCCTTCTGCACCAATATTATGTTCCTGGGCTGGATCATTTTTTACGGTTACACAAGGTGTTCATATTAGGGATAGCAGGTAAACAACTAGCTGGATAAAGGAATTCTCTGTACTATTATGACAACTCTTTTGTAAATCTAAAATTATTCTCAAAATAAAAAGTTTCTATAAAGTCATGCACGAAAACTAAAACCAAAAAATACCTGGTTTGAACAACAGGAAGAGTAGTTTCCCAATCAATGGTGTACTTACTCAATCAAGACATTCACAACAATTGTCAGAAAGACAACAGCAACACAGCCAGTGCTTAAGATGCAAGATATAAAGTGGTCTGAATATGATAAGATTCTAAAATATACATGAGTTTGAGCAAAAGCTTGAAGAGAAGGTGGAAACATGAAAACAGAGGATATGTTAGGGTAGTGAAATTACAGTGGTCTTTCTTATTTTTTGAATTTTGTATGCTGTTATTCTGTTTGCTTTAAAATAGTCTTTTAAAGAATTACCTACAATTCATAAAAAGAAAATTTATGGCTCTGAGGCTGTGTTTTCTTCACTTAAACAAACTGCCTGTAAGAGAAGGAGGAAGATGATAAAATAATCTGCCTAAAATGTCACAAGGCAGCAAATTACAGAGAACAGTTCAGGGCTGTTTTTCAATCCAGATGCCAGCAAGGTCTATTCCTTCAACTACCAAAATGTGACATGTATACATTTCTGGACAGGGAGAATGCTACTCTGTTCTCCTATGACAGTGTGATGGGTCTGGCTGAAAAAGAGAGTGCTAAGTTAGATTTAGTCAACATCTGGAATCTGTCCCCATGACATACACATTGCTAAGCTGGGATGAAAAGATCCAGGCATGGCAGCCATCACCTGGGTCCATACGGGTAGAGGGTCTTAATGAAGAATAGTTACCAGTGCATCAGTGATGACCTCAGAGACCTCTAATCTGGGGCTTGAGTGTCCAGTGGCAGAACTGGGCCCAGGGAAAGATTCAGTGGCTGTGATTAGCTTTGAGAAGATATGTAGGTTCCCAAATTGTAGTGCCTAAGGGCATTAAGTACTTGATCACTGAATCCTGGATGGTTAGCTGACTAATGATGAAGTATGCTCAGTCACTCAGTTGTGCATGAATGACTCTGTGACCCTATGGACTGTAGCCCTCTAGGCTCCTCTGTCCATAGGATTCTTCAGCTAAGAATACTGGAGTGGGTTGCCATTTCCTACTCCAGGGGATCTTCCTGACCCAGGGATCAAACCCGTGTCTCCTACATCTTCACTTAAACAGGTGGGTTCTTAACCATTAGCACCACCTGAAAGCTAATGATGATGATATAATAATAACATATTTGTTGTATGCTAGACAATATTCTATGTGCTTTATGCATATTAACTCATTTGATCCTCACAACAGTCCCATTGTACAGATAGAGATACCGAGGCACATTGTACAGATAGAGAATTTAAGCTGTTGGTGATGGACAGGGAGGCGTGGCATGCTGAGGTTCATGGGGTCGCAAAAAGTCGGACACAACTGAGCAACTGAACTGAACTGAACTGAAGGTCACGCAGATAGTAAGTAGAAGAGCCAGAACTCACATTCTTGCAGTGTGGCTGGACAGTCCATACTCTTTCAAGCAAAGCGCTCTTTTTTACTGATGGGCCACAGTAAGTCAAAGAGAGGGAAGGAGTGCTGGACAGGGAACCAGGGGACCTGATCATCATGCTGTCACAATAACCTGCAGTGTGACTCTGAGTAAGCCACCTGAGCCCTCTGATTTCCATTCCTTTGTCTAAAAAAAAATGAGGAGGTTGGGATACAAGTGCTCTATGAGTCTACTGCCAGTTAAGCTCTTTTTATTTTTAATTATTTATTTATTTTTATTTTTGGCTGCCCTGTGTGGCTTGTGGGAGCTTAGTTCCCCAACTAGGGATCAAACCCAGGCCCACATAAGTGAAAGTGTCAAGTCTTAACCACTGGACCTCCAGGAAATTCCCAGCTAAGTTCTTTTTAAAAATTGATGAACATCAACTCATCACCCCTCTAGGTAGTTCAGTCTCTCTGTCCAGAAAACAGAAGGAGCTTCCTGGATCAGTTCTATAACAGGCTTTTTCATGTGGCCTGAATGGGGGATGTGGACAAGCTGCTGATGGGCATTTACAGTACCCAGCTGTATGAGGTTGTGGTGTGTTCCTCAAGGTGTGGTGGGAAAGAGCCTTTAAAATTTAGGAAATCTCCCACCCAGTGCAGGTAACCATAGCTGGCCGGGTATAAACAAACAAGTGAATAACCAAACTGTTGAATGACAACAGAGAATAACAATGAAATTATGTGTGTGTGCATGCATGTGTGAGGTATTCACAAGGAGGTTCCATAAGCACGGCCTTCAGGGATCATAAACATCTTCAGCCCACTGACCATTCTGCTGCAGAAGAGGGAGAAATGGCAGCTAGTTTTTACCCAATGTACTCTCTTGTTCCCCCCTAAACTGCCTCTATCTATCATCTATCTATCTCCATCCACCCACCCATCCATCCATCCATCTGTTTTTCTTTGGTGAAATCTCTGATGTACAGTACTAATCTTTTTAAGACTTAGGAAAATTGACTAACATGACGCTATTCATTGATATTGCTCCTGGAAGCACGCAAAGGGTTGCTTCAAGCTTGCTCGAAGAAATAAAAGTCATTTCAAAGCCTATGTAGTGGGCCACATTCCCTGTCCATATCTCCTCTGGCCCCCTATCAATTCCAGCTCTCCCATCCCCTCTGCCACAGATACCCCATCATGACCACTCTAGTGGTGTTATCAAGAAAGGAAGCAGGCTGTGTGAGTGCGGGATTAGGGAAGCAGAATTTTGGATGTTTCTCTTTATAATGACAGTTTTTTAAAAAGTCCCCTATGGGCTTTCTGGCCTGGAGAGTTCCATGGACTGTATAGTCCATGGGGTCACAAACAGTTGGACACGACTGAACGACTTTCACTTCACTTCATTTCATGGACTTTCTGATGAAGGTGGAAAATGCTCCAAAAACATCACTCAAAGAACTGGTTTCGGGTGACCGGTGTCCTGATTCGTTCCACTGAGGCCTGCACGTGCAGAGGTCAAAATGACCCACAGAGCCCCGGACACCTGCGCCCGGGGCCCCCAGGGGCTCCTCCCTGGTCCACACTCACAGAGGCCTGGCTGCTCCCACTCTTTCCCACCCTGTCCTGGGGTGCTCACCTCGCCGTTGAGGACAGCCGGCTCCTGGCTCCTGTCCGAGGTGGGGTGCACCACGGGGAGGGCTGTGGGTTTTATCCCGATGAGCTGCACAGACCCAGAAGACGTGTCAAAGGGATCCACAGCCACCTTGCCAGCGTTGTCAAAAAGGACCGCTCCTTCCTCTTCATCACTCGCCGGCACTAAAGCACAACATAAACACATTGATTTTCTGTTGCAGGGGAGTTGTGCCATCGTGGGGGAATGTATGTCAGGCTCACAGCCTAAGGACATCATTTTACTCAAAATGACCTCAGGAACAACAGCGTCTGGTTCGGTGCCAACGGCTCGCTGCTGGTGGTGGCTTTCTCTTAAAATTTACAATCTATACTCTTCACCCCACCACTGGTTTGAATTTAAACGGCAAAACCATTCCTTCAAAACTGTGACAGAACACATTTGGGGGAAAAAAAAGTTAATTTGTTCTCTATATTTGAGTCGGAGATGGGGAAAGTGCCATTTGGCCAAACTTGGTAGCTATTCTTAAAATATGATAATCAAGACAATAACAGCACTCAGTTTAGTCTCTGCCACCAAAGCCACCCATTTTCTCATTGCATAAGAGTTAAGAGTCTTCTCTGGTCAGCCAGCCACGGTAATTGCTGCTGAAACTTTTTTATTCCCCCTAAAGACTGTTTCTCCAGTGACTAAGGTTTTGGTTTCTTTCATTTGTCTAAAACGAAAGAAAGCTAAGAAATAACCACCGAGAAATGAATTTAAAGCTACAGTGAAAGTCACTCAATCATGTCCAACTCTTTGCGACCCTATGGACTATACAGTCCATGGAATTCTCTAGGCCAGAATACTGGAGTGGGTAACCTTTCCCTTCTCCAGGGGATCTTCCCAACCCAGGGATTGAACCCAGGTCTCCTGCATTGCAGGCAGATTCTTTACCAGCTAAGCCACAAGGGAAACCCTTAAAGCTACAGACAACTCCCCGAATTACCTAGAGCAATTTGCACCTACACTCTGTTAAACTAATGCTCCCCTCTGACAGAGGGTTCTGCTGCAATTGCTGAACAACAGCCGTCTTCCTTGTGCGTCCATAGATAGGCTGATGGAGAATGTTCCAGGGCCAGTGGTACCTTGCTGATTTACTTGAAGCACATTCTCATTAAATAACTATATGAATGACAGTGGCTCGGCAAGAGGTAAATGAAGCCCGTTCAAACAACCAACCCAGTAAGCAACTTAGGAGCAAAATAGGTGTTATATAAAGTATGAATATAATAGAAGTGTATTCATCTTTCCCCCTGTCTCACGAGATTGGGATGCCATTTAAATTATTGAGAAACACATAGCTTGTGTCATCCTGTCACTTATCATAATCACAGAAGATTTGTCAAATTAAGCCAAGTAAATTGCTATTTTTACAAAAGTGATTAAAACTCTTCACAGTCTAACCATGGGTTATAACTGGAATATTTGGGAGTGCTGTGGACTTATTTGTAAATAGCAGGTCACCGATGAGCCAATGACAGAGGAAGATCTTTATTCAGATGTGTTACCAGATGCATGTATCATTTTAGAACGTAGTTTTGCTAGGCAGTTCTTGCTTTCCCTTCATTATCTCCCTCCCAGACAACGGCTATGAAGTTCAAGATGGCACTAAGATGACTCGGTGTATCCAAGATGCACTCCAAGATGGCACCAAGTAATTCTTGCCTCATAGTCACATAGGACTAACAAATAGGTAATTGCAGAAATGACAATGTATTGCTTCCAAGTCTAGGTCATTAAAAAAGCATTGTTGCTTCCACCTTGCTCTCTCTTGGATTACTTCCTACTCTAGAGGAAGTCAGCTGCCATGTTTATGAGACCACTAAAGTAGCCCTATGGAGAGGTCCATTTGGCAAGAAACTGAGACTCCTGCCAACAACTGTGACAGACAGCCATCTTGTAAATGGGTTTGATCAGGCCTTTTGATGGTTACAGCTTACCCCAATATCTTGACTGCAACCTCATGAGATACTCTGAGCCAGAATCACCCAATTAAGCCATTTCTGAATTCCTGACCCACAGACATTATGTGAGATACTAAATTTAGATAATCATTTTTGCTGGCTAGGTGTTGGGGTAATTTGTTACACAGCTCTAAGTAACAAATACACTTCCTAAACAATCCCCCTCCTCTGAGCTTCCACTCGGCTCCTCCTACCTCTAAAATACACATTCCACTAGCAGCTAGGATGGATTATCTTTTCAGGAGATGACCAGATCACAGCACTCCTTTGATCAGAACCCTTTGAAGGCTTCATCTCTCTCAGAATAAAACCAACAGTCTTTACTGTGACCTACAAAATTCTGTACCATGTGGTGCTGGCCACCTTGCTGAGCCCATTTCCCAACTCTCCCCTGAGCCAGTCTGCTCCAGCCACAGTGGCCTTTTGAACACAGCAGGCTTGTTCCCACCTCCAGGATTTTGTATTCACTATTCCTTCTGCTCAGACTGCTTTTTCCATGATTCTTTACCTGCCTAGTTCCTTCTTATTTTTCAAGTTGCTGCTTAAAAAAGACTTTCTTTATCCACCAATCTAAAATAACTCACCCCATCCCTCTATTATTTCTGCATCGCCTTTATCACTATTGCTATATTGATTTAATCTTCTCCCATCCCCTGCCACTAGAACATAAGCTCCATTCATGCCCATCTTTTTAAAGTCTGATGCCTTTGCCTTTAACAATGTCTTACATGCAGTTGGCTTTCAATAGGGATTTGCTGAATGAGTGAAGGAAGGACTAAAATTTCCTGACTTGGAAAAGGAGATGCTGTTAGTACCTGCAAAACCAGTAAACATGTAAAAGTTAAAGTCTTGCCATCATGAAACCATTCAGAGGTTGAAAAGATGGTACTTCACATTTTTATTGCTTCCAAATTGTGATACTCTTACTTCCCACCCCACGGTCAGGTAAAGGGCAGAGCGTAACTCTAATAGGACAGGAAAAGGATACCCTGGAAACTACAAACTGCAACTCTTTTCCATCATCACGTAAAGTCATATTTAGATTCACACAATAATTCCTCTAGGTTTCTTTAAGAGCAAAACAGCTATCCTCCCCCCAAAAAGACTATGTGGAAAAACACATTAAAAGGCATTGCATTAAGTGCTAATACCTTAAAGTGTCGTGTGAATACAGCAGGTTCATGAGAATATTTAAAGCATAATTTGTCCCCAAAGAAAAAAGCATGGGGCAATGCTAAGAAAAAGGCCACTGAGGAAGTCCTAGAACATCATCATGTCATCAGTAATTGCCACCAAGCATCCACCCCATATCTATTTGTGTTTTGTTTGCATTGCTGGTTTGAACTTCAGTAAATAAGGCTGGAAAGAGATTCCACTTTGTCCTGTTTCAACTGGCAGGAGGAGAACCTTCCCAGCAGAGGCAGAAAATGCCCTTCAACTAAACGTGTTCTTTTGTGGGGGGAATCTTTATTAAAGCTCAAAGACAAATAATCTACAACTAGAATCACTGCCCTTTGGTGTTGCTTATCAAATCATAAGTGAGTTTCCATCTTATTGAGAAGGCAAAGAAAATAAAAACTGAAACTGTTTTTGAGCGAATATCTCTGACAAATCCTCAAGGCCCCCTGCCAAGAAAGTAGTGATTCATCCTTCAAGCTCTCTGATTCTTGTCTCCCTCCTGTCCCATGATAGCTAGGAGGCAAGGTCTGATTAAACTCTGAACCCTGGCTGTGAAATCATGGTATCTTAAAAGAAGGTACACCCTTATGGGTTTATGGAGGTTCTTTCTTGTAAATAACTGAAAGTATAAATACGTACATTATGTTCTCACCTTGAACTCATTTTTAACTCTTTCAAGGAAAACACTCTTCCTAAGGTGATATTCATTTTCTTTCAGAAGTTTGCATGCCTGTGTGCTTAGTTTCTCAGTCATGTCTATCTCTTTGTGACCTCATGGACTGTAGCCCGCCAGGCTCCTCTGTCTCTGGGATTTTCCAGGCAAGAATACTGGAGTGGGTTGTCACTTCCTTCTCCACGGGATCTTCCTGACCCAGGGATTGAACCTGTGTCTCCTACATCTCCTTTATTGGTAGGCAGATTCTTTACTACTGAGCCACCTGGGAAGTTTAAGCATCTGTATTTAGTTGAGAAAATGCCAAATTGTTTTGCTTTCAAACTCCTAGCTCTCACATCTATCTTTCCCACTTATATTTAAACATCATCTTGAAACAGACTCTAAAACTGCCTATAGCTATGGACCAAACAGAAGCAGAAGATATTAAGAAGAGGTGGCAAGAATACACAGAAGAATACAAAAAAGATCTTAATGATCCAGATAACCACGATGGTGTGATCACTCACCTTGAGCCAGACAACTTGGAGTGAGAAGTCAAGTGGGCCTTAGGAAGCATCACTATGAACAAAGCTAATGGAGGTGATGGAATTTCAGCTGAGCCACTTCAAATCTTAAACGATGATGCTGTGAAAGTGCTGCACTCAATATAAGAGCAAATTTGGAAAATTCAGCAGTGGCCACAGGACTGGAAAAGGTCAGTTTTTATGCCAAGCCCAAAGAAGGGCAATGCCAAAGAATGTTTAAACTATCACACAATTGCACTCATTTCACATGCTAGCAAAGTAATACTCAAAATTCTCCAAGCCAAGCTTCAACAGTACGTGAACTGAGAAATTCCAGATGTTCAAGCTGAATTTAGAAAAGGCAGAGGAGCCAGAGATCAAATTGCCAACATCCGTTGGATCATAGTAAAAGCGACAAAATTCCAGAAAAACATCTACTTCTGCTTCATTGAGTATGCTAAAGCCTTTGACTGTGTGGATCACGAAAAACTGAAAAATTCTGAGATGGGAATACCAGACCACTTGACCTGCCTCCTGAGAAATCTGTATGTAGGTCAAGAAGCAACAGTTAGAACCAGACATGGAACAATGGACTGGTTCCAAATTGGGAAAGGAGTACGTCAAGACTGCTTATTGTCACCCTGCGTATTTAACTTATATGCAGAGTACATCATGTGAAATGCCAGGTTGGATGAAGCACAAGCTGGAATCAACATTGCTGGAAGAAATATCAATAACCTCAGATATGCAGATGACACCACCCTTATGGCAGAAAGCAAAGAGGAACTAAAGAGCCTCTTGATGAAAGTGAAAGAGGAGAGTGAAAAGCTGGCTTAAAACTCAACATTCAAAAAACAAAGATTATGGCATCCAGTCCCACCACTTAATGGCAAATAGATGGGGGAAACAATGGAAACAGTGAAAGACTTTATTTTCTTGGGCTCCAAAATCACTGCAGATGGTGACTGCAGGCACAAAATTAAGATACTTGCTCCTTGGAAGAAAAGCTATAACAAACCTAGATAGTAAATTTAAAAGCAGAGACATTACTTTGCCAACAAAGATCTGTAAAGTCAAAGCTATGGTTTTTCCAGTAGTCATGTATGGATTTGAGAGCTGGACCATAAAGAAGGCTAAATGCTGAAGAATTGATGCTTTTTGAGCTGTGGTGTTGGAGAAGGCTCTTGAGAGTCCCTTGGGTTGCAAGGAGATCAAACCATCAATCCTAAAGGAAATCAATCCTGAATATTTATTAGAAGGACTGATGCTGAAGCTGAGGCTCCAATACATTGGCCACCTGATGAGAAGAGCTGACTCATTAGAAAAGACCCTGATGCTGGGAAAGATTGAAGGCAGGAGGAGAAGGAGACGGCAGAGGACAAGATGGTTGGATTACACCACTGACTCAATGGATGTGAGTTTGAGCAAGCTTCAGGAAATGGTGAAGGGCAGGGAAGCCTGGTGTGCTGTAGTCCATGTGGTCACAAAGAGTCAGACATGACTGAGTGACTGAACAACACAATAACAACAGCTATGTTAACTAATGAAGCCATTGAATTAGAAGTTTTCCTATCCCCACCTCACCCCTGCCTTCAGTCACACTGCATATGAGACAGTCTTTTCCTTTTAAAGTTTTGGTTTTCACAAAAATGTAGAGAGTTAGAAGCTACTAAGGCGACAAACCTGGTGAAAACCAAGAACAATTTTAGAATAACAGCCTGTTAAATGAACATTTATTAATTAAAATCAGTAACCCTAACTTCTAGGATGGACACTGAGCCATAAAACAACATCTGATTATTCCATACCCAAAGAATAATCTATTCTCAGAGGTTATATTCACACAATAAGTACTTTTTGCAAGCTGACAATGTGATGGAAATACACCTTATACGTTTTCCACAATTCCATTCAATGTTATTTTTTCTTTCCCTTCCTTCCCTCTGTTTATCTTCTAATCCAATAAAATGTTATTGATGTTTTTGATGAACTATAATATTGCATTGTGATAAAGTGGAACCTGTGTTAAAAAAGGACACTTGTAGGTTCCATTGAAGGTCCAGCCTAGAATTCTAATGTGCTTCAGCATCTGTTGAATTTTACATTAAACGAGTTGGTCCTTTCATTTCTATTTGAAACTTTCAAAGTGAAGCCTCACTGAATAGGAACCTGCGGCCAAAGGGAAGTGACCAAGTCTGAAAATTCACTGTGTTTACCTTTGGCAAAATAAAATGCAACGAAGCGCTGTAAACTGGGAGAAAAGATGGCTTTTTAATAAAACAAACACATTAAAACCTCAACCTGGCACAGTAACTGCATTTTATTCATGCACCGGCTGTTGCTATTTCTGAACCTGATATTTAAATAATCAAAGTGACCTAAACGGAATAAGGAGGCAGGCAGGAAGGGTGGGGGAAACAAGAACAGGAAGGTTAGCGGGAACATTTAGAGAACTCAGTGTCCCATCGACCGACCGGGCCAGTGGGGAGTCATGGAGTATGAAACCGGTCCTGCCCCTTCCCCTTGTACAGATTAAATGCAGGGAAGGGGGAAAGGCATCCTCTTGTAAGAGAGTATTTATTGACAGAACAGTCTGTATGTTGCACATTTTTAAGCAAGTAAAAGGGCATAGAGCAGTATGTCCATTGGTCTCATTGTACAAAATAAAACAAAGCAATACAACAAAAAAGCAAATATACGTGTGCGTTGTCATATGCATAGTCAATAGGTCTGAGAGAGACACATTGAGTTATTCAAGACCCTTTGAAGACTGGGGTGGGTGATGGGGCATCTGGGGGAGGATGGACTCTGATTTCAGTCCAGTTCAGTTTAGTCCAGTTGCTCAGTCGTGTCCAAAATCTGCAACCCCTGTTCATCACCAACTCCTGGAGTTTACCCAGACTTTATACATTTCCAGGAAGAACATAAAGGAAGGAGGAGTGTGCCAGGAGTAGGAGGAGCAGGATGGCCTCCTGATTAGAGGTCATGGCAACCACCACATTTGGTTAACACAGCCTGCCCCTGTGGCTTCACTGCCCACTGTCTCTGGGTTGCATCACTCCCTCTGCCCACCTCTCTGATGATTTCACTCAGGAGGAAAGAGGAGAGAAAGTTGCGAAGTTCACATCTCCCTTTACAAGCCGGAGTTCCTGAGGTCCCCTGTGTGTTGGCTTGGCAGAATACCAAGTGGTCCCAGGGCGGGTGGTTATTCCCGGAAAACCCCATACGTCACACCCTGATTCTGGCATGGAACGAACGGTCTCTATGTTACAGAGCATAGAGGGTTTAGGAGAAGAAAAAAATTTAAGAATCAAATCGGTATGCCAGTTTAAACAAATGCTTTATATAATGGCCAGAAATAGGGACCACGTTTTCTCTACAGAAGACAAATCCATTCTGTCACTCTTTTTTGGTCAAGAAAAGAAATAAGTGATATTTGAAAACAAAAGAATATTCTGGTGCTCTCTTCAAGACAGAGTCCTTGAACCACACTTCATCAAATTCCTTTTTAAAAAGAAGCACAGCCAACCAGAGTGCCAGACTGTTTGCCTTTTCACCTGGCATTGCTATAGGACTCCATCTATAACCCTTGGAGATCCAAAAGGAATTTTCCGTGATCTGAGTGGCAGAGACATCACACATGGAAGGATCGAGCAAAGATGAGGCTCAGGACAAGATGAGGAGGAGGGAGGGAGGCTGCACAATGATGCCTGACAGATGCCATCTATAGAGGGTGCGACAGCACAGCAAGGCAGCTGTGACCACTTGCAAATAAGCCCCAAGACCAGTCCTTTACAGGGAGGGAAAAGATCTGCCCGAGAGAGAAAC
Organism: Moschus berezovskii; assembly: GCF_049115385.1. NCBI lineage: Eukaryota > Metazoa > Chordata > Mammalia > Artiodactyla > Moschidae > Moschus > Moschus berezovskii. Next base: position 68,525,985 of record NC_142473.1, on the reverse strand, counting down.
TAAATGGTTAAGTTGCCCTGGAGAATAAAGACGGGAGCACAGGCTGATTTTTATGATGACAGATTTATTACTGTCTTGTTTTTCCTGGGGGAGCTGAACTTGTACTGTCGGGATTCACAGGCAGAGACTGAACCCCTGAAATTTATCAAGGGACTCAGGCAAGAAAATGAAGGGCAACCTCCAAGACAAGCATCGGTTCAGAAACCTGCCACCCTAGTGGACCTGGTGCTAGAAACCAAGGCAATTCACCCCCAAATGAGAAAAATCTCTAAGCAAACTTCAGTTCAACCTGTAAATGGGTTTTTTTTCCTGCACAGTCCCATAAGAACAGAGGGCAGAGGTAGCGAAACAGAATAATTCAGGGAAGGGTATAGTGTGATACCTCAGGAAGGTAGGTAGGACTTTGTAGGACACAGTAAGGAGGAGAGTGGGGGCTGATTTAAAGCACACTGGTGTGCAAGTGTGAGCACGCGCTTGCGCAAGTGTGTGTGGGCTGGGCTCGGGGGTGGTGCTTGGCAGGGAAGGCTTCTCACCATTTCTCTTCCGAGCCTCCTCCTTTGTCACTTGCTGCTGTGCCATTACATTCTGGGGTGAGCGCCTCCCCGAGCTGGGCTTCCCTGATTCGTTGCTGATGACAGAGCCATTCTCACTGGGCGACCTGCTGGAGGTAACCATAGCAACAGGGAGACGGTAAGTTTCAACTGGAGCAACCTCCTCTCAAGGTTATTTTATTTGCACAGTTTATGTCTATAGCCTTTCTTTCCGGTTTTATCCACCAAGAAGACATAATACAGGAAAAGGGGAAAAAACAAACCCTGCACTTCAACACTATAGCTTAACACTACAGGGTTAAGCAACGACTGTTGTAAAGTGCATTTATCAGTGCTCAGCTCTGCAGCAAAGTTCAATGAGTGCAGCCCTCCATTCCCATCTCCTTTTCATTAACCCCCAGTGCCTACGGACATGGCAGTGATGGTGTTTGCTCACTGAGCCCTCTTTTTAAAATATGGCAATTGCAGAGTGTTTGATTCACACGGCATCTTGAGGGACATGCATAATTCTCTTTGGCTGGTTTCTTTACAGAATATACCTTGACTCCTAAAGATTAAGTCACTCCACCACTGAGTTCTCTCTCTCTCTCACACACACACGCACACACATTCTTTGTGCTAACTGGTAACCACTTACATTTCAATCTATCAATTTGAGCTATCCATTCATTCAGAAATCCCGACTCTGTGCTGGGATCTGTGCCAGGTTTACAGGCATACAGAGATATGAAGATACCACCCATGTTCTCCAAACACCCGCCATGAGCACCTACTATGTGCCAAGGACTGTGCTGCATGCTTTCAAACTGTCGCGCTATGTGCTAAGTCACTTCAGTCACATCCAACTCTGTGACCCTAGGGACCGTAGCCCTCCAGGCTCTTCTGTCCATGGGATTCTCCAGACAAGAGTACTGGAGTGCACTGCCCTTTCCTTTCTCCAGGGGATCTTCCCGACCCGAGGATCGAACCCCCGTCTCTCATGTCTCCTGCATTGGCAAGCAGGTTCTTCAACACTAGTGCCCACCGGGAAGCCCTTCAAACTGTTACTGCATCCTTATTACAACCAACTGGCCCGGTGACTGCCACTCTTGTTAGCAAGTGAGGAGTGTGACCTTCAGGAGGGGAGGTGCCTTGTCCAGGGCAGAGTTGGCAAGTGGGGAGCCAGCCCTGGAAGCCAGAGCCCCTTCCCTTTCTGTCTTCCACAGCGTCCCAGATGAGGCAGGCCTTACACAGGACAAGCCACAGGGCCTTCCTGCTTTCCCTGGTCCTCTGGAACCTCTGGGGAAATGGACTCCTGGGACCCCCTGCTGAGGCTCACGCAACCCAGATCACACCAGCCTGTGGGTGGGATGAGCTAAAGACCCACTGCCTTCCCCTCTGGGGGAGACAACCAGGGGGCAGCTATCCAGAGGCTCACTAAACCCCTTGTTCTTCTCTTGTCAATTGCACAAACTCAGAGCCTACTGGCACATGGGCCCCTACAACGGAAAACTGACTGGAATAAAATGCAGCCCCTGGCCCGTAAGTAAGCCTCCTCCTCCCATTTCCCTCTTTTCCTCTGAGAATTTGGGATTCTCAGTCATGCACATTTCCATGCACTTCAGCACCCTAAAAACCATGCACAATGAAAGTGCCCACTCACAACCATGGGAGGAGGCAGAGTCAGCATGAGTGCACAGAGCACACCCAGGGCTGCAGGAGATGCTCTCTGCCAAGGCCGTGCAGACAGGCATTAGTCTGGGAGGAACCCTTTACAACACTCCCTCTTTGGACATTCCGACAGCGTGTTAGCACTTCAAAGGGTCCCATCAGTCTGTCAGAAAGAGATTCATCTTGTTTTGTTTAATTCAGCATTTCTCTGGTTTTTTTGTTTGTTTGTTTTTTTACTACAACCTGTTTCACCATGAACGTAATACAACAATGTAGTTTGGGAAATACAACGAGGCACTAACTATGTGACCACTGAATGCCGGGTGTGCAAACACACACACGCTCTAGGATTGCTTTCAGAACCTCACAGTTAATGGCACCTACTCTCCCCAAGACCCTGATGCTGGGCAAGACTGAAGGCTGGAGGAGAAGGGGACAACAGAGGAGGAGATGGTTGGATGGCATCACTGACTCAATGGACCTGGGTTTGAGTAAACTCTGGGAGTTGGTGATGGACAGGGAGGCCTGGTGTGCTGCAGTCCATGGGGTCTCAAAGAGTCAGACACGACTGGGCGACTGAACTGAACTGAACTCTTCCCATTGGCTTATTGGGAAAAAGGGATTTTCACTGAGGTCCGGAAAGAAAAGCTCCTGGCAACTTGTTTCACGAGCATAAAATATTTAATGATTTTTCTGAGGCATTTGCATGTCCCTTCCCTCATTTGATCTAGAAACAACTTTCTGGCTCTTCCTCTCCCTCCAAGGAAAGGTATGAATGAGCACATTTCCGGTGTGTTGGGGGAGCCCAACTCTGCTTTATTCTTTGCATCAGCTTATAGACTTCTGTTTTCATGAAACTGTCAACTCCATTCATAGGGCTAGGTGGCTTAGACAGTAAAGAGTCCGCCTGCAATGCAGGAGACCCCGGTTTGTCAATTCCATGAATTTCTGATCCAAAACAGAGGGTGAGATGTGTGTGTGTCCACTCAGGACAGGGACAAAAATGTCTTTAAATGGGTCACCAGAGAGGCTGCGATCTAAGGCTGCTGAACTCAATAGTCCCCATTCTGAGTCAGGGTGGACACAGATCCAGAAGAACAATCATGGGGGTGGGGATTAAATCAACTGCTGAACAATCAGGACCAGTCCATGCATTGAAGTGCCCACTGCAAATGGCTGTCCCGATGAGGTTGATTCTCCATCCTTGCTCATAATTTCAGTCATGGGCCTACAAAATAGCATTGCCAAAAGCCTACATAAGGAAAAGAACCTGAAACATCATCTGGTTGTCTGCACACAGCTAAATCTTCCATTTTCCTTCAGTTTTAAAACAATTTTGAAGAATGGAGATATGTTAATGATCACCAAATCATTGGTTTTCCCTGTTCTTTTTTTTTTTAAAGATTTTTTTTGTGTGTGGATCATTTTTAAGTCTTCTATTGAAGTTGTACAACACTGTTTCCATTTTCTATGTTTTGGCTTTCCAGGGGCTATGAGGCACATGGGATCTCAACTCCCGAACCAGGGGTCGAACCTGCATCCCTTGCTCTGGAAGGCATAGTCTGTTAACCACTGGACCACCAGAGAAGTCACTCCCTTATTCTTCACTTGCAAAACTTTTGGACCATCTAACAGCCCCATTTTGAGAGGTCACACAGTCCTGGTCTGGCAAGAATGAGGAGACTGATGTGGCAAGTTGGGGAAGACAGAAACATAGCTGTATGACAGGCTTGCTCTTGGATTCGGCATCTTAAAATCTTCCTAAATGATCACAGACTCCTGCGATTAGCTGAACTTGAACAGAGATGAGGTTTCTCCCACAATTTGGCAATGATATAGCCAGCCCTTAGTAAAGTTATATTTGTAGACAAAATTATGAAGCAAATGGAGATATAATTTAACAGGGTCATTGTTTTCTTTATTTGTATCTGTTTCATAAGCTAGTATTTCTTAATAAAAATCTGAGGTTAAAGAATTTGAATCTGATTAGCAAGAGTAGACTCTTTGCAAATTCATGAAAAAAAGAGCTTGTTCTAAAACCATTTTTTAAAAAGAAGGCTTTGCACAATTTAAAGCACTCAACTAGAACGTGTGGGAAAATTTCTATTCTTCCTGGCAGTGCAGTGCTATGTTAATATCCTAATTTTAGTAATTCTATTTATTTCTTTTCAGTGTCGTCCTAATAGGTGATAAAAAAATTATTAATGTGCCTTTATTGGACTTGGCAAAGATCATAATGAGAAAATTACTATAGATAACACTACTGGCCAGCCAACTCCGATACATTATCCATTGCTTCTCTGTATGTTTCAACTCCAGGCTGGGGTGGACCATGGCATTTAAGGTCCCAATTTGTTCACACTTCCCTGTAACCAACGTAGGGTAGTCCCCACACACACTGACTCTTGTGTTTTGCTTTGGCCAATAGGACAGTAGTAAACATGATACAAGCAAAGACTTGAGGTTTGTTTGGGACTTGTTTTCTTGCTTCCCTGGGAACCCTGTAACCATCTTGTCAAAAAGCTAGAGCTAACCTACTGGAGGATTCAGGACCACATACCAAGACGCCTTAGTTACCTGGCCGCCCCAGACAAGGCTGTCATCAACAAGCCAGCCCAGCAGACCTCCCACCTGACTAAAGATACATGAGACAGCCCAGGTGAGATCAGCCAAGCCAAGTTCAGACTAGAAGAACCACCCAGCTGAGCTCAGCCAAGACTGATGATCCACCAAAAATTATGAGCTAAATAAATGGTTGCTGTTTTAGGCTGCTAAACTTTAGAGTGGTTTGTTACAGGGCAACAGATAATTAATCAACATGCCCTCCGCATTCTTCCCCACACAAGCTGAAATCCAACCCTCTGTTTCTCTGTACTTCTTTTTTAGGTACCAAGATCTCCTAGAGAAAAGCATGGAGGCTTGATACTTGACTCCAACACAAAATTTGTAAATTTGATACAAACAGTCCTTTCTTCCTCCTGAAATAACTTCTTTCTCTTGGCTTCCTGGATTCCACTCTTGCTTTGTTCTCCTCATGCCTTTCTTACAGATGCTTTTCAGAATCTTTTGCCAATTCATCTTCATTACCTGGGTCTCTAATCACTGCCATGTCCTAGGCATCAGTTCTTAGATTTCTTCTCCATCTATACTCTCCAAGGGGCCCATCTAGTCTCAGAAATTTTTGTAACTAAACACTGAAAGCTCCTACATTTATATTTTGACTCTCGACCTCTCCTCTGAACTCCAGACTCATATGGTTAACTGAGCCCTCAGTGTCTCCACTTGCATGTCTCATGGGCATCTCAAACTTAGCATGTCTACATCCAAACTCTACAAACTTCTCCAGTCTTCCCCAGCCCAAAAATGGCAAATCATCCCTCTCTATTTCCATACTGCACAACAATTTATCAGCAAATCTTGTCAGCTCTTCCTTGTAAACACCTCCAGAGCCTAATCACTTCCCACATCTCCATGCCCTGGTCCACACCACCATCTCTCACCTGGACTCCTACAAAAGCCTCCTAATGGGTCTCTCTGCTTCTCTACAGTCTATTTCTACACAGCAGCCAGAGTGAGCCTTTGAAATGCAACTGTCAAAACCCTCTTCTAATGATGCCTGATCTTCATTCACAATAAAATCCCAAGTTCTGACTTTGATTTCTAAAGCCTGACAAGATCAACCTCAGTTAGTTTGTCTGACTCAGCTGCTTCAAACTTCCTCCCTAGTTCACATCAGCCTCTTTGGCCTTCACGCTCTTCCTTAAGCAAGTCAAGACGTTCCCTCCTCTGGGCTTTGCACATACTGTTCCATCTGCTTGGGATGTTCTTCCACTAGATAACCTTACACATCATTTCAATACAGTCTTTCTCACATATCACTTTATTAGTGAGGCCTTCCCCAACTTCTTTCTAAAATAGCATCATATTTCCCTTTCCACATCTCCAATCCCTTACACTGCTTTGGTTTTCTTCTTCATACTCATCACCTCCCAACCTACTATATTTTTTATCTCTCTGTTTATTGTCTATCTCTCCCCCATCAAACTGTAAGCATGACAGGAGTATGAACTTTGTCTTGTTCATTGCAGTATCTTTGTGCCTGGTTAACAGCAAACAATTGATAAATATCTGTTACCTGAAAGGAGAGAAGGAGGCAAACAGGATGTAGTTTTTCCAGCCACCATTGTGGTCCCAGGCAAGAAAGAAAGAGGTTGGCAGTGGGAGTTGGTTAGCCAGGCAACAGAGTTGGCCATAGAGTTCATTACCTCTTTGTGAGGCTATTGCAAAGTCCCAACAAGTGTCCTGGCCTCTAGCCTAACCTCTGCCATCTATCATCCACGATGCACTGGAGTAGTCTTTCTAAGACACAGGTTGGGCATCACTGTCTTCCTGAAGAACTCTCAGTGGCTTAATACTGCCTAGAGTATAAAGGTCAAACTCCTCAGTCTGGCAGTTAAGACTCTCCACAGTTTTCATCTATCTTCTGGTTTCATCTTTCACTGCATCTCAAGCACTGTGAACTCTAAACCCCAAGGACATTCATCATAAGTAATCATTGCTGTCTCCCAGCTCTTCCAGCATGGATGTTTTTACCTCATCCCCCCACCGCCCCCCGCCCCCCTGCCATGGACATCCCACTTGTCCTTCAAGGCTTGGTTAAAACATAACCTCTTCCATGATACTTTCCCACATCAGAATTAAATTCTTCCTTCTCTCTTTTCCCCAGGACATGATTTAGACTCCACAGTAGGCACCTGCCCATCAGGCTTGGTATTCCAATGATTTATCTCTGTCTTTCCATCATGAGATGCTTGGGGTCAGGAATCAATCTTAAACCTTTCTGTAGCCATTCCAATGCCTGTCAAAGTGCCCTGCTCATAGTAAAAGCCCAATAACTGGTTTTTGAATTAAAATCATAAGCTCTATAGAGAAATTGCCAGATAAAATACAACTATCCTGAACCAAAGGCACTGCTTTTAAGATAAATTAAAAAATATAAGTGTAACATCAGTGCCAAATTTGTTACAATAAATCTAAGAAGAAAACCTCAATCGTTGTGGTTGATTAGACATCTAAAATGTTACAACGGACAGCTCATGAGGGGCAGGAATTATGATTCCTATCCTCTTCCTTAGTCTCCTTCTCAAATATTCAAAACAAGCATGAAGGGGAATTTTTAAAGAGAACAGAGGAATTGAGGGCTTCAGCTCTACTCCCCATCAATTATTTCTCTTGCTGACCGAGAAGCAGAATGTGGCCCCGTGCCTACCTCTTTCTGGTTTCGATGGATTTGGCCGTCTTGATGGTGCTTCCATCCTGAGGGGCATCCCTTTCCTGAGAGGCAGGAGCATCTCTAACGGGTAGTGGGAGGACCACCGTTTCCTGAGTCACCGGGATGACCTCCTCATCCGCCCCTTGCTGGCCCAGATGCTGCTTGGCATAATCAAAGCCCTGCACAGGCTGCAAAGAGGAAACAGATTTGCAGTCATGTTTCTGGCAAAGTGTGATGCTCGCAGCAGCTTTAAGAGAAGACAGGCGGGAAAGTGCACAATGGGCCCATACTTAGCTTTCCGATGAATAAGAGTTAACTCAAATCGCCATCCTAATTTCTGTCTCTATGAAGTCAAAGTCCACATTAATTCCACCTAGCTACAGAATCTCTATAGATAAGACTCAGAAAAATGAATAGTATAAAAAAGATGAAAATATGTTTATGAGAACAAGTTCTTTGAAGGATTTTAGACCACTTATTCTAAGTCACTGGATACTGCTAATTAAAAGCTTTTAATTGCTACATTAAACAGGTCCTGCCTCTTCTACATAACAATAGTTCTGTCATCCCTTAAGTCCTGTGAAATAACAGGTTATGTGACTTTGCCAAGTCATTGAAATCTGAACCTCGATGTTTTCATCTGAGAAATGATGATAATCATATCTGTTCTACCGCCACCACCCTGGAGTGTCAGAGAGAATCACAGATCTGAAAACAAAAGAGGAGAAACACACTACCACATGTGAGGCAGTATAATTATTTAATAATAAAATGGAACTTATGGAATCACTCTCTAATCCAGACCGTTCCCTTTAGCAGGCTGCTGCTGCTGCTGCCGCTGCTAAGTCACTTCAGTCGTGTCCGACTCTGTGTGACCCCATAGACGGCAGCCCATCAGGCTCCCCCGTCCCTGGGATTCTCCAGGCAAGAACACTGGAGTGGGTTGCCATTTCCTTCTCCAATGTGTGAAAGTGAAAGTGAAGTCGCTCAGTCGTGTCCGACCCTTAGCGACCCCATGGACTGCAGCCTACCAGGCTCCTCCGTCCATGGGATTTTCTAGGCAAGAGTACTGGAGTGGCTTCTAGCTCGCCTCTTATTTCTCATGACTGAGAAATTAGCAAGGTTTTTATTGCAGTGTCTGAAATCCCAAGTGAATAGGGCAGCTCTGAGCAAAACCCAACAGACATGTATTAGTGGGGTAATAAAAAACCAAGAGGCATGTTTAAACAATTCCTGTGAGTGTCTCTACTCTGCTCTATGCCCCAAAGCAGCACAACACGGATTTGAGGCAGGACAGTGGTGTGGCTAGGAGCAGCAGCTCTGAAAACAGATAGCCGGGGTTCAAATCCTGTCTCTGACACATCTTAGCTGTGTGACCTTGGGTAACTGACTTAAATTCTCTGTGCCTGTTTCCTCACCTGTAACATGGAGGGACTATAGTGCGAGCAGGACCCAAGGTGTATGTCTGTGACAGTGACATTTAACCACCCTCAAAGGGACGCTGTGTAGATTAGACAAGTAAACTCAAGCCCAGCATTTAGCTAAGTACCTGACCCATACTTTGTGCTCAATCAGTATTTGTTCAAATTGTTTTCCTGCCTACTAAATCATTGGCCAGGTGAAACGGACATCAGCGATTCTCTTCAAGAAAATTTGGAGTGAAACTTAACCTCTGTCATTTGGGTTCTATCAGAACTTGATATGATCAGACATTCCTCTTTTAGCACCTTACTTAGTCAAGAACTGTAACAGGAAGGCCAGATTAAATGGTCTAAGACCGTGGCCCAGTCCATCACATCGATGTCTCAGAATAGGAGGGAGTTTTATTGCTAAATTCAGAAAAGCTTCCTTTTTCAAGCTGTCTGTAGTATAACCAAGGGCTTCTCCAGGGGCTCAGCAGTAAAGAATTTGCCTGCAATGCAGGAGACACAGGAGATGCGCGTTCAATCCCTGAATGGGAAAGATCCCTTGGAGGGAGACATGGCAACCCATGACTTGCTGACATTCCTAGAATACTGACTCACCTGCTTCTCCAATAAACAATTAATCACCAGTTGAACTCAACCGAAATGTTTCTGGAAACTGACCTCTTCTCTCCAGGCCCGATGCTGTACTGACCCTGCCGCAGTCTCGTAATTTCGATTCTGCTCCTTTCCAGACCCATCCTTGACAATCCTCCAAAGTTATCTCCCTTAGAAATTCATCAGGTCATCACTCCCTCATTAAAAACTCTCCCTGGCACCCAAACTCTTTGGCAAGGCATTCAAGACCCTTGAATTCTGTGTGAACCCATGACAGTCACATCTCCTATTGGTCCCTCTTCTGCTCTACCGTTATCCTCCCATTATCCTGTTCAGTTTTGTTCCACCTCTAGTTCTTGGGCCTTGGCTTGTGTCAGGGACTGTGCTTGGTGCTGGAAATATAAAGGTGAATAATAACTGGCTCCCCTACCCTCAAGAAGCTCACAGTTTCAGTTTCACTTGATATCGTTGGTACAACACTGAATACATAACACGACTTATGTCATTTCATCCTCACTGCAGCTCAAGGAGGTAGGTATTGCTATGGTTCTCCATTTTAAAGATGAAGAAACTGAGGTTCAGAGAGGTTCATCAGTTTCCCCAGGCTCACTCAGCTGGTCTATGGTGGAGACAGGATATGAATCCAGGACCATAGGGACCAGAGCCAGATCACCCAACCACTGCTTGATGACTCGTCCCACCGTCTCTTCTTTCTTTCTGCAGCCTGCCACCGAGGTAGGGCATCTCCCATCCCACTTCACCTGGCTCCTGTTTTCAGTCTCCTGGCCTGTGTGTGAGCTGTCGTCAGTCTGCAGCAGGGGCTAAGAACCTAGTGAGGAGGACAAGCTGGTGCTGGCTGGTCCCCCTCATCCCCACCTTCTTTGGCTCCTCACACTGCACTGGATACTTCAGGGGACTGAGCTGATGACGGGTGACCAGAAGGACATTAAGGAATGACAAGCTTAAGATGTGGCCTTTGTTATTAGGTTAACCAGAAGCCTGTACATGTTCAGTACTTATAGCCTACAAGACACCGACACCTCATTTCATTCTCACACAACCCTATGGGGAAAACTGGGCAAACAGCACAGTCTTCACTTTATGGCTAAGAAAACAAAAGCTCAGAGAGGTTCAGTGACTTGCCCTAGACCACACAGCTAAGTAGTGAAAGACTCAAGACTTACCCTGCTCTTCTGATTGACAGGATAGTGGTCTTTCAATCTCCAACTTGAAAATCACCTGAGCTTAACTAATTGCCCACTGGACACACACTGGAAACCCCTAACACTGCTAATACAATATCATGAAACATTTATAGTTGCTTTGATGAGTTTTGTAAAATTATCAAATCAAAATAATCCCCAACAATTTCAAAGGTAGACATGTTACCTGGATTTTTTTAAGAAACGTGTAATAATAAAAATCAGCTTACCTATAATGTTTATTCTGTATAAGGCACATTCAAAGTAATTCACATAACTTAATCCTCACAACAAAGTGTAAGTGAACACTGTTATCACCCCCAATTCACAGATGGGGAAAACTGAGGCACATATAAATAGTATGTGAGAAAAGAACAGGGCATGACTGAGCCATCCTGAACAGGGCATGCCAACCCTCCAAGCTCCGTTTTGTATCCCCATATGGCCTTAACAGCTTTCTCTTCAGGTTGCCCGTTCCAAGGGGCCATGTTCTCTTCAGTTATATGAAGGGAAAATCTGGGGAAAGTCTGTGAATCCAATGACAAAGAGGAAGCAAAAGTGAACTAGGAAGCAAGGAGGTAACAAAGGCATGACACTCAGCTCTCCTCCTGTGTTGATCATTTTTTTAACCTTCTACCTGCGTCCAGCTGACAGCAGTGGTAATAGGGTTACGTCTGTGGGGTTGATACCTTGTCTCTGAAGAAGGGAGCAGGCAGGTACGGCCTGATCTCGGCTCTGAGACAGCCACACTCACCTCCTCTGAGCCTGTTGGATCTACTAGTGAGGCTCAGCAAAGGTCCCCAGCCGTGTCCTCTGGCTCCGCAGCCAACATTCTTACAGATGCAGTGGTGTCCCTGGAGACTAGGAGACCATCCTCCCCGTCTCTGGGTTGCTGGCAATAGCTAACTTTCTCTTCCCGCCTCGTCCCTTGGCACTAAATGAATTCTGCTCACACACTCAGGTTGTGAGAAGTGACGCAGGCGGCTCGCTCCTCTGGCAAACACCACAGTGTCCCCAGGTTGCACCAGCAGGAGTGCGGTAGGAAAGAGGCAGTTCCGCCCCACTGGTTTCCTGAGACAACAGGGTTTTGGAAATCAAAGTGCGTAGCCCAGCCTCATTGAGGGAGAGAACAACCATTGCCACCCCCACGAGTGAACTCAGTCATCTCACGCAACATAAATTTGCTTGATTTTCCACAGCAGCTGGGTATCTCTTGAAGCACAATGTGCTGGGCAAGGACATAAAAGGGGCTATGAAAACCCACAAACATGAATCTGTTCCAGCCTCAGACAGCTTTCCAGCCAGGGGATATGCTGAAATCACGTGCTGCCCAGCTCATCTCAGCAAATTAATAAAATTTTGCCTTCATCAATCACATGAAGATGGCATTTACAACCTCGGTATGGCATGCTTTGCATTCCTGGACTTGGCTGCAATTAGATTCTGGTAATTACTGTTATGTCTGAAAGGCTCAGATTGTAACTGAGCTAAGATGGAAATAAAATACCCCTTCTTGGAATAGCTTCATTTTTCACTGCTTGGGTAATTACCAACATCGTGCCGCGTCCTGGCAGCGGGTACCTTTGTGTCAACAGACATAGAATGACATTCTTTGGGGTTGGGCCCTTCGCTAGACAGAGTGTCTCAGCAAGCTACAGCTTCTCAACAGGTGACTCAGTTTAATAAACAACCAAATTCATTTGATTTCTTTTGTTGAAGTGAGGTATGGTCATTCAGGAAGAAATAGGCATGCGTGATTCCTAGCAAGGACAACCACCAAGTCATGTGGTCCAGTGGATGTGAAATTCCATTCTCTACTTCATTCTTGTCCAGAGAATTAGGCAGAACAAGCGCAGAGGTTAGGGGCTGGAGGAGGGTTCTACCCACCAAGTGTCAGGGTTCAGGATGGTGTGTAAAGTAGACAAAGCCCAAAGACTCAGGTATGGGCCTGAGTGCCCTCCTCTGCTGTGATTAAGTCCCACTGTCTCTCATTCTTTTGAGTTTCTCTGTCGTAAAATGAAAATAATAAGAGCTGCCCTATGACCTACCTCATAGGACTACTGTGATGAGCAAACAAGGTGACAGACCTAGAAGAGCCCAAGATATTGTAAGACATTATTTAAACATTATATGATAATCTGGGTAGTAGAGGGTATTATATTCCTTTTGGGGACTATGGTGAAGGGAGCTACGTGACCAGAAAACTTGTTATTGTTGAGTTGCTCAGTCGAGTCCAACTCTTTGTGACCCCATGGACTAAATAGTCCACTAGGCTTTTCTGTCCATAGGATTTCCCAAGCAAGAATACTAGAGTAGGTTGCCATTTCCTGACCCAGGGATCAAACCTGGGTCTCCTGCACTGCAGGTGGATTTGTTACCGCTGAGCCACCAGGGAAGTCCAACTGGAAAATTAGCCTTTGGAATTTCCTCAGTTTGCCCCCTCCCAGTCACTGGATGGAGAAGGCAATGGCAAGCCATTCCAGTACTCTTGCCTGGAAAATCACATGGACGGAGGAGCCTGGTGGGCTGCAGTCCATGGGGTCACTACTAGTCGGACACGACTGAGTGACTTCACTTTCACTTTTCACTTTCACACATTGGAGAAGGAAATGGCAACCCACTCCAATGTTCTTGCCTGGAGAATCCCAGGGACGGCGGAGCCTGGTCAGCTGCCGTCTATGGGGTTGCACAGAGTTGGACACGACTGAAGTGACTTAGCAGCAGCAGCAGCAGCAGTCACTGGAGGGGGGTGGTGCAGCCCAGTGGAGACTGTGGATGGTGGATGGAGCCCCTGGCTAGCCTTCAGTGGAGCCACTGAACTGGGGTTTGACAGCTGCCCTGCCACAGCTCTTCAGCTTGCTCATCATGCAGCCTTTTTTTAATTTTTTTTTGACTGTCTTAGTTGTAGCTAAGTCTTAGCTGCAGCATGCAGGACCTAATTACCTGACCAGAAATATAACCTGGACCCCCTACGCTGGGGGTGTGAACTCTTAGCCAATGGACCACCAGGGAAGTCCCCGTCATGCAGCCTTTGAAGATCAGCCACTCTGGCCAGTGGAAGAAGGAAGGTTTTGAGGGTCTGATTGTGCCCCCAAAGAGCCTTGAGTTAGGAGCCAAGACACCTGGTTCTACCATCAGTTCTGCTACTTACTCCCTGTGCCATCATGAAAAAGTCACTTCTCTGTAAAAGGGAAGGTGTCAGATCAGATGAGCTCTGTGATCCCTTTCAAGTCTATCTAACTCCTCATTTTCTGTACCTCTGTTTCATCCACTGTAAAATAATGTTCTTCCTCAAAGGGCTGCTATGCAGAGTAGGTGAGCTGGTGCCTGCAAAGCACTGAGAAGCACTTGGAGCAAAGAGTTATTGTGTCCTAATTATAAAAATGAAGGTTTGCACAACAAAGCAAATATCCTTAATAATACTGAACTGAACAGTTAAAAAGGGCTAAAATGGTGCACTTTATGTTATGTATATTTTACCACAATTTTTTAAACATTCAAATAAGTAACAAAAGGGTCTCCTTCAACAGGACTGAAGATGTTTCCGAAGGTACTTGCAATGACCTCAATGGCCAAAAGGCAGGCAAAGCCCCCTCGGGCCAAGGTTCCTACCCCTCTCCTCTCGGCTTCCGACACATACCTTTGCTCGCTGAGGCAGGTTCATCATGGTGTCTGGCTTGAAATCGTTCTTGTTCTTGCGGCAGAGCACGGCAGTGATGATGATGATGATGACGGTGACCACGGCGATGGGTGCCAGCACTGCAGCGATGATCCACAGGTTGTTGGGTGGGTTCTTCACCACAGCTGCGGGGTTGAGTGAGGGAAGCACATGACCAGGAGCTCAGGGAAGCAAAAACAGCCCTGAGATAAGTGTCCCCCAGTCCCCAGTCATGAGGTGGTTGAGAGGCTTTGGGCTCAGAAAGGCTCTTTCCTTGACAGGTTACTCCAGGTCTCTGAGTCTCAGTGTTCCCATCTGTAAAATGGGGCTATCCTGTGGCGAGGCATCAGAGACAAGGTACATGTGGTGCTTGGTGTAGCCCCTAGGAGGTGCTCAATGAATGAAAGTCTTTACTAGGACCAGGAGGAGGAAGAGGAAGATGGATTGGGATCAATTTCCCCCACTGGTGATGTCCATGAATCAGAAGAAGAGAGAAAAACTCTGAAGATTAGTGTGTGGCTTCAATCAGGAGGCAAAGGTCACAGAGAGATGACTCGAAATATTGTAGTGAAGTCGCCCTCTGAGTGACCAATGAATAAAACATACCTGAGTGCATGGATCTGCTCCCATCCTGCCATGGTCAGCTGGGGATGCTTGGAAATACCGTGCTCTAATCAATACCATGTCCGATTAGACACGGGTAATCTGGCCAGACAGTAGGAAAGGTGGTGGGCAAGATGGCTGCAACTGCTTGTTTTAGCTTGTGATACCATCTGCTAATAACACACGAGCTCTTGTCTCTCCCACTCCCTGGATGATCTCATAGACTCGTGGCATTAAACACCATCTGGGCTGATAATGCTCATTTACTTAGCTCTAACTAGGACCCCTACCCCAAACTCCAGATTCCTATATCCAACTGCCAACTCAAATCTCCAACTGGATACATAAGAGATGTCTCAAATTTAATACATCTGGAACACAACTCTTAAATCTCCCACCCTCTAAAACCTGTTCTTGTGATATTCTATACTCCAATAAGTGGTAATTCTTTCCTTCCAGGTGCTCAGGCCAATAATTGTCATCAATGTCAACCGGTTTCCTTTATTCTCTCCCAACATCCTATTTGTCAACAAACCCTGTCATCCCCATCTTCAAAATATATCCCTTCTTTCTATCGCTATGGTCCAACCGAGCAACATGTCTCACCTGAACTACTGCAATGGTCTCCCTTGTTCTCTATAGTCTATTTGTAACACAGAAACTGGAGTAAGCCTTTGAAAATTCAGATCACAACATTCTTCTGCTCAAACCCTGCAGAGGCTCCAACCCCACTCAGAGTAAGAGTGTAATTTCTACAAGGCTTTAAGTGATCTGATCCAACCAACCATCCGAGTGACTTCTCTGCTCTCATAGCTCTTCCTTCAACTCACTCTGTTCCAGATTATCTTCCTCTGACTGTTCCTCAAACGTGCTGGACACGCTTCTGCCTCAGGGCCTCTACATCAGCTTATTCTTCTACCTAGAACACTCTTCACCTAGATATCCACACGACTCTCTCCCTCATTCCTTCAGGGCTCTGAACAAGTGTCACTATATCTGTGAGGCTTTTCCTGTATTCTTTGTAAAATAACAGTCCCTGCCCCAGGCACTCTCCATCCCCCCTTTCCTACTTAGTGTTCCTTTAAATCAGTGCTTCTCAAACTGTAAAGTGGAAGTGTGAAAGTGAAAGTCATTCAGTCGTGTCTGACTCTTTGTGACCCCGTGGACTATACAATCCATGGGATTCTCCAGGCCAGAGTACTGCAGTGGGTAGCCATTTCCTTCTCCAGGGGATCTTCCCAACCCAGGGATCAAACCCAGGTCTCCCAAATTGCAGGTGGATTCTTTACCAGCTGAGCCACTAGGGAAGCCCAAGAACACTGGAGTGGGTAGCCTATCCTTTCTCCAGCAGATCGTCCTAATCCAGGAATCGAACCGGGATCTTCTGCATTGCAGGTGGATTCTTTAGCAGCTGAGCTACCAGGGAATCCCCTCAAACTAAAGTGCATGCCAGTCACCCATGTGGATTCTAATTTTGTGATTGGGATGGGTCCACCTATAATAGGTTCTTTGGGACACCAGTCCACCACCTTTTCTGTCTACTGGCTGTCTGAATAGAGTCACTACTCCTTGCCTCAACAACCCGTGTCTCAATTTGTTGGCCTGACATGTGGTGAGTAATATGAGCTTGGACTTGGTAGCATGCCTAATAAGCTCCCAGTAGATACCCATGCAGCAGGGCCCCAGGCCATTCTTGGAGTGGTGAGACTCTAAAGTATACGTCACCATCTGCTATGATACATGCGTTATTTGCTCCCCATCTGTCGCCCCCTGCCCCTCGTTTAGCATGCATACCCTAACAGAGCAGGGAGGTTTATTGTTTGTCTCTTGCTTGCTGCATCCCCAGGGCTAGAACAGGGCCTTGCACATAGTAGTGAAAAGCGAAAGTGAAAGTCGCTCAGTCGTGTCCAAGTCTTTGCGACCCCAAGGACTATAGAGTCCATGGAATTCTCCAGGTCAGAATACTGGAGTGGGTAGCCTTTCTCTGCTCCAGGGGATCTTCCCAACCCAGGGATCGAACCAGGGTCTCCTTCATTGCAGGCAGATTCTTGACCAGCTGAGCCACAAGGGAAGCCCAAGAATACTGGAGTGGATAGCCTTTCCCTTTTCCAGAAGATCTTCCCAATCCAGGGATCAAACCAGGGTCTCCTGCATTGCAGGCAGATTCTTGACGAGCTGAGCTATGAGGGAAGCCCCTGCACACAGTAGGTGCTCAATGAAAAGCTGAATGAATGTATAACTAAACTATCATTATTCCTGTTGCAATTTGGTTCCCCATACAGGTTTCCACAAAGGATAGAGTAAAAGCCATTTAAGGGAGAAGTTCCCCTCTCCTTTGTAGTTCCAATCCATGAAACTGTGCTGTGTGTGTGCTAAACTGCTTCAATCGTGTCCAACTCCTGGTGACCTCATTACTGGTATCCTGCCAGACTTCTCTGCCCATGGGATTCTCCAGATGAGAATACTGGAGTGGGTTGCCACTTCCTTCTCCAAGTTCCAATCCACATTTTAAGTTAGATACTTTCAATCTGGTTTATATATCACTCTCTTATAAGTCTGGTTAGCATAAGTTGGTACTCCTGATCCTGTTTAATTCTGGGGGCTACTAAACTCACAAAACTGAGGACTCAAGTCTGGAGTACAAAGACCCCACCAGTAGGCATCACATGGTGAGGACCTCCCTCAGGAGCCAGCTAGTCTTTCTCTGACATCAACCACCCCTGACTTCCACTGGCACCTCATTAGCCAAGATTTACCTCTCCTCAGGCAGCACTTGGCTCGGGAGTGCTATTAGTACAAAATAACTTCTTTTCCACAGTTTTTGTCAATCGGTGATTAATCACATTATTAACTTCTGAAAACAGCTCATTAGATAATGTGCTTCTGTTGACATTAAACATGTAATTGCTGCTGCTTTTAGTAATTCAGTATTTCTATGTGAGTTTTAGGCCATTAACATTTTTTAAAGCTTAATGCTTCTGTGAAAAATATCAATTTTGGCTCTTCTATCCTGATGGGGGAAAATGTATAGTGTATCAGAACATGATACCCTAAATATATTTATATGTGTTTTTTTCATTAGCAAGAATGAAATATTAACATCTGTTCAGCTTTTACTCAGCTTTATTGTTTTGATGAATGTGTGCCTTCTTGATGCAGTATGGAAAATCCTTTCACCTCTATTTAAATGAGGAGAGAATAAAGGTATGCTATGTACATTAATAAATTCATTTAACGGTCAAAGCGATAGTAAAGTTAGGTCAACTGAAGTCATCCAAACCCAATATATTCATTGGCATAATGATCTGAAACTACAGAGTCATGTACAGAGGTGAAAAGGAACAAATGGCTATTTAATTTGCAAGAATGTCAGAGGAAGGATAGGAAAATGAGACAACATGTTCTGAGCTTCTACTGTGCGTTAGGCACTGGGATACACTCTGTCAGGCTGTTACTCTCATACCCATTTTGCAGATGAAGAAACTGAGCCCCAGGGAGGTTAGACTATGTTATTTTGTTTTTAACCATAAAAAGTCATTTCTCTGAAATATACAATTTAAGTCAGCTCTGAGTTAATGCATATGAATGGGCGTGTGTGCATGCATGAGTGCACACACACAAAGTATTGGTCACAGCGAATGAAGTCAAAGGGTCCCTATAATCTGAACTCAGAATCGCTCTCATGCAGAGCAAATGGTCGGAGAAGGCAGTGGCAACCCACTCCAGTACTCTTGCCTGGAAAATCCCAAGGGCGGAGGAGCCTGGTGGGCTGCAGTCCATGGGGTCGCTAAGAGTCGGGCACGACTGAGCGACTTCACTTTCACTTTTCACTTTCATGCCTTGGAGAAGGAAATGGCAACCCACTCCAGTGTTCTTGCCTGGAGAATCCCAGGGATGGGGGAGCCTGGTGGGCTGCCGTCAATGGGGTCGCACAGAGTCAGACACGACTGAAGCGACTTAGCAGCAGCAGCAGAGCAAATGGTGAAAGGAGAAGGAATCCATTCAGAAAAGTTTTCAGCTCGTCTTCCTGATTCCCCAAACATGAGAAATCATGATTGGTGTGAGCAGACACACAGAAGGGTCTAACTCAGATCTCCGAAGCTGGCGAGAGCTCAGGCCCACCGTGGCCCTGCCCACACGCTCTTGCGGTTCTCATCCCACTCAGGTGTGGCCCATGAGGCTCTACCTATGGTGGCCCCTCTGCTGTGACTCACCGTTGCTGCTCTCTCCCATCAGGGACCTCCTCTCTGGCTCTCAAACCCCACCCCTTCTCTGCCTGGAACCTTCTCCCCAGGTATATCCTCAAGAAGCAACTCAAAGGTCGCTTCCTCAATATCATCTTCACATTCCCAAACAATTTAATATTGCAACCATTATCTCCTTGGCATCCTTCAGCCTCTTCCCTGCTTAATCTTTCTCCATGGTACTTACTAGCATATAACATATTATTCAGTTATTTTGTCTGCTTAATCTGCCCACTTAGGAATACAAGATCCATGTGGGCAGAGTGTTTGCCTGCTTGGCTCACAGCTGTATCTCCAGGGCCTAGAACAGTGCCAGACATATACCAGGTGCTCAAGAAATACTTGTTGAAAGAATGAGAGTTCCCTTTACTGAAGGGCCAGTCTATATAGCTTTCTTTAAGTGATATATTTTGAGATCAATGTCTGATGGCCACGTAAGGAAAACCAAATCCTGCCCTCGTCGGCTTGTGTATACGCAGAATTGTCCCTAATCCATCAGCTGGATAAGCTCTCTGAGGGGCCCCTCACTCCAGATCCTGCAAAGGAAGCAGATGAAAACCTCCATTGGGAATGCAGCCGCTTCTTTAGAATCACTGCTGCCCCATTACCCAGAGATGACATGGGGAGAGCAGGCATCACACTTTCCACTGTAGGGCACTGCACATTGGCCCTGTGCTGTGTGTATGCTAAGTCACTTCAGTCGTGTCCAACTCTTTGCAGTCCCAAGGACTATAGCCCACCAGGCTCTTTTGTCCATGGGATTCTCCAGCCAAGAATACTGGGGTGGGTTTTCATGCCCCTCTCCAGGGGATCTTCCTGACCCAGGGGTCCAATCTGCATCTCTTCCATCTCCTGCATTGTGGGTGGGCTCTTTATCCCTAGTGCCACCTGGGAAGTCCTGCACTTCGGCCCTAGACTTAGCAATTTAGAAAACACTGGAACACACAGAATGGGAGGAGGAGGTGTCTGTTCAACACCGTGATTCTCCCTTTAGATTCACGTCACAGGCTCATTTCAGAACTATTAGGAGAAAATGAGACTTAAAACATCTCTCTTTTTCCTCTTCTTCATGGGTCTTAGTGTCCTCCTCATCTGATCCTGGGGTGGAAGCATTTCCCAGGGTCTGTCTTCTGGTTTGTACTCCCTCCAGGACCAGAATTTCTCTAGGCTTTTAATTCTGTTCTGTATTTATAACATTCTCAAAATCTATAGTGTTGACTTTAGCCTCTCTCCTGGGATTCAGAGTAGGATTTCCAATAACTTTCCTAACTTCAGCCCTATATACCGCCACAGCATCCTTTAATAGTCCATCACCCAGGTACTTCCCTGATAGTCCAGTGGTTAAGACTCCATGCTTCCACTACAGGGGACTTGGGTTTGAACCCTGGTTTACAGGGGACTTGGGTTTGAACCCTGGTCCAGAACTAAGATCCCACATGCTATGCAATGTAGTGGGGGGCCCTACCCCCCCAAAAAAGAAAAAAGAAAGTCCATTACCTAAACTCAACAAGGCCCTAAGTGAATAAATCACTGTCTCCCTCCTAAAAGAGCTTCTCCTCGCCAACTCCCTCTCTAATTTCATTAACAGCACCCTGTTCTCTGAATTATATAGGCTCTTAACCTTCAAATCACTTTTCCTTCTTCATGGCCTCTCCTTGAGTCCTTCCACCTTATGGATAAATGAGACATTCAGCTACCACTTATTATGTGCTTAATAGGTGCCCCAGGGATATACTAAACCCTCTACATGCAATAATTATTTCATTTAAACCCCTAGTAGTTCTCCCAGGTCAAGTGTTTTTATTTCACCATTTTACAGATGAGGAAAATGGAGGTCAGAGAGGGTCACTCATTTGTCTCCTGTCTTATTGCAAAGGCTCTGCTCTCAACTGCTCTGCTATGGTGTCTTCCAACAACATGCCTCACTCATGGCCTGGAAAGGCATTTAGCAAAGGTGGGTCCTAGGCCTTCACAAGAATAGAGCCAGCCAGTAACTGAGGCTGGATGTTCAGAAAGGAATGAGATGTAGTACCGGCTTTTAAAGGGCTCATGAGGAAGAAAGCAAGGAAACAATTCATTTGCCCACTGTGATAAGGGCAATGAAAGCCTTTGGAACTTGGGGGAAGGGGTCACGCTTCAGCTGTCAGGGACAGGGAATGTGAAGAATGAATCCTCCCATGTGGCTGAAGCCCTGGGTCTGAAGGAAAGGAGAGTAGGCTGTATGATTGGGAAAGAAGCCTGGAAACCAGGCTCTGAAGGGATCTGAATGTTTGCTGAGCACCTGTTGTGAAGGGCTTGGAAGACCCACTTGAAGAAGCTTGGATTTTACTCTTGTGAACAGTGAAGAGCCACCAAATACTTTTTAAATGTTGCAGATGTGAGATCAGAACCTGTGTTTATTATAATGACTCTAATTACAATGTAGACAGTACATTAGTGGCAGAGAAGCTGAAGCTGAGTCATTTGGGAAGCATATGCAAAGTCCAAGAGGAGACAATGATGAAATGGAGAAGAAAAAACAGTTTGAGAATACTCTAGAAGGGAGCTGGGAGGGCCAAGTGGATTTGAAGGAAACAAAAAAGTAAGGGTGAAGGCTAGCAGCTCTGAAGGCAGGTGGAACATAGTTGAAATCCTGGCTCTCTGAGCTGCAGTCACGCCTCTAAGGTCATCCCTAGATGATCCTTCGACTCTCATTTCCAAAAGGCTCCAGGCACCTTCTAACTGCTGTGACTGCTGTCTCTGGCCCAAGCTCTTAAACCTTCCACTGTTCCCCATGCATTTCCATCAGTAAAATCCCCTTAGCCTCAACCTCTTCTCCTGACACTCCATTCACCTCCTGGTCTAAATAAGGCCAGCTCTCCCATTGCTGCCCCTTCCCAGGTACAATGAGGCCTGGAGTAGAAGTGAGGAGGGCGAGGGGCTGATCTCAAAGTAAAGGATGGGTTAGGGCAGGAGAGGAGAAGGCAACGGCACCCCACTCCAGTACTCTTGCCTGGAAAAGCCCATGGACGGAGGAGCCTGGTGGGCTGCTGTCTATGGGGTCGCACAGTCGGACACGACTGAAGCGACTTAGCAGCAGCAGCAGGGCAGGAGAAGTGGTAAAAAGGAGGAGACAATGAACCAGGTGAAAATCTCTACAGGACGGACTTCCCTGGTCGTTCAGTGGCTGGGAGTCTGCCTCCCAAAGCAGGGGACGCAGGTTCAATCCCTGGTCTGGGAAGATTTCACAGCCACAGGGCAGCTAAGCCTGTGTACCATAACTGCAGAGCTGGCACTCTGGTGCCTCTGCTCTGAAATGAGAAGCCCGTGCACCACAGCTAGAGAGTAGCCCACATGCAGCAACAAAGACCGAGGGTAGCCAAAAATAAGTAAATCAATGTTAAAAAAGAAAAACTTCAAAGGACAGTGGGGGTCAGCTTGGGGTCTAGAGGTGACTGCAATAAGGAGGGGGCAACTTTGAAGCATCTAGCATTTTGCAAGAATAGAAGAAATGGTCTGAACACAGCAGTGAGGACCTGGAAGGAGGGGAGCCTTCCTCTCTTATGGTGTTGCTAATCAGTTTGCTGATTCGCAGTGTGTGCCACTGCACCCAGGCTCCACTGTGCCCTGCCCCACATCCTAAGCTCAGCTGCCTCCTTGACGTCATTATGACCCCAGAGAGCAGAAACAACCACAGAGACGTCCTCAGGCTTCCACATGACTGACACCCACACCCCCCGCTCCGCTTGCCCTCCTGCTGCCAAAGGATGGGCCATCCCTGCTCCTCGCTGAGTCTGACCCTCCACTTGCGCCGCCCCCTTGTCCACGTGTGGACTTTACTCCTGCAGGACTTGTCTCTCTTCCGCATTGTCAATTTCTCCCTCTTTGTTACAGTCTTAATACTCAAATGTACCCAATCTCTCTCATGTGGCCTCATTAATCTTCTCCCTTTGCGGTCATTGCCTCCCCACCTCCACTGTCTCCTGGGCCCGCTCCACCACTCTGTCTCCACTACCTATTCCTGGGAACTCCTCCTGCCAAGGTTCCCACCAACCAGTTTAGCAAAGCCACTTAATCTCCGTCCTTCCGGTCTCTGCCTCTTAAGAACAGAAGCTGATGCAACAGCTCACCCCCTTCCAAGACATTCACTTTCTTTGCTTTGCTTGTTTCTGGACCCTACCTCCTCCTGGGTTTCCTCCATCTCCCTGAATGCTCCTTCTCAGGGTCCTTTGCTGGCTCCAGTTCTTCCCTCATGTAACTTCCCCAGGCCTTAATTTTCACCCTCTTCTCTTTAGTTCTAAACCATGCCGAGTCGGGTTAATCTCATGAAGTCCCTTAACTCTAAATGTTATCTGTGTTAATGGCGCCTCCCAAGTTAGTATTTCCTGATCGCCACTTGAATGTATAAACTAACATGTTCAAAACCAAACTCTCAGTTCCATCTCCCCATCCCCACCGCAGCCCCACCGAACCACTTCCTCCCTGTACCTTCTGCATCTCAACAAGCGACACCACAGTCAGTGCTCAAGCACACACCCCGGAGTCAACCTTGAGCCTTTTGGCCCTCACCTTCTCCTGCTCATACACAGTCCATTATCTCGTCCCACTGGTTCTGTCTGCAAAAATGTGTAAAACATCTTCTCTGAGTCTCCACCTCTGACACGTTCCTCTCTCACCTGGACACCTGCAGAGGTTTTCACTCCTATCCTCTACAGTTTATTCTCCACCTGGAGAGATGGATAAAGAGCTGGGAAAGGAGCCCGGGGACACACATGAAGAGGATACAGCAGAACTGATGAGGTCACTGACCTGACCAGAGATGAGCCAGAGCCCACAGGGAGGGAAGGACAGAGGTGCAAAGGAAGAGAATCTGAGTTAAAAACATTTTAAAGACAAGACTGCAGAGGGTGATCATCATTTCTATGCAAAGGTGTGTCTATGAGGATGTGCTGGCCGAGCACAAGTGAGGGCCATAACAACACACGGGCTGGAACATCCCCATGGAAGCCACACCCACCATGGACAAAGGCAGAAGATGAGGAGAGGAAAACCATGAGCCAAGTGTCAGGTTCCTAAGGAGTGTGGACACCAACTAGGAGATCAATCTAGGCCTTCCAGGCCTAAAGCATGCTCCACGTACTGCTGAATCTAACATTTCTTCCACACAGTTGCTCACCTACCTCACCTATTCCCTGGCTTTCTTTGAAGCCCTTATTTGGGTCCCTAATGCCTGGGCCATCAGAAAGCCTCATTAGTTCTGCCTTCTCTCAAGGTGAACACTGACAACAGATTTATCTCCCTAGATAATGGGTATTTTCAATGATACGACTCTCCTGCACAGAAATCTCCAATAGCTCCCCAGAACCAATCTCATCACAGTAGAATCCCTTCCCTTGCCATGCAAGGCCTGAGTCTCCTAAGCAAAGCTCATTTCTACCCCCATCACCTCCTCCTCATGCTTCTGTACTGCAGGAAATGTGACTCCTTTTTTTCAAGCACTGCTGGTACTTTTCACTTCGCTTCTATGGCTCCAGCTGCTTCCTCTTTCTGGACTATATCCTCTTCCCCTCGCTCGGCTGGATTCATAGTGTACAGTACAGTTAAGAACACACTTTCGAACTCAGATTCAGATTCCTGTCTTGGAATTCATATCATATCAAGTACTAATTCTGTGATGTGGAGCAAGTTAGTTAACCTGTCTGAGCCTAGGTTTCCTCATCTGTAACTGGGAGCTGAATAAAGTTGCCCCAGAGAAAGAGAGAAAAATCAGTGTAAGGCAACAAGCACAGTAGCTGCCATGGGGAGGGCCCTCAAAGAGGCAGTTACTATGTTTCATACCCTTTCTCTATTAATCCTTCCCAGATACCCCTTGAGAGCAATCTGTCTGTCTGTTGAGCCCTATATAAACCACAGTGTCTCTTCAAAGCATCTCTGCACTCTACACCTTTATATCTGCATCAACACCTTCTCTGCTGCTTAAAGGCAGGGATTTAGCAAGTCTTGCCCACATCTCTGTGTCCTCCAGCACAGTTCATGTAGGACTCTGGAAAGTTTACTGAATCAAATTACCTTTAATTCCCCAGCAGACAAATACAATCTCAGCAGTGGTGATTTTTCTAGCTGTCCACAAGACTATACTGGGAAGGAAGAATGGGCAGGACCTGGGGCAAAGCAGTATTACCGTCACCCTAGTATCCAAAACACATCCCTTACCCCAAACCTGATAGCTACCTCATATCAGGGCTTCCCTGAGAGCTCAGTTGGTAAAGAATCTGCCTGCAATGCAGGAGACCTGGGTTTGATCCCTGGGTTGGGGAGATCCCCTGGAGAAGGGAAAGGCAACCCACTCCAGTATTCTGGCCTAGAGAATTCTGTGGACTGTATAGTCCATGGGGTCATAAAGAGTCAGACACGACTGAGCGATTTTCACTTTCACCTTCACCAAAAACCTATTGCTTTAAACAATACAGGAAACAGCCGGTTGGTTTGAGAACCTTCTAGAATAGAAATATTTTTAGCTCTAGGTCTACTAACATGAGTTTAGGGACTCACTTGAATGAACAGGAAATATTTACTGATGTTAAAAATATTGAATAGAAAGTCTGTCCCCTTACGGTCAGCTTGCAGAAGAACAACATGATGCAGAGTCAAGGCCATCCTTTGGGAGTCAATGGTGCTCAGGATCTTGGCAGCTGCAGTCCCCAGCAAAGGTTTCCCATTGTACAGGGTGTAGTAAGTCAGCTCCGCAGGGTCCTTGGGTCCCGGTACCCGCTGCATCTTTACCATCTTTCAGAAAAAGATAGGCCTTGTTTACAGAGCATCGTGCATTAACTCTGCAATTACTCACACGATCAGCAGGCTCGCTCCCGACTGTGCAGCCTTCTGCAGCTGAGTGGACCCATAACATATATTTTAGGCATCAACCTTCGCATACCTCCCTAACGCCGATGTCTCAGGAAACCCTACTATCGCTGGAAGAGGAAGGCAGGGAGGAGAAAACAGTCTTGAAAATACAAACATCTGGGAAGAACAGTTTGAGATGGAAAAGAAATGCTGAAATGGTCAAGTCTTCCAGCCTCCAGAGAACTCTGGCCTCATTTGAAAATAGGCCTCCACGTGAATTCAGGGCATGTTAGGTTATGCTCAGACAAGATTTCTAACTTCAAATTCCTGCAATTGCCAGAGAGGGGGGAAAAATGAACTTCTATGTCTACAATTCAAAAGGTCTCTGATAAAAGCAGGGTTTGGAGACTCAAAGTTCTTTTTCTAAAATAACCTTTGTTGCTTTTTCTCACTGCACTACAGAGAATTTGAAAATACAGAAAAGCATCGAGAAATGAAATAAAATAAAACAACCTGTAACCCCTCCTCCACAAGCTAATTACTATCATCATTTTAGAGTATTTGCTACTATGTTTTTCCACTCAAGTCTCTTATTTATCATTTTACTAAATTATTTATCATGCTTTCTGTATAATATTATATATTGCCATTTTTACTTGCATCCATAGCGGCTTAATTATAATAAAAGCATAAACGTTAGTTCCTACATGGCATTCCAAGGCATGCCTCATAAACTTACTTACCCAATTCTTTATTGTTAAACACCTAGATTGTTACTCATTTTTCAGTATTGTAACTAACAATTGATAATCACACATAAAACATAAATTTTAATACCTACATAATATTCTACTGTGTGCATGTCTCATAAACTTACCTTCATTTGTGGACATTTAGGTTGTTATCAAGTTTTTACTAGTATAATTCACCATTGATAAATATGGCATCATATAGTATTTCCCAAAGTGTATCTTACAGATTATGAGTTTCACAGGATATCAAAAGATGTAACAAAAATGTTTATAGCAGCATTGTTCATAATAGCAAAAAAAAACAAAAACAAAAATTCAGAAGTCACTAACAGTAGGATGGATAAATGAATTATAGTACTGGTGCACAATTAAATATTACAGAGTAGTAGAACTATGGCTCTTTGATCCAATATGGGTGAATACAAAACCTGATATGGAGCAAAAAAGACAAATTACAGAACATAAAGTTCAAAAACAAACAAAACCAAATGATGCACTGCTTAAGGATACACACATGAGAATGGCAAAATCTGTACAGAAAATGCAGGCACGGTTTAATACAAAATCCAGAAGCACACATAACTCTGGTAGAAAGGAAGCAAGTAGGTGTAATCAGAAAAGACAGAGAAAGCTTCTGGGGGAAGGCAACAGTAATGCTCTTACTCTTTGGGTTGTGGGTTCTTTTTTCATTAGTGTTCTTTAAACTCTGCATATTTTTATGCTCCTGAGTATGTATGCTATAAATAACAATTAAAAATAAATATTACTACAACCCAATAAAAATGGCTTATAAAATAATCTGACATTTCACAAAGAAAGATCTGAGAAGCCAATAAGCATGTTTTTTTAGATGCTCAATGAGGAAATTTAACTAAAACCCATGAGGCATCGCTATCAACCACCAGAATGACTGAAATAGGCAGGGCTGGCCGCCCTGTGTTGAACAGGAGGTGGGGAAACGCCACATCCGGTCGGTGGGAGCATCAAACAGTACACTTTGGGGAAAGGTCTGGAGGTTTCTCACAGAATCTGTATATACCAACCCTGCGAACCACGCCTACATACCCAAGATAAATGAAAGCACATGTCCAAAGAAAGACTTGCAGAAGAAGGTTCACAGAAGCTTTGCTTATTGCAGCTAAAAACTGGGAAAAGCCCAGGTGTCCATCAATAGAAGCATGGATAAACAATGCTTGGATAAACAACCTGCAGTATATTTCATACAATAAAAAGGAACAAACTACTGAATAAAAGAACAACATGGATGAATCTCAAAAACGCCCCAGAGTAAAAAACTATACAAAAGAGAATATACTGTAGGATTTCATTTATATGAGGTTTTAGAACAGTCTGAACTGATCCATGATATGGAAATGATATATGTTATCCAATATAAAATGGTAACGTCATACACTGGTAATGGCAGAACCTAGATGTTGAGTATATATGTGTTTACATCATAATTTTTGGAACTTTTCTGTGAGTTTACAAATGCTCATAATAAAATGTCAGGGAAATGTAGCCATTATTATAAACAAAGGTCTTAATGGTACTTAGATTTAGAAACCAGTATATTGCAGAAAGGCAAGGAAATTACTTTCAGGTCTTTTTAGAGTCTTTGTATGTTAACATACCTTTGGAATCTTCAAGAATGCTCTAGAGGATGCAGCCTTGCCCAAACTGACCTGGTCAGATGGGCACCTTATAAAACCATTTTCTGGACACTCTGAGAAACAGTGCTCTCAACTCTTCATCTCTGTGTTCACCTTTATCTTCTCGAAAGGAACTTCTAGGGGTAAGGTTGTGACCATCTACAAGGTTCTTGTCTCAATCACTCACATGTTCTCCCATTTACTGAGTTTGAGGGTGCCCATTTCACTGCATCCTCATCAACACTGGATAGTACCAAGTCACTCACTTTTAGTAGGCGAAAATGGCATCTTGTGGTAGTTAAAACTTGCATTACTTTGATGACAAATAGAGTTACACAATTAAAAATGCTTACTGGTCCTATGTATATCTTCTTTGGACTCACTTTTTCAAACATATCCACTAGAGAAATATCTTTAGATTCTAGACATTTAAATTTCCATATTCATGAAGGTGGCTCATCTTTAAAAATGATCTGAGCCCAGATGAAAGGCTTCTCTGCATGAAGGATGATGTAAGCTCTACAGAGTGAATTTTATTTGGGAAATTGGGGGTGTTATTTCTGTCCCCAGTGGGAGAGGAGGTAGGGAGAGCATTAGTATAACCAGGTATGAGATGAATGAACATTCAAGCAACTAATAACTATACTCAATTTCAATTTAACAGCAAATTCTTCCTAGCAAATTCCTCCAAGGATAATGTTGGAAGGTGATCTACACCCTTGGTAAATTGGAGATTTGCAGAAATAAATCCCTAGTTACTTCACTCAGGTTTTCCAGGTAACAAAAGGGGCCACACATACTAAGTACTCAGGAAAAAAGAGGAGAAAACACCTCGCTGGGCTCTTTTAGGCACTTAGAATGTGCTACGTTTCTTAGGTTAACAAATAACCAGGAGTGTAGGGTGATTCTTTCTCCCACTTCAGTTGAGGCAAACTCCATTTCAACTGTCTGAATCCCAGCGACTTCCTTTCTGCTACTTGGAGAAATGTGAATTATAGGGCTCACATGGACCCCCCCAGAAAGGGAATCACAAACCTGGCACATGAAATTAACGACCTCTTTACCTTATCACGAGGCTGTCTCAGACCACAAAGGCTTTTAGAACCAAAGCAACATTCAAGAGGACAAGAGGCCAAATACACCAACTGTGAATGGGGGACCTGGAGTCTCCCTAACGGGTGGGATGTTGACTGATGTAGGAAACTGTGTTCCAAAAGATGAGTTGCTTGTACTTCCAAGATTGCCTGGGAACATGATCTGCAGACAGACTATGGTGATGTCTGTAATTTCCTTTAAAGCGTTCTCTTAGTGCGATACCATGCATGTGTGTTTGGGTTAAGTTATACCTTAGATGTGGTCAGTCACCAATCAGCAGTTCACACCCCAGGGGCAGTTGGCTAGATGCCATAGAAGAAGCCCACTTTCTAGAGGCGACTGCCAGAAGGGCTTCTATGACTTGATACCTTGCTCCACAGAGCTTTAATTAGCATAACAAACATTAGAAACGGATTCTCATTGGGTAGAAGTAGTGGTACTCAAGATATGTTGATTGGTTAGAATATGCTAGAGACATTCCCACTCTTGCTTGAACTGGACAAAGAATCTAGAGAGGCTCAGAGCCTCTACCCTCAGGATGGTATCTCTGTTGGGTTCCCACTGAAGTAGACTCTGAGAAGAGCTGAATGCTTGTCATTTATTGGAGAGGTGCAGAGAACTGATGGGGTGGTGGGGGAGCACAAAGGAGCTGACAAGGGATGCATTAGGAAGCGAGTCACCACGGTGGAAAACCAAAGCTTAATTCTGCGGGAAAGCTCTGCTGATGATCCTAAAGCACACTTTTTAGGATTCTCCCAGCCAAGAAACCAGAGAGCTGTGGTATTTATACCCCCACCGCTGGTGAATTCCCAAGTACTTCCAGCCAGCCATGACTGGGCAAAGTGGGTTCTGGCATCTTAAGAGCCAGTCCTTGAATAAAATGATGTTGGAAGTCTATCAGCCTTCATAGAAATGGTAAGCAAGTGTGGGCAGGGCCCCAGCAGTGTCTGCTATAGCGTATTCCCCTAAATCCCAGTGTGGTCAAGTGTCCCTTATAAATGGAGAGGGTTCTGTTTGTTGAAACAGACTCAACAACAGAACCCACTCACCAATAGAACCCCACTTTTGGAAGGCTGATGGGTGTTTCTGCTGATCACAGCCATGATGCTGAGAGGCCTGAAAGCTGGGACCTCATCCAGCCTCCAGAGCAGGTTGCGGGGGAGTTGACACTTACTAATAACGCTTTGTTGGATACATATGCACGTGTGGGCAGCATGTCTTCTGAGACCTGCTTCCCCCTGCAGTCCAGAGTGAGACAGTCAGAAGAGCAGCTCTCATCCTCCTTCATGATGTCGATGATTATGACCACCGACCCCGCAAAACTAAGAGCAGTGTGGATTAACCGGCCTCATCAGCTTGTGGGATGCACGCACCTCGGCTCGCAGCACAGTCTACTTCAGCTCAGGAAGCACGTTTCCATACCTTTCTTATAGACTCTGGCGGCTTTGCACGCACCCACCTGCACGGTGTAGCTTCCCAGAGTGGTGGCCCGTTTAAACCGCCGGCCTTGTTGCTGGGACATCATGAACAGCTGGGCCAGGCGCTGCTCCATGACCCGGGCAAAGCTCTGGTTGTGCAGGCCCACCAGGGAATTGTCCACGCCCTGCAGCACTGCAGACACAGAAGACAGAGCCGCTGTCAGGGGAGAGGCTCCCTGCTGACTCGGAAACCACAGCCACCAGGGCCGGGCCTGCATCGGCCGTAAGGGTCGTGGGCCTCACCCCATGTTGGGGTCTGGCCATCCTTCCCTCTCGACAGCCCCAGGGGTTAGGAATCACTCCCCACCTGTTTGAGATGCTGAAGAGGTTACGTGACTTGTCAAAGTTCACATAGCGAGTAATCAGCAAAGCCAGGGCTCAAGCCGGAACCCCTGAAACCCTGTCCTTCACAAGCTGGGACAGGTGTAATGACCTAAACTTGTTGTACTAGGCCCCAACCTTATTTAAGATAGTATGTTCAGTCAGAGTCCGTATGGGAACACAGCATTGCTGCAGGGACAACTGACTGGATTTCTTGGTGGTTCCTACTCGAAGCCCTGGCTCAGCGCTACCTGGATTCTACATTTCTTTCCAACAGCTTTGCTGAAGGATCTAAGCTCCATCCTGCTACTCAGCCCCTTCCACGTGGGCAAACCACCCTGCTCAGTGTTGTCATCCCCTCCCTCGTCAGTGGGGTCCTTTCAGGGCTCACCTTTAAAGCTGCCCAGGGCCCCAGGGGTCTCTCCTGGGGAGACCCTCCTGACTTGAGAGCAGGATCATGTGATAGAAGGAGTGGGCTCTCTCAGCGCTGGCACTTGCCAGCTGAGGGACTTTGGGCAAACCACCGGCCCTCTCAGAGTCCAAGTCCTTCTCTGTAAAATGGAATAAGAAAGGCTGCTGCTGCTACTGCTGCTGCTGCTAAGTCACTTCAGTCGTGTCCAACTCTTCACGACCCCATGGACTGCAGCCTACCAGGCTCCTCTGTCCCTGGGATTTTCCAGGCAAGAGTACTGGAGTGGGGTGTCATTGCCTTCTCCATAAGAAAGGCTGCTGCTGCTTCTGCTGCTAAGTCACTTCAGTCGTGTCTGACTCTGTGCGACCCCAGAGACGGCAGCCCCCCAGGCTCCCCTGTCCCTGGGATTCTCCAGGCAAGAACACTGGAGTGGGGTGCCATTTCTTTCTCCAATGAGTGAAAGTGAAAAGTGAAAGTGAAGTCGCTCAGTCGTGTCCGACTCTTTGCGACCCCATGGACTGCAGCCTACCAGGCTCCTCCATCCATGGGATTGTCCAGGCAAGAGTACTGGAGTGGGGTGCCATTGCCTTCTCCATAAGAAAGGCTACATCACAGCAAATATGTTTCTAGTGGGCTTCAAGGTTGAGATGAGATGTATATAGCAGTGTAGCCCAGAGCCTCCTGTGTGGAAGGTAAATGAAACCCTCTCTTTCTACCCTTCCTTCACTTCTGGACTTTATCCACACCCAGAGTATCTGTAATCAATAAGTAAAGCACTGATATGGAATTCCAGGCTATGGCTGGTGCCTGGAGGAGGATTTTAATGAACGCCAGGACCATCCTAGAACTACTGCAGTCACTTACTATGGGGGCGACTGCCTTTACGCTGTCTACCCCCCAAGCCAGCCCTTCTTCCAAGTCCCTTGGGAAGAAGTATAC
The DNA here is from genome assembly GCF_049115385.1 of Moschus berezovskii. NCBI lineage: Eukaryota > Metazoa > Chordata > Mammalia > Artiodactyla > Moschidae > Moschus > Moschus berezovskii. The sequence goes on along the minus strand of NC_142473.1, from coordinate 68,493,313 downwards.
TTCCCCCCAAACACCCAAACACTCCCTCCAAACACAGTCATCCCTGAAAACAAAAATGCTAAAAGCAATTCTCATCTTCTTAGACCAAAACTTACATGGGCTGGGGATGTAATACAAGATTTTTCATTTAGCAGAGTTTGTTCTATTACAGTCCAGCCAAGGACCATTAACATCACCCCATCTACTGGGATCTGAAAAGAGCCTGGATATAAAGGCCGTTTTGTTACTATGATGGCACTCTAACAGGGCCAGAACAAGGCCCGGGTGACGATGAGATACAGAGGGCGACCTCGAAACTGATCATGAGAAAAGTGACACCCACAGCTGAGTTTCAGAAGTTATTTCTTTGAAACCACAAATCCTAAAAAAATCCCTGTGGAGGACATAAAGTAGCTTTCCTTCCAGGGCCCTCGTGAGGGACTCCCAGCTCAGCAGAATTACTGCAAATAAGCTCCTGCGAACATTCCTGTGCCTCCCACAGTGGCGGGTCCCAGAGAGGCCCCTCCAAGCCCTCCTCGCACTGCTGTCAGGCTGAGGAAGGGCTGACCCCCCTCCTGACCCCAGGAGGAGAGCCCGTGTTCTTTCAAGTTCAAAGATACCCCTCCCATAAAACGACAGCGCCAACTGCTGCAGGATTACTTCTATGCTGGCCTCTCCTGACCAGTGGACAAGGGTGAGAGAGGGAATCAGGACGGTTGAGGGGTGTCATCATGAGTTACTTTAGAGAAATCCCAGTGATGAAACAAGAAGGGCAGACATCAAAGAAGAGAAGAGTCAAAGCCTCCAAGTGATGAGACGTTTCGGAAGTAGACAGTGGTGATGGCTGCACAACTCTGTGAACGTACTTAATGCTGCTGTGTTGTATACTTAGAAAAATGGTACCAATGAACTTAGTCCCAGGGCAGGAATAGAGACACAGGTGTAGAGAACAGACTCATAGACACTTGGGGGTGAGAAGGGGGTGGGACAAATTGGGAGAGTAGCATTGATATATACACACTGCTGCTGCTGCTGCTGCTGCTAAATCGCTTCAGTTGTGTCCGACTCTGTGTGACCCCATAGACGGCAGCCCACCAGGCTCTGCCGTCCCTGGGATTCTCCAGGCAAGAACACTAGAGTGGGTTGCCATTTCCTTCTCCAATGCATGAAAGTGAAAAGTGAAAGTGAAGTCACTCAGTCGTGTCTGACTCTTAGCAACCCCATGGACTGCAGCCTACCAGGCTCCTCCATCCATGGGATTTTCCAGTTAAGAGTACTGGAGTGGGCTGCCATTGCCTTGTCCCATATATACACTACCATGTATAAAATAGTTTGCTAGTGGAAGCTGCTGCATAGCACAGGGAGCTCAGCTCAGTGCTCTGTAATGACCTGAAGCGGAGGGATCAGGGGGTGGTGGGGGGAAGAGAGGTCCAAGAGGGTGGGGACATATGTATACATATAAATGATCCACTTTGATGTACAACAGAAACTAACACATTGTAAAACAATTATACTCCAATAGAAAATAATAATAATTTTTAAAAAGGTTAAAACGATAAATCACATGTTATGTGTATTTTACCACAATTTTAAAAAATTGAGAGAAAAAAAAATGCCTCCAGGGAAGTGCAGGAAGTTATGGGAACCTGCCACAGAGTTCCACGGAATCAACAGCTGGGCAGCTCCCACATGCCTTATGGCTCTGTCTGCAAAGAGGATGTGTCCTTCCTAGGATGAGCTGGACAAGAGCTGGGGGCTGGAGCCGGGGGCCTCGGTTTGAATCCTTATGACCCTTACTGAGAGTTCTTGGGCAGTTTCCATCTGAAAACATGGTTATCATAAGCTACTCCTGACCGTATCATGAAGAACAGAATACTTTATAAAAGAAAACTGCTTCTAGCATAGTGCCATAAAACTCTTGAGAGGATGCCCACAAGCAGTAGCTGTTGTTGCTCAAATGCACCTCCTGCTTCTCTGGACACGTCCTCAGCAGAGGAAGGAATCACCTGGAAAACACAGAGCTGTGTTCCAGGACTACAGCTCCTCTCCTTTCTCCTGAGAATCCCAGTGGCCTCAGGCTCCCAGCCTGGGGAATGGGTTGAACAAAGCTATCTTCATCTCTCCATTCCCAATCTCCTACCCCTTCTGGAAATGATGGTAAAAGTTGGTGGTGACCGCCCGCAGGTCTAGAAAGTGGTCATGGACCAAAGGGAAGGCAGGAGGGTTCTCCTGAAACCTGAAACTGTTCCCGCCTCTCCCTGCCCCTCAAGCAGAAATCAGCTGGTCCAATCAGCCCCGAACACAGTGTTGGGATGGGCTGAGCGAAGGGTCACTGTGTATGCTGATTACCAATGGCAGCACCCGTGATAACAAGTAAGGGATGTCCAGGTGAGTGGGCAGGGGGTCAAGTTGCAAGAGAATCCGAAAACAAGCCCATGTATGGAGCCTTTTATTAAGCACATGTCACTCAAACAGAGGCAGGGCAGGCCAGAGGTACACGAGGAAAGGACAAAACAAGAGGCTGCCAAGGATAGGGTGTCTTACCATCGAATGTCAATATTAAAGTTAGAGAAGGGGGGAAGTATCTGCAAGTTTAAAAAAAAAAGCATTCCCTGGGCAGGAAACATGATTGTATAAGTGTTACATAACCTGCCGGCTTCAAAAATGTGTTGCTGGGTTAGCACTGCCTCTCTTGGGCACAAGCTCTGGTGGGTCGCTGCTGTTTTCCTTTGTAAACACATTTCTTTCGTCGGCTTTCTTCGCAGGTAAAATAATCTCTGCAAATCCACAGCTTTGCAGGGCAGAAAGAAACGCAATTTTCTGCAGTTTAGGAGAGGTCTTGAGCAGGCTTCACAGAGCTCCTAGTTAGTATTCCAGCCAGCACCCACCTACTGCTTGTTTGGGACAGCAAGGGAGGGAGGAGACAGGGAAGGGAAGAGGGAGGTTGGGAAGGCCTGCTTGTCCAGGCTCATCTTCCAGGACTTGCAAAATCTTGCTCCCTCTTTGTTATGGGCTGAATTGTTTCCCCCACACCTCATCTGATGATGTTTTATCCCCCAGGACCTCAGAATGTGACTGTTTGGAGATAGGGCCTTTAAAGAGGCAATTAAGATACAAGGAGGTCATTACAGTGGGGCCTAGTCCTAAATGACCGGTGTCCTCGTAAGAAGAGGAAATTAAGACACAGACCTACACAGAGGGAAGGCGGTTGTTTTACAAGCCAGGGAGAGAGAACCTCAGAAGCAAACAACCCTGTTGACACCTTGATATTCGACCTCCAGCCTCTTGAATTATGAGAAAATAAATTCCTGTGGTTGAAGCCCCACCCTCACCCCCCAGCCTAGGGGAGCAGCTCTAGCAGACCAACACTTTTCTGTCCCTCCCCTTGAAACCGAGGAGGACCCTTTGGGGCTCCTGGGCATGGGAGCCTTTCTGTCCCCATTTCTTGTAGGCAAGACTCCAGCTGCTGTAACCGTCCCCAAGTTCCAAAGGGCAGATCCAGATCTGTGGCTAATGAAGGTAAGAGCTGCCACAAAACCACCTGCGGCAAGATTAAAGGGCCCAGAGAAGTGCGTCAAGGGTAGGAGATCGACCACCTGAGACCCCGTGCATGTTAAGTCGCTTCCGTCACGTCCAACTCCTTGCAACGCTATGGACGGTAGCCCACCAGGTTCCTCTGTCCATGGATTCCCCAGGCAAGAATACTGGAGGGGGTTTCCATGCCCTCCTCCAGGGGATCTTCTCAATCCATGGATCGAACCCACATCTCTTACATCTATCTGCATTGGCAGGCAGGTTCTTTACCACCAGCACCACATGGAGACCCTGCTGCTGCTGCTAAGTCACTTCAGTCGTGGCCGACTCTGTGCGACCCCACAGACGGCAGCCCACCAGGCTCCCCCGTCCCTGGGATTCTCCAGGCAAGAACACTGGAGTGGGTTGCCATTTCCTTCTCCACTGGAGACCCTACACACACCCTAATCTTTAACCCTACCTTGAACTATTGCTATAAAACCCCTCATCAAATCCTCCCAGGTTGGGACATGTAGTTTTTTGAGGCAGGAGCTTGCAGTATCCCCTGTTGCCTAGCAAAGCAATGAAGCTATCCATTTCTACTTCACCCTAAACTGCCCCTGAGATTCAATTCGGCACCAGTGAACAGAGAAACTGGGCTTTGGGCACCACCCTTAATGATCCAGCTAGTCACTCTGCCTCCTACAAGCTTCTGTTCTCTCTCTCTGCTTCTAATCCTTGCTTCTCTAATTTTCAGAGCTACTGTCTGGCTTTTGAAAAACACAAACAAGAACTTTTTTTTTTGCTATTTCATAAGTCTCAGCTGGAAAATGTCAAGGAAAATGCCACCCAAACACCCTTCTACTTCCGTCCGCCTTCACTGTCAGGACACGCTGGGCTTCACCAGGATCAGTGTGGGTGCGCCCAGGGAGAGAGAAAAGTACATGCCTGGCATTCCTCTGACTTCCACTGGGTTTTGTAGGGCAGTGCAGAAAGGCCTACGATCTTTAAATGAATAGACAACCGTTTGCATAGACATGTCCCAGCCCTCCACAGCTTAATGCTGTTTGCTCTGATGGATGCATGTTTTGCAAGAAGAAGGCTCCAGACTGGGACTTTCAAGGTAGCTGTTTTGAACTGATTATTTAACACTCATCTTCAGTGTGATGTCTTTTTTTTTTTTTTAATTGAAGGATAATTACAACATTGTGTTGGTTTCTGCCTCAACATGGATCAGCCAAAGGTATACACATGTCCCCTCCCTCTTCAGCCTCCCTCCCACCTCCCACCCCATCTTACTCCTCCAGGTTGTCACAGAGCCCAGGTTCTTATCTCAGTTTCCTCCACTTCTGGTCCTATGGCAGGAACTCCTTGGCTTATAAGGCAGAATCCAAGAAAAGATGCCAATTCTATCACTGAAAGGCAGGCAAGCTTTTAAAAATAAACCAACCTGATAGGGTGAAAGGAGCAATGAAAGAAGAGATTACCTGTAATTACCCAATAGTCTCGCGTTGTTTCTGATATGTCAAGGTTGGGGTATTCCAGCGCTAAAACAAACAAGAAACAAACCAAATTACTTTCACAGGTTTTATATATAGATATTGTTCAGGAAATAGACATAACTGACAAAATACCAAGCAGCTAAATCCTGCTCTATCATTCTTGAGAACTCTAGGACATACAACCTGAAACTTGCTTTTCAGAAAACTAAAATACTCAGTAAAGGGCTAACTTTCAGAAGAAGGGTTTTCTAAGGCTTTTGGATGTCTGCTTTCAGCTTTTCCATTGACACTTTCTTAAGGCAAAACAATTTCACTGTCAAGACCTACAATGAGAGAGAACCTGTCAACTATAGCCTTCTTTTTTAAAAAATTATCTATCATAACATATTTTTAGGAATAATTATTTCTTGAATGGATCTTTCCGAAGTCAAAGACTAAGTTTAGTAGCTAAATGCTTGCAAGCAATGGTCCCATTTCTTTACAGTGTGGTGACCATCAGAGTTAATATATGTTAAGGGTTTAGCACATTATTTGGCACATAATAAGTAGGACTGATGCTAAAGCTGAAACTCCAATACTTTGGCCACCTCATGCGACAAGTTGACTCACTGGAAAAGACTCTGATGCTGGGAAGGATTGGGGGCGGGAGGAGAAGGGGACGACAGAGAATGAGATGGCTGGATGGCATCACCGACTTGATGGACATGAGTTTGAGTGAACTCCGGGAGTTGGTGATGGACAGTGAGGCCTGGCGTGCTGTGATTCATGGGGTCTCAAAGAGTCGGACACGACTGAGCAACTGAACTGAACTAAACTGAAGTACTCAGTAAATCACAGTTGTGTTATTATTATTATTCTTAGACTATCAAGATGATAAAAGAAAATAAATCCTTCACATGCTGCCAGGTGACATAATGCCGTCTTTTATGACATTATCTTTTCCATAAAATCCAGAGTCATCTTTTCTGAGTACATGGAAATTCACAAAAGCTTGCCACTAAACTAACATTTTTTTATAAAGTCTGAGTGGCTACTTTGTGCTAATAAGTATATTCACACACATTATCTCACTTATTTACAATATAAAAAGGAACCATAGAGGGAAATGAAAACAACTTTGCTGCTGCTGCTGCTAAGTCACTTCAGTCGTGTCCGACTCTGTGTGACCCCATAGACGGAAGCCCACCAGGGTCCCCCATATCCCTGAGATTCTCCAGGCAAGAACACTGCAGTGGGTTGCCATTTCCTTCTCCAATATGTGAAAGTGAAAAGTGAAAGTGAAGTCGCTCAGTCGTGTCCGACCCTTAGCGACCCCACAGACTGCAGCCCACCAGGCTCCTCCATCCATGGGATTTTCCAGGCAAGAGTACTGGAGTGCTAATAGATGTTTAAAAAAAACACTTACCCAGTGACCTTGAGTATGTATCAACAATTAAATTTAAGAGCACGATCTTTACTTTCTTTGGCTACTGAGTAAGTGTTTGGGTACAAAATGTAGGCTGCATCTTCGAAGTCTATGCCTGCTGCATAGTAATGAGGATTATGCAACTGAAGCATTAGAGTAAGAGGAGGCCACAAGCCTATGGGGACTTCATCAAGTGAAGTCAGGATGCTGACTGCACATGAGCTGCGTTATAATATCTATAGCCCAGGCAAGGACTGAAGGCCTGGGAATCTTTGTTGATGGCAGAAGTGGGGGAAACCCTAGCAACCAAGATTGTCATGAGGACAGATGCTCTACCAGGCAGTGTTATAAGCTAAGAAGACAGACTGCTTGGTTCAAGCCCCAGGTTCCATGTCTCACCAGCTATGTCAGAGTAGGCACGTTGGAGTTAAACCTCTTGGAGTTTCAATTTTCCTATCTGCAAAATGCGGCTAATTTTGCAGCTACCATAGAGGGTAGCTGTGAGGATTAAATGAGATACAAGACAAATGAAGGGTAAAAGAGCCTAGCCAGGGCTTTTTACAATGTGCAGTGAAGTTTTCATCAATTCAACCCCTTTCAGTCACACATTACAGTTGTGATTTTATGACAAAAGAGTTAGCATATGGCACCATGGAGGCTAAGCTCCCGGAGGAGATAGTAGAGTCCTACAGGGATTCAAACATAACTCGAATATACTCACGTTCAGCAATGGTAAGCGGCGGGTAGGTGAGGTAGAACCCCACCAGCTCAGCGGAGAGCTGGCGGAGGAGGCTGCTGGCCACGGTGCCGTTGAGGAAGGAGCTTCGGTTGGCCACCACGTACACCAAGGTGACCGTCTGGGAGGCATTGGACGTGCTCACCATCTGAATGGACACAGGAGGAAAGGGGAGGGAGACGTGCCAAATAAGATGAGGGTCTGTTTCATGGAGGCCGTGGGAGGAGAAGTTTAAGGAGAGGTTAGGAATGAAAGGGAGGTGGGAAGAGAGCAAGGAAGAGATAAAAATAACAACAGTTGTCACTTATGGATGGCTCACAACATGCCAGGCATCTCGTACCAGGCATCATTCCAAGGGCACATGATTTCATTTAATCCTTACCACAACCCTAGAAGGTATATCCTGTCATGGAGGTATATCCTTTTACAGAGGAGGAAACTGAAGCCCAGAATGATCAAGGGACTTGCCCAAGGTCACACAGCTAATAAGTGATGGAGCCAGGACCCAAACCTGGGCAGCCTGACTTCAGGTTTTAACCACTGGTGTGTGTATCTTTTCCAGGGGCTAAATGGTCGCAGGCTATTTTTATGGTTCTGAAGACACAGTATAGAGCATAGGAATGGTAAATTTAAGGAGGGCTCAACTGCTCCGACAGAGAAAGCCTGATTCAAACTTTTGGGGAATTTTAAAGTCGAAAGGATGGAGAATGCACGCCACTGGTCACCAACCTAGTAATGGACAGCATGATGAAAACTGATGGCAATAAGAACGCAGAAATAGAAAACAGCTTCTTTAGAGGGAGATTCCATTTCACTGTGCTCTATCAATTCAATATAGAATATGTTAATATTACTATGAGATGGTATAGTTTTCTTCTTGAGTCATTAAGTCAGGTTTTTAGTTATGAAGAAATGAGACTTTCACGGGTCAGTGTGTATACACACAAACACCCCACAGGTGAAATGTGAAAAGCAGATGCAGGAGGAAGGCATTCTGCCTGGTGAGACAGTCTTTGTGGGCTTCTGCGCTGGATGTCTGCCCCTTCCCCCACCAGATCCATTTGCTACCCTGCCCTCATCCTGCTCAGTGCCCCCAGAGGCAGAACTCTGTGGGCCACACCAAAGGGCTACTTGTGCCCTGGTGTTAGCTACAGGGAGCTCAGCAGGATGTGGGCAAGAAGAAGAGTGACGTCAGAGAGCTGGTGTTGGGGGCTCCCTCCTGGAGGTGTCACAGCTCTTGCTGGGCACTTCTGGCCCAAGTTTCCCATACCTGTTCCCTCCCCTCACCGCATCAGCCCCAATGTCACAGCCTTGAAAGCTGTACCATCCCCGTGGTCTCCCTGGAGCCTGGGCACACTTCTGCAAAGTCCTTTTCATTGGACTTTCCTCAAATTGCCTTCATTTGAATATGTCCTCTCTTTTTGCCAGGATCTAATACCCAGTCTGTCTAAAACCTTTGTGTGCTCAGACACAAATATCTCTGCAACATTCCTTTTAAAACTTACTTTGAAGAAGACTGTCAAGACTAAGCTTCTTCAAGCTATTTCGAAGTTTTCCCCGTAAGAGCAAGCTTCTTTTAAGTTCTCTAACATAGTGCCTAGAGTCCCATGATTACTGATATAGGAGTCAACATTTCTGGTCAACTCTTGCTTCCTCTCCAGAAGCATTTTTGGAATGTGGTTTAGCCACAAGTATTCACACCACTTTCCCAAGGTACCAAGAAGAAAGGTACTTCCTTCTGAATAATTCAAAAGACCTCACTGTACTGTCACCTAAAAAATAATAACTAAAGTAACTTTGCAATCTTTATCTCTGTTTGGAACATTATATATATATGCTTGTTTCTTTTCAGCAAGACTATATCTCACTGGATCCCAAAGAGTTTGCAGTATGGTATCTTAGTACCTACTACACTTGACAAAATAAGTTATACTTTTTTTAATTGAGAACACTTTTATTAAGGAGACTTCACTAACATACAACACTATATTAGTGTAGTACTTTCTGTGGTAAAATACACATTATGTTATACCATTTTAACCATTTAAAGTGTACAGTGGCATTAAGTACATTCACATTCTTGGGCAATCATAACCACTATCCATTTCCAAAACTTTTCCATCATCAGAAACTGAAACTCTATACCTACTAAATAACTCTCCATTTCTTCCTCTTCCTAGTCCCTGAGAACCACCATTCAATTTTTCTGTCTCTATTAATTTGACAAAACTAAACACTTTTCATAAGTGGAATCATACAGTATTTGTCCTTTTGTGATTGGCTTCTTTCATTTAGCATGATGTCAACACCCATGTGGAAGCACGTGTCAGAATTTCCCTCTGTCTTAAAAATGAATAATATTCCCTGGCATAGATATACCACATTTATTTATTCATTCACCTGCAGATGGACACTTAACATTGCTGCCACCTTTTGGGTGCTGTGAATAATGTTATGAACACTGGTGTTCAAACATCTGTTCAAGTCCCTGGTTTACATTCTATGGAGCATATACCCAGAAACAGAATTGCTGGATCATATGGTAATTCTGTGCTTTTTTGAGGGAATGCTAACAACAACAATACTCTTTTCCACAGCAGCTGCACCATTTGACATGCCCAAGAGCAGTACACAAGAGTTCCAATTTCTCCTTACCAACACGTGTTATTCTCTATTTTTTAAAAATAACAGTTATCCTCATAGGTGTGAAGTGGTATTTGGTGGGATTTTTTGCATTTCATGTGCTTATTGGTTACCCGCATATCATCTTTGGAGAAACGTCTTTTCAAGTCTTTTGCCCATTTCTTACTTGCGTTGCTTTGTTTTTTGCTGTTGACATGTAGGAGTTCTTCATGTACTCTAGATATTAACCCCTTATAGATATATTATTTGCAAATATTTTCTTCTATTATGTGGGCTGAGTTTTGATTATGCCTTTTGAGCCACAAAAGTTTTTAATTTTTATGACATCTTACTTATTTTTTCTTTTGTTATCTGTGCTTTTTGGTGTCACATCAACAAATCACTGCCAAATTCAATGTCATAAAACTTTTTTCCCCGATTTTCTTCTAAGAGTCCTACAGTTTTAGTAGCTCCTACACTTATTTAACTTCTATGCAGAGTACATCATGAGGAACGCTGGGCTGGAAGAAGCACAAGCTGGAATCAAGATTGCTGGGAGAAATATCAATAACCTCAGATATGCAGATGACACTACCCTTATGGCAGAAAGTGAAGAGGAACTCAAAAGCCTCTTGATGAAAGTGAAAGAGGAGAGTGAAAAGGTTGGCTTGAAGCTCGACATTCAGAAAACAAAGATCATAGCATCTGGTCCCATCACTTCATGGGAAGTAGATGGGGAAACTGTGGAAACAGTGTCAGACTTTATTTTTGGGGGCTCCAAAATCACTGCAGATGCTGATTGCAGCCATGAAATTAAAAGACGCTTGCTCCTTGGAAGGAAAGTTATGACCAACCTTGATAGTATATTAAAAAGCAGAGACATTACTTTGCCAACCAAGGTCCGTCTAGTCAAGGCAATGGTTTTTCCCGTGGTCATGTATGGATGTGAGAATTGGACTGTGAAGAAAGCTGATCACCGAAGAATCGATGCTTTTGAACTGTGGTGTTGGAGAAGACTCTTGAGAGTCCCTTATACTGCAAGGAGATCCAACCAGTCCATTCTAAAGGAGATCAATCCTGGATGTTCATTGGAGGGACTGATGCTAAAGCTGAAACTGCAATACTTTGGTCACCTCATGCGACGAGTTGACTCACTGGAAAAGACTCTGATGCTGGGAAAGGTTGGGGGCGGGAGGAGAAGGGGACGACGGAGAATGAGATGGCTGGATGGCATCACCGACTCTGTGGACATGAGTTTGAGTGTACTCCAGGAGTTGGTGATGGACAGGGAGGCCTGGCGTGCTGTGATTCATGGGGTCGCGGAGAGTCGGACACGACTGAGCGACTGAACTGAACTGAACTGAACTGAACATTTAGGTCTTTGATCCATTTTGAGTTAACTTTCGTAAATGGTATTAGGTGAGGATACAACTTCATTCTTCTGCTTGTGGATATCAGCTTTCCTAGTGTTATTGCCTGAAAGCTAAAGGCGAAGGTACTGTGGATATTTAGATTCAGTTTTGCCTGAGGCTAAAGGCAAAGGAGAAAAGGAAAGATATACCCATTTGAATGCAGAGTTTCAAAGAATCTCAAGGAGAGAAAAGAAAGTCTTCCTCAGTGATCAGTGCACAGAAATAGAGGAGTCCAATTTTAGCACACTGAGTGGCCCATCACTTCCCTAGACCTGGGAATGAGCCTTCCCAGCACTGCGGGACACAATGGCCATGAAATGGTGTCACATGGTCAGATATGTGGCTATGAAGGGACCCTGCTGACTGGAAGTTGGTACTTGCCAGCTGCCTCTACAAAGATTACATCATGACCATTGCAAGCTGCTGACCTTCAACACCCCCTGAAAGAAGTTCAGGGTGAAAATCAGGAATGAGGCACTCTGTGCTCTCAAAAAAAAAAAAAAAACTGGCAGAACAGGCCTTCAGATAGTTAGATCTTTTCAGAAAAAGGTTTTATGGGTTCCAATTCTTGCATCTTCTCATACCTAGAAAAACACTGACATCATTAATGGTGAAATCTGCTTTGGCTATTAAAAAAAATTTTTTTTACAATTAAAATCAAAATAGAGTAGCTATAGTTCAGACATCCTGGGAAATAACTATTTCCCAGATATCCTGAAAAATGATATTACGGGTGTGATTTCAGATTAGACGCTGTGACCTAATGTAGAACTTAATGCTCTTGTACTTTGCTTGCTGCTCGTAAAACCAAAGTTACTCCATTTTAAGATAAGGTTGTTTTTGAGTAAAGATTCCTAAAATTGTTTTTGAAAAAAAAAAAGTAAATAAAATAGATGGAAAACCTTGAAAAAAAAAAGAAATAGAGGAAAACAACAGAATGGGAAAGACTACAGATCTCTTCAAGAAAATTAGAGATACCAAGGGAACATTTCATGCAGAGATGGGCACAATAAAGGCCAGAAATGGTATGGACCTAACAGAAGTAGAAGATATTCAGAAATGGCGGCAAGAATACACAGAAGAACTAGACAAAAAAGATCTTCACGACCCAGATAACCACAATGCTGTGATTACTTACCTAAAGCCAAACACGCTGGAATGCTAGTCAAGAGGGCCTTATTATGCCAGCAAGTTTGGAAAACTCAGCAGTGGCCATGGGACTGGAAAAGGTCAGCTTTCATTCCAATCCCAAAGAAGGGCAATGCCAAAGAATGTTCAAACTACCACACAATTGCAGTCATCTCACATGCCAGCAAAGTAATGCTCAAAATTCTCCAAGCCAGGCTTCAACAGTATGTGAACCGTGAACTTCCAGATGTTCAAGCTGGATTTAGAAAAGGTAGAGGAACCAGAGATCAAATAGCCAACAGCTGTTGGGTCATTGAAAAAGCAAGAGAATTACAGAAAAAACATCTACTTCTGCTTCATTGATTACACCAAAGCCTTTGACTGTATGGATCACAACAAACTGAAAAATTCTTAAAGATATGGGAATACTAGACCACTTGATCTGCCTCTTGAGAAATCTGTATGCAGGTCAAGAAGCAACAGTTAGAACCAGACATGGAACAACAGACTGGTTCCAAATCGGGAAAGGAGTACATCAAGGCTGTATATAGTCACCCTGCTTATTTAACTTATATGCAGAGTACATCATGAGAAATACTTGGCTGGATGAAGCACAAGCTGGAATCAAGATTGCCAGGAGAAATATCAATAACCTCAGATACGCAGGTGACACCACCCTTATGGCAGAAAGAGAACTAAAGAACCTCTCAAAAGTGAAAGAGGAGAGTGAAAAAACTGGCTTAAAACTCAACATTCAAAAAACGAAGATCATGGCATTTGGTTCCATCACTTCATGGCAAATAGATAGGGAAACAATGGAAACAGTGACAGACTTTATTTTGTGGGGCCCAAAGTCACTGAAGATGGTGACTGCAGCCATGAAATTAAAAGACGCTTATTCCTCGGCAGAAAAGTTATGACCAACCTAGACAGCATATTAGAAAGCAGAGACATTACTTTGTTGACAAAGGCCCATCTTAGCCAAAGCTGTGGTTTTTCCAGTAGTCATGTACGGATGTGAGAGTTGGACTATAAAGAAAGCTGAGTGCCTCAGAATTGATGCTTTTGAACTGTGGTGTTGGAGAAGACTCTTGATAGTCCCTTGGACTGCAAGGAGATCCAATCAGTCAATCCTAAAGGAAATCAGTTCTGAATATTCATTGGAAGGACTGATGCTGAAGCTGAAACTCCAATACTTTGGCCACCTGATGGGAAGAACTGACTCATTGGAAAAGACCCTGATGCTGGGAAAGATTGAAGTCAGGAGGAGAAGGGGACGACAGAGGATGAGATGGTTGGATGGCATCACCGACTCGGTAGACATGAGTTTGAGCAATTTCTGGGAGTTGGTGATGGACAGGGAGGCCTGGCGTGCTACAGTCCATGGGGTCACAAAGAGTTAGACACAACTGAGCAACTGAACTGAACTGATTGGCTGAAATGACTGCCCTTCCCCCACCTAATGGTCTTGTCAGAAATCATTTGACCATGTATGTATTTATTTCTGGGGTTTCTATTTGATTCTATTGGTCCATATATCTGTCTTTATGCCAGTTTCATCCTGTTTTGAATACAATAGTTCTGCACTAAGTTTTGAAATCAGGAAGTATGAGATCTCCGACTTTGTTTTCCTCTTCAGGATTGTTTTGGCAATTTGAGGTCCCTTGAGATTTCATGTGAATTGTAGGATAGATTTTTCTATTTCTGCAAAAGACATCACTGGAATTTTGATAGGGATTGCATTGAATCTATCAATCATTCTTCGTAGTACTTGACATCATAACAATATTAAGTCTTCCAATTCATAAGCACAGAATGTCTTTCCATTTATGTTTTCTTTACTCATCTTTTTTTTATTGGATGCAAATTACCTTACATTAATATATTGGTTGGTTTTGCCATACATTGACACGAATCCGCCCTGGGTGTACATGTGTTCCCCTTCTTGAACCCCCATATCCTCCCTCCAGGTCATCCCCTTGCACCAGCCCCAAGCATCCTGTATCATGCGTCGAACCTGGACTGGTGATTCGTTTCACATATGATAATATACATGCTACAATGCCATTCTCCCAAATCATCCCACCTTCACCCTCTCCCAGAGCCCCAAAGACTGTTCTATATACCTGTGTCTCTTTTGCAGTCACGTTTACTCATCTTTTTTACAGCTAAGAAAAGTGTAGTCACTCTTGGGGGCTACTTAACAACAGCTTCATAAATAAGAAGAAATCCACAGGCCTGAAACCAAGGTCCTATCACAGTTTCCTCATAGTCATGCCCTGTCCCTTGCAGAGAACACCTTCCCATCACCCCTCTATTCTTAGACTCCTTTGGGTTCTGACATCATCTCTTACTTCCCATTCACTCGTGCCATGATTCATTTCGTTAATTAGACTCATAAAGCTGATGGAATGGAAACCTATTGTTTTCATCCTTAGTATCCAATCTCCCTTCTTCCATGTCAGCAACCACAATCTCTCTTGAGGAAACACCACTTCTCTCCTAGGAGTTCATGTGCTTCGGGTAGAATTGCCCCAGTCAGGTTCCAGGAGTGGGTATCTCAGTCAGGCTTAGTTGACTGGGACATTTCATATCCTCAATCACAGTTACTGGTCCAGAAATGACCACATGATCCAAGAGGGTTCAATGAAAACTAATCCCACGATTTTGACTGGAATGACACCAGAAAAGGCACTGTGGTTCCATGAGACTGTGAGCAATAAAGATGAGACAAACTTGGAGGTGCCAGGAGCCTGAGGATAATGCCAGCCTATAGCAAGGCAAGCCAAGAGATGAGAGAATTTCATGAAGAAATCATGTAAGCACCTGGATCCTGAAGTAAGAAGCTACAAACTTTTCAGTTACATGAGCCAATCACTTCCTCTTCTTACATAAGCCTTGTGAGCTTGTATGCCATCGCTTATAATCAAAAAGTCTTAATTGAGCCTACTATAATCTAGCCCTTAATAGCAATGCTATACAAGTAAAAACTAAGACGTCACTTTTTCAATGACCCTCTGAAAAAAGTAAATATTTACATGGTTTTATTCCACAAAAGATCCAAGGTGCCCCACAAATTATATTTCATACAATAAAAGGGAAATTCATTAATTGCAAAACCAGGTCCTGAAAAAAACAGATTAACAACAACCCTGGGGGATGATTAGCATGTAATGATCTATGCATAACATAGTGGCCTAGAGGGTTATTAAATCTACACAACAGCTTTGGCTCTGGGCTTCCTGTTAGCCAAGGCAAAAAGTGAAAGAGGGTTAATAAAACAATTCACCTAATTATCCATTCATATCAAGAGCTATTGATACATTCAAGAGCATCTAAAATCTATTTAGATGCAATTTTCTAATGGCCTGCTGTAGTCTTTTCCAAGGAATGTTTGTTGCTTACTTTATAAAGCTTCATCTCATGGCCATGAATATCATACAACAACACAAGAGAGGCTTCTTAAGGCCAAGGGCAGCTTATTTATCTTGGTGTCCCTTCCACTGGCTGATAAAAAGAAGCTGCTCTGTAAGTCTGTACATCCTGATTATAATTAGAATATATTCCGCTGCCAAGTGCCAATAAGACACATGTACCTGTGAGGATCACAAACACAATCAGAAAGAAAAAGATCTCCCTCAAAGGAGCTGAGTCACACTCCTTACATAAATCTTATGTCTGTGACATGTTTTTAGATCTTAGTCAAATATGAACCAGATCATAATGAGATACTTCCATATATACTTTGGGTGAATCTAGAAAGGGACAACTGCTCATTCAAATTAAATTGCATGCTTTCCACATCATATTGGCTTTGCTGATAATTCATTTAAGCTAAATGTCAATTTTAAAACCACTGGGTTTAATTGCAAAGGCTTTTAGTTCAGTAAAAACAGAGAGATTGGTTAGTACAATCAGAGAAACTTGGGGGCTGGATGAAAATTATTAAGAAGCATCCGTCTCTAGGGAGATGTTGTCCATAGAAATGTAAAAAGTGGGTCTGAGAAAGACATTTGGTAGCATGTCTACCGCAAATTCAGGAAGTTGAAATACAGTATACCAGTATTGAGACTGCCCTGGGAGAGAAGTCACATGCCTGCTGAAAATTTCATCAAGGATCCCATTTCTATGTTGCATTGATGCTAGCAGAGCATGGTGGATTAGCGTACAGGCTTTGGCTCAAGTCCTAATTCTGGAAGTTTCTTACCATTCTCTCCATTCCTTTTTTCTGTGAAATGCTGATAATAACACCTTAGAAGGATGTCTTGAGTATTATGTAGCAAAGCATTTATAAAACACTTAGCACAGTCCTGGCACATAGTAAGCCCTAAATATAAGATGTGTGTGCTTAAACTAAGGTGATTGTTCCTGTGGATGCCTGGAAAATAAACTGAATTAAAATCACAGAAAAGGAAATCTTAGGTGAATTAGTTATTTAGAAATGACTCACTTTATATGAGACATCTGACATATAGAGTATATTCTAGTACCTTTTAAAAAAAATAAGTTTATTAGAAAGACTTGAAGTTTTACAAGGGAAAATAAACATAAAATCCCAAATCACAGCAGGTACACAGGGGCACACCATCTCTCTTGTATGATCAACCCCAGATATCCTCATCAGTGCCAGGCCTGGCTCAGCTCAGTGACCCCAAAGTGGCACCTTCTCCTGTCGACAGCATATACCCGAAGTACAAAGGCAGCTTTGAAATGGGGGAACCAAAGCACTTCTCGCCAACATTTGGGTTCCGGGTGGCCCCTCTGTCAACTACAGGCTGAAGCACCCTCCCACTTACCTGAATCGTCAGGTTGCTTTTAGTATTCAGAACTTTCCTCTCGGCATCCTGGAAGGCCCTCTGTAGCCTCTGTTCCATGGTCTGAGCAAATTTGCAGGACTGTATGTTGTCGGACTGGCTCACAAACTGTAGCACTAGAATGAGAGTAATAAATCAACGCTCACCAAAGTTCTATGTCTTACTTCCTTGAACTTAATGGAAGTTATAATACAAAATGGCATGATTTTACACCAGAGAAATCAGGCAGATAAGGACAGTCATCGTTTTGGAATGGCTCTTAAAATGATTTATAATATAGAAGAATTAAAAACATGATCGAACCTGAGATTCCCTCCAATGCAAAGAATTTTGTGATTTCAGTTATTGGCATATGGAAACATCTGCTTCAAGACAACAAAATGACTTTAGAGTGACCATGCCTTCTATTTCTTTGGAAGGAAGAAGTCAATTGACCTACATGACTAAGTTGTTTGAGTCTTTCAATTTCAATGGTTCCTCTACTCTTGTGGCTTTCAAACCACAAGATCAGAATTTTTAAAAACATACAACAATTTAAAAAATATCTATTTAGGCTGCCCTGGGTCTTCATTGCCGCGCAAGAGCGTTCTCTAGTTGTGGAAAGCAGGGGCTTTCTCCAGATGCGGTGCGCTTTTGTTGCAGAGCACACAGGCTCAGTAGCTGTGGCACACAGGCTTGGTTGCCTCGTAGCATATGGAATCCTCCCGGGCTAGGGATGGAACCTGTGACCCCTGCATTAGCAAGTTTATTCTTAACCACTGGACCACCAGGGAAGTCCCACCAGGGAGTTTAAAAGAAAGACTCTAAGGCCTAAGCTCAAAGATTATAATTCAAGGGCATCTGGAACATGTTGTTGCAAAGCACAGATTTTATGCTGAGGATACTCAACTCTCCTCATTATCCATTGGTAATATAGGGAAAAAAATACAGTACCTGATGCTCATAAGTACTATATACTCATATAAATTGGGAAGACTTCTGTGAAGCAATATTTCTCATGAATCCAGGTTGGAAAAGTTTAGGCTGCTGTGCAGGGAACTTGGACATTAGATTAGCAAGGCCCATGGAGGTAGGTACACAAGAACTCTAAGAAATGACAGAGCAGCTAGTGAAGGAGTTTTCTTTTTTTCATTTGGCTGCACCAGGCCTTAGTTGTAGCATCTTCGGCTGTGGCATGAGGGATTCAGTTCCCTGACCAGGGATCAAACCTGAACCCCCTGCACTGGGAGTGTGGAGTCTTAACAACAGAACCACCAGGGAAGTTCCAGTGATGGAGTTTTCAAACAGGTGTCCTCCTGGTACCGTGCACAATCTCAGAATGAAGAGGAATCCTTTTCTTCTGAGTTACTTGCCTGTTTTCAGCTGCAAGTAGCCTGCAGGCTGGGGAGTCCACGGGGAGGCAAGGACAGCCACAGATTGCAGGTTTGGGGTGTGCTGCTTCACGTCCGCTGTGACATTGCTGATCCCATAAACACCCAGCGTTTCGATCACTGCGGAAGGCAAGTAGACCAGCCTCCCCTTGGTAGCGTAATAACCAACGGTGATGTTGTGAGAATGTTCCAGAAGGTCCACCTACAAGACAAATGGACCCAAAGAACTTAGTGTTCATTTCCACCATACTTTAAATCTCTCTTGATGTTTCTTAGAACCACCATGGTTACTCAGCGTGGCTGGGGAAGAGGACATTCCCATTCGACAAATATTCTAGCAATCCTATAAGCTGATGGGATTGGCAGGTCTCAAAATATCAGAATACGACAAAATATAATTTGTGTTGAACCTATGAATATAGGGTTAAATGTATATTTAATTCTGAAATAGAATTAAGTCTGTGGGTAGTTTTTTTTTATTCCTTAAGTGCCTCAGGTTAATCCTGTGAGTACCAATTATCACCCAGGAAGGCAGGCAGGAGACAGCAGGCAAAAGAGATTTCCTGGGGCAGGAATGCTGGGAAAAATGGCTGTACCATATTTCTCATCATTTATAAACATTAAAGGGGCTTCCCCAATGGCTCAGTGGGTAGAGAATCCACCTGCAATACAGGAGATGCAGGAGACATGGGTTCAACCCCTGGGTTGGGAAGATCTCCTGGAATAGGAAATGGCAACCCACTCTAGTATTCTTGCCTGAAAAGTCCCTCGGACAGAGAAGCCTGGCGGACTACAGTCCATGAGGTTGCAAAGAGTTGGACATGACTGAGCAACACAGCACAACAACAACATAAACATTAAAAGGCAGAAATAATAGATTAAGTTTGGACCCCTTCCAGATATGGGCCAGGTAGTAAATGAGGTGAATCCCTCTCTTTAGAAGCTGAGAGAAGAACTGTTCAGATTTAACTCCATTCTTGGCTTGTAACTGGTTCACGACCAAGGCAAGGCTGGGCCATGGAGAATTTCTCGTACAGCAAAGGAGTCCTAAGGGATGCTGATGATCTGAGCTCTTTCTTACCCAACTGGAAGATTCTTGAGGCTTTTGACCTTATTCTTATTTTGTTTTGCTTTCCTCATGTTTGATATCAACAGTTCAGGGTGTTTTGAACACCGCCTTTCCTCCCCTTATTCTTCCATCTCTATTAGGACTGTCATGTTTTTTGCCAAAGAAACCAAGATAACTGATTTTGCAGGAGGCTGGGTGTCCTTGGCTTCCTCCACATTGTGTGCTCCTCAGCACCTTGTCACTTGAAGCTGGTGTTCAAGGTGACATTAGGTGGGACAAGAGGTATTTCTGGATGGAACAAGGACTCAGCACCAAACACCACCAAATCACCCAGAAAGAAGGTGACTCCCATTCCAATCCTCCTAATATTAATATCTCAAGAAGCAAGTCTCAGTTTGAGGACAGTTGACTTCTAACACCTCTCTAATCCGTGCTAATCATATTTTTAAACAAACAAAGGGACTCTAGGCCCCAGCCTTAATGCCTCTGTAAGCAGTAATATCTAGTTTGAATTTAATAGGCTGTCTCCACTATTTTCATTTTTATTTTTTAATTTTGGCCATGCCATGCAGCTTGTAGGATCTCAGATCCCTGACCAGGGGTCGAAACTGGGCCATGAAAGTAACAGTGCCAAATCCTAACCACTAGACCGTAAGGAAACTTCCTTATTTCATTTTTATCATTACCTTCTATTTGTGGCAAATGATCCTGACTTCTATTCATGGTGATAATATCAAACATCCTCTTGAAAGAAATATGTTTCAGTGTTTTCTTTAAATTTTCATTGAACTACAGTCAATTCAAAGTGCTGTGTTTCTGCGGTACAGTACAGTGAATGAGTTATACATATCCATAGATCCACTCCTTTCTAGATTCTTTCCCCATATAGGTCATTACAGAGTATTGAATAGAGTTCCCTATACTATACAGTAGGTCTTTATTAGTTATCCATCTTATATAAAGTAGTGCATATATGACAATCCCAAGCTTAAGTGATTTTTTTTAAATAAAAACTGATTTAAAAATAACTGCTGCTGCTAAGTCACTTCAGTCGTGTCCAACTCTGTGTGACCCCATAGACGGCAGCCCACCAGGCTCCCTCGTCCCTGGGATTCTCCAGGCAAGAACACTGGAGTGGGTTGCCATTTCCTTCTCCAATGTGTGAAAGTAAAAAGTGAAAGTGAAGTCACTCAGTCATGTCTGACTCGTAGTGACCCCATGGACTGCAGCCTACCAGGCTCCTCCGTCCATGGGATTTTCTAGGCAAGAGTACTGGAGTGGTTTGCCATTCCCTTCTCCGTTAAAAATAACTACTTCATACTAATTCTCACAGTGGTCTGTGATGATATGCAACAAAGGGCAAAAACTGTGAGGCTAATTTGCAAACAACCGAAGTTTAATGAAAACTGTCTCAGGTAACCACAGGGAAACATTCACATTTTCAACTTTCAAATAAAGTTTCTGGTGCAGAAACCACAGATGCCTCTTGCGGAGAGCACTTCCTCTTCTTCTTTTCAGAATTATACAGAAGAGATTAACACTGATGAATAAACTGTACCCAATCTCCTTCCTAGTCCGTGGTGTGGTGGAGGGGAAGGACCACTAATTTGAATGCAGCTGTGCAGAGCATCAGAGCAGAAAGCTGGAGCAATATTTTTAAGTGATGTAAAGGGCTGTCCACTGACTGTCCATCACGTGTACTGCTTTAAAACCCGGAATCAAATCGAAAGGGAGTAGAGCAAGACTTCCATCACTTGGGTATGCCATCGAAATCAGTTGGTGGTTGTTAAATAGTACTTGGCATGAAAGTGTTTGGAGAGAAAAAAAAAATGCTTACTTCCTTGTCTGTTGCTCTCAATTTAAGCAAAGTTGGACTCAATTTACAAGTCAGAGTAATTTTTAAATGTCCAGAAATAAATCGCCAACTGTTTACAATGGTGAGGAAGATAAAAAAGCAGTGGATGATTTCTACAAAATTACACTGACACAATTAAATACTTTCCCCAAATAACAGGATAATGGGGCAATTTTTATAAAGTACATCCAGGCTTTAAAAAAAACAGCTCCAAAACTAGACACAATTATCCTCAATTTTCTATCTCAGAATTTGACCTCCTTCTCCTGCTGCCACACATTAGCTATTTGCCAAAATGATGAATGATGAAAGATTCTACTTCTGTGGTGGTTATGGTGCCCAGGGAGGACAGAAACAGTGTAAACAGACTCTGAACCCAAAAAGAAGACGTGGCTGGACGAGCCTGGTTACAAGAACAGGGGGCTTACATGAGCCAAGACGTCATTCTGGTGGAACGCCTTCCTCAAGGCCTGTGTGAGCCCTTTGGCTATATTGAGCTTCAAGGTTTCACTGATCTGCATCCTCCTTTGGGTCAGAAAGAGAACTGTGGGGTAGAAGCACAAAATCAGCATAAGGCAGCAGACCTACCTAATTCATGAGCCCTCTGCTTCTCCCCAGCCACCCAGCACCCCCTACAGGTTCTGAGCAAAGCTGGTGGGCACAGGGCCAACTGAAAACCAGATGGTATAATTTCCTAGTTTCCCAATTTTCCCATTTAGCATAGCTGGAGCGGCAGCTCTGTTGGTCCCGCTCACGTCCTAAAGGAAGAAGGCCCAGCCATTTGGGTGGCCCTAGTGGAGAGATGGCTAGTACACAAGTGGCACTTCACTTCTGACCGTCACTGCCTCTAACTCTGAAAGCCAGGCTAAAGCCAATGTGCCTGCCTCTGACTGGTCAGCATGCAAGGAAATTCCTGCAACAGCATCCCCAAGTGCCTCCTTAAGGGCAGGCCCTGCATCCTAAAAGAGCCTAAATCAACCCTGCATCAGGAGGGCAGTCCCCACCCCACAAGCAGGATGGAGACCTGGCATGGGGAAGAGGCATTTGTGATGGAACACGACAGGTGCTCCCTGAAGGGAAGCCTAGGATGTAGTTGGAGGCCCTTGGAGAAGCATCTGGCCCTGACTGGGGTGAGGGGGTGGGGATCAGGGAAGGTTTCCAGGAGGAACTTATGCTTCCATGAAGTCTTGGAGGATGATGGGCGTGAGCTGGGCCAAGGCCAGAGGGACTGCCCTGGCCACTCCTAAGAGAGAGAAGACCGAGTGCAAAGGCACAGGGAACAGAAGAGAATACTTCAGTCTCCAAGTCCAGGCTTGGCCCTGAGGGCAGTGGGAAAGGAAGGGGTTTAAGCAAAGGCACTTTAGAAGGTTCCCTTGACTGCAGACTGGAGAACAGATTGGAGGGGTGGGGGAAGTCTGAAGGCAGACAGAGAAATCTGGCTGCTGTTGCAGAATGTAGGTGAGTGATGTGAGCCAGGGCAGGGCGTGTGGGGGTGGAGGGAAGAGGTATTCAGGAGGCAGAGATCTGGAGGGAGGGGGCAGGGGAAGTAGAAAACCAGATGGTATAATCTCTTGAGAAATTGAAAAAGATACTGTGCTTTCTGCTATGCCTAGCTTCACAATTTCCCACTTTAGAATAGGATGTGTCTCAAGAAATAATTTCATTTAATTCTTTGTGGGGTGAAGAGGAAGGCGGGACATGAGCATTCAACACTGGCATGCTCTTTCAAATAATGTTTCGAATGCTTTTTATAGCAGACACTACCACACTATTAAAAGCATCGAGTGTCTTCTTGGCCCATTTGCCGCAACTCAGAGGTGGGGGCTAAAAAACCAGCATCTACCACCCCGACTTTTTCAAGAAGGTCTCCTTTTTAAGATCAGAAGAAAATTCAGGTGCCAACAGAGAGTACCGCAGCTGTACTTTTAGTATCTGATGGTTGAGAAAACACGTGACAGAGTCCTTCTGAGTTCTGTTGCCCTGCCTATGATCGTGTATTTTACTAATCACAGCATTCACACATGTGAGACATCACTGGAGACATAGCATCATCAAGGTTTGCCTGCAGATATGCTCTACAGGCAAATTTTAGTGTACCATTGGTTTCTCAGACTCCCTAGTGGAACTGGTTTCAGGAGGCCTCTGATACCAGGCTGGACCCCAGCGCTAGATTCTGTATCATATTCTCCACACGATAGAGGAGATTCTTCTCTATCACTTAATAAAGATCAGGACTGCTCAGCCTCAGCACTTTGGATGTTTTGGGCTGGATTATTCTGTTGCCTGGCCATCCTGAGCACTGTAGGAATATTTAGCAGCATCCCTAGTCTCTTAATATGCTAGATGCCTGAAACACCCTCCCTGCCCTCCAAGATGTAGACACTCAAAAACGTCTCCAGACGTGGTGGCAGGGACTGGTTGAGAACCACTGATCTCAAAGAAATCTAAGAATTCTGCTACATCTCTGAGGCCAGGATGCACTTGCAGCTTTCACATCAAATCAGGGCAGTGACCTCTTACCTGTCTTTACCAGGAGCTTACTGGACATCTGACACTCCAGGTTGGACGCCGTCTTGCCAGTTGTGAGCACGGCAGTGGACACAGCGGGAAGAGCAGCATCTGTGTTTTCTGCTGACGAAGGCGGCATCCGGGTGGCCCTCACTGGTGCGGTGATGGACGTCAAGGCTGCTGTGATGGTCAGCGGGCGAGTGGTGGACACCCTGGGCAGGTCCGGGTTGGTGGGGTTCGGGAAGCCCGTGTGCATGGCTTGTGGTTTCCTGGGGAGGTGTGTTGTGGATAACAGGCCAGAGGTAGCGCCCGTGTTCCCTTGCATGGCTGTGTGAGTGCTCATGGTATGTGCTGTTCTTGCAAACATGTAGGTCGGCGTGAACGAGAAGGCTGGATGAGCCGCCCCTGGTGTTGCTTTGGGGCCAGATGCTGCACTGCTCGTGATGTTTTTAGCTAGAGCAGTGGTCCAGCTGCTCTTGGCTAATCCAGAGGCCATGGCCGAAGGGCTGCTGCCGGTGCCCTTAGCGACCAGGGCTGCAGACAGCACCAGTGGACTTGCTTTCCGAAGAAACAACGTGGTCGCTGCTGCTGCTGCTGCTGTTGGTTCTGCCTTGGGCAACACTGAGGAGTCCACTGCAAAGAGAAAAGGCAAAGTCTGTCACTGGCACGGAATGCACACACCACTGGTGGGGATGAATGGGTGTCACTTACGGGTTTGTTGGGATGAGAGGTCTCTGAGCTCTGGAATTTAGGCAAAACGGCTTTAGGTTCACCAAGTCCATTAACCATAATGAGAATGCCACTTAGAGCAAAGCTATGGGTGGAAATAAGGACACTTAAATTCTGAAAACTTTCCAAAAAATCAAGTCGGCCGAAGATCAAGGGCATGACTACCTGGACTAGTAACTCAGTCATCATCCTAAAATCAGGCGTATCTGCTCCTTTGGAGCAAAGCTAGGTATTTGGGTTGAGCCTGAAGATGCTTTGGCCCCAGAAGCAGTCACACTCCTATCTTGGGAGGGACCAGGAAACAAACTACCTGCATTAGTGGTTGCACCTGTCCATTTCTCGGGGCGCTGAGAAGCCCGCGGTGCTTTGGACGGGGTCCTGAACAAGGCACTGGTTGACAGAGAAGGCGATTCAGCAGTAGAGTGAAATCTCAGGGTATCGTGGAACGGTGGGGAAGCATTTATCACCGGAGATGGATGCATGTCATGGGCGATTTGAAAACTTGTATCCATTTCATCTGAAAGCATTTCTGGCAAGCGAGCTGTGGAAGTCAGACTTGGAGAGCTCAGCACAAGTGGATGTGTTGGGTGGGCAGGTGACTGTAGATGGGGACGAGACACAGCTTGTTGGCTTCTACGTGGGTAACCTCCAATCTCAGCCATTTGGAAGTCTCTGGTGTAGCTGTTAGTGTTTATGGACAAGAAGTCTGTATGGTTTCCAACCGTGGTAACATCTGACTGTTGGATGGACTGGTTGGTGTTCATACCAGACCCTGGATCATGGATGCTAAAACCTTCCACAGTCGCTGAATGCCCAACATTATCTTTGAAACCCTGAGATTTTATTGTATCGGCAGTGGGATTTAAACCACCAGGAGAAGTGGCTGGAGCTGGGTGATTTTCCCAACTTGTGGAGTTAATTGTGTGCCCATTTACATCATAATTCGTTTGCTGCAGCCAGCCAGACATCATGGGTTCTGTGGAAAGGGACTCAGCTTCTGCTGCAACAGAACTCCAGAAAACATCTGTGGTTGCTGGCTTCTTCATGCCTCCCATTGTTGTGAAATCATAGACCTCACTGGAGGAGGGAAAAGCTGTCACCTGTTTGGAAGCCAAATCTGGCAACTCAGAATGGTCTGTCACAGCTGTGTAAGTCACTGGCTTGGTCCTGGAGAAACTACGAGATGGAGACACAGGCTGGGGAGCTCGTGCAAAGGGGATGGAAGACGGAGGTGATTCAGAAGGAAGGAGGCTGGTTCCTGGTGGTGTCATGTCTGGAGAGACATGATCAGTGCTGAAATCAGAGGTGAATCCACCTGGAGCGTGGAGACTTAGACTCTCTTTACTCGGAAGGGTCTGGAGAGCAACTGTCAAATTTGCCTTTTCATTTTTCTTTAAAACAGCTGCCGTGCTATCTTCCTTCTGCAGGGGAAATGTCCAAGTCGTGGAAGGACGATGAGGAAATGTGCTCAAGAGGAGGAGGTCTGTAGCTGCTGTGGGAGGGGACCCATCACTACCAGCTTCTTCAGGAGCTGGCACTTGGGGCACAGTGGATGGAGAGGCATGACTCCATGCCAGCTGGAGCGGGGCAGGCGTGGAGGGGAAGTCTGCTGTTGTGCCATTTGATTGGGATGTGGGAATTGCCCCAGAAGGGCGTTCTTGTCCTTGGTCAGCTGTGGTGAGAGGCAGAGGAGAAGGCACCAAAGGGGAAGATTTGTGTTCTGCTGAAAGGGTGGGCCCTTTGGAATTCTCTGGGGTTGCGGACACACGCAGAGGGTAAGCAGAGTTCTTTGCAGGAGCACGGGCTGCTTCCAGGCTGGTCATTCCCACTGCCACTGACTCTGCGATCTGGACCAGTGAGGACGCAGCCTCATGGGCTGCTGCACTCTTCAAGGTTGGCAGAGACACCCCATTATGTGCTCTTTCAGCCACCTCAGCTTCAATCGGCTGGGTGGATGCAAGACTTGGAGCCACTTCCAACATGGACAACGAGGGCCTTCCACCAGGAAGCTGAAGACTTCCAGAGGCTGGCAGAGGGGGAGACAAAGGGGCCAGGTCTGCCACGGAGCTAAAAAATTCAGGTGAGGGGGAGCCCGCTGAGTGAGGACCCTCTGCTGGGCTTGAGGATCCAGAAAAACCTAGATGAGGGGTGTCTATTAAATCCCAGGCACTTCTGGATGGAGCATGGTTCATTTCCTCAGCAAATGGGTTTAGGGGATTCGCTATGCTCTGACTTGAGGAGGAGTCAGTTGGAGCTGTGTGGGGGAATAAAGGCACTTTGGTGGGTCGCTCTGCTGCCTTAGAAAAGATGATGGAATGAGGTGAGTCAGGAGCCAATGAAGAAGAGGAAGATGAGAGGAGAGCGTCTGCCCTCGGGGAATGTAGCTCTGAAACGGAAGGAGTCCCTACCAACGGCGGCCGCAACGGGAGGCCAGCGGTGAAGGACGTCACTGGCAGGAGGGTGGACAGTGGGGGCAGCATGCTGGTGTGAGGCAAACCTGGCACGGCGGCTGCTTCTTTCCCCCTGGGAGGTCTTGGTTGCACCAGGGTCTCGGCGGAACCCTTGGAAGGCTCGAGGGAGGCGCTGTGTGCGCTGCCCTGGGAAGGAGAGAAGTCCCCGTGGGCCCGAGCTCGGCGGTGTGTCTTGGGTAGGGCCGTCCAGGCAGACTGCGGCCAGCTTGTGTTGTCAGGGGATGGTCCGGGCCCAGGCTTCATTCTGTCCACTGCTGAGGAAGACTGGACTTCGGAGAAAGGCCATGTTGGTGAAATCGGTAACAGCCTCCCATGAGGAGATGACTCCGGGGTTGGGGTGATAGCGACCTGCTGGTTGTCCGTTCCTGTGAAATGAAATATCCTGCTGTCAGGTCTCGGCTAATCATAGGTCCTGGAGAGAAGGGTAAGCAAGAGAAGTACCCCTTGGACCTCACAGAGCTTCCACACCATTAAACATTCATTAAGACTCATTAAACAAACGATAACTTAGGTCATTACAGACAGGCGGATGCTGCAGCTAACCTACATGGCAACGTTGGTGAGAGATAGCCGCTGATGAGGTGATGCTTAAGCAAAGATGTGGAAGATATTTGTGTGTTTTAAATCTATTCCACCGACAAGGGTTGGACTGTGAAACTCACAGCCTAGAAAACCAAAGCTGAACATGGCTCCCTGCCATGGCCAAGGACACCAAAATAAACCTCATCCAAGAATCCGCAGTGCAAAAGGAAAGGACTATGTGTCTGAATGCAGATCTTTTATTCTTAGGGCATCTCAAGAGCAACAACTGAGGTTGCCTGTGTTTGGAGAGGTGGCACCCAGGAGACAGATTTATTAATATCTTGTTGGATTTAAAAGGATTCCTGATGCTATGGTTCACCCCATGTCAAACAGCAAAGGGGATTTCCTTCAAATTAGGCTATTTCCGAGAGAAAAACTGTTCACATCCCACCCAGGACCACAGGCAGCTCTCACAAGGCCTGGTGTCACCACCAGCACCTGCAGAGCAAGCAGAACTGTCAGCGCAAACGTGCAAAACTGCAGGCGGACAGGCGGGGAGACGGGGCACGAAATGTGACTCCACGGGAAAGGAGGCAAAGAAATAACCGATCAGAAAGCTGGGAATTCCATGCTTGGGAGGACCTCCTGCTTGAGGACCCTCTCTGATCCCCTTTCCACAGCAGTGCCAATGATGCTGATGACCCCAGAGGGGGCTCAGTGCCCTTAAGTAATATTTTAAATAAAAATAACAAAGAGGAGGTACTCCTGGAGCTTTCTACATTATTGGCCAAAAAAATGTTAGACTCAGGGATTTCCCCGGGTGGTCCAGTGGTTAAGAATCTGCCTGCCAATGCAGGGGACAGGGGTTTGATCACTGGTCCGGGAAGATCCCACATGTCGCAGGGCAACTAAGCCCGTGGGCCACAACTACTGAAGCTCTTGTGCCTAGAACCTGTTCTCCGCAAGGAGAAGCTGCCTCAACGAGAAGCCCATACACCCCAAGTAAAGAGCAGGCCCCGCTTGCCCTAACTAGAGAAAGCCCACGTGCAGCAATGAACACACAACACAGCCAATAATTTTTTTAAAAAAAGTTACACCCATCTGGTAGAAGCAGACAAACCAAGAGCTGAAGTCAGAAGACCTGGGCTTGTGTGCACCCTCCAGGCATCCACAGAGCTTGTGTGTATCTGTGGACTGTTGTTGCAAGAGTAAAGGCAACAAGCACACTCCAACTGCCCCATGGGGCAACTGGAAGGAACACAGGGTATCATGGAGGTGGAAGGAAGGGCTCCCCAAGAAGAAAAGCACTAAACAAACGCTAAAAAAAAAAATCACTAAAGAAGTGAGCAGCCATTAGAATGGTCATTGCAGGATCTAAGTCCCTGTATTTTTGTTTGCTTATCTGCTTAACAAAAGAGGACACTATGGCCCAGACAGGGGACATGATTGGCAGAAACCACACAATCCATCAGGGACAGAAGCAGGTCCAGACATGAGGCTTCCTCACTCCCACTGCAGTGTCTGCTCCCTGACTGCTTCTCCAAACCAGTTCTAGTCTTCACTCCAGCTCCACTCTATCCTGCCACCAGAAAACCTAACAACCAAAGCTGAAACCTTCAAATATTTGAGCTTTTAGAAAATGAAATATACTCTGAGTCACAAAAGCTAAACAGTAATGATCTTCTGAAATATTCAGTTTCCTTTTTTAAGATGGGAACAGTTTAAGGACAAAGGGCAAACTTAGCCTCTGTGTCTCCTTATTATGAGATCAGAATCACTAAAACTTCCTTCGTACAGGACCCAAAGCTTCCTCCCTTTATACAGAAATAATCGGCAAATGCATATATAGCTACAGGACCAAAAGTCTACACAGCATTTCATTAAGATAACTGCACTCCTTGGGAAGTGTCTCACAGTTTGCTATGGAAATTGTGCTTCTGTTATTGCACTCAGCTTAAGGAAGTAAAATTGGTTGCAATTTTACATGGAAGGCTGATGCTACTGCCATGTCTCAGGCCTTCTGTTCATGATGCTTGCCTCCTAGATAGACTCAGGTTCGCACTGGTCACGCAGTCTTGTCTGGCTGTGCATGTAGGTGGTACTTACATGAGTGAACAGAACATCCTTCTAGTGTAGTTTGTGAATTTTGGTATTTTCCAGTAACACTTTAGAATCCATTTTTATTACTTGCATGTCAGGTGAAATCTATGTAGGATTTCTTCTTTTGTACTCTCATTGAAATAAATTCAACCAGGGACTCAACTCATGGATTCAAGAGTCATACCAAATTAAACCGCTTACAAGCAAGTACCCTTCTAAGTCAAAATAGATGCGACAGGCAGAGTACTTTTTGCTTTCAGAAAGATTTCTTGCAAACTCTTTCATAAAAATCTTACAAGCAGGAAAGGGAAGTGGGTGTTAGAGGATGAATACAAGGGGATTTGTAATTAACCAAAGGAGGCTAAAATAAAGAAACAGTCTCTAGTGTACTTGCCTCTGCTAAACCTTGTTTCTGGACTAGAATCCAGTGTTTCCCAATCTATCCCTTATAAAACAGTGTCCCAAGATGCCTCATGAAGAAGTTTCAACAAGCTAACAGTTTTGAGAAGTGTATCCTGTACTCACACCTAACAGTCATTAATGCTATTCACCATATGCTTCTGGCTCTCTACCTTCAGAGCACAGAAAAGGACTGCACTTCCCGGATACCTCTGGGGTTGGGTGGGGCCATATGATTAGTTCTGGCCAATGAGTTGTGAGCAGAAGTGACAAGTGTCATTTCTGAGCTAGAACATTTAAACACCGGAGCAAGACTGTCCAGAACTTGCTTTCTTTGAAGGGAAAAAACCCAAAACAACTAGCAATATTATATCTGAATTAGTTAAGAAGGAGGAGAAGGAAGAGGAGGAACCTACTAATATTCAAAATGTTTGCAGGTCCACCAGCCTGGGTCTCTTAGGCACCACAATAAGCAAAGGCCTTCTGACTTTGTAAAAGTGTGTACAGGCAGCATGAGCAAAAAATAAGCTTTTGCTCTTTTAAATCACTGAAATTTGGGAGTTGTTTCTTATGGTAGCATAACCTAACTTACCCTAACCTATTCAGAAACTGGTATCAGAGTGGATTTGGAACTTAAACGGGCATACTCCCATGGACATCAACATTTAAATAAAGGCTGAGTCCCATCATCCAGAAAAAATAGAGCACCTAGGATGTAGCAAAACTTCAACAAATTGATGCTGGATGGTTTAATTAAACTTTGGCCAAAACTGATCAAGCATATTTAACTTCTGAAATATGTTTAGGATATTTCTTAAACATATTTGACCTTAGAAGTTGGTTACTCAAAAAAAAAAAAAAAAACCCAATGATATACATAAAGCTAAAGAAGAAAACATGCTCATTGAATTAGCAAATGATGGCAAATTCAAAAGAATAAATGATATGAAGAATTGCAGAGAAATACTTCAAAGACATGTCAACTAACTGAAATTATTATTGAAGGAGGACATAAATTAAGATTAAATATAAAGGCTTGCTTTTAATCCACATATTAAGAACAGAATGTGGGAGCTTTACTTTAAGGATAGCTTATGTTAACTGTAGGTAGGGTTGACTGGAGTTCATTATGAACTACAATAGGAATGCAGGCTAGCAAGAAAATGATACATTCTTAGACTGCATTACATTTTTTCACTCCTAAAATAAAAAAAATCTCATACTTAAGAAAAATATTTATAATGTCTGTATGTAAGGCATAAAGACAAATGATGTAAAACATACATGATCTCTGGCTTCATAGACATTGAAGTCTTATGGGAGATAAGGAGTTAAAACAAATATTCTCACAAGTATAAAAATGATACATGTTACAGATGAAAGATGCATGGTCCTTAAGAGCAGGCAATAAGAGGATGTGACCTGATGGGGGAGGTCAGAAAGCACATCACTGAGAAAGTAACTATCAAGCCAAGACCCAAAGAATAAGTAGAAGTTAATCAAGTCATGAGGGTAGGGAAAAACACTGCATGTAGAGACGAGCATTTGCAGAAACCTTGTCGCAGGAAGGTGCATAAATAGTATGAGGAACTGAAAAAAAAGTAACCATAGTGAGATCAAGGAGAACACGAGCGGACCTGGCACAAGATAAGGCTGAAGAGGTAGTTGATGACCAAACCATGAGTGTCACAGACATTAGTTCAAAGGTGAGTGGGAAGGAACGGAGGTGAAGGTGGGGGGACGTGTTTCAGAACAGTCATTCTGCTTACAGGGTGAAGAACAGACTGTACTGCACGAGGCGAAGTGGCCGACAGGAGACCAAGAAGGAAATGCCTGTTGTGGTCCAGGTATGCGACGACAGAAAAGTTGAAGAGGAGCTGAGCCACGGTGGGACATTGAAACGGATAATCCTTCTGGGTCCCTTTGAATTCTCAGAGTTCAGGGCAATGTATTTTTTTAAATATGTGTGTTTGTGGTAATTTTTTTCTAATGGCTGCAAATTCTCCTATATGCCTCTCGTTAAGAGGTAGAGTCTAAGTCCCCTTGGACTTGAGACTGTTCAACCAGTTAAGAGTGTGACAGAAGTAATGCCACGTGACTTGTGAAGCTAACATCATAAAAAGCAGCTTGGTCTTTGGAATGTTCCCCTTCATATCCTCCTTTACCATTCCTCCTGGAACCCAGACACCACTCCATGAGCAGACCAGGCCCCGTGGAGAGATCCAGCCCTGTAGGTACTCCAGTCAACAGTCCCAGCTAAGCCAAGCTTCCCAGTCATCTCAGCCCATGGACAGACAAGTGAATGAAAAAGCCTCCAGATAATTCTAGCCCCCAACCATCAGAATCACGACGGTTGTTTGAACCTTCCCTACAGAGCCCCCAGGCATCAAAAAGCAGAGACAAGTCATCCCCACTGTGCTCTGAATTCCTGAAACCACGAGCAAAACAAAATAGTTGTTGCTTTAGAGCATTTTGTTTGGGAAAGTATGTTGTGCAGAAATAATAACTGAAGCAGGACACTGCTGTGTCCCTCAGTTCTGGGAGTGAGTCAGTAGACGCTTGATTAGATTCTTAAAAGGATTCAGAAGCCAAAAAATAGTTAAGAAGCCTTCTGCTTTATACACAAGACTTTAGAACTTTGTCTATGCTAATAAAATATTTCTGTATTAATTAAAGAGGCATCATTGAAGGGGAAGAAGGGAAGAAAAATTTTGAGGGGGAAATGAGAGGTAGGTGGTATATATTTAGAAGAAGGAAAAGTAAATTAGAAGTAAGGCAAAACCAAATTACAGAGAGATTGAAACAGCCTCAAAAGAAGGAAGTGAAGCAGAAGACTGGTGGAGGTGGTCAGCTGGACAGGCTCTAAGGCAACCCCATGCTCCCCCTCTCTCGGTGGTCATGCCTTTGTGGGACCCTTCTCCTGGCACATGAGCAGAACCTGTGACATGCTTCTAACCAAGAGTCTATGGCAAAGGTGACGGGCTGTCACCCTTGTGATTTCCTTCTTGCTGTTGTTGTTGAGTCCCTCTGTCATGTCCAGCTCTTTGCAACCCCATGGACTGTACCCCACCAGGTTTCTGTGTCCATGGAATCTCCCAGGCAAGACTACTGGAGTGGGTTGCCCTGTCCTCCTCCAGGGGATCTTCCCGACCCAGGGATCAAATCCACATCTCCCGCATTGGCCGGCAGATTCTTTACCACTAAGCCACCAGTGAAGCCATACAATTATAACTCGCTAGCAGACTGCCTCTCCTTGATGGCCTGATGAATTAAGGGGCCATACTGAGAAAGCCAGGCTTCCCAGGGGACGCTAGTGGTAAAGAACCCGATTGCCAATGCAGGAGATGCATGCTCAGTCTCTGGGTCGGGAAGATCCCCTGGAGGAGAAAACGGCAACCCTCTCCATTATTCTTGCCTGGAGAATCCCATGGACAGAGTAGCCTGGCAGGCTACAGTCCATGGATCGCAAAGAATCGAACACAACTGAAGCAACTTAGCATGGACACACGCACTGAGAAAGCCAGTGTAGAAGAGAGCTAAGGGTGGAAAGCAGGCAGTCTCTAGAAACTACTGGTGGCATCTCAGAACTGAGGGTGGCCTCCAGCTGACAGCCACCAAAAATCCAGGGCCTCCAATCTGGTGGTCACAAGGCAATGTGGCCAACAATCTGGATGAACTTAGAAGTGGATTCCTCACCAGCCAAGCCTCTAGATGAGAATACAGCCTGGTTGACACCATGATGGTAGCCTTAAGAGACCTTATACAAAGGACCCAGATAAGCTATGCTCAACTCTTGACCCATGGAAACTGTCAGATCATAAATGTGTGTTGTTTTAACTGTAAAGTTTGTGGTAGGTAGTCAACAATCGAAAACTGATATAGGTAGGAAGGAAGGCACCGTGGAAGGGCACATGGTGCTGTAGGACGAGTAGGAAGAAGACATGGAGTTTGAGGGGCCATGGCCGAAGTATAGCAAAAAGGACGGTGAGAAGGTGTGCTCAAGACAGCAGAAAGGAAGCATGAATTCCTAGGTTTGTTTGGACTATCACAGAGAACAAGCTGTGAAATAAAAAATTCTAACACAGTACCTGAGACGCAGAGGAAGTTATTTGAAAAGAACACAAGGCTTTGCAAGAGCAAAAACAAAGCCACAGCAGCAAATAGCAACAGACATGTTGGAAGGTTGCTATGAAACAGGTTGTACTCATCTGTTTAAATTCTATTTTCAAGGGCGGGGGGGGGAAAGGCACACTAGTCTAATCAAATTACTCAATTCTTACTTTTCTCAATGAACTCTCACTGATTCTCCAATTTCCCCTTTCCTTATAACATGAATTATTCTTTGCTGAAAATACGGTAATGGTCTTCAAATAATGCACAGAAAGCAATGTCCCACACATTACAGAGGGAGATAAAGGCAATTTTGTCTTCCTATACAAGCCCCAGACTGGCTATCCTCTCTAAATGCTTACAAACACCACCCTTTCTAGGGGTGAGGAAACAATTACTTTCTGCTTGGACAGTGTTTCCCACAAAGGGACTGGTAATCTCAAGAACTGTAAAGGGAAGTAGTTTAGATGGTTGAGATTAAAGGAGCTTCTGGATGAAGAAAGACAAAGAGCAAAAATCTATTTATGTTGCGAATGAGTGAAAGCAAGCAAGAGGAATACCCTCAAAATAATGAAAAGTTAACTTGAATAAGTTCTTTCCTTCTCAAGGCAACAAGAATGAGTGATTATACAAATGCTACTCAGCTGACAACTGACACAAACCCATTTCAAACCAGGTTTATTTGAGCTAGGTTTAAATAAAACCGTGGCTCTTGGAGCCTCAGGAAAGTGATGTCACTCCTCTCCAAATACCAGACAATAATAACATGCACGAGCTTGCATGCACAGGTTAAGTATCAAGGGCTTCTGTTGCTCAGCAAGTTTGCATGAAATCAGTCCCAGGACAGCTAAACTTAGCCTTGAACTAAGAGTCCAGCCAATGCCAATTTGTGTGCTCAAGTCGTGTCTGATTCTTTGCAACCCTGACTCTGTCCATGGGATTTTTCAGGCAAGAATATTGGAGTGGGTTGCCATTTCCTCCTCCAGGGGATCTTCCCAACCCAGGGATCAAACCTGCATCTCCTGTGTCTTCTGCATTGCAGGCAGATTCTTTATCCACTGAGCCATCAGGGAGGCCCTGAAGCAGATCACTAACACAGCAAAACATCCAAAGTTAAGAAAAGGCTTAGCTGCACTTGAACATAAAGTCTATCACTGACTAAAGTCAAAATGGTAAAGACTACCTCCCTCATCTCCCCAGACCTCAGAGGCCCACGTGGGAGCACCGAGATGCACAATGATGAATTGTTCAGGCCTCTGTCTTCCTGAGGCCCTTGGCACAGCCCGTTTATCATCCCTGGTGCTTGTACATAAGATGCAGACCCAGGCTGTGAGGATGCTGCTGCCTGTGCAGGGCACGCTCTAACCCCACAGACGCCCCCGGGGTAGCGCAGCGTCTCTGCTGCTGCCACTCCTCACCTGAGCCTCTCTCTTCAGTCCCCAGTGCTGCATCAGTCTCCTGGTCAGGGCAGTTTCCAGAGCCCTCGGAGTCTGCTGCTTCGAGTGTCCTCAATTCAGGTCCACAGGGTTGCTCCCTGGTTTCCTCAAAACCACCCTTGTAACCCAGCTACAATCCTTTTCCAATCAGCACTGTTCCTCTCTCTGCTCGCTGGCGACACGGAGGAGAAGACTGCCCTCCTTCGTTGACCTAACACATGCTGCAGTATGGTCGCATTTGCAACCAAGGTCAAGAAACCATCTACCCTGTCCAGCTCCCCACTTCCCAGCAGGTCTGCCTCACTGAGCACTTACAGGAAAGCAAGCCTGACCCCCAATAGCTCTTAAATGTAGGGAACTAAGGCAATCAACGAATAAATACCCCAAACTCATCTTCCTTGTATGTCAGAGAAAAACAGCTGCAGCTTCCTACCAGGCCCCACAGTCAGACTGCCTGGATTCAAATCCCACTCACTCCTCCGTTTGCTGTGTGACCTTGGGTGAGTTACTCAACCTCTCTGTGCCCCAGTTTCCTCAAGAGACAATCACAGTACCTATTTTATGACACCACGGTACCATGAAATTGTTTTAAGGATTAAAATAAGGTGGCACATGTCAAGTGCCGGCCACACATTGCTAACTATTATTATTATTATCTGTTTAGTTCTGGGTAGGCATGGATGTACTCGGAAGCCACCTCAGGCAACCTGAACACAGGTCATAACTTAGAAATGCCTGCAAATCATGCCCTGTTACGACTCCACACAACTGTGGAACTGCTCCTAGTTTGCACAATACGTCACACCCTCATCCCATCTGTTCCTCACAGTCTGTTATTACCTCCATTTTACAGGTGGAGAAACCAAAGTTCAGGGAGGTCAAGTGCTGCCTTGCTCAAGGTCATGCTGAGAGTTACCTTATGGCCACATATGACTCCACCCCCCTTGACTTCAGATCCAAGGCTCTCTATTCCACGTGGGAAACAGTAGGTCTCCCTCCATCTCCAGGTCTGGGGTGGACTCCATCCTCCCAGGGGGACCCCAAACAGACTGCAGCCCACACAGTAGCTGCCCCTTCCTGTCTGATGATGAGTCTGTCTCCTTGGTGCCTCTTCAACAAACATTACTGAGCACCACTCTAAATCATCGAGACCTGTCGAGCTTCAATTCCCAGAAGGTCAAAAGAGATGGATTAAGCATCATTGCTATGCTGAAGCATCCACCCCTCACCCTGCAGTCCTGAAGTTTGGTGCCTGGGATATTCTTGCCTAAGATGATTTCTCTTGGGGCTTTTTAAAACGAAATGCGCCAGTTAATAGAATCAAATTGCCATTCCTTGAAATGATGCCAGCAAAGGGAAAGTTCTGTTTACTGCTTCCACAGAAGCATTTTAACTTTCAAAGCTCTTTCACAGCTGTTTTCTTCTTCTTTTATTTAAGTTTATTGCTTTCAAATCCTTTGTAAAACAGGTTTAAAAATAAAGTTGATCTTCCCCCTTATAACAGTAATAAATTTCACTGTTTTTTCAAAATCCTTGATATATGTGATCATTATAGAACATTCAGAAAAGGGAAGATGGAAAAGTAGAAGGCAAGCTAAAATAACCCCATGCTACCCTCAGCCTCCTCCAAGTACATGTCCAGTTCATCAAGAAAACCAGGATTCATGCTGTGGTGAGTCATATTTATGGACTTCATTCTTGGAAAAGTTTGGGTTTGCTCGGTTTTCAGACCTGTGATTACACTGCACAT
The DNA here is from genome assembly GCF_049115385.1 of Moschus berezovskii. NCBI lineage: Eukaryota > Metazoa > Chordata > Mammalia > Artiodactyla > Moschidae > Moschus > Moschus berezovskii. Next base: position 68,455,883 of record NC_142473.1, on the reverse strand, counting down.
CCAAATTTGCACCTGCTTCTTGTCTTTTATAGTACTGTATTAATGAATGTTTCCATATTGGATAAGGCTCTAATTATTTCCACTAAGATGTGGTATCATAATTTGTTTAAGCATCCCCTAACTGTTAGGAGACAGGTTGTTCATAAATTTTCAGTATTATAAATAAAGGCCTCATCGCCTTCCAATTCTGTCATCAGAGCCTATGTGTAGCAGATGGGACAGACACAGTGACCTCCTCTTATGGACTAGGACACCACACATATAGAAGAACATCTGCATCAAGAGAAATAAATCAGTGAGACTTGGAGTTTCTCTCCTCCCCCTACACCTTAGCATCCTTCTGATCTTTCAGATAGGGTCATTTATAAGTTTAAAAACTTCATGATGGCCTAACTCAATGATAGAAAACACAATGAACCACCAGTAACTGACCTTAACCAGTATAACTGACCTTCTCCAATAACTGACCAGTAATTAGGACAACCTTAATTGGCAAACCTTTCCAAATTTTCATATTTTTTAGTATTTCACTCTAATGACCTCAAGGGAGGTTGAGACCATTTAAATCCATTAAGCAAGAATTACTGGAGATCTAGGGCTGCCCAGGTGGCTCAGTGGGTAAAGCATCCACCTGCGATGCAGAAGACACAGGAGACGTGGGTTCAGTCCCTGGGTTGGAAAGACCCCCTGGAGGAGAAAATGGCAACCCACTCCAATACCCTTCCCTGGAGAACCCCATGGACAGAGGAGCCTGAAGGGCTACAGTCCATGGGGTCACAAAGAGAAGGACACGACTGAAATGACTGAGCACGCAATATGCATGCATGCACTGGAGATCTAGGGAATTCTGTACCTAAAGAAACGCAGTAACAGGAGCTTAGTTCAGCTCAGTTCAGTCGCTCAATCATGTCTGACTCTTTACGACCTCATGGACTATAGCACGCCAGGCCTCCCTGTCCAGCAACAACTCCCAGAGTTTACTCAAACTCATGTCCATTGAGTCAGTGATGCCACCTAACCATCTCATCCTCTGTCATCCCCTTCTCCTCCTGCCTTCAATCTTTCCCAGCATTAGGGTCTTTTCAGATGAATCAGTTCTTCACATCAGGTGGTCAAAGTATTGGAGTTTCAGCTTCAGCATCAGTCCTTCCAATAAATATTCAGGACTGATTTCTTTTAGGATTGACTGGTTGGATCTCCTTGCTGTCCAAGGGACTCTCAAGAGTCTTCTCCAACACCATAGTTCAAAAGCATCAATTTTTTGGTGCTCAGCTTTATTTATTTATTTATTTATAGTCCAACTCTCACATCTGTACATGACCACTGGGAAAACCATAACCTTGACTAGACGGACCTTTGCTGGCAAAGTAATGTCCCTGATTTTTAATATGCTATCTAGGTTGGTCATAACTTTTCTTCCAAGGAGCAAGTGTCTTTTAATTTCATGGCTGCAGTCACCATCTGCAGTGATTTTTGGAGTCCCCCAAAATAAAGTCTCTCACTGTTTCCACTGTTTCCCCATCTATTTTCCATGAAGTGATGGGACCAGATGCCATGATCTTAGTTTTCTGAATGTTGAGTTTTAAGCCAACTTTTTCACTCTTCTCTTTCACTTTCATCAAGAGGCTCTTTAGTTCTTTTTTTTTTGCTTCCTGCCATAAGTGTGGTGTCATCTGAATATCTGAGGTTATTGATATTTCTCCCAGCAATCTTGATTCCAGCTTGTGCTTCATCCAGTCCAGCATTTCTCATGATGTACTCTGCATATATGTTAAATAAGCAGGGTGACAATATACAGCCTTAAAAGTCACATGGACCACAGCTTTGTCTAACTCAATGAAACTATGAGCCATGCCATGTAGGGCCACCCAAGACGGACAGGTCATGGTGGAAATTTCTGACAAACTGTGGTCCACTGGGGAAAGGAATGGCAAACCACTTCAGTATTCTTGCCTTGAGAACCTCATGAATAGTATGAAAAGGCAAAAAGATAAGACACTGAAAGATGAACTCCTCAGGTCGGTAGGTGCCCAATATGCTACTGGAGATCAGTGGAGAAATAACTCCAGAAAGAATGAAGAGATGGAGCCAAAGCAAAAACAAAACCCAGCTGTGGAAGTGACTGGTGATGGAATTAAAGTCCGATGCTGTAAAGAGCAATATTGCATAGAAACCTGAAATGTTAGGTCCATGAATCAAGGCAAATTGGAAGTGGTCAAACAGGAGATGGCAAGAATGAACGTCGACATTCTAGGAATGAGTGAACTAAAATGGACTGGAATGGGTGAATTTAACTCAGATGACCATTCTATCTATGACTGAGGGCAAGAATCCCTTGGAAGAAATGGAATAGCCATCATAGTCAACAAAAGAGTCCGAAATGCAGTACTTGGATGCAGTCTCAAAAACAACAGAATGATCTCTGTTAGACTCCAAGGCAAACCATTCAATATCACAGTAATCCAAGTCTATGCCCCAATCAGTAATGCTGAAGAAGCTGAAGCTGAATGGTTCTATGAAGACCTACAGACCTTCTAGAACTAACACCCAAAAAACATGTCCTTTTCATCATAGGGAACTGGAATGCAAAAGTAGGAAGTCAAGAAACACCTGGAGTAAAAGGCAAATTTGGCCTAGGAGTACAGAATGAAGCAGGTCAAAGGCTAACAGAGTTTTGCCAAGAGAACGCACTGGTCATAGCAAACACCCTCTTCCAACAACACAAGAGAAGACTCTACACATGGACATCACCAGATGGTCAATACCAAAATCAGATTGATGTATTCTTTGCAACCAAAGATGGAGAAGCTCTATACAGTCAGCAAAGACAAGACCGGGAGCTGACTGTGGCTCAGATCATGAACTCTTTATTGCCAAATTCAGACTTTAATTGAAGAAAGTAGGGAAAACCAGTAGACCATTCAGGTATGACCTAAATCAAATCTGTTACGATTATAAAGTGGAAGTGACAAATAGAGTCAAGGGATTAGATCTAATAGAGGGCCTGAAGAACTATGATGAAGGTTCATGACATTGTACAAGAGGCAGTGATCGAGACCATCCTCAAGAAAAAGAAATGCAAAAAGGCAAAATGGTTGTCTGAGGAGGCCTTACAATAGCTATGAAAAGAAGAGAAGCGAAAGGCAAAGGAGAAAAGGAAAGATATACCCGTTTGAACATCAAAAAACATCAAAGAGAGATAAGAAAGCTTTCCTCAGTGATCAGTGCAAAGAAATAGAGAAAAACAACAGAATGGGAAAGAACAGATCTCTTCAAGAAAATTAGAGATATCAAGGGAACTTTTCATGTAAAGATGGGCACAATAAAGGACAGAAATGGTATGGACCTAACAGAAGCAAAAGATATTATGAAGAGGTGGCAAGAATACACAGAAGAACTGTACAAAAAAGATCTTCACAATCTAGATAGTTACAATGGTGTGATCACTCACCTAGAGTTAGACATCCTGGAATTCGAAGTCAAGTGGGCCTTAGGAAGCATCACTACAAACAAAGCTAGTGGAGGTGATGGAATTCCAGTTGAGCTATTTCAAATCCTAAAGATGATGCTGTGAAAGTGCTGCACTCAATATTCCAGCAAATTTGGAATACTCAGCAGTGGCCACAGGACTGGAAAAGGTCAGTTTTCATTCCAACCCCAAAGAAAGGCAATGCCAAAGAATGCTCAAACTACCGCACAATTGCATTCATCTCAGATGCTAGCAAAGTAATGCTCAAAATTCTCCAATCCAGGCTTCAACTGTATGTGAACAGTGAACTTCCAGATGTTCAAGCTGGATTTAGAAAAGGCAGAGGAACCAGAGATCAAACTGCCAACATCTGTTGGATCATCGAAAAAGCAAGAGAGTTCCAGAAGAACATCTATTTCTGCTTTATTGACTATGCCAAAGCCTTTGACTGTGTGGATCACAACAACCTGTGGAAAATTCTAAAGAGATGAGAATACCAGACCACCTGACCTGCCTCTTGAGAAACCTGTACTCAGGCCAAGAAGCAACAGTTAGAACTGGACATGGAACAACAGACTGGTTCCAACAGGAGCTTAGAGAGTTGAGCAAAAAGACAACATATTACTAGTCTTCCCCATGTTGAAAGGTTTAAATGTAAACCACTCCTAAGAGACAGTCCCATAATTAAGATGCACATGGTCCCATCACTTCATGGGAAATAGATGGAAAAACAGTGGAAACAGTGTCAGACTTTAGGTATTTTTTTGGGCTCCAAAATCACTGCAGATGCTGATTGCAGCCATGAAATTAAAAGACGCTTGCTCCTTGGAAGGCAAGTTATTACCAACCTTGATAGTATATTAAAAAGCAGAGACATTACTTTGCCAACCAAGGTCCGTCTAGTCAAGGCAATGGTTTTTCCCGTGGTCATGTATGGATGTGAGAGTTGGACTGTGAAGAAAGCTGATCGCCGAAGAATCGATGCTTTTGAACTGTGGTGTTGGAGAAGACTCTTGAGAGTCCCTTATACTGCAAGGAGATCCAACCAGTCCATTCTAAAGGAGATCAATCCTGGATGTTCATTGGAGGGACTGATGCTAAAGCTGAAACTCCAATACTTTGGCCACCTCATGCGACGAGTTGACTCACTGGAAAAGACTCTGATGCTGGGAAAGGTTGGGGGCGGGAGGAGAAGGGGATGACGGAGAATGAGATGGCTGGATGGCATCACCGACTCTGTGGACATGAGTTTGAGTGTACTCCGGGAGTTGGTGATGGACAGGGAGGCCTGGCGTACTGTGATTCATGGGGTCGCGGAGAGTCGGACACGATTGAGCGACTGAACTGAACTGAACTGAACTGATTCCCATAACTCTTTATTTTTAGCTCTATTAGAGTACTTTTCCCTTTCTGCTTAGTATTACAGCCAGTTATCTCAATTATTAGCTCATCACTTTACCATTTATCCCACAAGCACACACTGAATGCTTTATCTGATAGTCTGTGTCTTACAAAGATGAACAGACTATAATCTCACTGGGAAGGTGGCTTAGGAGGAGGGGCCTGCAGACAAGCAGCTGATGGCTTTGTTCTGCTGTGTAAACTCAGGCTAGTGATGTACATCTCTGTGTCTGTTTCCTCCTTTCTAAGAGAAGATGGTGATAATTGCTGTATCGCAGGCTGTTTTGAGGCTTAAAGGAATTAATCCATGTAGAGTATTTGAAATGTATCCTGGTATATGGTTAGCTTCCCTGGTGGTTCAGATGGTAAAGCGTCTGCCTCCAATGTGGGAGACCCGGGTTCGATCCCTGGGTTGGGAAGATCTCCTGGAGAAGGAAACGGCAACCCACTCCAGTATTCTTGCCTGGAGAATCCCACAGACAGAGGAGCTTGGTAGGCTACAGTCCATGGGGTCGCAAAGAGTCGGACACGACTGAGAGACTTCACTCACTATGTGGTTAGCAGTCAAAATGTTACTTGTTTTGATTATCATCAATGGGCACAAACTCCAGCTGAGAGGTTTCAGGGATATATCTTTTTTCTAAACTATGATAAAAATAAATTCTTATATGCTCATTTTTCTGGGTAAACTTATTCTGTCTTCTCAGGAATAGTTCTCGTTTCTTACAATGAATCCCTTTTATCGGGCCATAATTCTCCAATGTACCTGAGCAATCCATCTGGCTTTCTTAGCTTGAGTAAGACTCACAAAGCTTCTGTGTTAGATGTCTCCCCTGCAGTCAACTTATTTCCACAGTCAAGAATGTGGTTTCTAAGATGATTAATTCAGCATGGTTTCAAAATGAACACTTTCCCAATAAGACTCTACAAACCGAACTACAGTTATAGCTGAGATGCTAAGAAGAAGGCAGAGACAGAACAAGAGCAACTCATATATGTATATCAAATTTTAAAATTAATAATTTATGTATTTATTAATACTCAATCCACTCCAATATTCTTACCTGGGGAATCCTATGGACAGAGGACACTGGTGGGCTCACAGTCCATGGGGTTATTAGAGTCAGACATGGCTTAGCAACTAAACAACAACAATTTACTTAATATATGAGAAAAAAATTGATAACCAAAATTAAACCAGAAATGAAAAACTCAAAACAAATTAATACACAAAAAGGGAGCCACTATGAAAAAAGTCACCTGAACTAGATATATTCAGGTGAGAGATATCTAACTTTAAAAAACTTAAAAAAAAAAAAAAAGGCAATTTTAATGTGATTAAACTAACTCAGGCCTTTGAAATATATGAAAATGTCCCCGCTTGTTTTATGAAATCAGTAATGCTTTAAGACCAAAATCCGATAAAGATATATTAAACAAATAAACACTGATCAAAATATGTAAATGAAGATAGGACACCCAAGCAAAAATGTGTATATGTCGGGGACAGGAAGAACATAACAGGGAAATAGAAATCTATGTGCACATCAAGATAGATTTATATTAAAATTATGTATGTGTATATATAATAATAAAGTATGTAATACATAAGTATTAATTAATAAATACTAAAATTTTATAAGGTTTTGTGATAGTCAACATAAACACACTCACAAGTATATGCACAAAACACCCATACACGCGAATGTTAAACTCTTCACTGAATTTAAAGACCAGATACTATGACTGTAGGCGAAACTCTGGACTCAATATTTTCCACCTCAACTCTGTACCATCTGCCTTGTGGTTCATGATAGGCAGAGTCCTTCTCATTCATGTTGTATCTCATAGGATATTTTGTTGCTGCTGCTGCTGCTAAGTCACTTCAGTCGTGTCCGACTCTGTGTGACCCCATAGACGGAAGCCCACCAGGCTCCCCCGTCCCTGGGATTCTCCAGGCAAGAACACTGGAGTGGGTTGCCATTTCCTTCTCCAATGTGTGAAAGTGAAAAGTGAAAGTGAAGTCGCTCAGTCGTGTCTGACCCTTAGCGACCCCACGGACTGCAGCCCACCAGGCTCCTCCATCCATGGGATTTTCTAGGCAAGAGTACTGGAGTGGCTTGCCATTGTCTTCGACGATATTTTGTTACACTGATACAAAAATAATACTACAGATATCTAGACAACTCAACATTCTCTAAAACTGAGAAAAAGCGAAGATAAGCCTTCCTGGGTAACTCAGCAGTTAAGAATCTGCCTGCCAATGCAGGAGACTCAGGAGACCCAGGTTTGACCCACGGATTGGGGAAAACTCCCGGAGAAGGAAATGGCAACCCATTCCAGTATTCTTGCCTGGAAAATCCCACGGAGAGGGGAGCCTGGCGGGTTACAGTCCATGTGGTTGCAAAGAGTCAGACATGTCTTAGCAACTAAATAACAGCCATGTTCCAACATCTGTTCCAATAAATACTGGTCCCATGGAAGGATTTGAGGGAAAAAAAGATTATTCAAAAATGCTCAGGACATTTCTCTAAAAAGGACATACAGATGGCCAATAGGCACATGAAAAGATGTTCAACATCACTAGCTATTAGAGAAATGCAAATCAAAACTACAATGAGATATCACCTCACACCAGTCAGAATGGTTATCGTCAAAAAATTCATTCACAAATAATAAATGCTGGAAAGGGTATGGAGAGAAGGGAACCCTCCTGCACTGTTGGTGGGAATGTAAACTGGAAACTGGTACAGCCACTATGGAGAACAGTATGGAAGTTCCTTAAAAAATTAAAAATACAGCTACCATATGACCCTGCAATCCCACTCCTGGGCACATATCCAGAGAAAAACAAAGATAGATGCATCCCAATGTTCATTGCAGCACTGTTTACAATGGCCAAGACATGGAAACAACCTAAATTCCATTGACAGAGGAATGGATAAAGAAGATGTGGTATACATACATACATATACATATACATATACATATACATATACATATACATCAGAGAAGGCAATGGCAAGCCACTCCAGTACTCTTGCCTAGAAAATCCCGTGGATGGAGGAGCCTGGTAGATTGCAGTCTGTGGGGTCACTAAGGGTCGGACACAACCGAGCAACTTCACTTTCACTTTTCACTTTCACACATTGGAGAAGGAAATGGCAACCCACTCCAGTGTTCTTGCCTGGAGAATCCCAGGGATGGGGGAGCCTGGTGGGCTTCCGTCTGTGGGGTCACACAGAGTCGGACACGACTGAAGTGACTTAGCAGCAGCAGCATACATATACATATAAGTGAAGTGAAAGTCGCTCAGTCATGCCCAACTCTTTGCGACCCCATGGACTATACAATCCATGGAATTCTCCAGGCCAAAATACTGGAGTGGGTACCCTTTCCCTTCTCCAGGGGATCTTCCCAACCCAGGGATCGAATCCAGGTCTCCCGCATTACAGGTGGATTCTTTACCAGCTGAGCCACAAGGGAAGCCCAATATATATATATATATATTAAAAAGAATGAAATAAGGCCATTTGCAGCAGCATGGATGGACCTACGGAGTGTCATACTGAGTAGAGTAAGTCAGAGAAGGAGAAATATCATATGATCTCCCTTATGTGTAGAATATAAAAAAAATGATACAAATGGGCTTACTTAGAAAACAGAAAGAGACTCACAGACTTAGAAAACTAACTCATGGTTGCCAGGGGAAGAGACAGTTAAGGACTTTGGGAAGGTCATGTACACACTGCTACATTTAAAATGGGTAACCAACAAAAACCTATTGTATAGTACTTGGAACTCTGTTCAGTGTTATGTGCCAGCCTGGATGGGAGAGTTTTGGGGGAGAACGGATGCATGTATATGTATGGCTGAGTCCCTTCACTGTTCACCTGAAACTATCATAACATTGTTAATTGGCATTACCCTGATACTAAATATTTTTGGTGTTAAGAAAATTTTTTTTTTTTTAAAGAGAGAGAGAGGGGAAAAAAAGAAGTATCAGTGGCAAAAAAAATGTTCAGAAAATTTCTTGTGGGAGATTCCCAGGTTTACAGACAAGTACACTGAAGACTTTGAAAAGTGTATAATAAACAAAAGTTCTATTTCATCTGAAGTGAAGTATTAATCGCTGTCATGTCCAACTCTTTGTGACCCCATGGACTGTAGCCCGCCAGGCTCCTCTGTCCATATAATTCTCCAGGCGAGAATAATGGAGTGGATAGCCATTCCCTTCTTCGGGGGATCTTCCCGACCCAGGGATCAAATCTGGGTTTCCTGCATTGAAGTCAGATTATTTACCGTAAAATACTAAAGCTAGTTGACTGTGGAATTTTTCTTCTTTTTTTTTTACCTGATACCAGTTAATAAACCCAACCTAAGAACACTTTGAAGGAATTCCAGCTTAGATCATTGCAGAATTTAATGTTGTTGCCCTTGAGCAATTTCAGACAAAGAGAAAACCAAAGAAAATGATGGGTGGACTGAATTCATTAAGGAATCAGAAAACAAACTCTTGGTCATTATATAGCTGACAGATGCTGTTTGCTTGTTTCACAGTGTATGTTATCAGACTCAGTCCCAAACTCCCTTATTGATGCACATCACTGAGATAACACGAGTGTGAGCACTAGGAAACCAGTAACGTGCTGTCCCTAATGGAAAGGACCATCATTATTATACTGAGTGGCTCTAATGCCTTCCTGGGGCATTAAGTTAGTCTAGGTAAAATAATAATATCAATAATTTGATTGCTTTCCCCTCTGACTGGAGACACATTTTAAAAAATGAATGCTATACTGGAAAAGGCTGTGTGATGCTTCATGGATACTGATGCTTTTCTTACAATTAGACACTAAAAACCTACAAGTATCTATGTGGAGACCAAAGAAGCAGAATAAGTTGCCAATATTAATACAAATATTATTACTGACTCAATTCATAGTCACTAATGACTGATTTAGGCATATGTTTACTGCAGATGTCTAACTTCATTAATGGGAATATTTCTATTTTAGGATTTATTCAGATTCTTAAAGAAGAAATTATAGATCAATTCTATTAGGACTGAAAAACGATCAAACCAATTGCCTCTAAGACAGAAAAGAAAATCTTTATTCTAAGTGAAGAATTTTCGTGCACTTTTTAGAAGCACCAAAATTCAAAAACATAGCCAATATTGTCATATCACATAATTTCCGTTCATAGTTGGTTTGCCGTTAGTGTTTATACAAGTGACCCTATCAAGATAGCATTTATATATTTTTTTAAATTCTTTGATTTAGACATTTCTAACTGAGACTACATTTTCTCTCATTTGGGATAAAATCATAAGATCTATCTAGATTAAATTTATTTCACCAACAGAATTTCCAGTGCTATCTCTCAATACCTTGGCTTACCAAATAATAAACAAAACCATTAGACATGATTTTTCAGTATTGGCAATAGGACTTTCCTTTATCCTTCCAGTCTCTTAAAGGCCAATCTGTGGCTAGCAACCAAGTTTAGAGATGTGTGGCCCAAAGAAGAATGCCCACAACAGGCAACCAGAATGCTAGTACTCTCGATACCTGGCCTACCCAATAAATTAGATCTCGCTATTCTCCAGGAGAAGCTAGGACTGACTGAGCCCACAGCAGTTGGTGAGAGGCAGGGAGGAGATGCTATGTGTCTCTGCCTGACTGCCACCTGCCTGAAAGACAAGAATCAACAGTCAAAGTGTCCTACCACAGGGACTTCCCTGGTGGTCCAGTGGCTAAGATTCCAAGCTCCCAAGGAAGGGGGCCCAGGTTCGATCCCTGGTCAGGGAATCCACATGCCACAACTAAGAGTTTGAATGCTGCAACTAAAGACCCACATTCCACAATTAAGACCCAGCACAATCAAACAAAATTAATAAATATTATAATATCCTATAATACCACAGACATGAAACTTACCATTTCTATTACATCCATTCAATACATCTGCTGAGTATCTGCTATATGCCAGACCCTAGCACTTACTGGACCTTTTCTACAGTCCAACAAAATATCCAAACTGAATAAGGTAGGATTTCATCCCTTCCTGCCTGTTTAAGGCAGGACATGGGTCTCCTGTCCTTGGATTAGGAGATACACCATCTGCTCCCCTGGTTCTCAGTTCTTTGGATTCTGACTAAAATTATTCCATGGGTTTCCCTGAGGGTCTCTAGCTTTCCAGGTAGTAGAACTTTTCAACCTTCATAAACACATGAGCCAAATCCTCATATTAATCCCCTTTTGTATGTATTTGTGTGTGTGTTCACCATCTGCCTCCCTGGGTCTAAAGGACAATCCTCCATTTTTGGTGTCAAGATTTTCTTTCTTTTCTATACGATAGCAGGTGTAGCTATGGTTTTGTTCATACCCTTACTTGACAAAATTAAAAGTTCACCAATCTAAACTAGGCTTCCAAACATCTTCATTTTACTACTCCATGAGTTCTCCAAGTCTGAAAATCAAAGATCTACATTTTTGGATAAAGATCTGAGGTTTCCTTCCATAGTTAAGTATCACTGAGAAATGGATTTCACACCTGTTACTGCTGGGGTGTGTGTGTATATGTGTGTGCGTGTGTGCGTGTGTGTGTGTTTAGACATGGGCAGGGAGGAAATTCGAGGAGAGTCTGACAATGAAGGAGCAGCCTCTACAGAACATTCTGACGCTAAAAGGGTTGGAATGGGCTAGTCTGAATGACCAAGGGAAAAACACAAAAATGAAGACTTTATAAGGGATGGAAAACTCTCTCTCTTTATCTGATGGCCCATTAAGAAAGAACAGCTCTCCTGAAGTCACCAGTTTATCTAGCTTGTGATTTTCCATGCTTCTTACTCCAGTATCAACATACAGCTTCTTGAACTTAAAAACACACACTATTATCTGCAGAATAAATAACATACAATTCCCTCTTCTACCCTGAATTGTTAACAATATTATTTTCACAGTAAATAACTGTTAGAACCATTACCAGTGAAATAGTAGCATGTTTTGTTGACTCTTTACAAATATCAAGAGAAATTAAATGTTTCTTGTGGCACACTAGTTGGGCTGTTAATGACCTGTAATTGAGCCTGAAATCCTGGCTTTTTTCAAAAACAGAAATAATCAATGATAAATACATGTCATATAGAAATCAACATCTCTATTACAGAGACTTCATTAAAATCTAGTTCCCCTCAAACTATGTTGAATACTGAATAAATTTTAATAATTTTATTTATTTATTATTTTGGTTGTGCTGGGTCATTGTTGCTGTGAAGGCTTTGCTCCAGCTGTGGCAAGCAGGGGCTACACTCTAGTTGCAGTACACAGACTTCTCGTTGCAGCGGGTTCTCTTGTTGCAGAGCACAGGCTCCAGGGCACACAGGGTTCAGAAGGTGCAGCTCAAGGGCTCAGCAGTTGCAGGCTGCGGGCTCCAGAGTGCAGGCTCAATAGCTTTGGCACATGGGCTTAGTTTCTTTCCGGCATGTGGGATCTTCCCAGAACAGGGATTGAGCCTGTAATCTCCTCCACTGGCAGGCAGATCTTCACCACTGACCCACTGGAGAAGCTCTGAATACTGAATAATTTAATTCCATATCTATTTCAGAAGGATGAATTTGTTGGCTAAATTGCTTGAATGGTAAGAGACACACCTTTATTCAGAATTCTGAAACTTTAACTGGTTATTTTTCATACCAACCTACATCAAGTAGTTCCCATCTTCAAAACATTCAGTCTCTATAAGAATGAATTCCCCAAGAAAAAGTGCTACAGGTGAAAATACACAATTTAAATCAGTGCCAGAGGAACTACTGGGGAAAAAAAGAAAATTAATAACAAAGATAAAGATTATTTAATAGCTTTAATTACAACTTTAGAGCATTTTAATAGTGCTGAACAATGAAAGTGACTTTATAAGATCAAAGCAAATAGAAAGAATAACTTTATTCTGTGAATCCAAAAGCCAAAGAACGCTGCAGCTCTTGGGCTTACTTGCAGACAATTTTGCTTGAAAGCTATTAACAGAACAGACAATTTTGCTTGAAAGCTATTAACAGAACAGATTAACACAAAGTATTCTCTGATATGTACTTGACCCTGGTGTGATTTTATCTATTTCAATGAACTCAAAGATAACATGAACCTACAACAAAGGTCATACTTGGGGGAAGTAGCAAAAACATCACACATGGGCCAGGGCATCTGGATTCCAACCATGGTTCTCCCACCTTCTCCCTTTTAGATGTAAAGTAAATCACTTTTACTGCCTGGGTCCCAGGCTCCTCCTCTGTAACATGAGAGCACAAAATTGATCATCTGGTGTGTACAGAGTCGCTTCAGTCATGTCTGACTCTTTGCGCCCCTATAGACCATAGCCCACCAGTCTCCTCTGTCCAAGGGATTCTCCAGGCAAGAATACTGAAGTGGGCTGCTATGCCCTCCTCCAGAGGATCTTCCAACTCAGGGATCAAACCCACGTCTCATGTCTCCTGCACTGGCAAGCAGGTTCTTTACCACTAGTGCCACCTGGGAAGCCCTGATCATCTAGGTGGATGGTGGTTTAGTCGCTAAGTCATATCCGACTCTTGCAACTCCATGGACTGTAGCCTGCCAGGCTCCTCTGTCCATGGGATTCTCCAGGCAAGAACACTGCAGTGGGTTACCATTTCCTTCTCCAGATCATCTAGAAGAGCCCATTAATTAATGGCATGATTCAAGCTAGGAAATTATTTTTTAAATAATTTTATCACCCTAGACATGTATTAATCTTATTCAATAGAAACAAAAACATTTTGTTATTCCTTTTAGGTCTCTTTCAATCTCTAGGCTCTGCCCTCCGTTCCTTTTGTGACCTTACAGTGTGTCACCTGGGCCCTTGAACCTGCGGAGTTCCCATGATCCGGATGGGTCAGTACCTGCTCATGGTGCAATTCAACATGCTCCTCTGTCCTCTGCAGAAGCAAATGACAGTTGGCTTCAGAAATAAAAGTATTTAAATCTTCACTTTTATTACCTTATGTTATTTTTTAAATGGGAAGTAAATATTAATAACAACAAAAGCATTTAAAGGCAGTCTTTATGGACTGTAACCCAACCTTCCTCATTCACCTAGAACATCACTCTTTTCCGAGGAGAAATAAAGTGTATGGACAGATTCTCAACCAATACCAAGGATTCTTTTCTCCTAGAAACTGGCTCTAGACTCCTATGGATTAGAGATAGACATTTTCTCCCCAGTCTGATCTTAGGAAAAGTTTCTTTTCATCCCTCTACTTCCATCTGTCTCCTTTCTAAACCTACAGCTCCCCTACCTCAAGGCTGTTACAGAAGGTGGCCCTACCACATGGAGCCTGCCATCAATACCTATTCCAGGAGGCAGCCTTTCAGCAGAAACATTGAAATATGCTACCTCAGAAGTTTAAAGTCATCTCTCCGGGGGAAGTGAACTCCAGAAGGCAACTTAAAAAACATCACCCAGCAGGAAAGGCAGAAAGGGAGAGAAATATGTTTCCCAGCATCGTCATCGAGGAAACAACTCTGCCACCAGCCATTCCAGCGGCATCATCTGCAAAACTGAGTGTTCTGTAGGCAGAGCAGATGTTCCAAAGCTGTGTCGTTTGTAAATATAGACGAGAAATGTGAATTGAAGATGTGACCTCACTCAATATCATATTTGAGGGTAACAGCAATTAGGAACATTGACTATAATTTGAGCTGAGAATGCAGAGATCTTTTTTTCAGTCCAAATATAACTGCAGAAAACATATTTTCAAAAAGTAAAATGACGATCACTGTTGCCTGCCACCACACAGTCGCAAAGCAAGCCAGTCTAATTCTGAAGCTCTCAGACAAACGTGGCCAATTCCACGTCTTTGCTAAAAGGACTGTCAATTCTTCGGCTACAAGAGAAATTAAAGGCTGGGTTGGATGGAGGTCAGGAAGTAAACAGTTTCTGTAAAAGAATGAATGACTGGGAAGAAAAGGGCAGAAGGAGGCATTTATTTTTTTTTTCTTCAAAGTTTCAGGGAATTAGGAATAACAGCCTCACACATCCCATTCCTCTAAGGAAAGTAAAAGGAAGAAAAATTGGTAGACATTTGAGCCTTGATTTCTTGCTAGGAGATGGCTAATTGGTCACATCTCAAAGGTGGGCTGCCTCCAGCTGATTTGTAGTAGTGGCTGCCTGGACCGTGAAGGATTCTAAGCATAGTCCTTGATCAGCAGGGAAGCCTTCTGGGATCAATTAGTAATGTCTGCTACAGATGCCATACTTGAAGAATGGCAGCATGAGCAGACAGATATCATCCTACAAGGTGATCTCTAAGGTTTCTTCCAGCAGCCTGTGTAGCTCTATTCATTTTCCGAAGATGAAACCAGGACCAAGGGTGGTGAAGTGACTTGGCCAAGGTCTAGCCCTGGGCAAGGCTGAACTAGAGGCTGGAATTGATTCCCTGTGACCGCGTTCTTTCTACCACTAAATGCATCATGTTACTTTCCTGAAGCACCAACTGCGACAAACGAGAGAAAATGAAGTGAGGAGAAGCAAAGACAGAAAGTTAAACAGTGACTGAGGGGCCAAGTGAAAAAGAAGACAAGATCAGCAGGATTAACAGGGCTCCGTCAGAGGACTGATGTAACTTCCAGGCTACAGAGAATATGCAAATTAGCTATTCCCACACCTAGCAAGTCAGGGGTGCTGACAATTCCCTCCGCACCATTCACCTGAGAGAACCTACCTGTGTCACCTCCCCCGCTTCATCCCTGAGCCAATGCAATGCCAATGGCAATCGTGCTCAGTCATGTCTGACTCTTTGCGACCCCATCGGCTGTACCCCACCTGGCTCCTCTGTCCATGGAATTTTCCAGGCAAGGATACTGGAGTGGGTTGCCATTTCCTACTCCAGGGGATCTTCTCAACCCAGGGATTGAACCCGTGTCTTCTGTGGCTCCTGCATTACAGGTGGATTCTTTACCACTGGTGCCACCTGGGAAGCCATCCTTGAGCATCAGCTCTTATAGCGCCATCTGAGCAGATCTCCAGTCATGTAGCCACAGATGCCCGGACCAGGAATGGATAACTGGTCAGAGCTAGGCTAAGTGAACTCCCCCACTCCACACCAGAATCTGAAACTGGGGCCTGGAGACACTTGGCATTCTACATTGGGTGCTTGACAATGGAAGTGATTCAGAACCAGAAGCCATGTTTGGGACACACACATGCCAAAACAGAGAATGCTGGTTTGAAGAGAAAGAGAGAAAAATGAAACAGATGCAAGGAGCTGCAGCGACAAGAGACTATGTGACATTAAGAAGAGAAATTGGGAGACTGGGACTGACACATATACACTACTCTATATAAAATAGATAACTAATAAGAACCTACTATGTGGCACAGGGAACTCTACTCAATACTCTGTAATGGTCTAAATGGGAGACCTAGAAAAGGGTGAACCTAGAACCAGAGAGAACCAGAAAAGAAGAGAGAGAACCTAGAAAAGGGTGGATATATGTGTATGTATATACAATTCACTTTCCTATACATCTGAAACTAATACAACATCGTAATCAACTATACGCCAGAGTTTCCCTGGTGGCTCAGATGGTGAAGAATCTGCCTGCAATGCGGGAGGCCTGGGTTCAATCTCTGGGTTGGGAAGATCCCCTGGAGAAAGGAATGGCAACCCACTCAGTATTCTTGCCTGGAGAATTCCATGGACAGAGGATCCTGATGGGTTACAGTCCATGAGGGCCCAAAGAGTCGGATACAACTGAGTGACTAACACACCAACATTATACTCCAATAACATTTTTTTTTAAATTTTAAATATTAAGAAAGAAGAGAAAGTTAAAGAAATTAGCTGTTCTGGTTCCGCATTTTAGGGAGACTCAGACCACAGTGACAGATTTTATTTTCTTGGGCTTCAAAATCACTGCACCCGGTGACTGTAGCCATGAAATCAAAAGACGTCTGCTCCCTGGAAGGAAAGCTATGACAAACCTAGACAGTGTATTAAAAAGCAGAGACATCACTTTGCTGATAAACGTCCATATTGTCAAAGCTATGGTTTTTCCAGCAGTCATGTACGGATGTGAGAGTTGGACCATAAAGAAGGCTGAGCGCCAAAGAATTGACGCTTTCTCGTTGTGGTACTGGAGAAGACTCTTGAGAGTCCCTTAGACAGGAAGGAGATCAAACCAGTCAATCCTAAAGGAAATCAACCCTGAATATTCATAGGAAGAACTGATACTGAAGCTGAAGCTCCAATACTTTGGCCACCTGATGTGAAGAGCCAACTCATTGGAAAAGCCCCTGATACTGGGAAAGATTGAAAGCAAAAGGAGAAGGGGGCAACAAAGGATGAGATGATTAGATAGCGTCACTAACTCAATGGACATGAATTTGAGCAAACTTCAGGAGATAGTGGAGGACAGGGAAGCCTGGTGTGCTGCAGTCCATGGGGTTGCAAAGAGTTGGACATGACTTAGCAACTGAATCAGTGATTACTGTATTCCAGACCACTCTGATCTTGCATGATTCCCAAAATATAAGACTTTTTTGCTTCAACTAGCTCAGGTGGCTTCTGTTCCTTGCAAGCAAATATAACCCCAGCCAAGTCAACCGAACCCAGGTTGGTTTCCATTGTCTATGAACACAATGACTGCTGCAAAGAGAAGGAGATGAGAAATAGTATCCTTTTTGGGGTCAAATGTTCTCAGAAAATCCAAGCTAATATGCTAACCATCGCAATAATACACTGCCTTTTCTCCACCAAGCAAGGCACTAAGGCAATAAGTGAAATTAAACAAGATATCAGCTGCTTTAAACCTGTTTTGATGGTTAACTTTTCAAATGAAGGTGAAACAAATATACGTTATTCATTTATTACCAGGCATTTCTGCACAACAACCCTAGAGTTCTCAGGCTGCAAAATCCTGAAAATATGGCACCCATTTGCTAGTCACAAGTTACTAAAAATCCCAGATGGTAAAGTGTTTAAAATCGACTGAGGGAAAAAGCGGTGTCTGTCTCCTAAGCAAGATTCTAGAGCTGTAAAATTGGCTGGTGGTGTATGAAGAGTTCATAAAACTGTGATTAAATAAAGCACCAGCGAGCTCTCAGGCAAAGACTGCTCTGAAGCCTCCTTGTAGGAAAGAAAAGTGCTATAAAGTAGAGAGAGAGAAACCCTTTTTAAAAGACAATTCACTTTTGTGAGGATTGAACTTTCACTGAAGTTCTCCAAATCTGGAACAGAAAAATGAGATCACGGAAGGAAAACCCTGTTGAGCTGTCCCCACAGCTGGCATCCCGTAGCGTAGACCTGCAGAAGTCATGCAGTTTGCCAAGTGTTGATCAGTCCATGGTTACCATCACACATTCTGGGAAACAAATGCCCCAGACTGAAATGTTTATTATCTCTGAATTTTTTAGTGATTTTGCATAAAATTCTACTCTAGTTTTGCTGAGTTTATTCTTCCTCTATTTGACTCTTTCCTCTGCATGCATGCTAAGTCTCTTCAGTCGTGTCCAACTCTGTGTGACCCTATGGAAAGCAGCCCACCAGGCTCCTCTGTCCACGGGATTCTCTAGGCAAGAATACTGGAGTGGGTTGCCATTTCCTTCTCCACTAGTTGCCTTCAAAACCATGTGAAATATTTAACCTCTAAAGAGATAAACATCTGGTGCTTTCGCTGGTTGTCAACCCTGAAGTCATGCAGATGCCAGAAGAGAGGTACCTGGGACAGTGAGGAGCAGCGGTGCAGCTCACACAGCGACACAAGCCAACCTTTTCAAGAGAGCAACCTTTGCAGCTGGTGCAGAGAGAGCTGTACTTGCAACTGCCTTCGCCGTTTGCTTCCTTGGGCCTTGGACCTGTCCAGACACCTTAGATGCGGGTATGACTAAAATAATGTGGATAATGTGGAATGGTCAGGGTGGTCTGGATTTTCATTTTCAGACAGTAGAGTGCTTCAGACAAGGTAAATGATCAATAAACAGTCACTATTCTGTCCAGCTGCGGAAGACACAACTTGGAGCGTCTGTCCAGCACAAGGCCACTCCTCTAGCAAATGCCCCCTCCAGAAAACATAAAATTGGTTCACGATCATCCCCTATTGCTGACTGAGGCCAAGAGTGGACACCTGCCCCCAGGGGGAGCCAATCACTCCTAACCTTGCAGCAAATCAAGTTGTCCCTGGGGCCACAGAGAGCTTTATTCAGGAGTGTAAGGGGGGCACCAGACTTCATGCTGCCCTTTCAGGCTGGCTATTTGTACCAGGGACCCAGAGACAGTTCTCAGATCATCATAAAGGAGAGTACCAGAGAGAATCAGAAATGAGAGGCCTGGGGCGGACAGGAGGGGCAGCAAGGAGGCGGAGAGGTAGGGACAGACAATAGAACAGATGGCCAGCCCTGGGTCTGCGGGTTCCTCTCTCACCAGGCCCAGCTGTGCTCCCTCCCCTGCGGTTCTCTGACATACCCCTGCAGCCTTCCAATAAAATCCACATCTCTGGTTCAGCTAGAATAAGTGTTACCAGCAACCCCATCCATCCAAACTCCAGCCATCCAAACCTTCTGGACAGCAGCAAACCACCTCCATCCCAAACCTCCATCCAAACTCTAATCATCCAAACATTCTGGACATCAGCAAACCACCTCCATCCCAACTCCCTTGAGGAAAATTGTTGATCCCTCCATTACAAGACTCCACGTCACCAGAGGATTTTCTGTTGAGTTGGAAGACATTGGATTTTTTCATGTTACCCCATATTTGCAGTCTGTAAACTGTAAACTGTTCAGGACTGTCCAAAACACCACATAACATCTGAAATTCTCTTTCCCTTAAACACACTTGATGAATGTGACTATAAATTGAGAGGAAAGCGTCCCAGCAGACACGTCTGGCCACCACGTAGGAAGGCCTGGGCGAAAGCACTTCTGATGGTCTCTGTCTCCGTGTCCGGAGGTCAATTGCACCGCATCGTCAAGAGCACAGTCGGAGAGGAGCCTGGAGCCAAAGTGACAATGACAAAGGTGACCCGAGCTCAGATTTCCCAACCCCGTGCAATTCTCTTCTTAGTTTTATCTTCTCTCTTTGGTCTCGGTGGATAGGAACAGGAGCCTTGGAATATGACAGACCTAGATAAAAATCTCAGCTCTACACTTACTGGCTGTGTGACTTTGGACAAGTCGCTTTACCTCTCTCTGCCTCAGTGGTCTCACCTATGAACCACCTTCATCAAATAGTTGGTATGAGGACTGAAGGAAACACGACATTAAAAGAGTTTAGCATAGGGACTTCCCTGGTGGTCCAGTGGCTAAGATTCCATGCTCCCAATGCAGGGGGTCTGAGTTCAATCCCTGGTCAGGGAATAATAATAATAATGTCCCAAGCAGGAGTTTGAATGTTGCAATGAAAGATCCTGCATGCTGCAACAAAGACCAAGGATCCCGTGTGCTGCAACTAAGAGCTGGCACAGTCACATAAATATATATATTTTTTTAAGTTTTAAAAAAAGGAGTTTAGAATGAGGCTAAGCACATAGTAAACATCAACAATATTTTGTTATCCTTTGTAAGCAGGTGTGACCATGTGACTTAAGTTATCACCAGTGGAATGCAAGCAAAAGTAATATTCTATTTCTTACCAAAAAATGCCATCCCTCCATTCTTTCATACCTGCCCTTTGGGTTGCAACATAAGGTATGTAACTGGTAAGCCAGCCTGTATGAACAAGGGGCACCCCTTAGGATATGGCTAAGGAGCAAGAGAAAAACACCCGAATCCCTGGATTCATGAAGCAGAACTACCTGCTTGCCTTATACCTCCTTCCCTTGAGATTGTTACAACACAGAAATAAACTAGCTTGCCTGAAAAAAATGTAGCTATTATTTATTAAGCATTACCACCACTGTGACATTAAATATTTTAAGAAAATGACAAAATCAAAAATTTAATTATATATATAAAAAAATAAGTCCACTGTACCATCACTATTTTCTATGTCCATTAAATTGTCACTCTGAGAAAGATCTCAGGATATCTATGCTTGTTACTTCATCTATTTCTGAAACTGTAAATTTGATCATCTTTTCATGAAGATTTCTCCCAATAATATAATCAACAAAACAATCTAGCCACTGGAATTTTACCTGGTCATTAGTAGTGTTATTAATAAAATCAGAACATTCTGAGATAGTCATGAAACGGAACAAGACCCTATGGTCCTTGCCCCCCCTACCCCCCGACACTGTGTGCTCTGCCTGCCTTTGGTCTGTAGAAAACTTAAGTAAAAGAATAAGTTTAATCAGAGAAGTAAGAAATGCAAAAACAAAAGAAAACAATCAAAGGAGACTAAAGAAGAATAATGTAGCCATTAAGCATAGTCAAGGACCTGCAGTTCTTTCTTGGGGGCTATAGACAATATTCTGAGCCACATCCCGTGAGCTGTCTTACAGATACTGAAACACCAGGTGGAGAAGTCAGGACATGAGCTGCCACAATTCTGAGAACTGGCCTCAGAGAAATGGGAACAAGTGGACCCCAGAACTGAAGATTAACTGCACCTAAAACAATCAAGAGGACCAATGTGAGGACGGCTGTCAGACCAACGATGACCAGTTGGAAGATGACTGTCAGAGCTGGCAGTGCTGTTTCTGCATACAGTTCCCCCCACTTCTGTCTATAAAAGCTCTTGTCCCACTGGTTGCCAGAGTCGGGGGAAAGGGGGAGTCAGCCTTTGGACAGATGTCTGCCCTCCCCCAGCCCAGGTACTGGCATCTGAAATAAAGCAAACTTCCCTTCCCAACAACCCAGCCTGATTATTGGCTCTTGAGTGGTGAGCAGCTGGACCCCACACACTCTTTCAGAAACAGTCATACGTTTCCAGCAGTCCATTATCAAGATGATCCGAGAGAAATGTCTAGCAAGCTTATGAAAAATACCTTGGGCAAATTTCTTCCTTAGAAGAAGCTCTCTAGATAAATTTATTGCACACATATTCACTACATGCCAGGTTGGACTGAGCTTTTTAGATGCATTAATCCATTTAATCCTCACAGCAATGCTAAGGTAGATACTCTTAGTACTCCCATCTTAAGGTGGGAAAGCTAAAGCTCAGAGAGCTGAAATTATTGGATTCCCTGGTGGCTCAGACAGTTAAGAGTCTGCCTGCAATGTGGGAGACCCAGGTTCAATCCCTGGGTTGGGAAGATGCCCTGGAGAAGGAAATGGCAACCCACTCCAGTATTCTTGCCTGGAAAATCTCATGGATGGAGGAGCCTGGAAGGCTACACATACAGTCCATGAGGTTACAAAGAGTTGGACACAACTGAGTGACTTCACTTTCACTTTTCACAGAGGGTAAAAAGGCATTTGACCTTATGCAGTCAGACTCCTGAGCCTATATCTTTGACATATGTCAGCCAAGAAATGAGATTTTGCACTTGGGCTCTAAGGAACATGCCAACACTAGCATATATTTGGAACTTAGACTTCACAGTCATCCATCCTGGGTGTCACAGCTTTGTGTTTTGTGGGATGGATGGCCAGATAGCTCGTGACTATGCCCACATCACCACATCCTCTCCAGCATCACCAAACCTTAGACCTCATGGCTGGCTGCCCCAGTTTTGCGAGCCCTCATATTTCTTACAAGCACCTCAAAACCTAAGTCCAATATCAGTGTCCCTAAAATCCGGTTCCTTTAAAGACAAACAGTGCTGGGATATTCTAGACACAGGTGCTCTATGCTGTCCTAGCAGGTCCCTTCAATGTGCACTAATGAAAGCTCCTTCTGCCATTTCTTGGCCCAACAGTCAGCACCAATCTGCTGTAAGCACTCAATTTCCAAAGCCTTCCCCTGAAGTCTGCTCTCATTTGATGCTGCATACAGAATCCTGCCCTCTATAAACATCGTACCAGCACAGCAATTTCCGAAGCAGAGAAGTAGGTCCTCAAAGATTCGAGGAGGAGGAGAACACAAAACTTCCTGGTTGGGGAGTCATTTCTGCTCGCCCCCAGTTTCTGAGCATGATCACAGCCACGTTACTGAGGGCAGCCTGGGATGGCAGAGGTGGCTGCATTCATTCCAAATACAGATCACACTGTGTCGTGGCTATAAATTCCAGCAGCAGCAGGTGTGCGCTTCAGAGGAATAGTTTCTGCAATTAAAAAAGTGACATTTTAATGGATTATGCAGATCAGCTAAGGCTCTAAATCATATACCTCCTGCCTCAAATGGGAGCGAAAGCACAGGCCAAGCAAGAGGAGATGGCATAAACACTATGAAAATTTGATCACTCCTTATGACCTTTCTATACTTTGCTGTGAAAATGAACATTAACCTTCACTCGCACAGAAGCCCCCTTGCTGCCACCTAACAAAGGCAAGAGTTCCTCTTTGTAGTAACTAGTGAGCTCACTTGACTTTGCACTTCTTGAACATCACAAATGTTATCTGATAGGATCCCATCACCACTGGTGAATAAAATAAGTGGTCTTTTTATTTATTTATTTTGTTAATGGAGCAAGAAACAGGAATAATGAGGGAGCAGGTGCACGTTTCCTTGCTGGACATAAAATGCACAAACAGAAACTGAGAACAGGGTTTTGGTATTTCCTGTCTGCAAATCACGCAAGGTAGGTTTGGCCTTTCCTTCCAAAGCTAAGAAGATAAAGGCGGCGTCTATAAAGACTGAAGGGAAGACATGCATGCCGACAAATCATTACAAGAACAATGCAATGTGGGTGGAAAAGGCTGGAAAAGTGATGGAAACTGAGCAAGTAAGGATCCTGCAGTGGGGTGTCAAGGTCACAGAGAAGGTGACAAAAGCCACTGATCTCACTTCCGAAAACAAATCACCCCCTCAAGTCACTTAGGAGGTGAACTCCCCAAAGAGATGACAGAATGGAAAAGTTGAAAGGAAGCCATGTGCCCCAGTCCTCTCAGTTATACAGAAAGAAACTGAGGCCAGAGGTTAAATGACTTGTCTAAGACTTCCCAGGTGGCACTAGTGGTAAAGAACCTGCCTGCCAACGCCGGAGAAACAAGAGATGTGAGTTCGATCCCTGGGTCGGGAAGGTCCCCTAGAGTAAGAAATGGCAACCCGCTCCAGTATTCTTGCTGAAAAATTCCATGGACAGAAGAGCATGGTGGGCTACAGTCCACGGGGCCGCAAAGAGTCAGACATGACTGAGCGCTGGGACTGGCAGGCCCACACAGTGTTAGGGACTGTGCCCCCTGCTCCATTTGCATCTTGAAGCCCTAACCCTCAGCATGAGTGTACTTGGAGAGAAGGTCTTTACAGAGGTAACTGAAGCTGAATAAGAGCAGAAGGATGTGCTCATAATCCAACAGGACCGGTGTTCCTATGAGAAGAGAGAGCCATCAGGTAGAAGCACACAGAGAAAAGGTCATGTGAGGACTCTCAGCAGGAGGGCAGCCATGAGAGGTCAAGGAGACAAGCCTTGGGAGAAACCAAACCTGCCAGCACCTTGATATTGGACTTCCAGCCTCCAGAGCTGTGGGAAAATTAATAGCTGTTGTTTGAGCTACCCAGTTCATGGTACATTTTGATAGCAGCCTGAACCAACTAATGCACACAGCAGGAAAACGGGCTGACCTATGGCAAAAAAACAGGCTTCCGCTTACTTGAATACTGCTCTTTCCCTTCCTCATTTGGAGAAGAGACCTCAAAGGGATCTGCAAGACGGTAGTGGGAAATGTCTGCGTGCGAAACAGAAACACCCATCTCTCGTGTAACTGTGTCACGTGGCATGATCAGGGAATGGCTCGATGAAGAGCAGACTATACAGGCGTGGTGGAGGTGGGAGGGAAAGGACGTGAGCTACATCGGGGTTACGGGGATAATCACACCCTGCCCAAAGCCTGGCGTAGGGAGGATGAGGACAGCGAGCCTGTGCAGACATCCAGGTGTGATTCCTCAACTCCGGAGCTCTGTGCACTGTGGCTGTTCAGTCTCTAAGTCGTGTCGGACTCCCCACGACTCCACGAACTGCAACACACCAGGCTTCCCTGTCCTTCGCTATCTCCCGGAGTCTGCCCAAACTCACATCTATTGAGTCAGTGATGCTATCTAACCATCTCATCCTCTGCTGCCCCTTCTCCTCTTGTTCTCGATCTTTCCCAATGAGTTGGGTTTTTACATCAGGTGGCCAAAGTATTGGAGCTTCCTGGTGCACTATACCAGCAGCATTCATTTTCACCTTACCTCTATCATCTGCAAGAAGCAGAGCAGGGCAATTTATATCTCCTCTGCTCCTTGCTTTTGCTCCCATCGGAGGTTAGGAATCGAAAGGGCAGTGAAATGACAAGGACAAGGAAAAAGCAGAGTACAGTAAGTCCCCTATATATCAATGTTCCAAGAGCGAATTCGTAAGTCCAATTTGTTAAGTTCAACAAAGTTAGCCTGGGTACCCAACTAAGACAATCGGCTACACAGTACTGTACCATAATAGGTTTATGATATTTTTCACACAAATAATACATAAAAACAAACATAAAAAGTAAAGAGAACATTTTTACTCTTACAGTACAGTACCCTGAAAAGTACAGTAGTACAGTACAACAGCTGGCACACAGGGGCTGGCATCAAGTGAACAGGCAAGAAGAGTTATTAACTGCAGGAGGGAGAGGAGGTGGGAGGATAGAAGGATGAGCTGAAGGACCATCAACAATAGGAGATGGAGGGCAAGCTGCAATTTCACTCACGCCTGACACTGACGGAATGCATGTTCGCATCTTTGAAAGTTCGAGACTTGAAGGTTCGCATGTAGTATTTTGGTATTTTGGTTCTAGTATTTTGCTCATCTGATGCGAACAGCTGACTCAATGGAAAAGTCCCTGATGCTGGGCAAGATTGAGGGCAGAAGGAGAAGAGGGCATCACCGATGAAATGGAGGTGAACTTGGGCAAACTTCAGGAGACGGTGAGGGACAGGGAGGCCTGGTGTGCTGCAGTCCATGAGGTCACAAAGCGTCAGATACAACTGGGTGACTGAACAACAGCAACATGTAGGGGACTTACTGTACCTGGGGTCCTCACTCAAGAAGCCACCAGGCCTTGACAGTAAAGTTTCAGGAGCACGCTGTCTGCAGTGGTTAACGTGAACTGCTCTGCTCAATACCCAGTCCAACCTCTTTGTAGCATCCAGAGGCTGGAAAACCCAAAACTATACTTCTCGTGCCCTTGCACTTGGAGTTGTGTGTGTGAATTACTTTCCATCAAGTAGATGCATCGCACAAGATTTCAATCTGGAGCGAAGTCATATGCAGAGAAAGGCAAGGTGTACCACATCTGCTTTGCTCCCGGAGGTTGTGTCTACAGCAATGAGATTCTTGAAACAGCAGCTACGATAGCAGCTTCCTGATTGTGAAGAGCCCAGTTCTTCAAGATAGTTCTGGACTTGAATTCTGAATGTTCAGAAACTCACTAATAGCTGAGTAGTTAATCTGTCCAAGGTATTTTATCTGTAGTCTATCATTCAATCATTAAAAATATCTTGTAAAGTATGAGTATGTCCATTTCACACATATTAACATAGGCCGCACAGTGGTAAACTCCTGCCAGGGGTCAGGCTGAGAGCTGAAAGCTGTCCACACCCACAGTTCACTGTCTACACTAGTGCGATTATTGCGGCTTCACTGACAGGACTTCACTATTCTACCGTCTTCATCAACGTGACCCTGCTCTTCTGGGAAACTCTTGGCCAGGAAGATAAAAGATGCAAATAACTTCATTATTCATTCTAGAGACTTCCCCAAAATCTAATTAAAACTGTCTGATTTTTCAATTATAGTATCAAATGACTACTGATATTCTAAGACTCTTAGAAACTCTTGCCTCACTGGATCCATTAATTTTAAACTAGTATATCTTGATCCTCACCCAGTCTTAAGACCTCCTCAAAACCTTATAAATGTCCCAACTCCTTGTTCTAAAACACTTAAACTCCATCATGGCAGTGTTCGCCTGCCTGAAGCAAGCAATAAACTCAGTCTTATTTAAGCTGCAGGTAATTTGGTGGTATATCAAGCAGCCATCATTTAACAGGACCCAAATCTCCCTGCATTCTTTCCACTATGCCTTGCTGTTTTTCACTTTAGGTACTGTCATACCAGAAATTAGGTATTTTCCTTAAAAATTAAGCTGCTCAGGAGTTTGGCAAAGAAAATGGAACAGAGCTGGATGCCATTCATCCCAAGGACCTCAACCCTTCAGAGGTTCCTCCCAAGCACTATGCCTGGTTTAGGGGAAGGTGGAGCTCCTGCAACAAACTGGATTTTGGCTATTGGTAGATCTCTGAAAGTAGAACTCCAATTTCAAGTGAAGCCTAATTTCAGAAACACTTCAAATACTTTGAGGTTCCTCCAACGGACCAAAATCTGGGTGTTTTCATAGTCTGGATGTAGCATAAATGGTGATGAAGCAACCCACCAGCTTGAAAAAATAGCAAATGGTTATTCACACCAGCGCCTTGCAGGCCCATCAAGTGTTTTGAGTCAGATCTAAATGAACTAAGGCTGCATCTCAAGGAGGGTAAAGTGAGGGGACAATGCTCATAAATGCTACTCTAGCCTTTGCTTTGTGTTAACAGCTCACAGGGGGGTTACCCAGGTGGTGCTGGTGGTAAAGAACTCACCTGACAAGGCAGGAGAGGCTAGAGATGCAAGTTCGATCCCTGGGTCTGTGAGAGCCCCTGGAGGCGGGCATGGCAATCCACTCCAGTATTCTGGCCCCGAGAATTCCATGGACAGAGGAGCCTGGCGGGCTACCGTCCAGAGGGTTGCAAAGAGTCAGACAGGACTGAAGCGACTTAGCACACACGCATGCGATAGCTCACAGAGCACTTTTACGTGCAGCACTCTCGTGGGACAGCACATCACTCAGCTTGTCCTCATTTTACAAACAGGGAAAGTGAGCACCCTCTCCATGTTAAATGGCTGGCTAATAAATGGCAGGGCCAGGAACCATCCCAGTTTCCCAACTTCAGATACAGAGCTCTTTCCAGGACTCATCTCCTCCTAAGTGAGGGAGAAGAACGAGCAAACATTACTAGAGTGAGACTGCCTGGGTTCAAACCCTGGTGCTGCCGTCTTAAGGTGCCATGAGTCAATTTCTTAACTCTCTCTGCCTCAATTTCCTCACCCGTAAAATGGGAATCACAGAACTCACAGGGTTGTCATGTTACTAAATTAATATGTCATATGTCTTCCACCGGAGAAGGCAATGGCAAGCCACTCCAGTACTCTTGCCTAGAAAATCCCATGGATGGAGGAGCCTGGTTGGCTGTAGTCCGTGGGGTCGCTATGGGTTGGACACGACTGAGCGACTTCACTTTCACTTTTACACATTGGAGAAGGAAATGGCAACCCACTCCAGTGTTCTTGCCTGGAGAATCCCAGGGACGGGGGAGCCTGGTGGGCTGCCGTCTATGGGGTCACACAGAGTCGGACACGACTGAAGTGACTTAGCAGCAGCAGCAGCAACAGCATGTCTTCCACAGTTTACCCTGAACAGTGCATAGGACATAGTAGGAACTTTATAAATAGAAGCTATTATTATCATGGAGGTCAAACTTTAGAATCTTTCCCTTTGCCACTGAAATATTTTTTTAGTCTTGGAATCTTATTCCCAGATGCCAAAAATCTGACCATAAAAAACAAACCCAGAACTGTAGCTACAGGTGGGAAGGATCAAAAAGAAGATTCGTTTTCACTAATTGTTACAAATATTGCTACATTAACCTCCTAGAGAGCACAGATGGTGCAAAAAAAGGAACTGTCTCCATTGCTTTGCTCAGACCTGAAATAACAGAGGATGAGCACATGTAATAGGCGAAGGCTCAGTTTGACAGCAGTGGGAACAAAAGATAAACAGAGAGGAGTGGGGAGGGGGTACAGGGCAGGAGTGGGAGGTAGTCTGGATTTGCAGTTTGCTAAAAATCGACAATTGATTTGGAATCCAGCGTGAATCAAGCCTGGGATATCATGTAACAGAAATAGTAGACAAAGGCTGTGTTGGCAGCAGAATATTGAGCTAGTTGGCAAGGAGAGAAGAGGGACAAAGAGTTCACAGATGCAGAGTTTTCAGCCTTTACTGCCTAAAAGCACAGATAACAGGCATTCACTGGAGATTCTCCTGACAACCAGCTAATGAACTTGAGTGAACAAAGCATTTGCTTCACAGAGTTCTGTGCATGGGTGTTGTGTTCTTTGTAATGTAAGTACTTCTGAGAGAAGGATACAGAGACGTGAGATTGTGTGATAGCAGGAAAGAGCTCTGACTTCAGAGACCTTGTGCACTGTGGCTAGAACCTTGACTTCACCACTCGGGAGCTGTTTGGAGCAACTTAACAGCTCCCTGTGCCTTGGCCCAATAATCTGTGATGACTCTCATTTGGTGGACTTGCTATGAAAATTAAATGAAACACATAGTAAGTGCTTCACCCTGGGCTCTGTCCACAGGAGGCAGGCAATACATGACAGTGATGGTAAAGATGGAAGGTAGCATAAAACTTCTTAAATCAGAAGAGGAAAACTTATACAATTTTTGAGATAGAAAAACAACAATTCTTAAGGTAGTTGTGAAGGCAGAACTTTTGTGAATGTTGTTTGAGCTGAATAATGATAGTGGGTGTATTCTGCTGATCATCTCTACAGTGAGCCAAGACTCAGTGAGAACTAGTAAATAATTCAAGGGTTACACTCACAGGATTGAAAGGTGAGAAAAGCTTGGCATAAACACAGAAATGATTATTGAAAATCAACCAGTTTAAGCCCTGCCATACTTGAAATTGTCAAATGGCTTTTGATGACAGAGTGAATAATTCCCAGGAAAAGGAACCCTCAGAAATAAAGTTACAAACACACTCAGACATACTTCACTTTATATAATGGGAATAATACCAAACATGTAGGTTATAAATATAATCTTGGTAAACAGACTCACATAGTAAACTTACTAACTCACTTATTTAAAAGAACATTGAGATAGGAAAGACAAAAAGCAGAACCATTTTGTAAAACCGTCTGACCGACAGTGTCTACCAAAACTGAATGTATGCATACCCTATAACCCTGCAATTCCACCCCTAGAAATACGCCTAATAAAAATATACACATATATAGTAGAAATGCCTGCAAATGTTCACCAAGAGACACGTACTAGAATGATAATTAGCAGCAAAATCCAAAACTGGTAAAATGGGAATCCCTTAAATGCCCATTAGCAGCAGGATGGATTAATAATTGCAATATATCCATACAGTGTAATATTATACAGCAAGGAAGAGAAATTATAACTACACATAGCAACATGTTTGAATCACAAACCTAACGCTGAGGAAAAGAAGTCAGACTCAAAAGACAATGTAACTGTAATTCTATTTATATAAATTCCAAAAACATTCATAATTTATCTGTAAGGTGAGACTGACTGGAGGGAGCAAAAGGGGGTATTCAAGTGGGCTAGTAATGATCTGTTTCTTGATTTGTTGTTGTTGTTGTTACGTCCAACTCTTTGTGACCCTAAAGATGTGGTCATATAGGTGTGTTCCTTTGAAAAATTCATCAAGTTGTATACCTAGGGTTTGCGCATTTTTCTCTTCTGTAGATTTCATACAAAGTTGGCACTAGAAAAGAGAAATCAACTAGCATTTACTAGCTAGGCACTGTGCTAGGAACTTTATCTGCACAACTGCATTTGACCTTGACAGACAACTGCTTTAGGTTAGGTTTTATCCCCATTTTAAGATACAAGATGATCAAGGTTCGAAGAAGACTACTTTCTCAAGGTCACAGAGCTCACAAGTGGTGTATCTGAGGTTGGAACCAGGTCTCACTGACTTAGAAGCTCATGTTCTTTCCATGAGACCTCATTACACTCCATGAACCAATTTCTGGTAATAACTATTTCATTGATATATCTGTCTTGGGCATCTGCCTGTTAGGTTTCATGAACATTTAAAGTTGGAGATGCCAGTACTCCTATTAGATGTCATTTTTTGTATGATACTGTGAATAAAACACTAAAAATCCATGACAAATGGCACCCAATGAATTAAGCTTACATGGTCAATTTGAGACTAAAAAGGGCTACTAAAACAAGGGTCAAACCAGTCAATCTTAAAGAAAATCATCCCTGAATATTCATTGGAATGACTGTTGCTGTAGCTGAAGCTCCAATACTTTGGCCACCTGATGTGAAGAACTGACTCTTTAGAAAAGACCCCGATGCTGGGAAAGATTGAAGGCAGGAGGAGAAGGGGATGACAGAGGATGACATGGTTGGATGGCATCACTGAGTCAATGGACATGAGTTTGAGCAAGCTCCAGCTGTTGGTGATGGACAGGGAAGGCTGGTGTACTGTAGTCCATAGGATTGCTAAGAGTTGGACACAACTGAGCAATTGAACTGAACTGAAAGAAAGTGTGCCTGAGTCAGATTAGGGAGGATTAGATTCAGATATCACCAAGTTTCCTTCACATAAAGGAAAAATGGATAATTTAAAGAAGTGTTAAAAGCTTTCAATGCAAAATTTTTCATAAACCAAACTGACACTCTGTCTTTTTCCTTGTCTCTGAAGTTCTTCTCAGAGACTGAAGATAGTAACATAAAAATTCCCGATTAAAACTGACTTCTCATGAGTGATAGGATGGAGCTGTATCCAGAAGCTAGTGGAGCAGACTCTCATTACGAATCAGGTCCCAGCAACAGAATCACTGGTATGCAACAAGAGGTGAAATGAAGATTGATTCATAAAGACCAGCAGGTTACGCTCTGCAAAAGCAAGTTGCAAAGTTCCGCATGGACTTTCTCTGGAAGGCCTCCCTCTCCCAAGGTTCTAAACTCCCTCTGTGTGTGTGCTTGAGGAGATCCTGCTCTTATCCTTTTCATCTTCCTTTCATTCTCACCACTGGCTTCTGGTCATTTCAGATTCTGAACTAGACTCCGATCTGCCTTCAAATCTCAGCTCTATCTTTGATTTACCATGTGACCTTGGGTAAGTACTTAACCCTCCTGTGCCTCAGACATCTCCTCTATAAAATGGGGATGATGATAATAGCAGCCACATCATAGAGCTGTAATTATTAAATGAGTTAAGATAGGTAAGATGTTCAGAATAGTGCCTGTCACCTAACACTAAATAAATGCTAGTACTTGTTAGTATTATCAGTTATATACAATACCCTCCACACATACAACTGCCAAGAAAAAAGATAATTTTCTTTCTTGACAACTGTTGATTATTTTCTTCATAGTACTTAATAGAATCTCAAATTATGTATATTTATTTGTTTATCTTCAGTATTCACCCACAAAATGTTGTCTCCATGACAACAGTGATGGAGACACTTCTCGTTCACTACTCCATGTCTGGTTGCCAAGTACAGTCCCCAGAACATAGACGTCTCAGTAAACATTTCGAGAATAAATGAACTGCAATTACAACTGTCCTTCATTATCTAAATTATTTAAATTTCTGGATTAAATAGAAAGCTTTAACAGTAAGAGATACTGTTACCCAAATCTGTTTGATTTTTGATTTTCTGATAGCACTCAGCAGCAAGTTAGGAGAGCAGAGGGTTTGTCTGAAAATATATTTGTAGCTATTTGATTCCTGAGTTTGAATGACAAATGATGTCTGTATTTGAAAAGAATAGCAAACAAAGGCCTCACTATTTTCCCCCTTTAAAGGCCAAACAGCCTTTCCAACAGCTTCTGTTTGCTTTCTCTGTGTTCCTACTCCTCTTCTTTGTCACTATTTCTCATCCTGAGATTTAGAACATTATTCTGAGACAGAGGAGACAATGACAATTCAGCACCGCGGACAGCAACATATGGCCGAGGGGCATTTTGAATGCTGTTTTATGGTTCAGGATACTAAGAAAGTAAATGTTTGGAGCTGAATAAGTCCCACATATAAATTCCTTTATCTTGCTTCCCTGGTGGCTCAGAGGTTAAAGCGTCTGCCTCCAGTGCGGGAGACCCGGGTTCGATCCCTGGGTCGGGAAGATCCCCTGGAGAAGGAAACGGTAACCCACTCCAGTATTCTTGCCTGGAGAATCCCATGGACGGAGAAGCCTGGTAGGCTACAGTCCACGGGGTCGCAAAGAGTCGGATACAACTGAGCGACGGAACGGACGAACGAACGGAGGGACATTGAGTTTCAGTGGAGAATGATTCACAGGTGGTTTTTGTTTGCTTTATTAATGGGGAATGAATTTGGCCTCTGTTAGGAACTTTTTAATGATTGGCTATACATGCCAATCATTGTGTTGGAGGACTTTATACATACTAGTCATTTAATCCTCAAATCAACACCATAAGAGCACTATATTTAGAGTCAGAAAGCTCTAGATTTAGATCCTAACTCCGCCTTGGAAAGCTGCTTAACCTCTCTAATCTCTTTCAACCAACCTGGAAAATTCAGTCTAAAATTCCTCCTTATAAGAAGTCTCATTATTCCTGTCTGTAAAACTGGGATAATAACTGCATACTGCAGGTTGAGAGGGAGGTAAGAGTAACACATCAAAAGAAAGAATGAACATGCCAAGCTTGTAAGCTAGTGAGAAGACCACCCTGGTACCTGTGAAGGGACAGAAGAGGACACAGGGGGTTGAAGGACAACAGTCAAGCTTCAGAGAGCCTTAAAGCCAAACCAAAAAACAAAATCAGATACAGACCATGTTGGGTTTTTTTCCTTCAATTTCTTCCTATCTCCCACAGTAGCTACCATATTGTTGGTATAGTAAGCACTTAATAAATGCACATTTATCAAGTGAATGGTTTTGATGAAAGCTAATGGTCTGGGTGGCATCCAAAAAGATTATAACCTGCTGCAGTTATGGGACAGATCTAATAAGAGGAAGTGGAGGCGAAATAACTCTGAGGTCCTAGAAGTTGGTCTGAAAACTAACTGCACAAAATCAAAATGTAGAGATGAACAGGTTCACTGTGGTTTCAGGGAATAGTAAGTCTCTGTACATAACATTCTCCTCACTCATTCAATCAACAACTATTCACTGAGCATTTGTTATATGCCAGGTACTGTGCTAAATAAACCATAGGGCTGGGATGGATTATGACCCCGCCTTCAAAAAAGCTTAGAGTGGGAACACAGACCCCATTCCCCACTCCCACCCTCCACAATGAAATACTCAAATATATAAACTCTAAGTATCTCTCAAAGTTAAATTTATGAGTTCAGATACAGGTCTGCATAGTGAGAGATACTACTCAATGCATTAGCTGCTTTCTCAGCTTCATCAAAAGAATAATCAAAGTTCAGATGGTGTGGATTTATTTAACAAGTAATTGAATCTACTCAGTTCCTGAGTCTGCACAGAAAAGGCCACTTGATGAAACAAGCTGGATAGAGAAAATAACCAAGAAGCTAACATGGAGGAAAAGAGAGGAAGATCTTTTCCATACAGCAGAATGTCAAGTGGCCATTTTAAGTGCTCAGTGCAGTGGTTCAGGAGGGGAAAAGGTTAAAAAAAAAAAGGCTCTGAGTTTTCATATGTAAGCTCAAAGAGATACTAGCTTTAGGGTCAATTACCTGTCTTACCTCACTGGGCTCTTTCAGGGTCATCAGGGTGAAGAATCAGCCCACCTACCTCCCGACCCTCACAGGTTAATGTAAGAAGAGGAGTTACAGTTGGTGGTCTGATAGGGAGTGTATTGTGTGTGAAGAGTCTGGTCCCTCCCTTCAGTCCCTTTGCATGAAGGGAATGGGTGCTTTCTCACTGTGGCAGATGACCTCCAAACACAGCTGCCAACAATTACTCTTCTCCCTGTATGCACGTGCCCCATTAAGATGTGGAGTCCCTTTCCCCTCCCTGCTGAATCTGGGCTGGCATTATAATTGCTTTGACTGATAGCATGTAATGAAGAAATGTTCCAGGACTTCTGAGTCCAGGCTATAAAAGTCCAAGCAGCTTCTGCTTTCTCTCTGCCATCTACCACGTAAGAAGTCCAAGTACCCTGAGACCTCCACGCTATAAGGAAGCTTAAGCTGGCAATGTGGAGAGACCATGTAAAAGAGAATTGAGAAACTCATGCATATAACCCCAGTTGAGCTCTCCAAGCTGGCCCTCAGGTGTTTAAGACAACCCAGACATGAGGAAGCATGTGCCAGTCATCTCGACCACAACCCGGGAAGTAAAAGGTCCAGCCAGCTGCATCCTGAGTAAGCAAACCACACATCATATTCTAATCAAAGCACAAGCCACCACTGACAATTCTCCTGTCGATATAGCCATCAGATTCAGACTGACAGAAAAGATTAAAAAGAGGAAGGAGAATAGAGTGAGCTGGAGTAGACCCTGTGAGAGTGGAATTGGTGGAGAGAAAGGGGGTGTGTAGTAAAACTTCCTGGGGAGCCCCTAGATAATGATAATATGCTTTGACATCAGTCCCAGTCCCATTTATAAGAGTAATTTATGTTAAAAATTATTCCTAACTAATAAAGATTTACAAGAAGTCCAGAACTGTGCTAAATGCTTTCCATACATGATCTCATTTAATCCTTACAAAGGACGCCATAAGGTCACCACTACTGGAAGCTCTGTTTTGTAAGTGAGGAGATCAAGGCTCAGAGAGCTTACATGACTTGTCCAAGATTACACTGACAGCAAACAGCAGAAGTAGGATTTCAATCCAGGTCAGTCTGGTATTGTCGCTCAAAAGAATATCAAGATCTGGCAACTGTAGTGCAACAGCTGCTACTTTAATTACATATTTAAGTTCTAATGGACTTTTGTGTGCATGTATTAATTCAACACAAACGTCACTAGTACTTTTGAAGAAAGGTTAAGTAAATATATGTCTGTAGTAACAGAATACTGCCTTGTCAAGCTGTGTTCTTTTTATATTTTAATTTTCAAATTTTATTTTTGTAATGCAAATGGGAAGAAAGGAAAATATTAATAAATGGGTTGTGATTCTCCACTCTTAGAGATACTAAGGAAGGACAGAAGAACTTTGGAATTTTACTTCAGACTACAGTAAAGATTCTAATTCCTTTTTTATTATTTTGGAGGATTGAGAAGTGTTTCTTTGAAAGTGACATCTTAAAGACAGCCACAAGATAACTGGGATTTATATGGGCTGCTATAATGATTATTTTAGTTTTCTCAAAAAGAATATCGCTTGCTTATTAATAAAGTTACACATTGAGGTGAGGCAACTTAAGTTACTCTTTGAATGCTGGGGCTGAATAGTAAGCTTTACTTTGGGGTTTATTGCTACCTACTTTGTGATGGACAATATTCTGAGTACTGGAGACACAAAGATGACATTTTTTTAACATCCCTGCTCTTGTGGTATTTAGGTTCTGCTGCTGCTGCTGCTAAGTCACTTCAGTCATGTCCGACTCTATGTGACCCCATAGATGGAAGCCCACCAGGCTCCCCCATCCCTGGGATTCTCCAGGCAAGAACACTGGAGTGGGTTGCCATTTCCTTCTCCAATGTGTGAAAGTGAAAAGTGAAAGTGAAGTCGTTCAGTCATGTCCGACCCTTAGCGACCCCATGGACTGCAGCCCACCAGGCTCCTCCATCCATGGGATTCTCCAAGCAAGAGTACTGGAGTGGCTTGCCATTGCCTTCGCCCATTTAGGTTCTAGTGGAAGGTAAACGGTTGAATAGGACACAAAAGCAGTAAAGTCAATGAAGAAGAGAAAGTCAAATGAATTCCTGAAGAGAGCCAAGTGACCTTAGATTGGACAATCATGAAAAGCTTCTCAGAAGAGGTGACACTGCTGCTAAGGTCTGAGTGATAAGAAAGAGTGGCTTGGGAAGATTTAGGGAAGACATTCTAGGCAAAGAGAACACTAACTACAAGAGCCCAGGGTAGGAATTGAGGCCGGTGTGTTTAAGGGATTGGAAGAGAGTTACTATAGCTGGAATGTGATATGCAGAGGAAAAAACTGAACAAGATAGGATTAGGAAAAAGGCAGGCAGAAGATCCTAGGTCTTTATGGTCACCATAAGGAGTTTGAGCTTTATTTTATTGAGATGGGAAGCTATTCTCTGATTTAAAAGCTATTCTCTTTTAAATGCGGGAGCAATGTAACCTGAGTGGCATATTAAAAGATCACTCTAGCTATCTTGTGAGAAATGGACTGCAGTGTTGGAGGGATGAAGGCAAGAGTGGAAACAAGGCAGCCTGTTTGGGAGTTATTACAGTGGCCTGGCAAAGATTATGGTAATTGAATATAAGGAGTGACAGCGGATATGCCGAGAAGGCATCCATACTGAGGATGCCATCCACAAGGAAATGGGAAGAACATGTCTGGGAGTAGAATTCAGAAGCTGTGCTTTGGGCATACTAAGCTGAGATACGCATTAGACTGGAAAGAAGTGTTGCAGGGAACACTATCAGTGGCTGCCACTGATGCCCCCTCCAGTGCTGACCAACCCAGGGGGTCCCGGGATCCTAAGCCCCTATTTCCCAGATATCATAAAGAAGACTTTAGGGGTGTTTGTCTAGGGGTGAAAGGAGACCTGACAGTTGTTGCTTTTTTTAAAAAAGAAAATTATTTATTTATTTGGCTGAGTCAGCTCTTAGATGTGGCACACGGGATCTTTCTTTGCAGCTTGAGGACTCTAGTCGCAGCATGCAGGCTTAGTAGCTCCATGACATGTGAAATCTTAGTTCCCAGACCATGGATCAAACCCAGGTCCCCTACATCAGCAAGGCAGACTCTTAACCTCTGGACCACCAGGGAAGTCCCATCCTGAGAGTTTTAAAGTCACAACTGCATTCTAACTTCTGATTTCTGCAAATGGCCTAAGAAGGCTACTAATACACTTGACAACAATCCCCAAGGACTAAAAAGTGTGTGAATCTTTTTACAACATGGCATGGTTCTCCTCTCTTCACACTTAATAAAGAATGCATTTATTTCCTGTCAAGATCACTCTGCTTCAAGATTCAACTACGATTAAAAGCAATGTGACTACAGTTCAGTTCAGTTCTGTCGCTCAGTCGTGTCTAACTCTTTGCAAATGTGACTACAAATGCAGATAAATGATTCACAAATTACAAATTCTTTCTTCTCCCAGGAAAGCTGCATGGGATGCCTTTACACCTTTGTTCCCAAGCCTGAACCTCAGCAGCACACCCAGGGGAGAAGCAGGCTCTTTTCTGGATTTGCATCACAATCAAAATGAAATCGGGCTTTTGGAAAATTTTCCATTTTCACTTACCACCCTCATTCTCAAAGATAAAATTTCCTCTTCCGTGATGCCAACTGGAAAATCTAAGTCAACTGAAAAACTCTTTGAAGGCCCAGAAAGTCTGCCTGTTGCCAACTGCCTTTGAGGAGTGCCTGCAATGTCCCTGATTTACACGTTTGCTGCCAGTAAGTAGCTATTTGGCTACATGTTGATTTATCTCTAGCAGGTAGAGAAGGAAAAGAAGACATGTTGGTACTTAGAGTGTCTTTTGCTTAAGCCTTCCAGGGATTTTTTTAAAAGTTTCCTAATAACCATGCAAATCCCCAAGTCTTTGTGTTAGTGGAATAATGGGCTTATTTTCATGAGTGGATTTGGCTTTTCCATTAGGAAAGGAAGGATATTTGTTGGCTTTAAGCTGTCAAATCCATTACTTTTGGGTTCCTGGGCAAGGTGACTTACTTGCACTGGATTCAGAGTAAACCATATTTATGCGATTTTTTTTTTAGTATGTTAATGTTGGGGTCATCTGCTGCAAGAAACAAAACAAACTCTGGTTAATTTAAACAATCTGAGGATTTAAAGGAAGGTTTTCAGGAACTCATAGACTCAACAAGAAGGGTATTGAATTAATGTGGAAACCAGGCAGCTCCAGAGGCTTAGGAACAGCCTCTTTGGCAGTCGTTCCTACCGTGGCTGCACACTAGAATCATCGGGGAGATTTTAAAGCTTTTAAAGACTATTGATGTCTTGCCCTCATCCTCTGGGACTATGATTTAATTGGTCTGGGATGGGACTGCTCTTGTTGGAGACCTGCTGTTAGAAATGACGGCTCTCCAACCATCTTCAGTCCCTTAGCTATGCTATTTCAAGACTGAAATCCCGGGAGGAAGAGCACTATTGGCTTAGTTTGATTTTGATTCACAAGCCTGCCCCTTAGCTAGGGAAG
The DNA here is from genome assembly GCF_049115385.1 of Moschus berezovskii. Classification (NCBI taxonomy): domain Eukaryota; kingdom Metazoa; phylum Chordata; class Mammalia; order Artiodactyla; family Moschidae; genus Moschus; species Moschus berezovskii. The sequence continues at coordinate 68,416,861 of NC_142473.1, read as the reverse complement.
ATAGGGCGCCTGGTTCCTAGCCCAACCAGACTGTATCACTGGGGAGAAGGTAATTCCTCAATAGGAGACTAGGATGCTTCTAGGCAAGCAAATGGAAGTTGGGCAGCCAAAATATCAGTCTCCATTGTTTTGTTTTTAGATATAAAGGCATGATTTAATTGATATACACACTCATGGGAAACAGTCTCCATGATTCTGGAATTCTGTGTTTGACCAGCACCATCCTTTTCAACAGCAGGAACTCAGAGAGATAGACGTAAGATGCCCTTAGTATCACGTTAAGGTGCTCAGTCAAGTTCACCATCCCACGTGCAGCCCAAATGCACCATGGTTGCAGCAAGTCAAGCCCCTAGGAGGGGGACCAAGACCTCCTATCATCACTTTCAGGAACTGGAGGTGCAAGTCAGACAAAGAGGATTCCTGTTCTTCCTGTCTTTAAATTAGAATCATGACAACTGCATGGACTCCCACCGAGAGAAAACACTGTGTTTTCCTGATGGTGAACGTAAGCTACATCATCTCCCTCCCCTCATCCCTGCATTGTTACTGAAAATGCTAATGTTAACCAAGCTGAAAACTGGTTACTCCAAATAGCACTGAGGACTGTCTACCAGAACGATCGGTATTCATCTGACGACAGCACTGCAGGCGGACAGAATAACGAACAGAGTATGTGGGAGAGCTTCTGATAGGAAATGTTGTGCCCATGCCTGGGACAATAAAATCTAATCTCGCTAAAGGAGCAGAACTAACTCAATGATCTATGCAGTACAATTATCATGGCTCTTGACATCTCTGATCATTTCTGAGATTGTTTCAGTGTTTGAAAAGAAACCAGCTTTCTCTGAACAGCCTAAATAACAAAAGGTAGAACCATGTCCATGACTAGTACCATGCAAAACTCCATTTGGGAACAGATGAGAGAAAACCTCTTTAAATCCTGTCCCATGTTACCCATACCCTAGTCTTCACGTCTCTTCACTCCAAGTGGTCTTAATCTGGGACCTAAAGACACCTTGAACTCACTACAACCATATACAAAATGTTGCATGTATGTGTCTCCCTGGGCAGAGGCACCACAGGTGCCATCAGCTTTTTGTGGTAATCCACAAAAATGTCTGACCTGACAATTGTTCAGAAACTCTGCCTTCTTCTTGCCTATCCTGACTCCATTCCTGGGTCTCACCTTCTACAAATAGATCTAGTCTATAAGCCACCGGAACTTCTGACAGAAGCCAGGTCTCTCCCCTAGGCCTCTTTTTTCTTGTCCTCTTGTTTTTCTTGTCACTGGTCAGACCTGGAGAGACTGGCCACCTCAGATAACCTCAGGGTCCACCACCTGTGAGGCATGAATGTCTTTAAAAGTAGATCGATACCATCCCATTTCCAGACAGCTCTGGTCCTCAGATTCTGATTCCTTAAAGAAAACAGATTTCCTGTAGAAAAATTAAATGTGAAAAGGATTTTGTTGGAGAAAAATGTATATTTCATGGTGGGTTGTTTTGTTTGTTTGTTTGGGCTGCAAAAGTACTCCCAGATTTAAAACCTAGTTGTGGTTTAGTCGCTAAGTCATGTCTGACTCTTTGGGACCCCATGGACTGTAGCCTGCCAGACTTCTCTGTAGCAGGATTTCCCAAGCAAGAATACTGGAGCGGGTTGCCATTTCCTCTTCCAGGGGGTCTTCCAGACCCAGGGATCGAACTCAGGTCTCCTGCATGGCAGGCGGGTTCTTTACCTACTGAGCCACCAGGGAATCTCTTAAAACCTGGGACCTATAAGAAAATAGGAATAGGAATAACTAGTCAACCTCGGCTGGTTAGAACATTCTGGACTGTGTATTCCAGATCCTTCTTCCCACACCCCCAAATTAACATTAGCTGGATAATATCCCTATGTACCCTTCTATTCTCTGGCATTGCATTGTACCGTTAACAGTGAAGGAACCAAAAAGGACCAGAAGTTCTGTGGGACCTGCAGGTAGCCAGCTAACAGTTTCACACAGCACCCTATGGGGTGAGAGGTAATGTCCTTGGCAGTGCTCCAAGAGCAGGATTCCCTGCAGCCTCGCACCACGCTGGCATTTGCAGTCATTAGTCTTCTACTCAAAATAGGTAGATTCAGTAATCATTATGAAGCAGGCATTAAACCAGACACAAAAGTTTCAAGTATAAATGGTCTTAATCTTCAAGAAACTCAGATTCTAGTTGAGGAGACAGACATCTATCCCATTAGCTACAATATAACAAGTACATATAGGAACAAAGTGCTAAAATAAACTGAGGAGGGAGCAGGCTGATTTTTGTTATACAAGCACCGGATCCTTACTTCTCAAAATTGTGGTTGATGCACAGGGTAAGAATTTGCCTGCCAATGCAAGGGACACAGGTTCGATCCCTGGTCTGGGAAAATTCCACATGCTGCAGAGCAACTGAGCCCATGCACCACAATTTCTGAGCCCACCCTCTAAAGCCCACGAGCTGAAACTATTGAAGCCCCTGCCCCTAGAGCCTGTGCTCCACAACAAAAGAAACCACCACAGTGAGAAGTGTACCACAATGAAGAGAAGCCCCTACTCACCACAACTAGAGAAAGCAACAAAGACCCAGCACAACCAAAAATAAACAAATTACTTTTAAAAAACGTAATTGATGGGCTTGCAAGGTGGGCAGGAGCTGGGGGCGTGTTAGAAATGCAGATTCTCAGGCCCCACCCCAGACCTGCTGAAGTTGAACATGCAATTTAATAAGATCCTAGATGATGCATGGGCATAAATATAAGAGTTTGAAAAACTCTAGGTTAAATATCAACAAAAAAGCAAGCACCTGGGCCCCTGCTAACATACCTAAACTACAGCTGCAAGGAGAATGTGCCAGGAATAATCAAGGGTAAAGCCTTTCGCATCTGCTTAAAGATATATGGATGCAGGATTTAGAAAAGCCTGGATAACTGGAAGCAAATTAAGTAATTCTACCAACTACCACACCAGATTCAGACCCTTCATGGCCTGGGTCTTGGATAAGAGAGGGAAACTAATTAGTGCTCCCCAACATGCTTAGCTGCCTAGTCAACACCTATGTTGCACCATCAATGGCAAAAGGGGACTGGAACCCCACTCTCCTGACTTGCCCTAAGAAGAGGTAAACTTAAAGAGTGGTTATGAATACTGACTCCAAAGTCAGAGGGACCCAAATCTGAGTCCAAGCTTGGCTGGTTAGCATCTACCTCTAGGACCCTGGGCAAGTCACTTAGTTTGATGTCTCTCAAATTCTGCACCTGTAAGAAGCATTAACTTATCACAAAGACTGTTATGGGAATTTACTGAGACAATGTTTGTAAATTGTTAAGATCACGGAGTGCCTAACCTACAGCAAGAATCGGCACTATTTGATATTTTCGTTATTTTTAGGTGTTGCAGCAGAATGTGGCCAGCTGTTCACCAAACCTGTTTTCCTTCCTTCCTGAGCACACATCTAGACTACATTTTACAGACCTCCATTCTGTATGGAGCAGCCACAGGCTCTCTCAGCCAAGGGAATGTAGGTGGAAGACACAGATCTCACTCCAGGCCTGGCCCATCAGAGCTTCCTGTGGGATCCTCCACTCTCTACCCAGCATGCTGCTGGATGGAGTGGCTTTGGAAATTGTGGGATGAGGATGGCAGTACCTCCACCTGCCTGGATCCCTGAATGATGACAGATGCAGCAAATCACCTTCATTACTGACTGGACTATATACAAGTGAAAAATAAACTGACACTGTGTGAAGTCAGAAATTTCAGGGTGTATCTCTTACAGCGTTTAGAGACTTGGCTGACTACAGCTAACCAGTACAACATTCATATTTTTCACAGTTTATCTTACAGGGTTGTTGTGAAGATTTAACAACATAACAAATGTAGAAATGCATTGTAAACTGTAAAGTGCTGTCCCAGTGTTCAGAGAGAATGAAAAGAACATCAGATCTGGAGTCAGGACCAAGTTCAGCTGTAACCACTTGCACACAAACTGGAGGATCGCGAATAATTATTCAAACTGAGCTGATCCAGAAAACAGATAAGAATAATACTTCACAAGACTCTCAGGAAGATGACAGGCTCCTATAAGTGAAGGCATCATAGAAACGAAAGCTGTTATTCCACAGGTTAAGCTGTTATTCCACAGTGGTTAGGACCTAGGCTTCCTGAATTCAAACCTCTGTTCTGCTACATCCCGGTTAGTAACCTTCAGTTCAGTTCAGTTCAGTTGCTCAGTCATGTCCGACTCTTTGTGGCCCCATGAATCACAGCACGCCAGGCCTCCCTGTCCATCACCAACTCCCGGAGTTTACCCAAACTCATGTCCATCAAGTCAGTGATGTCATCCAGCCATCTCATTCTCTGTCATCCCCTTCTCCTCCTGCCCCTAATCCCTCCCAGCATCAGAGTCTTTTCCAGTGAGCCAACTCTTCTCATGAGGTGGCCGAAGTATTGGAGTTTCAGCTTTACCATCAGTCCTTCCAATGAACACCCAGGACTGATCTCCTTTAGAATGGACTGGTTGGATCTCCTTGCAGTCCAAGAGACTCTCAAGAGTCTTCTCCAGCACCACAGTTCAAAAGCATCATTTCTTCGGCGATCAGCTTTCTTCACAGTCCAACTCTCACATCCATACATGACCACGGGAAAAACCATAGCCTTGACTAGATGGACCTTTGTTGGCAAAGTAATGTCTCTGCTTTTTAACATGCTATCTAGGTTGATCATAACTTTCCTTCCAAGGAGTAAGCGTCTTTTAATTTCATGGCTGCAATCAGCATCTGCAGTGATTTTGGAGCCCCCAAAAAATAAAGTCTGACACTGTTTCCACTGTTTCCCCATCTATTTCCCATGAAGTGATGGGATCAATTAACATTTATATGCCTCGATTTCCATATCTGCAAAACTGTGATAATAATAGATCTATTTCATACAATTATTGTATTGAATGAGAAGACAGGCATGCTATTCCCAAAACAGGATTGAGTACATGGCAAGCAATTAACAAATGTTGATAACTATTAAGATTAAACAGGACATAAGAATTATAAGCTTCAGTTACCCAAAAATGTCCTGCTTTTGTCCACTCTGGCCTCACTTCCCATTAAAACATACATTATTTGATAAATTTAAATATTTTTTGACAACTAAAATAATTAGACTACTCCTGCCATCCTTTAATGTTTGTTCAATACAATTGAGGGGGAACATAGCTGTAGATAAACTGTCTCACACTCAGGAATTATACATCGACTAGAGCAGGGGATGTAAATAACATGACATGGATGTAAGTCATTTCCCTAACACTCACTTTGCATCTGGGAACCACAAACACCATAGACTTACCTACTTCGGGAGTGGGTCAGCACAAAAGTAGCACATTTACGAAACCATATTTAGAACTGAAAGATTCTATATTTATTTCTAAATTTAATTTGAAGTCTTTATTTCACCACTGAGAAAGCTGAGATTCCAAGATGCTAGGTATTTCGGCCAAGATCACAGTTAGTTTTAAGATGGAACAGAATCCAAGTCTCTCAAAGCCTAGTTCCTGGGTTACTCTATCATTCTGCCCCCCGAAAATCATCTTTCCTCTGACAAATGATTCTATTTACAAGATTTCAATTACACATAGGACACAGAGTTGTTACTCATCACCAGGCTACCCAACCAAGCCTGATCAATTGTGGAGTCTAACACACCAGATCTTGGGTTTTCAACCTCAGATCGTTACACTGGTCTTTCTCTTAGTCCAGGGGGCCTCAAGCCTGGCTGGACGTTAGTGTCACATGAGAAAAATGGAAAATGCTGATGTTTGAGCCCCACCCTAGATTAATTAGACCAGAATCTCTGAGGATGGGGCCCAAGTCTCACTTTTTTTTAATAGTTGCCAAGTGATTCTAAAATGCATTCCTAGATACCAATGCTTCAGCTCATGACTTTTGAGGACAAAAGGGGAAAGAAGAGCTTTCAAAACTGAAGTGCTAGAGCTTTGCTAGAACATCCCATTCCCCAAAGCTCCATGGCAACCACTCAGCCATTCAAAGAACAGTCAAGACCTGTGTGTTAGCTGTTAAGGATACAAAAGCAATAAACCAGAGTCCCAACTTCCAGAGCTCATCCTCCAGCAAACTGCCTCCATCTAGTGGATTGCACCTTTTGGTCCACGCAGATCACCTTCCCACCATCCAGTCTCTGTGGTCTGCAAGAGTCTTGCAGATGATCTGTAGCTGGGGCTGAGAAAAGAGATTGTTAGTAATCTTCTCAAATGACTCTGTCCTTGCTGGAATCTGACCTCAACATTTTCACATCTTGAAAAACCACCAGTCTTTTCATTATCAGATGTTATCTTTTCCCCATTAGCAGACTTCCTACAGGTCAAGGCGGAGTGAAGAAATGCAATTTATTTCTGATTGAGTGAATAATCAATTACTATAGAGACCCATGTAATATTTCTTGATATTCATCATGGGCAGGCTCTGTTGAAAATGCTCAAAGCCACTTGCTTTCACGGGTCCACAAAGTGTATGATGGCATTGTACTGGGTCCAATTAAAAAAAATGTGCCAAAGTAAGTCTTGGCTAGAACAAGGCTGAGAATGCCTGCTCCATCATCAGTAACCAGATTTCTGTGACATACTTAATCACCAGCAGAAATTGAGTTTTGCAGGTAGCTCCTTGGTTGAGTTATTCACAGATTCTTTTTTTTTTTTTTTAAATCTGGAAAGACCTTGACATTTGAAAGATGTTAAAAGAAATGCTAGACATGGGCAATGATTCAAAGGATAATTTGTCCTTCATGAGACGACAAAATAAAAAGCTGTCATGGTGTTTCTCCTATCAAAGATCATTTACTAGCCTTTAATAAAATAAAACATTGTTCAGAGTATAATATCACTTACTAGAGAGACAATTAAGATAATGATACAGATATAATTTTACACATAAAGTAAATGCACATGTAGTTAACTTTTTTTCAGTGAGTTGAGTAGCAACATGCCCAGAAGATTCCCTCTGAACCAAATTTGCCAAAATAAAAAATGCCGCATGTCTTAAACCAACAGAAACAATAATAAAACCAAGTAAGGTACACTCAAAACCAATTTTAAAAAACATAGATCTTCAAAAACTTTGCTGTCTCCATAAGGAAAGTTGGCAAGATGACCAAATGCTCCTCTCCATGGTCTAAGTTTTCAGTGGACAACTGCGTTAGGATGGAGGGCTCTTACCTGAGCATTGTAAGAACCGAGGCTCCAGTAACAAATTAAGTCTAAATATGGATCGTAAGGTTCAAGATGCTGGGCCGTGAGCGCCAAAGCAGGAAATCCTGTCTGTGCTGGGCCAATGACAGCTGCCGAAGTCAGGGCATGTGTGAGGAATGGATTCTGACCCAGGGGAGATGAAAAAAGAACCTAAACATATTGAGATCAAATAGGAAGGGAAAGTTTATCCTAAAAATGACCCTGATTAGAACAACAGCTTAGTGCCTTCTGAAGGCCAGCAGGAGCGTGGTACATGACTACTCATTTAAAAGATGCGGGAACAAATAAATGATCAAAGCAAGACTGAGCAGTGAAGTAAAGCTACCACAGTAGACTTATAAACTCATGGAACTGGAAAAAAATGAGGGTAAGGTGCTGATATGATGGTATGATACTGCGATTTACAAGAACTATATATTTGGTCTTCGTCCACTGTTCCTGGCATAGAGCTTCCGAAATCCTTGGAGTTTCCCAAGTCCCAAGATAAAGCTGTCTGTCCTTATGTTAATGAGATGACTTTGGGATAGCACCTGAGGACGAGAGCTTCCAGGAGAACCAATGGTGAGATGGAAAGATTGGAGCCCACCTCTGACCTCCTGGGAGCCAGGAAGGGCTAGAGACTCAGTCACTCACCACTGGCTGGTGATTTAACCAATCATGCCTACATAATGAAGCCTCCATAAAAACTCAGTGGACAGCATTCCAAGAGCTTCTAGATTGGAGAACCAGATTGCTTCTACATGCCACTATGCTTGGCCCCAAACTCCATAAGGACAGAAGCCCCTTTGTTTGGGAACCCGCTCTATGTATGTTTTCACCTGATTGTTGATTTGTATCCTTTAATATTCTTTGTAATAAACTAGTAATCTGGGGAGTAAAGGAGTTCCGTGAGCCTCTCTAGCAGATTAAACCCAAGAAGTGGGTGGTGCAAATTTCTGATTTATAGCCAGTTGGTCAGAAGCACAGGTAACAACCTGGACTTCCGACCCATCTCTGAAGCAGGGAGAGTCTTGGGAATAGAGCCCTTCACCTGTGGAATCTGATGCTATCTCTGGGTGTGCTCAGTCGTGTCGAGCTCTTTGCAATCCCATGGACTATAGCCCGCCAGGCTCCTCTGTCCATGGAATTTTTCAGGCAAGAATATTGGAGAGGGTTGCCATTCCCTTCTCCAGGGTATCTTCCCGATCTAGGAATCAAACCCACATCTCCTGCATTGCAGATAGCTTCCTACTATCTGAGTCAGTGTTGAATTGAGTTGAACTGTAGGAAATACAGCTGGTGTGAGAGAATTGCTCAGTGGTATAGGGTAAACCACACACATATTGTAATTAGAGTCAGAATTTTTAAACAGAACTACAGAATACCTATTTATAGCTTTACCACACCAGTTGTTGTTGTTCAGTTGCTAAGTGGTGTCCAACTCTTTTGCAACCCCATGGACTGTAGCCTGCCAGGCTCTTTGGTCCATGGGATTTCCCAGGCAAGAATACTGAAGTGGGTTGCCATTTTCTTCTCCAGGGGATCTTCCTGGCCCAAGGATTAAATCTGTGTCTCCTGCTTGGCAGGCAGATTCTACAACTAGTATTTATAGCACATTCACCTCTATCAGTGGAGAAGGCAATGGCAAGTCACTCCAGTACTCTTGCCTAGAAAATCCCATGGATGGAGGAGCCTGGTAGGCTGCAGTCTGTGGGATCGCTAAGGGTCGGACACGATTGAGCGACTTCACTTTCACTTTTCACTTTTACACATTGGAGAAGGAAATGGCAACCCACTCCAGTGTTCTTGCCTGGAGAATCTCAGGGACGGGGGAGCCTGGTGGGCTTCCGTCTATGGGGTCACGCAGAGTCGGACACAACTGAAGTGACTTAGCAGCAGCAGCAGCAGCACCTCTATCAGACACTGTACAAAGCCTTATGTATGGATAATCTCATTCTTACACCTCTATGGAAAAAGTGGCCATGATTCTCATCACAGAGTCAGAACTGACTATAAGTGGTGTTGGAATCCAGGCAGAGCCACAGACCACACTGCCTCCAAGGTAGAAGGAACAGCCATAACTGGAAACAGAAGAAGATCCACACTGTGACACACGCATCAAGAAAAAATAAAGGAAAGCAAATGCAATGATGCTGAGATCACAAGAGGGCAGCAATACTGACTTACCTGGTGGCCCAGTGGTTAAGAATCCACCTTCCAATGCAGGGGATGGTGCAATCCCTGCTCGAGGAACTAAGATCCCACATGCCGCAGAGCAATCAAGCCCGTGCTGCAACTACTGAGCCTCCATGTCGCAAATAAGACTCAACACAGCCAAAAATAAATAAATATCAAAAAGAAAAGAGGGCAGCGATAAACATGACGGTCTTTGTGTGAAAGATAATTTCTATGCAGGTATCAGCCAACAAAGCTGCAGGGTAAGCCTTGGGGTTGCAGTCAAAGAGAAGTCTGGAGGCTTGCACTCAATAGCCTTCTAAACTTGAATTTCAAAGAGAAGATCCACAAGCTCCCACTAAAATTAAGAGGTATGATTGAAATAATAAGAATCGCCTAAACATTCCACCTTTCGTGTTGAGGAAAAGAAAAGGATCTGAGAAGGACCTACCCCAAATGAAGCCATATGCAGCCCTCAGAACATGGACAGTAACTGACCCAGAAGAATATCTTCCAGACCAGAGACCAAGACTAAATGGCCAAGCTAATTCTTTGGTTGGAAGGATAGTTACCAGAGACAGATAATGTCTGAGAGCAGAAATCATGTGCCTGTCCTACTTCCCTGTCTGCATGCTCAGCTGTATGCTCCTTGGATTAAACTCTACCCTCAGAATGTAAGTGCCACACCCACCATTCTAGATCAGCTCTTCTCTATAGGTGAACGTATACAACCCCTAAACAGTTTGCCCATCCATATCTCCCTCCACAAAGTCATTCCAATCAAGGCTGGCATATCAGTCTCCTAAAGGATGCCCCAGAATCTGGGATCCTCCAGTACAACTTCAGATCCCCTTACAGTATTACAGTGTAACGCTTCAATCGTGTCCAACTCTTTGTGACCCTATGGACGGTAGCCCACCAGGCTCCTCTCTCCAGGCAAGAATACTGGAGTGGGTTGCCACGCCCTCCTCGAGGGGCTCTCCCCGACCTAGGGATCGAACTCTTATCTCTGGAATTTCCTGCATTGGCAGGTGGGTTCTCTGCCACTAGCGACACCTGGGAAGCCCCTTGTCCACACCTCAAATAAGCTATCTGTTACTACTCAACTCACAGGAAATTTTGTCCAACCCACTTTTTAGATAAAGGATCTCATAATCTAGTTTTTTTTTCTGGGGAAACCTCACATTCTAGAAATAACCTTCATAAACTAGGTGACTTTATGAAATAAAGGCCTTGACTCCCTAATCTGACAAAAGGACCAGCAAAAGCAAGGGATGGAGGAAGGATGAATGGAGGGAAGAAAAAGAAGAGGAAGGGAGAGAAGGGGCGACAAGGGGAAAGGAGGGGAGAGGAACAGAAGGAAAAAGGGGGTGGAGGAGAAGGAGCAAAGGAAGGTTAGGAGAAGGAAGCTGGGTAGTGGTTATTGCTCTAAGAAAATATCAGGGAAACACTGAACATCTAAACTTATTCATAACAATCAAGTAGAGTTTGTCCCAGTCATGTCAATCCAGTACAAACTTTAAAAACTAGTTTTACAACGTAGCATATTCAAAGAAAATCCTTCAGTTCAGTTCAGTTCAGTCGCTCAGTCGTGTCCGACTCTTTGCGACCCCATGAATCACAGCACGCCAGGCCTCCCTGTCCATCACCAACTCCCGGAGTTCACTCAAACTCATGTCCACAGAGTCGGTGATGCCATCCAGCCATCTCATTCTCTGTCGTCCCCATCTCCTCCCGCCCCCACTCCCTCCCAACATCAGGGTCTTTTCTAACTCGTTGCATGAGGTGGCCAAAGTATTAGAGTTTCAGCTTTAGCATCAGTCCTTCCAATGAACACCCAGGATTGATCTCCTTTACAATGGACTGGCTGGATCTCCTTGCAGTCCAAGGGACTCTCAAGAGTCTTCTCCAGCACCACAGTTCAAAAGCATCAATTCTTTGGCGATCAGCTTTCTTCACAGTCCAACTCTCACATCCATACATGACCACGGGAAAAACCATAGCCTTGACTAGACGGACCTTGGTTGGCAAAGTAAGGTCTAGAACCAGACAAATGTGTAAAACTCATATGGAAAAATAAGGAATAACAGGCTTTTTTTTTTTAAATGAAAGTGGATCAATCCTAGTGGATTATAAACCAGAAAGCCACAGTCATTTAACATTGTATGGAGCTTTATTAAAAACAAGTACTACTGGTCTGACATACACTTCAGAAACATAATTCAAACTATTAGAGGAATGTAACATATATTAGGAGCAATACAAAGTGAAAAAATAACTATTGTTAAGTGTCAACTTAAATAAAAATGATTTGTGGTATCTTAGGTCCTGGTAATACAAAATAAATTTCAAACAGGGCAACAGATTATGTATTAGAACTAGCACAATTATATTAGAAATGGAAAATGAAGATAAGAAAATGGTCTTACTATTAAAGAAAGGGTTTGAGAAATAAAAAATGGTAATATGGAAATATGACAAACATAACTGACAAAACTTCCACTATTCAAAAGCAGTACATATAAAGAACTGATATAAATATACATTAAAAAGCCTAGATTTTATTCATTAAGTGGGCCTGAGGAGATGGTCCACTTAACCCAAAGGAAATCTAAACAGAAGGAAGCAAGAAAGAAAGGAAAGAAGAGAAATGAACCATCCATAGCCATCACAGCAAGACAAGGTAAAACACCTTTAAGACACAACTGAACACAATAAACTAAAAATAAATACAAATGGGAAAATTCAATGCTGATGCAGTTAAACAGGAAAAGATTAAGTTGGTGATGGTAGATTTAATGGAGTTGGTGATGGTGCCATGTCCTTTTAGTAGCAGCAAAGGCAGATTCCTCCTCCACACGATATCCTAGGAGGTGGCTGGACTTCTGACGGGGGTGGTCCATGGCTGCCAGGGAACAGAGCCATAAGCACTGCAGCCTTGCAAACAGTGGCCGTTCCACTGCAGAGTTTGGCAGGGGGCACTGAAAGAACAGGGAGAATGGGAAAACTACTAACTTTCAAATGGGCCACACAGACTTGGGCAACAAGCATCTTGTCTTTTTAGGAAGTGAAGACCAGAGATTCTTCCCCCAGATTTATGGAGAACTCCTTATATACATGTGTTCACAGCAGCATTATTCATAAAAGCCAAAAGGTAGAGAAAACTCAACCCAATATCCAAATGGCGACTGGGCAAATAAGTCATTATCTATGCAACGGACTATTATTCATCCATAAAAAGGAACAAAGTTCTGATAAATGCTACAACATAGATGAATCCTACAAACATATTATGCTAAATTAAAGAAGCCAGTTCACAAAAGACTACATATTGTATGATCCCATTTATTAAAATGTCCAGAATAAGCAAATCCATAGAGACTGAAAACAGACTGGTGGTTGCCTAGGGCTGGGAGGGTTGGGGAAAGGGTGGGGGGAGTGACTGCTAGTGAGTACAGGGTTTCTTTTTAAAGTAACAAAAATGTTCTAAAATTGTGATGGTTGCATAACTCTGTGAATATATAAAGTCACTGAATTATACACTTTCAAGGGTGAATTGTATGGTATGTGAATTATGTATCAATAAAGCTGTTAAAAAAATACACATATACACCATTAATAAGAACCTCCCTCCCACCCTGCCTGATAAGTGGATGCCTGCAGCCAAATTTGACTTGATTTAGGAAAATAAGCTAACAGGGTATTTCTTGTAGCCCAGTCTTTTGGAGTAAGTTTCTGCCTGCTTAACATATTGTAACTTCTAAATGGAAATCTTGAGTAGACTTCTCAGCTCTCTCCTCCCACTCTTGCTTGGTCCCGACGGTCTTATCTTTTCCTCTTTTTTCTTTTTTCTCTTTTAAAATCTAATTCTCTTTTGAAAGTCTAATTCTCTTTTAAAGTCTAATTCTATAGCAAAATGGGCCAGCATTGGCTTTTGTTTTCCTGTCCACCAATTCTGCTAAAAACACACATCTTAATTCAATGTTCAGACCTAAGGCCCTGCTCAGAACAATGGGAGAAAAGGCTTGAGAATCACAGGGATCTCTCTTTTATACTAGTTTAGCTGAGAGCCTTCTCATATCCCCGACGCTTCTTTCATCTCAGATTTTCTAATTCAACTTTTAAATTTCCCACTGATTGCCCATTCTATTCCTGGCACTTCCAAGGCTTTCTCTTTGGCTCAACCACTTCAAGGACCAGCTTGTCATCTGTGTAGCCCAGACCTCCTGCCCACTGCTGCGTTACTTTTGAGTTGAAGATTTATTTTCACTCATTGCCAACCTCTATCAACCTGGAAGCCCACCAACCCCCTTCCTCAACAAGCCATTCGTAAATCCCATATCCTGGCATTTTTCCCTAACCCTGGCCAATCCCAGAGGAGGCAAGGCCAGGTGGCTGCTCCCAGGTGGTCTGTGTATGGCTTGAATGTCCTCTGGCCTTGCCATAGAGCCTCCCCAGCCACCACAGGGCAGCTGATGGCTCCTACCCCAGGACACCCCCAGCCCCTCCAGACCCCAGCTGGTAAATCCACAGACCTTGGCTATGCCTCCTCTCTACCCAAACAAAGAAAGAGAACAAAGATTTCATAACGTCCATTGTTAAAGAAAACTCTGAAATTCCACAGATTTGTATATACCCCATATAGGTCTTTTGGGGCTTCCCTGATGGCTCCACAGTAAAGAATCTGCCTTCAATGAAGAGACATGGGCTTCATCCCTGGGGCGGAAAGATCCCCTGCAGGAGGGCACAGCAACCGACTCCAGTATTCTCGCTAGGAGAGTCCCATGGACAGAGGAGCCTAGTGGGCTACAGTCCGTGGGGTCACAAAGAGTGGAACACAACTGAAGCAACTAAGCCTGCACACACACACACACACACGCACACACATATAGGTCTTTAACTGTCTTCGATTCAAATCTGGGCTCTGTCATTTACTGAGTGGCTTTAAGGGACAACCTGCTTGGCCTCTCCAAGTCTCAGTTTCTCACTTGTGAAAACGAGGATAATAATATGGTGTGGATTAAAATGAGACAGTTCCAGTAAAGGGCTCGGGACTTATTCTATGAGTTATTCTATGGTTATTCTATAAGTCCCCATAAAGCAAAATCGTGGATTACTGTTTTCCTGGATAACAGAAAAAAAAAATCAGATGGGAAACGTGCCATTACTCTCTGTGACCAGTCCTTCAGAGGACTGAAGTGGAGGATTCTGCCCGCCCGCCCTTGTTGCTATGCAGGCTTCTGGAGGCGGAGCCCATCAGCCAGGGAAAGTCTGCTCCTTGTGGATATCACAGCTCTGCAAAGCCTGAAAAACCTCTTTCTCTCTGTTCCTCCCCTCAACCAGTCCAGGCCAATCTGTGTTCTTCCCAAAACAAAACTGCAATCCCTGCAAGACACAGCTTTGCAGAAAACCTTGCCCAGGCTGGGGCTATAAAGTCAACTGTGCCAGTCAGGCTGGAACAAAACTTGCCTCTCTCAGAGCCCCGCTACCGTGGGGACTGCAGGTGCAATTGATACCGTGGCATCTGTGAGTTCAAGGTCAGAGGAATCTGCGAGCCGCTGAAGACAGTGACTTTAATGTTGCTGGAGATTTTTTTCCCTTCCATGCCCTTTTACAGTAGAGAGGTGAATCCCAGAGAAAAACTCAAGCCTTGCCGTTCTCTGGGACATGCCAACACACTCTCCGGCTGGACCCTGGCCCATTGTCCAAATGTGGCCTGCTTGGCTGACCTGTATTCCACTGATTTCCAAACCACAATCTATTTTAGTGAAGCAAGGGATCTGTGCCCCTGGGGCTACTCCCTGGGTCCCTGAACTGAGAGAACGCCGAAACATGTTCCTGCAGTGACACATGTGTGCGCATGTTTGTGCAAACATTTATAATGCACCTATCGTGGGCCAGGCACTGTGCTGGGTGAGAAGGACATAAAAACAAGCAACACAGTCCTGTGAGGAGCTTGCAGTCCTGGGGGTGTGGGAGGCAGCAGGTAACTGACAGCCCTGCGAGGGGAGGATGTGCTTACGCGGAGCAAGGGACTGGAGGAAACAAGAACATCTCCCCTGGCCCCAGTGGTTCCCAAAGCAAGGGGCACCTTAATGAAGCTCAAAAAGTGAGTACCTGGCCAAAGAGAATTATGTGCAAAGGGATGTGCCTGTGCATGTATGTGTGCCTCTGTGTTTGTGTGTGTGTGTCCCTGGGCACCCTTCCCAGGCACACTCCACCGCAAATTACTCATCATCATGGTGCCTCTCTAAAACCCCACATTAAACAGCTTCCATCTTGAAATTTATTATGTTCCATCCCATTGGGCAGAAGGTCAGAGAGAACATTTGTGTGAGTCATAGCTCACTGGATTTCTACATCTTGTTAAATGTACGTTCACTCTTTCTGAGGTGTCAGAGGCAGACTGCCTGTCTCCCTCCTCAGTGTTCCTAAAGTGAGGGGGACATTCTACCCAGTGGACACCTTTCCTTCCCACTGAGGAGGTTCCTCCAGAGAGGGAGCTGCCTGGCTCCTCTCAGCTGACACAGCTCCGGCATCCTACTACCTTTGACCTGGTTGCCCCGCTGAGCTGCTAGAACTTCAGTCTTCCAGTTTACTGGCTTGAGATCTGGAATCTGCATTCCCTCATTCATTCACTCAGCCACTTATTCATTGAGCTCCCACTCTGTGGCGAGCACTATTCCAGGGGCTGGGAATACAGAATCGAACCAGGCATACAGGTCTGCTCTCATGCAACCTGCATTCTAACGGAAAAGAGAGATCTCAGACAAGCAAGCAAGGAAACAAGCAAGGAAATAAATGAGAGGCTTTTATGTGGTGATAAATTCTAGGAAAAAAGCACAAGATAAAACAGGGTAAAGCATCTCAAAGTGACACTGGGAGAAGTTATTTTTCATTGGTGCACAAGAAA
The DNA here is from genome assembly GCF_049115385.1 of Moschus berezovskii. NCBI lineage: Eukaryota > Metazoa > Chordata > Mammalia > Artiodactyla > Moschidae > Moschus > Moschus berezovskii. The sequence goes on along the minus strand of NC_142473.1, from coordinate 68,400,520 downwards.
GGGCTCACAAGGAGACATCTGAGCTGAGACCTGACCAATGAGAAGGAAGCAGCCACGCAGAGATGCAAGGGAGGGGTGAGGGAGTGGGAGGGGGAGATGCCAGTCGCCCATTGTATGGAGTCTGGATTTCATTCTAAGTACAATGGCAATTCACTGGAGAGTTTGAAGCAAAGGGGTGACATGATCTCACTCATGTTTTTAAAAAAGATTACTGCATCAAAACTGTTCAGGATTGTTTTTATTATTATTATTGAAGGATAATTGCTTTACAGAATTTTGCTATTCTCTCTCAAACCTCAACATGAATCAGCCACAGGTATACATATATCCCCTTCCTTTTGAACCTCCCTCCCAACTCCCTCCCATCCCACCCCTAGGTTGATACAGAGGATTCTGGCCCTAAAGCATCTACACGTTCCTCCTTTTCTTGGATAATATCCCTGAACTTGATTTTCAGTTTACTAACTCTGAGGATCTCTCCAGTCCGACATCTGGCCCCAACCTCTCTGCTGCCCACAGTGAGAGATGGGGGTGAGCCTTTGCGATGAGGGTACACCCCCATTCATTCCTCTAAATGCCTTGTTCCCTCATCAGCATGGCCTGTGTGCTTATGAGCCCAGAAGAAACTTCTCCTTCAACAAAACTGCAGACTCTCATTCCCTTTAAAGCCACCAGCTTGACAGCTTGCCAATCTCAGCTCAGTAATAGATTTCCTGAGAGGCATTCACACTTGCCATCTCTCACACAGGCTGTCGCTCTGGCCAGATCTTAAAAAATGTTTGGGTGATCTGTAGAAAAGCTCCTCAACCAGGGGTACACACATCTGGGGACTCTGGGAAGGTTCCAGACATGTCTCAGCCCACTCTAGATGTAGTGGATCACAACCTGGCAATGGGAGGGTGGGGAAGCATGGAATCTCTACTCTTTTTAAAGTTCTCTAGACAAATTCTGACATATATCTCTGCTTGCTGCTGCGTCACTTCAGTCGTGTCCGACTCTGTGTGACCCCATAGATGGAAGCCCACCAGGGTCCCCTGTCCCTGGGATTATCCAGGCAAGAATACTGGAGTGGGTTGCCATTTCCTTCTCCAATGTGTGAAAGTGAAAAGTGAAAGTGAAGCCGCTCAGTCGTGTCCGACCCTTAGCGACCCCATGGACTGCAACCTACCAGGCTCCTCCATCCATGGGATTTTCTAGGCAAGAGTACTGGAGTGGCTTGCCATTGCCTTCTCCATATCTCTGCTTAAAAGCCACTAAACTGCAGGGATGTAGGCAATATACATAAGCTCACCACTGCAAATTCTTATTATGAACAAGGTTAATAGGCATCCATACACTAACAGTCACAGAATCAGAAGCGGCAAAACTGTGGATCGGGGCTTCGTCAGGAAGAAGAGGAGGTGAGGAATGATGGGCTGGGGAGTAAATGGAGCCCTGATTCTCGGCTCAGAAAATCACTACAGAAGAATGAGAGGCACGTGTTTTTTCACCATCATAGTTTTCAATGTTCACAGCTCCACAACAGCAAACAGCAAATCCACACACACAGGGATTTCAACACCACATGCCCTGAAGATGCATATTCTGCCTGGCTTCCAATTCCCTTGGCTATTTCCCCTGAAAATGTAAAATCTTGCAGCCCTCCTTAAGTAAAAAAAAAAAAGTCTACAGCACCAAATACTTCAAATCCCCAGACCATTTCTCACACTAGAGTGTTTATGGTGATGATCGACCCCAAAACCCCTAGCCTGGAAAAAGCAAGACCAAAACAAACAGCAACAATTTTGGCAAGTATTTCCTGAGCCCATATCATGTGCCAGCTTCTATTAAATACACTCGACGTATGTTATTTCATCTACCTGTCCAACTTCCCCACTGCAGTGGTGACCATCATTACCTTTCTTGTACAATTGAGCAAACCAGGAAGCCAGAGAGGGCAAAGGGCTTTCCCAAGGCACAGGGCTCCTGCCTGACTGGAGCGCTGAACACAGATTTGAGTCTAAATCAGGTGCAATTTCATTCTTTTAGTAAAGAATCGTGGACTGAAGATGACTCAGTTTTGCATCCCTGCCTTCAAGTTGTTCATAGAGGATTGATGAGCAATGTAAACAGGTATGTTGCAGGAAAGGGGACCCCTTCCAGGGTCCGAAACTGGGCTCTTGTCTAACACTTGGAAAAGAGTTGTCCGAGGAGACACGTGCTGAAAAAGCAAGAGATTTTATTGGGAAAGGGCACCCGGGTGGAGAGCAGGAGGGTAAGGGAACCCAGAAGAACTGCTCTGCTGTGTGGCTCTCAGTCTCCGGTTTTATGGTGATGGGATTAGTTTCCGGGTGGTCTCTGGCCAATCATTCTAATTCAGAGTCTTTCCTGGTGGCGCATCCATCACTCAGTCAAGATGGATGGTAGCGAGAGGGATTCTGGGAAATGGATGGACACCCGGTGTCTCCTTTCAACCTTTCCCGAACTCTTCTGGTTGGTGGTGGCTTATTAGTTCCATATTCCTTATCAGGATCCCCTATCATAAAACAACTCATGCAAATGGTTACTATGGTGCCTGGCCAGGGTGGGCGGTTTCAATCAGTGTGCTTCCCCTAACAGGTATATGACTAGGGTTTTCACTGTGATCAGCACTACATGGGGCTTTCCTGGTGACTCAGACAGTAAAGAATCTGCCTGCAATGCAGGAGACGTGGGTTCAATCCCTGGGTCAGGAAGATCCCCTGGAGAAGGAAAAGCAACCCACTCCGGTATTCTTGCCTGGAGATTTCCATGGACAGAGGAGATGGGCAGGCTACAGTCCGTGGGGTAGCAAATCGTCAGACACAACTGAGCAACTGACACAACACGCTAGTGCTACGTGGTGAAACATACGCGTTCTGGAACCAAGCGAGTCCAATTCAGGGCAAATTTAGGCCCACAAACAAGATGACATCTTAGTTGGGACTTCCCAAGAGGAGATAAGACTTTACCAGAGGAGAAGGTAGGAAAAATTATTGTATGAAGAGGAACATGTTCGAGGAACGCAGGCCAAACCATATGATTAGAAAGGAGCATGGGTAGAAAACCAACTGGGTGGCGAGGTTAGAATGCCACCACCGGTTCTTTAGGCAAAGAGGACTACAGAACCCTGATACCCAAAAGTGACAAAACAGGGGCCTTGAGAAGACAACCATATTCTGGTCACTTTCAACTACCGACAGTTTCTCTCTCCAATGCTCCTTCACACCTGCTTTCTCTCTCCCTTCTTTCAATGCTGGGATGATTCTCAAGCATCTATTAGACTTGTTGTGGGCGTCTGTGCCTCCAGGAAGCATGCATCCCCCGTTCTGCCAAGATTGGTGCCCCTCCTATGCGCTTTCTCATACTGAATACCGACATTAAAACTTCTGTTTGTAGACGCGAGAGACGCCTGGCTCCGGCGCAACTGACCACGTGCAGAATCGTGGCTGAGAGGAGCTACCCTGGCCCAGGGTTAGGGCGGTGGCCGAGAGGAGCTGTACCATGTCCAGGAGGCAGTGGCTGCTTGGGCACCGGAGGGCCGAGAGGAGCTGATCCACATTCAAAGCAGGAGGGGCAGCCTTGAGGAGATACCCCTCGTCCAAGGTAAGGTACAGCGGCTGCACCTTGCTGGAGCAGCTGGGAAGAGATACTCCACGACCAAGTGGAATATAAGAATCCAGTGTTTTGGGGAGGAAGGAACAAGATGGCGGAGGGATAAGACGGCAAGACCACTCTCTCCCCCACAAATTCATCAAAAGAACATTTGAACGCGGAGTAAAGTCCACAAAACAACTTCTGAATACTGGCAGAGGACATCAGGCACCCAGAAAAGCAGCCCATTGTCTTCAAAAGGAGAGAGAAGAAATCCAGCTCCACCCACCAGAACACCGACACATGCTTCCCTAACCAGGGAACCCGGACAAGTCACCCGTCCAACCCCACACACAGCGAGGAAACTACATAATAACAAGAACTCCACAAACTGCAAGAAGAGGGAAAGGCCACCCCAAGCAAAGCAATATAAGCAAGATGAAGAGGCAGAGAAATACCCAGCAAGTAAAGGAACAAGATAATTGCCCACCAACACAAACAAAAGAAGAAGATATAGGGAATTTACCTGATAAAGAATTTCGAATTTTGATGGTGAAAATGATTCAAAATCTTGAAAGAAAAATGGAGTTACAGATAAATAACCTGGAGAAAAGGATTGAGAAGATGGAAGAAAGATTTAATAAGGACTTAGAAGAAATAAAAAAGAGTCAATATACAATGAATAATGCAATAGATGAGATCAGAAACACTCTGGAGGCAACAAACAGTAGAATAACAGAGGCAGAAGACAGGATAAGCGAACTAGAAGATAGAATTGTAGAAATAAATGACACAGAGAGGAAAAAAGAAAAACGAATTAAAAGAAATGAGGACAATATTAGAGACCTCTGGGACAATGTTAAACGCTCCAACATTCGAATCATAGGAGTCCCAGAAGAAGAAGACAAAAAGAAAGACCATGAGAGAATACTTGAGGAGATAATAGTTGAAAACTTCCCTAAAATAGGGAAAGAAATAATCACCCAAGTCCAAGAAACCCAGAGAGTCCCCAACAGGATAAACCCAAGGCGAAATACTCCAAGACACATATTAATCAAATTAACAAAGATCAAACACAAAGAACAAATATTAAAAGCAGCAAGGGAAAAGCAGCAAATAACACATAAGGGGATTCCCATAAGGATAACAGCTGATCTTTCAACAGAAACTCTTCAGGCCAGAAGGGAGTGGCAAGACATACTTAAAGTGATGAAAGAAAATACCCTACAGCCCAGATTACTATACCCAGCAAGGATCTCATTCAAATATGAAGGAGAAATCAAAAGCTTGACAGACAAACAAAATCTGAGGGAATTCAGCATCACCAAACCAGCACTCCAACAAATTCTAAAGGATCTTCTATAGACAGGAAACACAGAAAGAGTGTATAAACTTGAACCCAAAGCAATAAAGAAAATGGCTACGGGATCGTACTTATCAATAATTACCTTAAACGTAAATGGGTTGAATGCCCCAACCAAAAGACAAAGGCTGGCTGAATGGATACAAAAACAAAACCCCCATATATGTTGTCTACAAGAGACCCACCTCAAAACGAGGGATGCATACAGACTGAAAGTGAAGGGCTGGAAAAAGATATTCCATGCAAATAGAGACCAAAAGAAAGCAGGAGTAGCAATACTCATATCAGATAAAATAGACTTTAAAACAAAGGCTGTGAAAAGAGACAAAGAAGGAAACTACATAATGATCAAAGGATCAATCCAAGAAGAAGATATAACAATTATAAATATTTATGCACCCAACATAGGAGCACCGCAATATGTAAGACAATTACTAACAAGTATGAAAAGGGAAATTAACAATACCACAATAATAGTGGGAGATTTTAACACCCCACTTACATCTATGGATAGATCAACTAAACAGAAAATTAACAAGGAAACACAATCTTTAAATGATACAATAGACCAGTTAGACCTAATAGATATCTATAGGACATTTCACCCCAAAACAATGAATTTCACCTTTTTCTCAAGCACACATGGAACCTTTTCCAGGATAGATCACATCCTGGGTCATAAATCTAGCCTAGGTAAATTCAAAAAAATTGAAATCATTCCAAGCATCTTTTCTGACCACAATGCAGTAAGATTAGATCTCAATTGCAGGAGAATAACTATTAAAAATGCCAACATATGGAGACTGAACAACACGATGCTGAATAATGAACAAATTATAGAAGAAATCAAAAGAGACATCAAAATATTCATAGAAATGAATGAAAATGAAAACACAACAACCCAAAACCTCTGGGACACTGTAAAAGCAGTGCTAAGGGGGAAGTTCATAGCAATACAGGCACACCTCAAGAAACAAGAAAAAAGTCAACTAAATAACCTAACTCTACATCTAAAGCAACTAGAAAAGGAAGAAATGAAGAACCCCAGGGTCAGTAGAAGGAAAGAAATCATAAAAATTAGGGCAGAGATAAATGCAAAAGAAACAAAAGAGACCATAGCAAAAATCAACAAAGCCAAAAGCTGGTTCTTTGAGAAGGTAAATAAAATTGACAAACCACTAGCCAGACTCATCAAGAAACAAAGGGAGAAGAACCAAATCAATAAAATTAGAAATGAAAATGGAGAGATCACAACCGACAACACAGAAATACAAAGGATTATTAGAGTATACTATCAGGAATTATATGGCAATAAAATGAATAACCTGGAAGAAATGGACAAATTCCTAGAAAAGTACAACTTTCCAAAACTGAACCAGGAAGAAATAGAAAATCTGAACAAACCCATCACAAGCACGGAAATTGAAACTGTAATCAAATATCTCCCAGCAAACAAAAGTCCAGGTCCAGACGGCTTCACAGCTGAATTCTACCAAAAATTTAGAGAAGAGCTAACACCTATTCTACTCAAACTCTTCCAGAAAATAGCTGAGGAAGGGAAACTTCCAAACTCATTCTATGAGGCCACCATCACCCTAATCCCAAAACCTGGTAAAGACCCCACAAAAAAAGAAAACTACAGGCCAATATCACTGATGAACATAGATGCAAAAATCCTTAACAAAATTCTAGCAATCAGAATCCAACAACACATTAAGAAGATCATACATCATGACCAAGTGGGCTTTATCCCAGGAATGCAAGGATTCTTCAATATCCGCAAATCAATCAACGTAATACACCACATTAACAAACTGAAAAATAAAAATCATATGATTATCTCAATAGATGCAGAGAAAGCCTTCGACAAAATTCAACATCCATTTATGATAAAAAACCCTCCAGAAAGTGGGAATAGAAGGGACATACCTCAACATAATAAAAGCTATATATGACAAACCCACAGCAAACATTATCCTCAATGGTGAAAAACTGAAAGCATTTCCCCTAAAGTCAGGAACAAGACAAGGGTGCCCACTCTCACCACTACTCTTCAACATAGTTCTGGAAGTTTTGGCCACAGCAATCAGAGCAGAAAAAGACATAAAAGGAATACAAATTGGAAAAGAAGAAGTAAAGCTTTCACTGTTCGCTGATGACATGATCCTCTACACAGAAAACCCTAAAGACTCTGCCAGAAAACTACTAGAGCTAATCAATGATTACAGTAAAGTTTCAGGATATAAAATCAACACACAGAAATCCCTTGCATTCCTATACACTAATAATGAGAAAATAGAAAGAGAAATTAAGGAAACTATTCCGTTCACTGTTGCAACGCAAAGAATTAAATACTTAGGAATATATCTACCTAAGGAAACAAAAGACTTGTACATAGAAAACTATAAAACACTAGTGAAAGTAATCAAAGAGGACAATAATAGATGGAGAAATATACCGTGTTCGTGGATTGGAAGAATAAATATTGTAAAAATGAGTATTCTACCTAAAGTAATTTATACATTCAATGCAATACCTATCAAGCTACCAACAATATTTTTCACAGAACTAGAACAAATAATCTCACAATTTGTATGGAAATACAAAAAACCTCGAATAGCCCAAGCAATCTTGAGGAAGAAGAATGGAACTGGGGGAATTAACCTGCCAGACTTCAGGCTCTACTACAAAGCCACAGTCATCAAGATAGTATGGTACTGGCATAAAGACAGAAATATAGATCAATGGAACAAAATAGAAAGCCCAGAGATAAATCCACGCACCTAAGGACACCTTATCTTTGACAAAGGAGGCAAGAATGTAAAATGGAGAAAAGACAGTCTCTTTAACAAGTGGTGCTGGGAAAACTGGTCAGCCACTTGTAAAAGAATGAAACTAGAACACTTCCTAACACCATACACCAAAATAAACTCAAAATGGATTAGAGAGCTAAATGTAAGACCAGAAACTCTAAAACTCCTAGAGGAGAACGTAGGCAAAACACTCTCCGACATAAATCACAGCAGGATCCTCCAAGACCCACCTCCCAGAATATTGGAAATAAAAGCAAAAATAAACGAATGGGACCTAATTAAAATCAAAAGCTTCTGCACAGCAAAGGAAACTATAAGTAAGGTGAAAAGACAGCCTTCAGAATGGGAGAAAATAATAGCAAATGAAGCAACTGATAAAGGATTAATCTCCAAAATATATAAGCAGCTCCTGCAGCTCAATTCCAGAAAAATAAATGACCCAATCAAAAAATGGGCCAAAGAACTAAACAGACATTTCTCCAAAGAAGACATAAAGATGGCTAACAAACAAATGAAAAAATGCTCAATATCCCTCATAATCAGAGAAATGCAAATCAAAACCACAATGAGATACCATTTCACACCAGTCAGAATGGCTGCTATCCAAAAGTCTACATGCAATAAATGCTGGAGAGGGTGTGGAGAGAAGGGAACCCTCTTACACTGTTGGTGGGAATGCAAACTAGTACAGCCACTATGGAGAACAGTGTGGAGATTCCTCAAAAAACTGGAAATAGAACTGCCATATGATCCAGCAATTGCACTTCTGGGCATACACACCGAGGAAACCAGAATTGAAAGAGACACATGTACTCCAATGTTCATAGCAGCACTGTCTGCAGACGAATGGATAAGAAAGCTTTGGTACATATACACAATGGAGTATTACTCAGCTATTAAAAAAGAATGCATTTGAATCAGTTCTAATGAGGTGGATGAAACTGGAGCCTATTATACAGAGTGAAGTAAGACAGAAAGAAATGCACCAATACAGTATACTAACACATATATATGGAATTTAGAAAGATGGAAATATAACCCTGTATACGAGACAGCAAAAGAGACATAGTTGTATAGAACAGTCTTTGGGACTTTGTGGGAGAGGGTGAGGCTGGGATGATTTGAGAGAATGACATTGAAACATGTTTGTTGTCATATGTGAAACGAATCAGCAGTTCAGGGTCAATGCATGTTACAGGATACTCGGGGCTGGTGTGCGGGGATGACCCAGAGGGAGGATAAAGGGAGGAGGGAGGTGAGAGGGGGGTTCAGGAGGGGGAACTCATGTACACCTGGGGTGAATTCATGTCAATGTATGGCAAAACCAACCAATATAATATTGTAAAATAAAATAAATAAATTTTTTTTAAAAAGCAAAAAAAAAATAAAATAAAATAAAATTTCTGTTTGCTTCCTGTCCTTCCCACTAGATGGAAACACCTTGAAAGTAGGCACCACAGTTACTCATCTTTGGTTTCCCCTAATTCTTGATTTCTTGGCATGCAATAGGTACTTAATAAAGGCTTGGTGGGTTAAAGTGAACCAGCATCAAAGAAGCCCCCAACAGACACTACAACCACAGCCGTGCAAGTCTGAACTGTAGGTGCAGTTAACTCACTTGCTCTTTCGTTCTCCCAAAAGAGATTTCTTGTGGCCTTATTTTATACCCTGCACTATGCTTCAAGTTTGGAAATTACAGTGTGTCTGTTTCCAAAGGCAGCCCCTACCCCTGGTCACGTGATAGGACTGAAAGGCCCTAAATACCAGCTCCCACAGAGCCTCATGAGCCTAAGTCCAGCCTTTTGGGGAGTGAAGTGTTATTACCAAGTCCAAGGAAAGTCCTGCTTCTCAACCTGGGAACACAGCCCAGGAGGTAGCAGAGCATGGGAGGAAATGCACAAAGTCACAACATCTAACCACAGCAAACCATTCGAAGGCACCCATTTTACTGATCAGATGTCACAGTATGGGAAACCTGGATATATTATGAACTATGGTGCAGAATGTGCACAGAATTTTAAAATTAAAAGTAACAGTCTTGAGGGAGTTCCCTGGTGGTTCAGTGGTTAGGATTTGGTGCTTTCGCTGCCATGGCCCAGGTTCAATACCTAGTCAGGGAATTAAGATCCCGTAAGCCACACATGGTGTGGCCAAAAGAAAAGAGAGAGACTTGAAAGAAATGTTTGACATGCAGGCAGCAACTCTTCTGGTCTGTCCCCACTGACCCCTCCAGAGTCTGAGATCCCATGTCCAAGGGGTGTGTGGCAGAGACCCTGGCTCTCTTCCTTATGTCGATTTCCTTTTCTCCCCTGGTATTGAACAAACTGCTTTTAACTGGGCACATGGTCCCTGGAATTACATTTGCCAATCTCCTTCGTGCAGCCATATGACTGAGATTTGGTCAGTTAAATATAGGTGGAAATGCTGTCACTCCCAGGAAGTGTCTTTAAAGGGAAGCAGCATCCTGTGCTTGTCTTTCTTTTTCCTGCTGAAAGGAACATAGACATGAGGCAGAGAGCTCAAGCAGCCACGCTGGGTCCCAAGGTGGTCCCCCGAGGACATCAGAACAGCAGGATTAGAAGAAGCAAGAAGTCTGCATGCCAGCTGCGGGCTACCTAACTCCTGACTGTTTACACAAGAGAACAAAACCATGAACATTTAAGCCATAGCCTGGTTGCTTTCACGAAAATGTTGAAGAGACTCTGATAAGGAATTTAAGGACTTCCAGACTCACAGAAAGTTGAACCCAGAAAGGACCTCAGAAAGTTGGCTCCCTGTTCCTTCCTATCAGAGCCCATGGCAGATCTGCACCTGCCTAGCCCCCTGGTAGGGCTGACAGACTGTTGCTGTGAGTTAACAGAAGAAAGCAGATGGAAAAGTTGCCTTCTCTCAGCAGGCGGTAAGGAGACTATCTCTTGGAGAGCTTCTGCTGATGGGAGAAGGCTTTGCTGAGCTCCCTGGGCTAGAAGTTGTATCTTCAAAGCCGAATAAGCCATTAAAGAAAGAGGAAAGTTGTTCTGTACAAGTGAGCATCAAGCGCTGGAGAAGGGGAGGGGGAAATCTGGGATGAAGGGACTAAGGAGAAGGGGGAATAGAAAGGGCAACTGAGTTGGAAGAATAACACCCATCCTGTAGAACTACCTAAGCAAGCCACCAACTTTCATGAAGTCCCCCAAAGCTGCAAAATGCTTGGCATGATTGCATGACTTATAGAACCTATGAAGTGGCTGTTTGCCACCAAAGGTGCCAGCGGGGGGAGAATCTGAGATGGCTCACCGAGCTGCAGGTGCCAGACACGGGAGACCCTGGAATCATGAATAAGTATGGTCAGAGAAGTTTACAAAGAGCTTTCAGGGGATTCCCTGAGGGTCCAGTGGTTAGGACTCCAGGCTTCCACTGCAGGGTGCCAGGGTTCGATCGCTGGTCAGGAAACTAAGATCCCACAAGCAAGGCAGTGTGGCCAAAAATAAAATGAAATAAATTAAAAGGGCTTTCAGCTTCCCTAAGCCATGAAAATTTGAGGGGGGTGGTGGTGGTGGTAGTGGTGTTCAAAGACATGTCCCTCAGAATGCAAGAAACCCACTGAAGCACTTGTGTTGCCATGGACACCGGAACAAGCACCACCTCCCACTGCAGCAGTACTACGCTCAGTCACCATCCCCTCCGGCAGCCACTAGCCCTGCCCTCTTCTTCCTGAGCCAGAATCTTGAGTGGAAATGGAACTCCAGCACTAAAAATTTCAGAGACCCAGGATAGTCAAAACAATCAATTTTTTTTAAAAGCCAGAGAACTCACACTTCTTGATTTCAAAACTTACCACAAAGCTATAATAATCAAGTCTGGCACAAGACAGAATTAAAGATCAATGGAACAGACTTAGAGTCCAGAAATAAACCCTTACATTTATGATCAACTGAGTTTTTACAAGGGTTCCAAGACCATGGAGGGAAAAGAATGTCATTTCAACGAATGGTACACTGGGGCAGCTAGATATTCACCTGTAAAAGAATGAAGCTGGACCCCCATCTAATTTCATACAAAAATTAATTCAAGATATGTCACCATGGACTTCCCTGATGGTCCAGTGGCTAAGACCCCACACTCCCAATGCAGGGGGTCCAGGTTCAAACCCTGGTCAATGAACTATTAATAGATCCCACATGCCGCAGCTAAGAGTTTGCATGCCACAACTAAAGGGCCACAAAGAAGATCACAGATCCTTTGTTTTACAGCTAAGACCTGACACAGCAAATAAAATAAATAAATAAATATCTTTAAACTACATAATCAATCTAAATGTAAGAGCATCAACTATAAAACTCTTAGAAGAAAATATAGGACTAAAACTTCCTGACCTTGGATCAGGCAATCGTTTGTTAGATATAACACCAAAAGCACAAGCCACAGAAGAAAAATCCAGGTAAACTGAACTTCATCAAAATTAAAAACATTTATGCTTCAGAGAATATCATCAAGAAAGTGAAAAAAAACCCCACAGAATAGCAGAAAATGTTTGCAAATTTTATATCTGATGATATGTAATGTAGATCCAGAATACATAAAGAACCTTTACAACACAACAATAAAAAGACAATTTTAAAATGAATGAAGGAAATAATAAAGAGGTACTTCATATATCTATTAGAACAGCAAAAATCCAAAACATTGACATCATCAAATGCTAGTGTGGATACGGAACAATAGGAACTCTCACATTGCTGGTGGGAATGCAAAATGGTGCAGCCACTTAGGAAGATCAAATATGAAAAGGCTATATACTATACAATTATAATTATGTGACATTCCAGAAGAGGCAAAAACTATGGGGATAGTAGAAAGACAAGTGATTGCCAGGAGTTGGGGGGCCAGGTAGGGAGGGCAAGAGGGATGAATAGGTGGAGCATAAAGGGCTTTTAGGACAGTGACACCATCTGTATGATAAACACTGATGATGAACACACGTTACTATACACCTGTCAAACCCAAGAGGGAAGCCTAACGTAAACTACAGACTTTGGGTGAAAATGATGTGCTAATGTAGGCTTGACAGCCACTCTGGTGCAGGACGTTGATTGTTGGGGAAGCTACGCATGCACGGGGTGGGGAGTAGATAAGAACTCCCTACTTTCCACTCAACTTTGCTGTGAACTCAATACCTGTCCCCCAAAAAATCTATTTAAAAGAAATGCCAGTGGACATTGGATCTGAATTGTCATTTCTCCAGTGATGACATACAAATGGTCAATAAGCACAAGAAAAGCCACTCTACGTGATCAACCACTAGGGTAATGCATACCAAAACCACAAGAAGATACCTATTCGCATCCACTAGGATGGCTAACGGAGAAGGCAGCGGCACGCCACTCCAGTACTCTTGCCAAGAAAATCCCATGGACAGAGGAGCCTGGTGGGCTGCAGTCCATGGGGTCGCTACCAGTCAGACAAGACTGAGCAACTTCACTTTCACTTTTCACTTTCACACATTGGAGAAGGAAATGGCAACCCACTCCAGTGTTCTTGCCTGGAGAATCCCAGGGATGGCGGAGCCTGGTGGGCTGCCGTCTATGGGGTCTCACAGAGTCGGACACAACTGAAGTGACTTAGCAGCAGCAGGATGGCTAAAATCAAAAAGACAGACAGTAGCAAGTGTTGCTGAGGATGTGGAGACATTGGGATCCTCATATACTGCTGGTGGAATTGTTAAAAAAAAAAATGGTGTTTTTGGAAACTTTAGGAAAACAGGTTGGCAGGTCTTCAAATGACTGAACAGAGTTACCATATGACCCAGCATTTCCACTTGTAGAGAGAACTGAAAACAAATCTCCACACAAAAATTTGCACATGGGGACTTCCACTGGTATCCAGTAGTTGACAATCCACCTTGCAATGCAGAGGACATGGGTTCAATCCCTGGTCAGGGAACTAAGACGCAACATGCCATGGAGCAACTAAGTCCATGCATCACAACTACTGAGCTCAAGCATCACAACTAGAAAGTCTGTGCACCACAACGAAAGATCCCACATGATATAACGAAGATCCCATGTGATCCTGCGTGCCACAACTAAGACCCAATAGAGCCAAGTAAGTAAACAAATAAGTAATTTTTTAAAACTTGCATATGAATATTCATAGCAGCATTAATCACAATTGCCAAAAAGTGAAAACACCCCAATTCATCATTCGATGAATGGATAAACAACATTATATACACATGTAGAATATTAATCAGCAATAAAAAAGCAACGAAGTTCTGATACTTGCTGAAACACAGATAAACCTTGAAAATGTCATGCTAAAGAAAAGAAGTCACGCATAAGAGGCCACACAGTGTATGATTCCATTCACATGAAAGGTCCAGAAGAGGCAAATCCACAGAAGCAGAAAGTAGTGGCTGCCAAGGCCTGGGAGGAACGGGGAATATGAGTGACTGCTCCTGTGGACCGAGCTTATTTGGGGGGTGATGAAAACTTTGTAAAATGAGTGAGTGTTGATGGTTGAACAACTCAGCAAATACATAGAAACTACCGAACTGTACACCATAAATGGGAGAATGTTATGACATGCAAATTATATCTCAATAAAACTCTTATTTAAGAAATAAAAACAAACCAAGAACTCCACTGGAGGCCCACGTCTGCCCAGACCCAAGCCATCCCAGAGCACATCACTGCTCCCTCTTTGAACACTTGCTGCTTCTACCTTCCGGGGAACATTTAAACAACTATTAATATTTGTTGACATCCATATGGGGTCACACAGAGTCGGACACGACTGAAGTGACTTAGCAGCAGCAGCAGCAGCTACAACATTTGGAAAAGAAAATAAGCTCAGCATCTTCATCCCACCCAGGATCAGGGAACAATAAAGTATACTCATGGAAATTACGCTGGCACAGAAATCAGCATTAAGATCGTGTAATGCCATATTTTAGCCGAGAAGAGTTCATTACAGTATATATATTTAAAGCAGTGCTGAGAATGTTAATCAACACTCAGAAAACTTAATCTTCTCACTGCGTACATGATGCTTTCTCCCAGGTTTTAGTCACCCATCTCACTCACCAGCACATAAAAGAGGAACAACAAAAAGGCTTCAGAAGGAGAACAAGCTCTCTGGCAACACACATCACTCCAGATAACGTGATGGTGACAGACCTGAGCCCACAGGCAAGTCCCAGGTCTGGAATGACTGAGGTGGCTGACTCTGCAACACTCTTGGCCAGGGTTGGGGAATTCCTCATAACTACGTGCATGAGTGTTGCTCAGTCGCTCAGTCATGTCTGACTTTTTGTGACCCCATGGGCTGTAGCCCACCAGGTTCCTCTGTCCATGGCATTCTCCTACCAAGAATACTGAGTGGGTTGCTATTTCCTCCTCCAGGGGAACCTCCCGACCCAGGTCTCGAACCCGCATCTCCTGTGTCTCCTGCACTGCAGGCAGATGCTTTAGCACTGAGCCACCGGGGAAGCCCCCCATAACTACAGTGAACTGAAACGAATTTCTTTTTGATAATTTGTTCAAAATGTGTGACGCTCTTAGAGATCACTGGAGCTAGTCTGGAGTATCAATAGCTACACAAAAATCTTTGTGCTCTGGAAACTCCTGACAAGAGGAAAATATGAAAATGTATACTCCTGTGAAACTTCCCCCTAACGCGCTAAAATCAGCAGTTCTCTTTGAAGAGCCAAGTGTAATACTTGCCAATCGATCTGTTTTAGGATCCAAGTGGCTCTGCTCAAACTGCTATAGCCCCACTGGAAGAAAAAAGCTTTGGCACTTACAAATGATCAAAAACTCCCTGCTATTTATAATGATGGAGAAATGTCACTGAGAATTAAATGTTTTGTCAGTGGGAAAACGTGGCTGTCTGGAGAAGGCTGTAGATACATCCAAGGATTTAATCACAGGGTGGCTGTGAACATTCAGTGCCCTACTAGTCCAAGGGAGTGCAAAAGACAACTTTTTTGTTTTGGATTTTTCTTTTTCTCTTTGAACTGCAGAATTTTTCACCTTCTCTTTCACCTGAACTCTGGAATGGTATGACACAAGCAAGTCAGACCCCAGGTGTAACTCCTTGCTCGCTGCAGAGGGTTATGTTTGTTTTTCCTCTGCACTCTCAAAATAAAACTGGCAGCTCTCAACTTACAGTACAGTTTGATTAAAGTTGATCCAGAAACAAACAAACAAACAAAATGGAATCTACTATGCTGCCCAGACAGAGAAAGCAATAAAGAAATGCACAGGGGGGAAGGGTAAATTTGTGGAATTAACAGATATACACTACTGTTTATAAAATAAACAACAAGTGCCTATTGTATAGCACAGTGAACTATATTCAGTATCTCATAGTAGTCTATAATGGAAAAGAATCGAGAGCACCAAGGACAGGAAAATGTCGATGTCCCAGCCCTATCAATCAGGCAGAGAGAGAATCCTCCCATCCTCCCTGTATGTGTTCCATTCAGGCTCTCAGCAGATGCAAGATGCACCCCTCTCACCCCACACTGGGGCAGCTTTACCCACTTCACCAACCCAACGTTAACCTCTTTTAGAAGCATCCTCATAGACAGACCCAGATCTGAGCATCCCCTGACCCAGTCAAATCTGACACATAATATTAACTATCAGCCAATGAAAAAAGAAAAGAAAAAGCTAAGCATTTTTCAGTATATACTGGTATAAAAGAAAACAGACCTTCTGCTTTCTTCATATTGGCATACAAATTTATGATTCACTCACTCAACAACGTTTACTAAGCTCCTACTATGTGCCGTGCTGCAGCCTATGGGGTTGCAAAGAGTCAGACATGACTGGGAGGGTGCCAGCAGCTGACAACTCAGCAGAGAACAAGTACAAGCTCCTGGCACTCACAGGCCAGTAGAGGGGACAGATGTTTGGGTCAGGGAATGCTTCCCACAGGAGGTGATGGTGAAGGAAGACAAGAAGGTCCAAAGGGGGGGTTAAGGGTGGCAGGTAGGGGAGGGATGTTCCAGGCAAGGAGAACACCTGGGGCAAAAGGCTAGAGTTCAGAGATGTACAGCATGTTCTGAGATCTCTTAGATCTTCAAGAAGTTCAGTAGAGCTGGATCAAAGACTTGGGGGTGAAGGAAGAGGCAAGATAAGAAACCTGGACTGTATCCTAAGAGCATCACGGAAATCACAGGCAGCCAAACCAAGGTGGAGGGAGACACAAAGAAGATCAAGAAGGGGCTAGTAAGACGTGCTAAGGAGCCTGGACTTTATCCTGGGGCCATCAACAGCCATCGAGGGGTTTTAAAAAGGAAAGTGATATAAGCAGGTGTGCATCTGGAAAATCACTCTGTCCACAGTGAGAATGAATTTAAAGAGAATGGCAGGGATGGTGAGATGGGAATGCTAATTTCTCTGACCAGAAAAATGTTAATGTTATTTAGGGGAGAAAAGTGCAGGGGTCCTCAACTAGCCTGTATACACAGAGACACACACATACACACACAGGGGCTCTGGAGTCATGCAAGTCTACCATGTATCACTGTTGGCTTGCCTGTGTTCTCCATTGGGATGTAAGAAGGGAGACGAAGTCTTAATCATCTTTGTTTAATCTTCAGAGCCCAGCACAGTGCCTGACACAGAGCAGGCAATTAATAAACATTTGCTCATGAATGAATGACCGAGGGCCTGAATGAGCAGGTGAAGTATGAATGTACAAGCAAATGACAATAGGACAGGGACCTTAGAAAGTGTCCATGGAAAGATCACAGGCTTTGGAACCTGGCAGGATCCGACTTAAATAAGAGATCCCTCATGGACTGGCTGTGTGAGCTTGTGCAAGTTTATCCACTCTGAGACTGTTTCCTCATTTGTAAGAACGAAGATAATAATATCTCACAACATCATCATCAGGATCAAGTGAGACTGTGTGTGTAAGCTGCCAAGTGGAGGTCTGGCACAGTGTAAAGTGAAAATCACTCATTCATGTCCGACTCTTTGCAATCCCATGGAATTCTCTAGGCCGGAATACTGGAGTGGATAGCCTTTCCATTCTCCAAGGGATCTTTCCAACCCAGAGATTGAACCCAGGTCTTCCACATTACAGGCAGATTCTTTACCAGCTGAGCCACCAGGGAAGCCCAAGAATACTGGAGTGGGTAGCCTATCCCTTCTCCAGTGGATCTTCCCAACTCAGGAATCAAACTGGGCTCTCCTGCATTGCAGGCGGATTCTTTACCAACTGAGCTATCAGGGAAGCCCCGGCACAGTGTAGGCACTAAAGAAATACAACTCTGACCCCTTTCCATTTTGCTTGGCCCCCTCCCACCTGGCACCAGCACAGTGTTTCAGAGATACAGTATAAGGAGAGAACAAAGAAGTGAAGATTCTGGACCTGGACCTGATGCCAACTGGAAGACAATTTCTAAAAATTCCTTGTCTGTCATGGGAAAAACTGACCAATCCTCATTCCAGGAGCTACTGAGCCGCTAAAGAGCAGGAGATTAAAGTTATTAAAGAGTAAAGAAGTTAAAGCAGGTAGGAAAGGCATTACACAGAGTGATACGAAATTACATAAAGCAGTCTTTCCTAGTCATGTTCCACCAACTAGACAGAGATTCAGATTGACTGTGACCAGTAAGTAGCAAACAGAAAAATAACCATTGATTTTAACCAACCGCCTTTTCCAAGGGTGTTCTTGAGATTAGCCTGACAACAGATAGTTAATATTTATTTTCCTTTGATGTAAGAATATGTGTGTATGGACTTGGCTGTTCTCTTTATTTGGGGTGGCTTCAATTGGTGGTAGTTATACATCTTACACGGAGAAGGCAATGGCACCCCACTCCAGTACTCTTACCTAGAAAATCCCATGGATGGAGGAGCCTGGTAGGCTGCAGTCCATGGGGTCGCTAAGAGCTGGACATGACTGAGCGACTTCACTTTCACTTTTCACTTTCACACATTGGAGAAGGAAATGGCAACCCACTCCAGTGTTCTTGCCTGGAGAATCCCAGGGACAGGGGAGCCTGGTAGGCTGCCGTCTATGGGGTCGCACAGAGTCGGACACGACTGAAGTGACTTAGCAGCAGCAGCATGCATCTTACAACACTGTCTTTTTTTGCAATTCATTTACACTGATTTTCAAAAGGGACTAATAAAGTAAAATGGAAATAAAAGGAAGAGAACAGTTAAGAGGAGGAAAGCAGATGAGCTAACAATAAGGATGACTGTGGTTCCTGGGACTGAGTATGTAAAAAGTTCATGACATTCATGTGCTAAATGATGTGTATGTGTCACCTTATGTCATTCTTATAATAACCACATGGTTGAGAGGGGATACCATATTTCACTGAATATAAGGCATCTTTAAGAAAGGAAAAACTGCCTATTAAACTAAGAGAATTCAGAGATGTTAAAAACACCAAAAAAAAAAAAAAAAGCCTGGCTGATAACCAAGGAAACACAGCATTACTACTGCCAATTTATAAGTAAGAAAACTGAAAAACAGGAAACTTAAGAAACTTGCCCAAGGTTGCTGGTCAGTAAGTAGACGAAGAATCGGGTTTGAACCTAGGAAGTCTGACACCAAAGAGTTCAGGCCCCTTATCACTGAATACACTGTCTCCCTACTTCTGAGCTTCCTGGCAGGCATGGTGAAAGCAGACATAGGCTGAATTACATAATCCTTATTATTTGGGAAGAAACACAATAGCTTCTCAGGGAAGTCAAAGCTTTTTCTAGTCAAAAATTCACAGAAAAATTTCTTAGAGATATTACATAAGGGGTATGTGTAGATAGTTTTGTTAAAACTTTCAAAAACAATTAGAAAGCTAATATAAAAACACAACTTAATGAAAACAATTATCCATGGACATGGTCATGGAATCCAAGAAAGTCACCTTCTCATAGTCTAATACACCTCACAGATGGAACCAAACGTATCCAGAGAAGGAGAGAATATTCTCAAGTTATCCTCCCCAAAAATAACATCATCGTTCGCCATTCAGTTTTTACTGACAGCTGGTTTATTCAGTTCAGTTCAGTTCAGTCACTCAGTCGTGTCCGACTCTCCGCAACCCCATGAATCACAGAACGCCAGGCCTCCCTGTCCATCACCAACTCCCGGAGTTCACTCAAACTCATGTCCACAGAGTCGGTGATGCCATCCAGCCATCTCATTCTCGGTCGTCCCCTTCTTCTCCCGCCCCCAACCTTTCCCAGCATCAGAGTGTTTTCCAGTGAATCAACTCGTCGCATGAGGTGGCCAAAGTATTGCAGTTTCAGCTTCAGCATCAGTCCCTCCAATGAACACCCAGGATCGATCTCCCTTAGAATGGACTGGTTGGATCTCCTTGCAGTACAAGGGACTCTCAAGAGTCTTCTCCAACACCACAGTTCAATAGCATCAATTCTTCGGCGATCAGCTTTCTTCACAGTCCAACTCTCACATCCATACATGACCACGGGAAAAACCATAGCCTTGACTAGACGGACCTTTGTTGGCAAAGTAATGTCTCTGCTTTTTAATATACTATCAAGGTTGGTCATAACTTTCCTTCCAAGGAGTAAGCGTCTTTTAATTTCCTGGCTGCAATCAGCATCTGCAATGATTTTGGAGCCCAAAAAAATAAAGTCTGACACTGTTTCCACTGTTTTTCCATCTATTTCCCATGAAGTGATGGGACCAGATGCCATGATCTTTGTTTTCTGAATTTTGAGCTTCAAGCCAACCTTTTCACTCTCCTCTTTCACTTTCATCAAGAGGCTTTTGAGTTCCTCTTCACTTTCTGCCATAAGGGTAGTGTCATCTGTATATCTGAGATTGATATTTATTAGATGGTACAAAATATTCTGCAGCAAAAACCTGAGGGAAGATTTATGCTGACTGGTAAATTCTGTCCATATGGTGGTCCACTGATGAATTAAGAGTCAACTAGCCACTAAATGATTCAGACACTCTGGGATTCAGCAAACACTATCCTCTCCTCCAGAAAGTCTCTACAGCCCTGGCTTCTGCGTGGCAGAGTCTTAGCCAAGTGAAGTGCGTGTACACTTTCTTCAGCATCTTGTCCTGAGGTAGCACGTATAACGAGCTGACTTCCTGGATCCTAAACCATCTCTAATACTCTCTAGCCTGTACTCCTGCACAAGTTAAGATATCTTGATGCCTCTATTTCCCCAACTGCAAATGACGAAGCTCATAGTGATATCTTCCTCCCAGGGCTGTTGTAAAAACAATTCATATAAAAGATTTCATATGTGTGGCACATGATGAATATTCTAGAAATGGCTGGCAAGTTTTATTATTTGGATGGTTGTGGTTTTTTAATAGATAATTTATTTAGCAAGAGTAACCCTAGGGTCCTTTGAGAGAAGAGGTTGTACGGGTGTGACCTATTTTGCTATTCAGGCATGAGGTAGAATGAGATGCCTGGGGATGAACAGCAATCACGAGACACAGCCAATACCTACAAGATGCATTTCAGTGATCCGAAATGCCTTCGAGTTGAGGATGGCAGCCTGGCATATGGGAAGAACCAAAGTTTAGAGTCAGGTATTTGCTCAAATCCCAGCTTAACACTCACCTGCTATGTGGCCTCAGGCAGGCTGGTTAACCTCTTTGTACTCCAATTATAAGATGCAGATAACACCACAGACCATGCAATGTTGCTAAAACAACCAGAAATAATATGTGTAAAATGCCTGGCACACTATAATCAAAAGATAGCTCAGCTGGTAAAGAATCTGCCTGCAATGCAGGAGACCCCAGTTCATTCTGGGTCAGGAAGATCCCCTGGAGAAGGGACAGGCTACCCACTCCAGTATTCTTGGGCTTCCCTTGTGGCTCAGCTGGTAAAGAATCTGCCTGAAATGCGGGAGACCTGGGTTTGATCCTTGGGTTGGGAAGATCCCCTGAAGAAGGGAAAGGCTACCCACTCCAGTATTCTGGCCTGGAGAATTCCATGGACTATGCTGCTGCTGCTGCTAAGTCGCTTCAGTTGTGTCCAACTCTATGCGACCCCATAGACTGCAGCACACCAGGCTCCGCCGTCCCTGGGATTCTCCAGGCCAGAACACTGGAGTGGGTTGCCATTTCCTTCTCCAATACATGAAAGTGAAAAGTGAAAGTGAAGTCGCTCAGTCGTGTCCAACTCTTAGCGACCCCATGGACTTCAGCCCACCAGGCTCCTCCATCCATGAGATTTTCCATGCAAGAACACTGGAGTGGGGTGCCATTGCCTTCTCCTCTGTGGACTATAGAGTCGGACTATAAGAGTTGAACACAACTGAGCAACTTTCACTTTCACTGTGGCAGCCCATTGAATTTTACTTAAGTATCAATTTTCTTCTTTATTGAAAGAGTGTTTATAAGAATGCTTTGTTTTTCTTTCCTACCAAGCAAAAGACATCCATTTCATGTGAAAATATGATTTAGGACTGATTATTCTTTAAAGATAGGGAATTATGTGTGTGTGAGTATGAAAAAAATCAAATTCCCAACTCCAATTTTACTGCTCTTCATTTTTTCAACCTGTTTTTAAATACCCCAGCAAAGCAACTTCACTGTAAAAAGTGTTTAGAGACTAAATAAAGAATATTAGCTTCTTCTAATTCCACTATGTAGAGATAACTACACATGAGGTTTTATTGTTTTCCCTTCCAGAAAGTTTTTCTCTGCATATAAACATATACATGCAAATCCATTTTAATAATCCCATACAGTAAAGATCAAGAATCCCATTTCCCTCAGGACCATCCCTGTCTGCACTAAACTTTGCAAGGAACAAAATGTAATGCTTAAATAGTATTTTTGTTTATTTCAGAGGAGCATGTAGGTAAGGCAATTGTTTTTAGTTAAACATGCTGTCCCAAGACCTACAACCTCCCTAATATGTATAAATCTCCCTGTGCCCAACAATATGTAACCAAGTACCAGGCAAACAAATGCCCACACATTCACAATAGATGCTGAGTTCAAATATCATCAACATTCCAGTACTCAAGCCAGTTGAACATGTGACTGTGTTAGCACTCCAATACGACTCCATGTTTTTAAGCCAATAGATAGCTCCCCTACACCAAGTACCCCTTACCTCCCACTTCAGATACAGACACACAACCATGTGAATCCAAGAAATGGAATTCTGTTTCCATTCCACATCCCCCATCCTCACAACGCCAGGTAGCTGACTTGGGCTACCCTGTGTGTAGTAACCAGTTCAAGCATTTCATTTTTTAAAAGAATTTTTATTTAATAAATGGTACAAAGCACAATGTCAAAAACATTAACAGTTAAAATTTCACCAAATGAAAAAAATACTATAGAATACACAGTTGTAAAAAGCTATATTAAGTTATTTTACAACTGCCTCAAGCAGCAAAAAGAAAAAAGTTCAAGCATTTCAAAATCAGAAACATGCGGGCTTGCCCACGTCCCCCACCCCATCCCATCTCAATCCCTGGGCTCCCACTCCTTCCCATCAAGAGGTACTACTGAAAAGCCAATTTTCTAATTCCACTTTAGGGGAGCCTAGGTCCCTCCGTGAGGCCTGTGAGCACTTAGGATTAATCGTTATTTGCTATCTCTAAGCGACACAGGTAACCCTTTCTAAGGTAGCCACGGTTAGTGAGTGCTCATACATTTTAATCACTTTCCTTGAAGGGATTTGCTCTCACAAAGAGCACGAGTGTGGTGAGGAGCATAAAAGATACACGGTGGGTTGCTAAGAGAGAGAAGACATGGAGATAAAGGAGCAGGTGAGATGAAGGCTCTTTCTACAAGGAGAACAGGAAAAAGACTGACGGATGGATCTGACGGAGGCCATGAATCAGAATTGTTTTCCATATCCTTTAGGACACTGGTGTTTCAACTTCTCATCCCTTCTATAGTGACAAAAAGTAATATGTTATGCTGCTAAAAGGACACTGTCGCACAAAGCGAGCCCTCCTGGGCTTAGCGTCATGAGACAGGACTTATGTGAGACAGAGCATAGCCAAGTGGCCAAAGGCAAAGTGACATGAGATGGCAGATCTGTCGGGTAACGGCTCCAAATGTATATGATCATTTCCAAGGGAGGTGACACAAACCACTCTTCAGAATGCCCTGCCGTGCCTGCCTCCTCTCCCCAAAACACGCACACAGACGCCGATGGGGGAAGCAGACCTCTGACGGGGTGGAGTCAGAGTACAATCCAAATGAAAACAGATGTGGATTCCCACCGCACGCCTCCGGCCAGCAAGGTTAGTAATAGCTGTGTCTGAGCTAAAGGCGTGAAGCTCAGCGTCCTTTCACACTATCATCAATTCAGGCTGCTGGAAAGTTGAAATAAACTCTCCACTAGCACCCAAACGCCCAAATTTATAAACGCAGCCCATTGAAAAAAAAAAAAAAAGCCTATCTCTGAGCAGCTGGCAACTGCAATCAAAACTGGGGGATTTGGGATTATAAAAAGCAATGTTAGCAATAAACATGTTGTTTAAAAGCTTGAAACTCCTCATCCTGCCACTCCCACCATTCTACCTGTCACTTTCAGATGCCTCCATTTTTCAAATTCCAAGTTTTGTGCTCTCAAGTTTAACCTTATTAATTCTACACTTTCCTAAATCTATTGGGTTGGCCAAAAAGTTCACTCATCTTTTTATTTTTTCTGTAACATCTTCCGGAAAAACTGGAATGAACATTTTGACCAACCCAATATACAGAGCTCCCCATGGGGGACAAAAGCCCAGCGCAGTGGGTACCTCGAGCTCTTAGCCCAACCACATCAGCACAGTGACTCCTGTCACTTGATCAGCACCATCATTGTGACATGCGTTTATCATCATGTGTGATAAACACACCTGGGTAGGGCTACCTGCCCTTTTTCTTCTTAGATCACCATTTTTCAGATGTCTGTGTTCTGAATACTACATGCCCTGCAAACAGAGTCAACCATCAAGCTGCCAAGCAGTGATTATTCCCAGGTCCTGCTCTGGTTCGGGCAGCATCTGGAAGCATCCACAGCAAGCCCACTTTGACACAGCTGCTCTCAGATATCCTCGCCTCCCTACCTGCAGCCCAGTTCCCCCTCACCAAACTGAGCCTTCCTATAATTGCAGGTTTCACCTAAAATTCATCTGATACTTGGATCTCTTCCTAATTAGGATTCTTTCCTAATTAATCTAGAGCTATCTTCTATCCCCAAGGACCTGACGTCATCCAACCGCCCTAATTAATGTGCTTGCCTTCACTCCCACTCCTAACATTTGCAGAACCTGGGACAGGAATACAAACGGAGGCCTGCAGGCCATAAATGTAAATATTTAAAAGTTATAAATCAAGCTGACGAGTTACTAAATGAAGTATATTCTATCCAATCTTGTTATTGATTCCTTCATAATGACCTCAAGGTCAGCTTCAAATACAATATTCTCACTCTAGTCTTTGGCCCTTGGTCCTCAGCCAGCCCACCTTCTTTTCTCACTCCCAGCTCCATCCCACAGCACAAGGGAACTCGTGCTAACAGAAATGCTGGGCTGTGCATAAAAATGCTTCTATCTCAGCCACATTTCTTTGTCATCTCTTAGGCTTATGGGTGCACACACTGGGGTTATGGACTGCCCTTGGGAAGGGAGGGAATGAGGCCCACATAGGCCATGGAGGCAGATGTGAACAGGGAACTCCACGGTTCGGGTATACAGAGCATGACGCAGATTCTAGTTTCTAGATGGGAGGGCATGGCTCCTTGACCCCACATAGGCCCTGCCCCATGGAGACATGCAGACTGCAGAGGACCAGAATAGGCCCACGCCTAAGGATAGTACCACTAACCTCTGCAGTCATATCCTATTCCTCTTTCAAAACCTAACTCAAAAGAGATCACTGCCTCCAGGAAGTCATCTTTGATTATCTGGCCCTCCCCCACACACAAATACAATAGGTTCTGTAAAGCAAGAGAGTTCCAGAAAAACATCTATTTTTGCATCATTGACTATGCCAAAGCCTTTGACTGTGTGGATCACAATAAACTGTGGAACATTCTGAAAGAGATGGGAATACCAGACCACCTGACCTGCCTCTTGAGAAACCTGTATGCAGGTCAGGAAGCAACAGTCAGAACTGGACATGGAACAACAGACTGGTTCCAAATAGGAAAAGGAGTACGTCAAGGTTGTATATTGTCACCCTGCTTATTTAACTTGTATGCAGAGTACATCATGAGGAACGCTGAGCTGGAAGAAGCACAAGCTGGAATCAAGACTGCTGGGAGAAATATCAATAACCTCAGATATGCAGATGACACCACCCTTATGGCAGAAAGTGAAGAGGAACTCAAAGGCCTCTTGATGAAAGTGAAAGAGGAGAGTGAAAAGGTTGGCTTGAAGCTCAACATTCAGAAAACGAAGATCATGGCATCTGGTCCCATCACTTCATGGGAAATAGATGGGGAAACAGTGTCAGACTTTATTTTTTTGAGGTCCAAAATCACTGCAGATGCTGACTGCAGCCAGGAAATTAAAAGACGCTTACTCTTTGGAAGGAAAGTTATGACCAACCTAGATAACATATTAAAAAGCAGAGACATTACTTTGCCAACAAAGGTCCATGTAGTTAAGGCTATGGTTTTTCCCGTGGTCATGTACGGATGTGAAAGTTGGACTGTGAAGAAAGCTGATCGGCAAAGAATTGATTCTTTTGAACTGTGGTGCTGGAGAAGACTCTTGAGAGTCCCTTGGACTGCGAGGAGATCCAACCAGTCCATTCTAAAGGAGGCCGATCCTGGGTGTTGATTGGAAGGACTGATGCTAAAGCTAAAAATCGAATACTTTGGCCACCTCATGCGACAAGTTGACTCATTGGAAAAGAGTCTGATGCTGGGAGGGATTGGGGGTGGGAGGAGACGGGGACAACAGAGAATGAGATGGCTGGATGGCATCACCGACTCGATGGACATGAGTTTGAGTAAACTCCGGGAGTTGGTGATGGACAGGGAGGCCTGGCGTACTGTGATTCATGGGGTCGCAAAGAGTCGGACACAACTGAGTGACTGAACTGAACTGAACTGAAGTGCTTATTAATGAAGGCTGTAGAAAACCCTAGATGAGTGTGGAATACCTATGATATAGAATGAAATTGTGTTTATCTGTCTTCCCTTGTGGCTCAGCTGGTAAAGAATCCACCTGCAATGTGGGAGACCTGGGTTCAGTCCCTGGGTTGAGAAGAGTCCCTGGAGAAGGGAACGGCTGCCACCCACTCCAATATTCTGGCCTGGAGAATTCCACAGACTGTATAGTCCATGGGGTCGCAAAGAGTCAGACACAACTGAGCGACTTTCATTTCACTTTCCCCAACAGAGACACAGAGCCTTGTGAGCAATAGTCACATTAAACTGAAATGTTCTAGATTGCTGGTATGTGGCAATCAGGGCTCACAGCTAAGATGTCCATTGACCTAGGCCTCCTCCTGGCTGAGAGGTCCAGGCGCTTTTATGACAGGATGTTAAAGGCCAGTTATTCTGTGGTCTCAGGCTGTTGAGGCTCACAGGTAAAACCATTTAAGACATGTTAAGAACTCTCATATCTTGCATAGCATTGGCAGGACTGGCCAAGAGACTGAGTTGCCAGTTCTTCCAGCTTGAGCCCACTACCCAACTCTAGTCTCTTTAAGGGAGAAGGAAGAATTCATTGAGGGGAGGGGCAAAGATATTTTCAATGGCAAGAGTTAAGAGTGTGCTGCATATTTCAACACACCCCACGCCCTCCCCTGGAGAGGGGACTGAAGTTTTGTTCTCACATGGAAAAATGAGAAAGTTCAGCAATGGCGGAGGCCAGAGAATCCTCAAAAGTACCTCACAATGAGCCAACAATTGTCCTTCTGCAAACTCAGAAGGTTCTGTATCAAACCACAGTACCAGGTAAGACTGTTCCTTACTCTTGATCCTTGACTCTCTCCCTGCCCTCCACCAACCCTCTTACTACAGCAGCTAAGGGATGGATAAGGGGGAGCAGGAAGTAGACATGAAACAAATTATACATCCCTCTTCCCCCAAAAGGGAAGACCAAGGAAGGCCTGAGCTGGAGATGGGGAGAAGTTTTAAATTGGGTGTTTTTTAAAATTAATTAATTTTAATCAGAGGTTAATTATTTTACAATATTGTAGTGGTTTTGGCCATACATTGACATGAATCAGCCATGGGTACACATGTGTCCCTATCCTGAACCCCCCTCCCACCTCCCTCCCATCCCCCAGGGTTGTCCCAGTGCACTGGTTTTGAGAGCCCTGTTTCATGCATCGAACGTGGACTGGTGATCTAGTTCACAGATGGTAATATACATGTTTCAATGCTTTTCTCTCAGATCATCCCATGCTCACCTTCTCCCACAGTCCATAAGTCTGTTCTTTATATCTGTGTCTCTTTCGCTCTCTTGCATATAGGGTCGTTGTTGCCATCTTTCTAAATCCTATATATATGCGTTAATATACTATATTGGTGTTTTTCTTTCTTACTTCACTCTGTATAATAGGCTCCAATTTCATCCACTTCATTTGTTCTTTTTAATGGCTGAGTAATATTCCACTGTGTATGTGTACCACAGCTTTCTTATCCATTCATCTGCTGATGGACATCTAGGTTGTTTCATGTCCTGGCTATTATAAACAGTTCTGCGATGAACATTGGGGTACACGTCTCTTTCAATTCTGGTTTCCTCAGTGTGTATGCCCAGCAGTGGGATTGCTGGGTCATATGGCAGTTCTATTTCCAGTTTTTTAAAGAATCTTAAAAAATTCTGTTCTCCATAGTGGCTGTGCTAGTTTGCATTCCCACCAACAGTGTAAGAGGGTTCCCTTTTCTCCACACCCTCTCCAGCATTTATTGTTTGTAGACTTTTTGATGGCAGCCATTCTGACTGGCATGAGATGGGACCTCAATGTGGCTTTGATTTGTACTTCTCTGATAATGAGTGATGAGCATCTTTTCATGTGTTCACTAGCCATCTGTATGTCTTCTTTGGAGAAATGTCTGTTTAGTTCTTTGACAAATTTTTTGATTGGGTCATTTATTTTTCTGGTATTAAGTTGCATGAGCTGCTTGTATACTTTTGAGATTAATTCATAGAACTTTAAAAAAATTTTAATTGGATTTTGACATTACATTGGGTGGACACTTTTTTAAACTTTTTATTTTATATTGGGGTATAGATGATAACAAGGTTGTGATGTGATAGTTTCAGGTAAAGAGTTAAGAGACTCAGCTATACATATATGTGTATCCATTGTCCTCTCAAACTCCCTTCCCATCCAGGCTATAGGTGGACATTTTTAATGCATGGGAAAGGTGACTACTGGCTTATCATCTGAGAGTGTCTAGAAAGTTAAGGGATACAAGAAAAAGCAAAGTTGTTTCATGCCCCACCAAGTTCAGAATATTCAATAAACCAGTAAGTTTTCATTAACTCGCCTGTATAAAATACTTAAGTTGCTAAAGGCCAGAATGGACATTGCAACATTCTCATGACCCCACCTCCAACACAGCATCGGCTGCCCTTGGGGAAAAATTAAATTAGGTCATCAACTTGAGTTTTATAAGATGGAGAATGTCATTTTGTTCCCTGCCCAAATTATAAGTTACGTATTAAACTGACCTTAGTTTCTCCTCTTTTTGTTTTAAATGCACATATATCATGACGACTATTAGCCAACTAAAGAGGAACCCCTTTGACCTGTAATTGAATACCTTTATCTTTCCCATAATTTACTGGTCTTCCGCTTTTCCTAAGAGATGTATTCTTTATCATGACCATCACTCACAGACTGGACCATGAGCGAGCTGGTGAACATTTCCTTCTCAGGTGATTTAAAACACGATAGTGCTGTGGCTGAACACACTTGTGAAGAAGTAATTTTGCTCCCTAAAGTCTATTTGGAAGAGCTGGCTGAGATTTTTTCCCTCCTACTTCTAATATATATCTTGCTGAGTAACTCTTTAAAAATTAAGATAAATACACCAATTACTTGGCATGGAATTAACCAGAGGCTTGTGACTCTGTGATTTTTCCAGAACCTTCTCTGCATTTAGAAAAAGGACTTGCAGAAACATAAGATTTTCAAAAAATTTATCTAGCCGCCTCTAAACCTATGCAAAAGCATCATACCCACGAAATCATTTCAGATACAGGATTTTTCTGAGTCAGTCTAACAGAACCAAACCTAACTTGAATTCTGCTATGAAGTTTTAGCTGAAATACACAAACACCAAAGCCAAACGAGAAACCAATACTGAAAGGTGTCAACATGATTGCTTTAATCCTCATCTGAAGCCTTGTTTCCTCCTGACATTCTATGGCAGTGATGAATAAAAGAATCATCTTTAGTGATAGAAATATTTTTATATCCATACTGTCCAATACGTTAGCGATTCATCACAAGTGGCCAGTGAACACCTGAGATGTGGCTGGCGCAACTGAAGCGCTGAATCCTCAACATTATTTAAGTGTAAACAGTCATATGGAACTGTGGCTACCATTTTATTAGACAGCTCAGTTGTATAGCATTTATTATTGTTGGCAATCCAGAGACCTTCCTTGGAGAATGAGTCCTTGTGGCTGACCAAGTTTTCCGGAAAATTAAGCAGCAATCACTAAACCTTCACTTTGTCAAACAGTTTTCCAACTTTTTTTTTTAAAGCAGCAATTCCTTTTTGTCTTATTTCTCCTTTCTTTTCAAAACATATTTTTCTATTACAATGCCACTGCTTTAGACATTAGAAAAGATGTCTTTCTAAAATGATTTAAGAAAAAAATACACTGTACCCACATACCTTCTTAAACAGCATCTCCTGAGCAAAACTGAATCTTTCCTGCAGGCCTCACGGTCATGGTTATGAACACAGGCTATCAGACTCAGAAGAAACACATCAATTACTATAATGCACCTTAATGCAATGAAGCTCTCAGGATCACTGGGCTCAGTGGGGCTTCTGAAACCTACCCCAGTCAGAGATTTTTATAGCCTTCTGTCACATGTTGTTGTCTAGCTGTCAATGTCAAGCCCTATTACTGTCAGGGTGTCTGCCTGTATTTATTTATTGGCTACCTTGTTTCCAAAAGGTAGTTGCCTGTGTGATGGTGGCCTCTTTTCCCATTTCAATAGCTGCCTGATTTGCTAACATTGCAAGGACGGTAGACCTGGAGTTAGAAATGTTTGTAAATTAAGGATAGTTAGGGTATAAACACGGAGAAGGCAATGGCACCCCACTCCAGTACTCTTGCCTGGAAAATCCCATGGATGGAGGAGCCTGGTAGGCTGCAGTCCATGGGGTCGCTAAGAGTCAGACACGACTAAGCGACTTCACTTTCACTTTTCACTTGCATGCGTTGGAGAAGGAAATGGCAAGCCACTCCAGTGTTCTTGCCTGGAGAATCCCAGGGACAGGGAGCCTGGTGGGCTGCCATCTATGGGGTCGCACAGAGTCGGACATGACTGAAGCGACTTAGCAGCAGCAGCAGGGTATAAACAAGGATATAAAGAGTTCTCAGTAAACTTAAGTTTTAATGCCAGGACCTCTTGATGTCTAATTCACAGCTCAGAGCCTCTTCTGCTTACTTCTTGATTCCAGGCAGAGAGCTTGCATAATAGCTACCACAGATAGGTCGGGTCTTAGTTTTCTGCTGCAAGGAATCTTATTCTTGCCTTTGTTATTTAACTTTTTATTCAGTATTACTTGTTTCCCCAAATAGCACATAAACATTTTTGGTAAAGGGAATAGAGGGAGGAAAAAATGTGTTATTCTTCTTTGTATTCCTTACAATATTTTTCCCGGCACTATCCACCAAGAAAGGATCAACGAGATGTTGAATGAACTAATATTGTATTTTACTTTTGAGTTTATTTTCATAAAGCTTAAGCATAATAAAAATGCTTTTCAAAGCTAAACATAACTCAAAGGAGAAACTGCTGATGCTCAATAGTGATTAAATATTAATATTTCTTAGCTATTTTTATCTGATTGGCTTGAAATTTAAGTTGAAACTTATTCCACTTGGCCATATTCAATTATATTCCTGACTAAATCAGATGCCTGACACCTCTGACATTTCTTGTTTTTTGAGCTCAGAAAAGTGACTCAGAAAGAGTCTAGAATTTCCTAGACAAAACAGAATTGAAATTCCAGAAATGAACCATTACTCTAGGAGCATCTCCCCAGTATCCCCAAATATGGGGAACAATCACATCTCTGATTCAAGATATCATATTTCTATTGAGGTGCCCTGAGAGTGACTCAGCTCTCTCAGCCAGCCATATCACATTGCTGAGTCACATTTGAAATTACCATGAACTAGAAGCTCCCCCTGCAACAGTCTTAATCAATAACTCTTAGCCTCCATTCTCTATCCTTGCCAGTAATCCCAAAATCTGGAGGAAGATAAAACTAAAACCCTCTCCAGAAAAATTTAAGAGACACTCCCCAACCTCACTCATCCTTGCAGATGTCTTTTCCAGAAATAATCTGACTCATTCCCAAAATCTCAAATTTTCACAGCTTTGCAATTCACTGACACTCTCAGTATCTTGTTTTCTTCATCTCTCCTGTGACATTTATAAGGATCCAGCTTCTACCTGAAAGAGCAGTGCTATATACCATGTGAGCCACTAGGAGAACACATGTGGCTTCCCAGGAAATACACTCATCAATAGAATCTCAAAAGTGTGAGTCCAGGTAGAAAGATTCCTTTTTAAGCTTCAGCATGAGTACATCCTGGCCAGGTCTGAGTCAGTAAGAAAAACTCCTGCTTCATAAAGATTAGACAGAGGCACTGGCCCCACAACCTACCTCACTCACCCCAGCATCCAGCTTCCTGCAAAGCACGAAGATCCACAGGGGGGAAAAAAGACATACAGAGAAGGGTGAGAGGCCCCAGTGAAACACCCCACAGGCTGAACTCGGGGGTAAAATGAGCTCATCAACAGCTAATCACCATGGGATTTGCAGTGTTGGAAAAAAAAGGCAAAACAAATTTCCCTTCTGCAGTGAGGTGGTTATGATGGATACCTCCTTTTCCTGTTATTTCTTCCCAGCTTGCACCTACTTCTTGGATATGAGGATAAGGGCAGGACAATAAAGGGATTATTAACATGAGAGATCTGGGTAATTGAAGACTATCTTTAAAGTCTGTTGGTTGCGGAGTTTTTGTGTGTATTTTTTTTTCCCTTGGAGTAAAGGGTATCGTCTCTGCTACTGGGATCTTTGGCTTAGAAGTAGCATACCATGGGACTTCCAAGGTAGTCCAGGGATTAAAATCCACCTTCAAGTGCAGGGGACGAGGGTTCAATCTCTGGTCAGGAAACTAGATCCCATTTGCCACAGAGCAACTATTAAGCTCGTGTGCCACAACTAGAGAAGCCCTCATGCTGCAACTACTGAGCCCCTGCGTCACACAAAGACCCACCACAACCGAAAAAAATCTCCATAGCACAATGGGGAAAGCAACAACTTTTGGAGTTAGGTTTTGGGTTCTAAATTTTAGCTATGTGATCTTAGTGAAACTACTTGACTTCTTGACCTCAAATTCTTCACCTGATATCATGAGAGAATGCAAGGGAAATATACGTAAAATGCCTTGGACGTGGTAAGCACTGAAAAAGTGAAAGCTATTTGCTCCTGAACCCCATGAGAGCCTCAACAAAGCCAAAAAGAGTGGCAAGGAAGCAGGAGCTGGCTGTTTGGACAAGGGGGAGGAAGGTTCTTGTTTTTCAGGGTATTTTTTTTCAGATTGTCCAGTTCAGTTCTCAAAGCTGGGAAAGTTCTGGAGAGAAGTTCTGTCTACTGCTTCTAAGGAAACACAGCTGACATGAAGAAAAGTGAGACATTTATATTTTCTTCCAGACAAGAGTAGAACCATTCCTCATACACCCTTCAACCACAAAGCAAACAAATTAACTCAAGAGTAGCGAGTGAGCAGAATTTAATGACATTTATACACAATGAAAAATTTACCAAGTGTGTGCAATAAATAGAAATAATGTTGGAGAAAGTGGCAATACATTAGAGAAGCTTCAGGAAAATAAACATGCTTTTTTATGTGCCTGTGAATGCTTATAAATATATCCCGGTTGGTTGTTTATGTTGTCCTATAGTGAATAGTCAAGAGTTGAGCTCATAACATTTTATTCCTTCCCTGGGGCAATTTGCACTTTCAACTTTGTAAAATCTATTTGCATTGGAGTCCAATCAGCCCAGCGAAGGCTATGAATTCCTTGAGAAAAAATTCATGTCTTCTTCCTTTTTGAATCCTCAGTGAATTGCACATAGTAGGCCCTTAAAAAGACAACTGTTGGAACACATGAAAAGATGCTCAACATCACTCATTATCAGAGAAATGCAAATCAAAGACACAATGAGGTCCCATTTCACGCCAGTCAGAATGGCTGCCATCAAAAAGTCTACAAACAATAAATGCTGGAGAGGGTGTGGAGAAAAGGGAACCCTCTTACACTGTTGGTGGGGATGCAAACTAGCACAGCCACTATGGAGAACAGAATTTTTTAAGATTCCTTAAAAAACTGGAAATAGAACTGCCATATGACCCAGCAATCCCACTGCTGGGCATACACACCGAGGAAACCAGAATTGAAAGAGATGTGTACCCCGATGTTCATAGCAGAACTGTTTATAATAGCCAGGACATGGAAGCAACCCAGATGTCCATCAGCAGATGAATGGATAAGAAAGCTGTGGTACAATAGCCAAGACATGGAAACAACCTAAATGTTCATCTACAGATGAATGGATAAAGAAGATGTGGTGCATATATACAATGGAATTCTATCCAGCCATAAAAAGGACAAGACAATGCCCTTTGCAGCAACATGGATGCAACTATAAATTATTGCACCAAGGGAAGTAAATCAGAAAGACAAATACATGTGATATCACTTGTATGTGTAATATAAAATACGACACAAATGAACCTCTCTATAAAACAGGAACAGAATCAGGGACACAAAGCACAGACTGGTGGTTGCCAAGGGGATGTGGGGAAGGGATGGATTGGGAAGATGGAGCTACAGATACAAACTGGCATATACAGAATGGAGAAACAACAAGGTCCCACTGTATAGCACAAGGAGCTATATTTAATGTCCTATGATAAACCATAATGAAAAAGAATGTGCATACACACACACACACACATATATATGTATAACTGACTCACTTTGCTGTACAGCAGTAATTAACACAATATTATAATTCAACTATATTTCATGAAAAAGAAATTTTTTAAAAAACTACATTGTCTTATTACTACCAGCAGGAGTGCCTGGCATGGAGTAGTATGTGTGCTGGGCTCAGGGTTAGTGTAGCCTGTGAAGAATAAGTTCAGATTGAGATGCAAAATGAAAGCAGGGCTAGTCTGGAGACCAGGCCCTAGGGCTCCTCAGATTTGCTTGCAGGAATAGCCAGCCATGATGGAGGAAGGAGTCAAGACAAGGTACAGCTATACCAACAATAAGATTAAGAAATTCTTGGAACTCTAGCTGCCCATCAGTTGAGGTCCAGTTTTTCCATCATGTAGTCAAGGACACCAGGGTCAGGGACACCTGTTTATTTGTGAAGGCAGCCAGTTCTGTATTGTTGAAGTTCAAGAACTCACCCTTGGAGAGCTTGTTATAATCTTCTCCAGTATACTTCAGGAAAACAGAAATCAGGGATGTACCATTCAGACTCTGCAGGGCTGGAGATCTTTGTGATGTTGCACATGAGCAAAGAACCACAGACTCTAACTCAGAAATGGCACAGAGCTCCCCTCAGGGTTTTCTAAGGATGGTTTCTTTGATCAGGCTGGGAATGAAAGTCTAGTTCTTGCTCGTTTTCATCCCAAGTGGTTGTGTATCAGGGGATTTTCTTATATTTCTTGCTCCTCATCTTCAAGGTAAAGAAGTTTCTGAGGTTATAACTTGATGAAGTATCCAGTTATCAGACTCCCTGCGTGATCTCTGAAATCCTCACCCAAGAAAAAGCTACAAGTGTACAATTAAGATGCATCACCATAAAGCCACTTAAGCAGCTTTGCAAACAGCTACTTGCTCAGGACAAACAGTGATATATTACTGCTGGTGGGTTGGCTGAAAGGCTGATTTCATTTGTCACCTGAGCGTGCTTTCATCTGTCACCTGTGTGTGCAGGAATCAGAGCATCAGAGTTGAAAATTGGTGAGTCAGTCAAATATTTAGGAACTGTTTTCAAGGCGTTTGTACTTTGCTCAAATCCACTTTTTTTTTTTAATTTCAGAGTAGGACTTCATCTGATGTATCACAGAATTATCTGGTTACCTTAGGTCAGGCAGGGCACACGTGCTCACAAACTACCTGATGTTTGTGATTTTAGTGGGAGGGAAATGTGGTCATGAGTTCAGAGGGTGAAGTCAGGAGACAGTTTTACAAAAGCAACTGCTGAAAGGAACACTGGCAGACTGACAGATCTGTGCCAGGGCAAAACTACCCAATGACCAGCAACAAAGAGTCACACACAGAAAAAATGGTCATTTCTGAACTTCCCTGACAGTAACTGAGAGGTGTGGGGTGGGAACAAATGTGTCCTCCTTGGTGGCTTGCCACAGCCTCTGATGACCCAGCAGTCTCATTTGCTTGGCTCTGCCTTGCCCTGCTAACCTTCCCCAGGCAAATTTTAGTCAATAAATGAGAATCCTCTTCAGCCATTTGAAACCCTCATTCAATCCACTATTACTGACATTGAAAAGTGAGCTCTGAGGAGGGAAAAACAGGATCCATTTTGCAAAAACAATGCCTAGAGATTGCATAAAGTGCAAATGTTGAATGAAAAGTAAATTGTCCAAAAAGCGTCTTGGCTTTAAACCCACTGTAAAATCATAGTAAATGCTCAATTTTTAATTTGTGAGGGTGACATGAAAGCAGAAAGAAGGAAAAATACCTCTAATCATATCATCCAGACACAATTACTGTTAATTTTTTAGTCCAATTTAAGATCAAATTTGAGTTCCACTTTTTCAGTAGATCCAAAAATTAATTGGCTCTGTAACCTTTAAGGCTTATTCTTTGATACTGAACATTTACATTGCTAAGTGTGAGCAGAGGCAGATAACTAGAAGAAAAAATCAAAGTTACACTAAGAAAAAAAACGGGGACCAGAGAAAATCCCTGGGGCCAAGTTGCTTCATTTGAAATGTTTCTCAAAGGTATTCATACTTTCAGATTACCTGAACATGGTGGCCACTGAGGAGAATTTCATAAATGTAGTAGTACCTGGAAATCTATAACTGTTTCAATCTTCTCTGTACAGCTGTTTCCTAAAATTCATCAACAAGGGACAAGCAGGGGGCCATAAGAAGGCACTCTTCAGGCACGCTAACATTTCTACACTGAAGAAAACTGGGAAAATAATAACCTAAAAATCTCAAGTTGGTCCTACAGTACAGTAGTATAAATAACATCTAACTCAACCTACCCTCATCACAGATCTGTAACCTCTTTCACTGTAAAATATTCTGAGCTGTGGCTCTATCTAGTACCAATGTGACATAAAAAATCTTCAAGTCAACAGAGATGCCAAAAACCACATCTCATGTCAAGTTTACAGGGAAAACTAAAGGTATCACCACTGCAGTAAGGAAATATATTTTAAAAGATAAATGCATAGGGTACTGAAGAAAAAGCTCAATGATAGGAAGGACAAGCAACTCTGGTATTTGTGTTTCATTTATTGCCACAGTACAAGAATATCTATCAACTAGTGGAGTTTTAAGTTCAGAAATATCTGCAAATGATGCCTCCTTTGATGTGCTTTTTAAAAAGAGGATACTATACAATTATATAGATCACATTATATAAAAATAAGTCCTTTTTAGAGCAATTAAGCAACAAAAAGAAATAAAAGGCATCCAAACTGGAAAAGAAGAAGTAAAACTGTCACTATTTGCAGATAACCTACTATATAGAAAACCCTAAAGACATCATCAAAAACCAGTTAGGACTAGCAAATGAATTCAGTAAAATTTCAGCATACAAAATCAACATAAAAATCTGTTGCATTCTTATATACTAGTAACAAACTATCAGAAAGAGAAAGAAATAAAACAATCACATTCCTTATTGCATCAAAAAGAATAAAATATCTAGGAATAAATTTAACCAAGAAGGTAAAAGACCTGTACATGGAGAACACAGAGTACTATTAATCTCTGTTCCATCAATAGTATGTTCAGTTATCATATGTCTGTATTTCTACAGCTACTGAAGGAATTTCTAAATACATGTATCACATATTTAGAGATTTTCTTTTGGATATTGGAGTAATGGATCAATCACCATTATTATTTTAAGTTAGAATAATAAAATGTTGCTTACACTAAAAAAAAAAAGTACAATGAAAACCACAAGAAACTGAAGAAGACACGAACAAATGGAAAAATGTTGTGTCTGTGAACTGGGAAAAGCAATGCTGTTAAAATGTCCATACTACCCAAGTTCAGTTAGTTCAGTTCAGTTGCTCAGTCATGTCCAACTCTTTGCGACCCCATAAACCACAGCATGCCAGGCCTCCCTGTCCATCATCAACTCCTGGAGTTTACCCAAACTCATGTCCATTGAGTCGGTGATGCCATCTAACCATCCCATCCTCTGTCGACCTCTTCTCCTGCCTTCAATCTTCCCCAGCACCAGGGTCTTTTCAATTGAGTCAGCTCTTCGCATCAGGTGGCCAAAATATTGGAGTTTCAACTTCAACATCAGTCCTTCCAATGAACACCCAGTAATGATTTCCTTTAGGACGGTACTACCCAAAGCAATCTATAAATTCAGTGCAATCCTGATAAAAATTCCAATGGCACTTCCCAAATAAACAGAACAAATAGTCCTAAAAAAAAAAAACAAAACCCAAATAGCCAAAGCAATTTTGAAAAAGAAAAGTTGGAAGCATCACAATCTCTGATTCCAAACTAAAGCACAAAGCTATAATAATAAAATTCTGGCATAAAAGCAGACACACTAGTCAATGGAACCGAATAGAAAACCCAGAAACAACCCCCTGCATATGTGGTCAATCAGTTTATGACAAGGGAGTCAAGAATATACAGTGGGAGGGCTTCGCTGGTGGTCCAGTGTTAAGAGTTAACCTTGCAGGGGGACATGAGTTCGATCCCTGATCGAGGAACTAAGATCTCACATGCTGAGGAGCAACTGAGCCTGTGCTCTGCAACTAGAGAGTCTGAGTGCTGCAACTAAGACCTGACACAGCCAAATAAATAAATACCAGGGAAGCCCTGGTGGCTCAGACGCTAAAGAATCTGCCTGCAAGGCAGGAGACACAGGTTCACTCAATCTGGGTTGGGAAGATCCTCTGGAGAAGAAAATGGCAACCTACTCCAGTATTACATAAATATTTTTAAAAAAGAATATACAGTGGAAAGTGCACTCTCTTCAATAAATGATGTTGGGAAAATTGGACAGCCACATGCAAAACAATGAAACTTGACCACTATGTTACACCATACACAAAAAGTAACTCAAAACGGATTCAGGACTTGAACATAAAACCTGAAACCACTGCAGATTGTGACTGCAGCCATGAAATTAAAAGACGCTTACTCCTTGGAAGGAAAGTTATGACCAACCTAGACAGCATATTAAAAAGCAGAGACATTCCTTTGCCAACAAAGGTCCATTTAGTCAAGGCTATGGTTTTTCCAATAGTCATGTATGGATGTGAGAGTTGGACCATAAAGAAAACTGAGCGCAGAAGAATTGATGCTTTTGAACTGTGGTGTTGGAGAAGACTCTTGAGAGTCCCTTGAACTACAAGGAGATCCAACCAGTCCATTCTAAAAGAGATCAGTCCTGAGTGTTCATTGGGAGGACTGATGTTGAAGCTGAAACTCCAATACTTTGGCCACCTGATGCAAAGAGCTGACTCATTTGAAAAGACCCTGACGCTGGGAAAGATTGAAGGCAGAAGCAGAAGGGGACGGCAGAGAATGAGATGGTAGGATAGCATCACTGACTCAAAGGACATGAGTTTGAATGAACTCCGGGAGTTGGTGATGGACAGGGAAGCCTGGTGTGCTACAGTCCATGGGGGTCACAAAGAGTCGGACATGACTGAGTGACTGAACTGAACTCAAAGTGGATTAAGGACTTGAACATAAAACCTGAAACCATAAAACACCTATAGAAAACACAGGTTATATGTTCTTTGACACAGATCTTAAC
Source organism: Moschus berezovskii (assembly GCF_049115385.1). Classification (NCBI taxonomy): domain Eukaryota; kingdom Metazoa; phylum Chordata; class Mammalia; order Artiodactyla; family Moschidae; genus Moschus; species Moschus berezovskii. Next base: position 68,360,557 of record NC_142473.1, on the reverse strand, counting down.
AATGACTTTTTGAATTCGATTCCAAAAGCAACAAAAGTAAAAATAAATAAGTAGGACTATGTCATATTAAAAAGCTCTGCACAGCAAAGGAAACCACCAAAAAATGAAAAGGCAACATACTTAACACGATTAAAAAAAACTGCAAATCAAATATCTGATAAGTGACTAATATCCAAAATATATAAAGAACTCATACAACTCAATAGCAAAAAAAAAAAAAAAATCCAATTTAAAAAATTGCAGCTCTATATAGACATTTTTCCAAAAAAGACATAGAGGATCAACAGGTATGTGAAAAGATGTTCAACATCATTAACCATCAGGGAAATACAAATAAAAATTATAATGAGATGTCACCTCATACCTGTTAGAATGGCTTTCATCAAAAAGTCAAGAAATAAACGTTGGCAAGGATGTGGAGAAAAAGGAATCTTCGTGCACTCTTGGTGGGAGTGTAATTAGTACAGCCACTGTGAAAGATAATTGGGAGGTTCCTTGTGCCTGCCCAGGGAACCATGGACCCATGTGCAAGTATAGCTATAAAGTCAAGTCCCAGAAGTGGACTTGCTGAATCAAAGTGTCAGCATACTGCTAAAGTCACCTAGAAAGAATCATAACAATTCACACTCCCAGCAACAAGGTTCAGCTCGTACTCATAAGTACCACAGGATCCAGCAATTATACATTCAGGTATGTATTCAAAGAAAACAAGAACACTAACTTGAAAAGATATATGCACTCCCACATTCACTGCAGCATTATTTACAACAGCCAAGATATGGAAAAAATCTAAGTGTCTATCAATGGATGAAAGGATAAAGAAACTGAATATTTAAGAATATTATTTAGCCATTTAAAAAGGATGAAATCTTGACATTTGAAGCAACACGGATGAACCTAGAGGGTACCATGGCACCGAAATCAGACACAGAAAAACAAACACTGCATGATCTTTCTTATATGTGGAATCGAAAAATATAAAAGAAAAAGCAAGCACAGAGTCACAGAGAACAGACTGGTGGTTTCCAGGGATGGGGAGTGGAAGAAATGAATGGAGGGGTATAAATTAATTTTTTTTAAAAAAAAAAGCAACTACTGGAAGATACTGTTTTTACCTTGTAATTATACTTTTGGTTTCACAAACCTCATAAAGAGAAACAAGCATTATCTTGACCTGGGAATCACACTCACATATACCTCCATTCTTTTGCTCATAAGATCTCCTATATCTTCAATGCTCATTCTCAGCTCATCCACCTGGCAAGCTCAATATATAGACCAAATACTCCACAAAGCTTTCTCTAACCACCTCCTTTCCCCACAAGAGAAGACCTGGACATTTCCTGAGCTGGGGTACCCACACCATCTCCTGCATACTTCTTTCACCTCAATTCACTCTTGCATTTATTCAACCACATTATTAATGAGCCTCCAATATGTGCCAAACAATATTCTAACCACTGAAGAAATAATAATGGAAACACAAAGTTCCTGGAGTTTATATTCTAGAGATGAACACAAGCAATAGACATAAAAGAAACATAATGCCAAGTAGTGATTAGTCCTATGAAGAAAAAGTAAAGCAGACTACAGTAAAAGTGTGTGTGTGTGTACAAAACAGACACTGTGCTGTCAATTTATTAAGAGTCTATTTGTGATATAGTCCAAATGCAACAAACAAATATCAGTTAAATAGATGGACACAGAGATGGATGGACAGATGCACAGGCATCCCAAATACCACAAAGGTATTTTAGAGAATAAATCCTTAAAGAAAGTAAAACAATTTTCTTTGATTTGTGAGTGTGAGGTGTCATAATTTGTCTTAATTATCACCACATCATTCTCAGATAGGTAGGTCAGTTATTGCTGTTCAGTCTCTAAGTTGTGTCTAACTCTTTGTGATTCCATGGACTACAGTATGCCAGGCTTCCCTGTCCTTCACTATGTCCCGGTGTTTGCTCAAATTCATGTCCATTGAGTTGATGATGTTATCTAACCATCTCATCCTCTGCTGTCTGTCCCCTTCTCTGTTTGCCCTTAATCTTTCCTAGCATCAGGGTCTTTTCCAATGAATCAGTTCTTCCCATCAGGTGGCCAAAGTTTTGGAGCTTCAGCATCAGTCCTTCCAGTGAATATTCTGGGTTAATTTTCTTTAGAAGGGACTGGTTTGCTCTCCTCATTGTCCAAGGAACTCTCAAGGGTCTTCTCCAGCACCACAACTCAAAGGCATCAGTTCTTCAGTGCTCAGCCTTCTTTAGGGTCCAATTCTCACATTCGAATATAACTGCTGGAAAAAGCAAAGCTTTGACTATATGGACCTTTGTTGGCAAAGCGATGTCTCTGCTTTTTAATATGCTGTCTAGGTTTGTCATAACTTTCCTTCCAAGGAGCAAGTGTCTTTCAATTTCATGACTTCAGTCACCATCCAAAATGATTTTGGAGCCCAAGAAAATACAGTCTGTCACTGTTTTCACTTTTTCCCCTTCTATTTGCCAAAAAGTAATGGGACCAAATGCCATGATCTTAGTTTTTTGAATGCTGAGTTTTAAGCCAGCTTTTTCACTCTCCTCTTTCACCTTCATCAAGAGGCTCTTTAGTTCCTCTTCACTTTCTGCTATAAGAGTGGTATCATCTGCATATCTGACATTGTTGATATTTCTCTTGGCAATCTTGATTCCAGCTTGTGATTCATCCAGCCTGACATTTTGCATGATGTACCCTGCATATAAGTTAAATAAGCAGAGTAATAGTATACAGCCTTGTACTCCTTTTCCAATTTTGAACCAGTCCATTGTTCCATGTCTGGTTCGAACTGTTGCTTCTTGACCTGCATACAGATTTCTCAAGAGACAGGTAAGGTGGCCTGGTATTCCCATCAATTTTCAGTTTGTTTCAATCCACACACTCTGGGCTTCCCTGATGGGTCAGATGGTAAAGAATCTGCCTGCAATGCAGGAGACCCAGGTTTGATCCCTAGGTCAGGAAGATCCCGTGGAGATGGAAATGGAAACCTACTCTAGTATTCTCGCCTGGAGAATTCTATGGACAGAGAAGCATGGTAGGCTACAGTCCATGGGGTCTCAAAGAGTCAGATATGACTGAGTGACTAACACTTTCACTTTCACACAGTCAAAGCTTTCAATTTAGTCATGAAGTAGATGTTTTTCTGGAATTCCCTTGTTTCCTTTATGATCCAATGAATGTTGGCAATTTGATCTCTGGTTCCTCTGACTTTTTTAAACCCAGCTTATACATCTGGAAATTCTTGGTTCACATACTGCTGAAACCTAGCTTGAGGGATTTTGAGCATAACCTTATAGCATGTGAAATGAGTACAACTTTATGGTAGTTTGAACATTCTTGGCATTGCCTTTCTTTGGGACTGGAATGAAAACTGATCTTTTCCAGTCCTGTGGCTACTGCTGAGTTTTCCAAATTTGCTGGCATATTGAGTGTAGCACTTTAAGAGCATCATCTTTTAAGATTTGAAATAGGTCAACTGGAATTCCATCATCTCCACTAGCTTTGTTTGTAGTAATGCTTCCTAAGGGCCACTTGACACTCTAGGATGTCTGGCTCTAGATGAGTGATCACACCATCATGATTATCTAGGTCATTAAGACCTTTTTTGTATAGTTCTTCTACATCCATCACCACATTTATCTTCTTGTTCCTACCCTATCAGAGCCTTTACCCCAGGACAACAGACCTACTTCAAGCTTCCAGGGTATATCATGCTCATTTTCACCTCTGCAGCTCTGTTTGCCCTGGATACTCCCTTTCCTAACATACTGAGACACAGCTCTTATTTTCCTTCAAACTGAACTCAAGCTTCACCTCCTCCTTTCCTGACAAGACTGTAGTCACAAGAAGCTCCCCATGGTATATCTCCATTGCGGCACTTATGCCATGATTATTCATCTTCAACTGTGGTATCCAGACTCCAAGATACCCAGCAAGGATCCCTACCTCCTGATACCCAAGTCATACTGAATATATAATTTCCTTCTATACTGAACTAGGAGTGTATAGTTCCCTCCCATATTGAATCAAGGCTGAGCTGTGACTGACAGAATATAGCACAAGTGATGGTATTTGGCTTCTGAAGCTATGTCACAAAAATCACTGCAGTTTCTGGTCTGGTGTCTTAGATCACGTCCCCTAGGGAAAGCTAGCCACCATACTGTAAGGACATTCAAGAAGTGCCATGGAGACACCACGTGAAGAAGCACCGACTTTTTAGTTTTCTTATGAGTGAGACATCTCAGAAATGCATCTTCCAGTGTCAGTCAAGCCTTCATACGATGGCAGTTCTGGCCAATGTTGTAGCTGTAACATCATGACACACTCTGAATAGAATCATCCAGCCAAACTGATCCTGAACTCTCAACTGCCTCAAAACTGAGAGATAAGTAATGTCCATCATGGTTTCAAGCCACTAAGTGGTGGGTAATTTGCTACAAAGGAAGAGATAATCAACATACCAACTAACAGCTAAATTCTCTAACGAGGAATTATGTCCCCATCCCACTTCGTAACTACAGCAGTGTCTAGGGCAGGGCAGGAGCTCCAAAGGTGTTCAACGAATCAATGAATTTTTTTAAACTGACATACACTGAGTCTTGATTATGCCAGGCACTGTCCAACTACTTTATATTTGTTATCTTATTTAATTCTATGAGATAGATACTACTATTACATTAGCAATGAGAAAACTGAACAACAAAGAGATTAAACAACTGCTCAAGGTCACACAGGTGGAACCAGGATCTGAACCTAAGAACTTGAATCCAACATATCATTCTGAATCATTATGCAAAATTATTTTTGATGATCTGCTACTTCATTCCAATCCCAAAGAAAGACAATGCCAAACAATGTTCAAACTACCGCACAACTACACTCATCTCACATGCTAGCAAAGTAATGCTCAAAATTCTCCAAGCCAGGCTTCAACAGTGTGTGAACTGTGAACTTCCAGATGTTCAAGCTGGATTTAGAAAAGTCAGAGGAACCAGAGATCAAATTGCCAACATCCACTGGATCATCACAAAAGCAAGAGAGTTCCAGAAAAACATCTACTTCTGTTTTATTGACTATGCCAAAGCCTTTGACTGTGTGGATCACAACAAACTGTAGAAAATTCTTAAAGAGATGGGAATACCAGACCACCTTATTTGCCTCCTGCGAAATCTGTAGGCAGGTCAAGAAGCAAGTTAGAACTGGACATGGAACAACAGAATGGTTCCAAATAGGGAAAGGAGTACATTAAGGCTGTATATTGTCACTCTGCTTATTTAATGTATATGCAGAGTACGTCATGCAAAATGCCAGGCTGGATGAAGCACAAGTTGGAAACAAGATTGCTGGGATAAATATCAATAACCTCAGATATGCAGATGACACCACCCTTATGGCAGAAAGTAAAGAAGAACTAAAGAGCCTCTTGATGAAAGTGAAAGAGAAGAGTGAAAAAGTTGGCTTAAAGCTCAACATTCAGAAAACTAAGATCATGGTATCTGGTCCCATCACTTCAAGGCAAATAGATGGGGAAAAAATGGAAACAGTGAGAGACTTTATTTTCTTGGGCTCCAAAATCATTGCAGATGGTGACTGCAGCCATGAAATTAAAAGACACTTGCTCCTTGGAAGAAAAGTTATGACTAACCTAGACAGCATATTAAAAAGCAGAGACATTACTTTGCAACAAAGGTCTGTATAGTCAAAGCTATGGTTTTTCCAGTAGTCATGTATGGATGTGAGAATGAATGATAAAGAACTCTGAGTGATGAAGAATTGATGTTTTTGAACTGTGGTGTTGGAGAAGACTCTTGAGAGTCCCTTGAACACTTGGACTGCAAGGAGATCAAACCAGTCCATCCTAAAGGAAGTCAGTCCTGAATGTTCATTGGAAGGACTGATGCTGAAGCTCAAACTCCAATACTTTGGCAACCTGATGCGAAGAACTGACTCACTGAAAAAGACCCTGATTCTGGGAAAGACTTGGGCAGGAAGAGAAGGGGATGACAGAGGATAAGACAGTTGGATGGCATCACCGACCCGATGGACATGAGTTTGAGCAAGTTCCAGGAGTTTGTGATGGACAGAGAAGCCTGGCATGCTGCAGTCCATGAGGTCGCCAAGAGTCGGACATGACTAAGCGACTGAACTGAACTACTTAGGGAAGAGGAATTATCTAATCCATCATGTATTCCCTCACGGGGCACAATGACTCAACAATAAACATGAAGTAAATGAAAGAATAAATGAATGAGCATGGCCAATCATCCCTTTCACACTCAATTACTAATCCTTTTAATAACTGACACAAAAATTATTGCTTACAGGGTCTTGATATCAACCAGCACGCGTGTTCCTTCTGGATTAAAATCAAATCCTAAATATAAATTGAGTTTCATTCTTGAAAGGCGCTGTGAAATTTCACTGAACAACTGCTGTTATCCAAATTCTCTCCCACCTACTACTCCCACTGTTCGGCTGGCTTTGTCTCCTCCACCAGCAGCCACCCCCACAACAGAGGTTTGGGGATAAAACTGGGATGCCAAGGACTGGTGCCTTCACCACTCTCAGTTCTTTCCGGCTCCCCTTCGTCATGTCCACCATTCCAATTTGCCACCCACCCAGCTGAGAACCACCAGGCCATGGGGTCTGACTGTGCCCGCCACTTGCTCTGCTATGGGAAGACTCAGTCTACTACTTACTTCTCCATCCCTAGACTTCACTCCTGGCAAGATCAAGAGTGAATCATTCTTTCATCACTTATTGTGGGCCTGCTCCATGCCAGGAGAAACATGACTCCAGGAGTTCACAGACAAAGGGGAAGAGAAGAAAAGAACTATACAGCTATGAAGCAGTGTGTGAGACGGCAGGCCCCAGGAGAATACTTGGAGGACCTGGGAAAACCCTGACACGCAGGCCTCACCATCTGCACCCTGAACTCAAGAACCAGTCAGTCTTACTTGGAGCAGGTCTAACTGTTGAGATTTTTTTCTTGGTGCACAGAATAGTGTATTAGTTAGCGAAATATGTTATTTGATGGGCTTAATTAGTACATATTCTTTTTATGCTTTAACTGTATTTCAATATCAATAGCTGCTAGAAGAAAGGACAGTTCATTTCTTAATGAATTAATTAGAACTGCTGATATATGCACATAAAACATTCAAACAATACAAATAGATATACAAAGAAAAGTCAGACTCTGCATCATTCTCCAGCCCTCAAGTTCCCTTCTCAGAAGCAATCATTGTTACCGATTACCTCTTTCCAGAAATATCACAGGCTTTATGAATGGACGTGTTTTTACATGTAAGAAGGCACAGCACACTCATCTACACCTTTCCTTTCCCATTTAATAACCTATCTTAGAGTTCATTAAGAGAGCACACGTATCGCTGTTTTTTTATTGTTTTTTTTTTCGGTTGCACCACACAGCATGTAGGATCTCAGTTCCCTGACCAGGGATGAAACCTGGGCCTTCAGCAGTGACAGTGCAGAGTCCTAATATTAGACCACCATGGAAGTCCCTCTATTCTTTTTAAAGGCTCCATAGGATTTTATCATATGGATATGATATAACAACCACTCTGATGTTTTATTTGAAGCCGAAAAGAACAATGAATAAACAATATTTCGTTCTATTGTGGCAGTTAATTTTAAAAATAACAACTTTTTTATTTTCCCTTCTTTTTGTTTGTTTTCTGAGGCCATCCTTAACTTAGAATGTCAATAACTCTAGATAGCTCTGATCTTGTCTAATTTCTTATCTTATAGAAATCCTATAGGTACAAAACTTAGAAGGTTCCTTTCCAAGGAACCATGTTGTGACAACAGCAGAAATGCTTTATTCAAATATATGTGATAAGACTACTGACTTACAGTGTCTCTACATAGCTGGCAACAGCTCCATTTCCTCTTTTAAGAAATTGAGGAAATGGGTCATGTCATAAACTACTTCTTTCCATCAAGAAAAAAGAAGTAATTTAAATATATCACAGAGGTTAATAATCTAGATATCTCTTCAGTCAGTTCAGTTCAGTCGCTCAGTCGTGTCCGACTCTCCGCGACCCCATGAATCACAGAACGCCAGGCCTCCCTGCCCATCACCAACTCCCGGAGTACACTCAAACTCATGTCTACAGAGTCGGTGATGCCATCCAGCCATCTCATTCTCCGTCGTCCCCTTCTCCTCCCGCCCCCAACCTTTCCCAGCATCAGAGTCTTTTCCAGTGAGTCAACTCGTCGCATGAGGTGGCCAAAGTATTGGAGTTTCAGCTTTAGCATCAGTCCCTCCAATGAACATCCAGGATTGATCTCCTTTAGAATGGACTGGTTGGATCTCCTTGCAGTATAAGGGACTCTCAAGAGTCTTCTCCAACACCACAGTTCAAAAGCATCGATTCTTCGGCGATCAGCCTTCTTCACAGTCCAACTCTCACATCCATACATGACCACGGGAAAAACCATTGCCTTGACTAGACGGACCTTGGTTGGCAAAGTAATGTCTCTGCTTTTTAATATACTATCAAGGTTAGTCATAACTTTCCTTCCAAGGAGCAAGCGTCTTTTAATTTCATGGCTGCAATCAGCATCTGCAGTGATTTTGGAGCCCAAAAAAACAAAGTCTGACACTGTTTCCACTGTTTTTCCATCTATTTCCCATGAAGTGATGGGACCAGATGCCATGATCTTTGTTTTCTGAATGTTGAGCTTCAAGCCAACCTTTTCACTCTCGTCTTTCACTTTCATCAAGAGACTTTTGAGTTCCTCTTCACTTTCTGCCATAAGGGTAGTGTCATCTGCATATCTGAGGTTATTGATATTTCTCCCAGCAATCTTGATTCCAGCTTGTGCTTCTTCCAGCCTAGCGTTCCTCATGATGTACTCTGCATATAAGTTAAATAAGCAAGGTGACAATATACAACCTTGACGTACACCTTTTCCTATTTGGAACCAGTCTGTTGTTCCATGTCCAGTTCTAACTGTTGCTTCCTGACCTGCATACAGGTTTCTCAAGAGGCAGGTCAGGTGGTCTGGGATTCCCATCTCTTTCAGAATGTTCCACAGTTTATTGTGATCCACACAGTCAAAGGCTTTGGCATAGTCAATGAAGCAGAAATAGATGTTTTTCTGAAACTCTCTTGCTAAAGGTCTCTTAATATTTCAATATTTTTGGTTTCCTTTTAACTCCATGCATTTTAAGTACTGAAACTATCATTCTGACAAGGATTTTTTAAACTTCACCAGATTCCCAAAAGGACCCATGGAACAAAAAAAAGGTAAGACTCTCTGTCACTGGATTCAAACCCATCTGGGGGTGCCAAGCAAAATCAACTACTTTGAAAAGTGCAGCATCTCACCTATTCACCATTTACACCTCTGAAAATTCCTTGACATTTCTCATTAGTGGGCACTGTTTCTAAATCAAGTGAAAGAGATTCAGTAAACCAAGTTCACTTACTGGGTTCTTATTTGATGTTTTGAGACATTTCTTATAAAACCAGCTTTCTCTCAAACAGCATTTGACCCCAAAGCAGATCACTGGATGATCAAAATCTCTTTCATCAGCTTTATTACAAAGTGCTGATCATCTCACCATTTAAGAAAAAAACATTTCCAGCTTTTCTTCCCTCTCCATATTTCCACTTTAAAGTGGTATGGATTAGGATGAATACTTGAAGGTACTAATTATTTGTTATTCCTTAATCCATCTATATCACTGGTAAAAATGAGGCAATATATTTTGTTAATGAAAACATGGCTTTAAAATATTTAACTGGAGAGAATAGATGCATTCATGCCTTATAAGGTTGCTCTCAGCTTGTCACTAAAAAGTCATTTTCAATCTCACGCATATCTTAACAAATCACACTACCTGGATGTAGATGCGATCTATCTTTGAGCCCAAATTCAAGGGCTTCTCAACCACGCCGTCCTTATCACTGAATTAACCAATCACCTAACAACTGAGGTGTTTCATTCAATTCCCACAGAATAATGGGCATATCCATCTAACGACATGGTGATAGGGTGATTAAATACACAAATATATAAAAAGATACAAGACCAAATCCCTTGCATGGGTCATTGTGAATATTTAGAAAGATTATTCAACACCATGTGAAATTATCTTAGGTATTGTTTTTGTTTCTTCTCTTCATTACCACTTAAATACAAGCTCTGTGAGAAATGGGATCTTATTATCTTGCTCATTCACTACTGTATCCCAAACATCTACACCACCACCTAACACATGCCGAACCTTTGTCTCTGCAACGAGGTGGGTCAAAGAACCTCTTCTAATATAGCTCATTTAAAGGAAGGGATAAAATTTTTTTAATCTGTTTTAAAGTATGGCTAAAGTTGCAATAAAGTTAGGGAAAGAGCTGGAAGTCAGAAATTAGAAGGAAGTGTAATTTTACTATGGAAAGCAGAGCTGCTGTCCTTTGCTCCATAAGCCTGCATTTTTACACACTGCTTAGTATGGGGGCCTGAGGACAAAGCCTGCAGCCAAGTCACTGACCAGATCAAATACCACTTTCCAAAATTCCACAATACTTACATGGAAATAACATCAGATTGAGATACAGGAAAAAAACAAAACAAAACTGTCCTTTAGAATGAGATATATCTACCTGGCGTCAGCTCTTCAGTCAGTTCAGTTCAGTCGCTCAGTCGTGTCCGACTCTTTGCGACCCCATGAATCACAGCATGACAGGCCTCCCTGTCCATCACCAACTCCCGGAGTTCACTCAAACTCATGTCCATCGAGTTGGTGATGTCATCCAGCCATCTCATCCTCTGTCATCCCCTTCTCCTCCTGCCCCCAATCCCTCCCAGCATCAGAGTCTTTTCCAGTGAGTCAACTCTTCTCATGAGGTGGCCAAAGTATTGGAGTTTCAGCTTTAGCATCAGTCCTTCCAATGAACACCCAGGACTGATCTCCTTTAGAATGGACTGGTTGGATCTCCTTCCAAAGAGGCAGAAAAAAAAGTCTCTCTTGAGAGCCTATAGCCAAAATCTCACACTTACATAGGTTCAGGGCCAGAATTTACACTACCAACGTGACTTGGAAGAATAACAACTACCACCAACCAGGTGAAAATGTGATTAAAGCTGGCTGGAACAAATTCAGATCCTTTCTCTCTAGAGGACTCTTCAAACACAGGGCTCTAATAATTCCTGCAGAAAACGTTTTGAGGAACATGAACTCACAATGAAAAAAAAATCACTAAAAATATGAGTGGGCAAGTCACTGTGAATGAAAATGATCAGAATAGTGGAGATACCGCAATGATCAGATATAGAATATAAAATAAGTAATTTTAATGTGTGTAAAGAAATAATAGAGGAGATTAAAGATATGATGATGACAACTGAGTTAACAATTTTTTAAAAGTCAAGTAAAATTTCTGAAATATAAAATATAATCATGAAAGCAAAACAAACAAATCAAGTAAGTAGCATACTGGACCTAGCCAAAGACAGAATTTATGAACCTTAAGATGGACTTGAAGAAATTACCCAGAATGCAGCACAGAGAGACAAAAGTTGAAATACATGAAAGAAGATAAATGACAGGGAGCACAGAATGAAAAGGTGTAACATATATCTAATCAGATTTCCAGAAAGGAAAAAAATAAGGAGAAAATGTTCAAAGAAATAGGGGCTAAGAATTTTTTTTAATTAATATGTCATGAATTCTCAGATTAAAAAGTGCACTAAATCCCAGGCAGAATCAATAAGAAGAATTCAATAGCTAGACATGAAAATTTTTCAACATTTAGTGAAACAGAAAAAAAAAATCAAGAAGAAAATAAAAGCAGACAGGGAGAAAAGAAAGATCACTGACAAAGACTGAGCTGATTTCTCAGCATCCAAATGAAAATAAAATGACATCTTCAAAGAGCTGAGGGAAAATAATTGTCAATACAGAAAAAGCAAAATTCTCTCTTCAGACATGAGTGAAGACATTTTTAGGCAAACAAAAATGGATAGAAGTCAGAGGATATATGTATACATATAGGTGATGATTTCATTGTACAGCAGAAACTAACACAACATTATAAAGCAATTATACTCCAATAAAAAATGTATTGCAGCACCAAAAAAGAAACATGGATAGAGGTCAGTACTGACAGATTCATAATAAAGAAATTTTAAACAACGTACTCAGAAAGATTTAAAAGAAGGTGATTTAAAAGGAAGACTTGAGATGTCAGAAGGAATATTTAAGCAGTTAAGCATCGATACTTACAGTTGGACAAGTCATCTCTCTTTGAGTCCACTCAGTTGAATTTTGAGATGGGTCCAACCCATGCCAGAAAGGGGAGGCCATCGAGGGGCTTATTACTCACAAAAGTGATAAACTGGACAGACCGACCATGAATTGCTCAACTAAGGAACGTTGGACATAGCTTATTCTTTCATTTTCATATAAACTATAATTGCTGTAACTTAATATAAACTCCACAGGGTAAGAGAATTCTGCATGTAATTGAAATCAAATTTTCCAGGGTAGAACATCGAAATTTAAGATTTTCAAGCGAATGGTAATTTTGCCAAATCCTTTGTGAGAAGACTAGCCTCCATTCTATAAATGACTTGTTCAGTAGTTTCCACCTTCTGAGTCTCTTTTATTTGAAACTGTTAAATGGCACCCCACTCCAGTACTCTTGCCTGGAAAATCCCATGGACGGAGGAGCCTGGTGGGCTACAGTCCATGGGGTCGCCAAGAGTCGGACACGACTGAGCAACTTCACTCACTCACTCACTCTCTCACAAATAAATGGCACACAATGGTTCAGATGTCCTAGGCCCACCATCTAAATCATGAAGACTTTCCTTTTCAGGATTAGGGTCCATTTCAGATATGAGAAAGTGAAATCAAAAGAGTCAGAAACAGTTCAGAGAAGGACTGCGTGGAGATTCTTTTCAGCCCTAAGTCACTAACCGACCAGAACATGATCAGAAAGGACCAACATATGATGGATCTGATGGGACTGGACAAACAAAAATCTGAGTGCTCTAAGTGAAGTGAAGTGAAAGGCACTCAGTCGTGTCTGACTCTTGAGACCCTATGGACTGTAGCCTGTTTGGCTCCTCTGTTCATTGGAATTCTCCAGGCAAGAATACTGAAGTGGGTTGCCATTTCCTTCTCCAGGGGATCTTCTGGCTCAGGGTCACACCCCAGTCTCCTGCATTGCAGGCAGATTCTTTACCATCTGAGCCACCAAAGAAGCCAAGGTTACATCTTAAAGGACCTTAAAGATCTCTACCCTTTGATCACAAAGGAGCTGAAAGGGGAAAAATTAGCAGAAGAGGAACATTTCTGACCCCATAAATGATGATTTATGGAGTCCAGGTGAAGTACTGGCTGCCTTCTGACTCAAAGTGGAGACTCATGCACCTGGGGCCTGCAGTGATCTCTCTGGAACTGAATCCAGTCAAAAATTTCAAATGATAGAAAGTTCAGTTCAGTTCAGTTCAGTCGCTCAGTCGTGTCTGACTCTCCGCGACCCCATGAATCACAGCACGCCAGGCCTCCCTGTCCATCACCAACTCCCAGAGTTCACTCAAACTCATGTCCACAGAGTCGGTGATGCCATCCAGCCATCTCATTCTCGGTCATCCCCTTCTCCTCCCGCCTCCAACCTTTCCCAGCATCAGAGTCTTTTCCAGTGAGTCAACTCGTCGCATGAGGTGGCCAAAGTATTGCAGTTTCAGCTTTAGCATCAGTCCTTCCAATGAACACCCAGGATTGATCTCCTTTAGAATAGACTGGTTGGATCTCCTTGCAGTCCAAGGGACTCTCAAGAGTCTTCTACATGGAATCAAATGACTCATGTCACGGGTTCCACTTTCATAAACTACCTTTTTTTTTTGGCTTGGTAGATGCAGGTGCCCCCTGCACTTTCCCTTTTCTGGACCTGGGCACGCTGGCCAGCATGACCTCTGGTCCAGCACTTGGACCACCAGCCCTCTCCCACCTGTCACCCCCCAGCGCCACTGAGATCTCTTCAGCCTTGGCTCCTGGAAACTGAAGCTCCCAGGTCCTTTCTAGTTCCAACCAAAGCAAAGATAGAGGTTCAGAGGAGTTCTGCTGTTATACTCCAGGAACAAGGTAAGGAGAAACTGGGATAAAAGTCAGGAGGAATGGGACATTATGTCTGTGCCTAAGCTGGCCACCAACTTGGCTGTTTTGATTAAACAGACCACTCAGTGTAATGAAGACACCAGCCAGTGGGGTCAGTAAGCCACGAGATTTGTTGACTTTTCTCCCCAGAAATGACTTGGAACTTGACTCAGTGAACCAAATATACTGTCTCTCTTTAAATAGTGTAGCTCCTTCTAAAAAGATCCATGTGAAACAACTTTTTGTCCAAAAGAAAATTAAGAAAGGAAAAGAACTCTGCCCAGTTTGACACGAATAGTTAGCCAAATGTGGTAAACCAGGGACTAAATCAGTTCTGGGGAAAGAGACCAGGACACGGCTGGATGTGGGTAGGCAGGTAGTAGTGGGCCAGCCAGGCAGCCGGGCTCAGAAGGGATGCAGAATGCAAACTGGGAACTGGGGAAGAGGCCCCTTTATCCAGCTTGAACACACACAACGGGCGTGAAGGATAGGTGGCCTCTAGCTACACCTGGCTAGAGCAGCAGGCTGACTCCACAGCTGCCCACTGGCAGGCACTCAGATGCGGCCACTATAGATGGGAAAGAGCAGGCAGCCTGAAGGTCTTCTCAGGGTGGGTAAAGGTGGGCCTTACCAGTACAGATAGGGGGATTTGTAACAGCTCTTTATTTATGAAGGGCTTACTATGTGCCAGCTTCCCAGGTGGCTCAGTGGCAAAGAATCTACCTCTCAAGGAGATGCAGGAGACGCAAGTTCAATCCCTGGGTTGGGAGGATCTCCTGGAAGATGAAATGGCAATCCACTCCAGTATTTTTGCCTAGAAAATCCCATTGACAGAAAAGCCTGACGGGTTACAGCCCATGGGGTCATAAAGAGCTGGACATGACTTAGTGACTGAAAAGTGAAAGAAAGTGAAGTAGCTCAGTCGTATTCGACTCTTTGCAACCCCTACCAGGGTCTTCCATCCATGGAATTTTCCAGGCAAGAGTACTGGAGTGGGTTGCCATTTCCTTCTCCAAGGGATCTTCCCAACCCAGGGAGCACACATGTTATTATGTGCCATCCACAGAACAAGCACTTCTCATCCTTACAGCCATCTGGTAAGGTAGAAAGCATAATTCCCATCTTACAAAGGAAGAAAGATCCAGATAAGTGACACAATGTGGAGGCAGCAGATCCAATATTTGAACCCAGAACTGTCTGGATTCAATGCCCATAGTTCCTATGACTCTTCATTTCCCGGTCCAGGGCTCTTCAATCTCCATCAGAGCTGCCTGCCAATGATCACACTGCTTGAATAAACACTCTTTTCTCTTCCAGCATCTTCTCATAACTCATTTTTTCTTTTCTAATCTTGGCTAAGGGGAGGTAAAAGCCTTTTCTCCATTCACATCTACAAAAG